>NW_027526445.1:169340078-169940078 GCF_048455015.1 Haemaphysalis longicornis
CCAGCTACTGAGTGCAGGCAACCCTGGACAAATTTGGTGAAAGCGTCGGTCCGTTTATTGTGAGTGTAAGAATTTCGACATTTTATAAATATGTCTAGGTGTTTTGGGCGAGGATGGCAAAATGGCCGTAGATGAACTTGTGTGTATCACTGTTAACGTCTAACTGCGGGCATGCGATGTAAATAATTGGAGATTAGAAAGCAAATAGAATGTGCTTGTTGGGTTTGTATTTTATTCTAGAATTCGACAATGGAAATTTTCGAAACTTCCCTATGATTTAACAAATGGTTCTGAGGAAGCTGTTCCATCGAAGGACATGAGTATCCGAAAAGGAATGCGTCTAGATAATGGCCATTTATACCAATAGCTGATACAAATAACTGTTGTGTCAGGTTTCTGACAAAGCCTGGTGACAAAGAAGTTTCGGTCTCTATTTTAGCCTTGGTGCGCCAATTTGGCGACGTTTTTCACACTCTCTTAACCTGTGCATTCGAAAGAATTAGAGTTCAAAAGTGTGATTAACAGGCAAATGGGCTAAAACAAATTAAAACTGCTCTCTATAAAAGCCAGTACCTCAGGAACACTAAAGATCATATTTTACCCATGTGCACTCAACATAGATTCAAATACGAAAAGTGGAGCGAAGGGGTTTCAGCACATGTTCCACATCCTGACAAAGCGTTGTGTTCGCCCAGTTGGAACAAGTTAAAAAGTGCCTGTTCAATCTCTGTACGGAAAACAGCGTCCTTCGGTGTGAGAGCACGGTTATTTTGCTCCGGGCCACGTTTTGCACCGGATCCCACTCCCTTTAGAAAACTTCGTCATGGTGGACAGCATGTAGTGAATGCCATGCGCTCCGATGTATAAAATCCAACTTATCTTCTTAGTACAGCCACTGTTCCAGTGAACAGGTATTTTCAACTCCATAAGTTTGTTATATTAGCTTATTGTGTGCTAACAAATACGTGATTCTATTAGCCGTTTTTGCATGATAACTTGGCGACCGTGCAGGACCATTTTCACAGGCTGTTATGTGGAGCAGGGTTCTAATAACATGTTTTATAAGTCATAATCTACTCCAAAACCCTAAGCCTATGAATAAACCATCAGACTTTCTTGTCACAGATGTCCACATGCGTATTCAGTCGTCCGGATCTAGCTGTTCCTCTAAAGGTGGACACTAAGTAGTGTACAATCCTTTTGGTGAGAACTTTTTACGTCCTGTAACTAAAAATATTTTGAGTTTTTTGTAACATCCTAGCTGGTTAAGCTTTTAGTTCCATTGTGGTGGAACGTTGCCACAAAAGTCAGTCCAACCAAATATGCGAACTTGGCCGCGTGAAGAGAGCCCCGCATCATCCAGGTTTGCGCGTGAGATTGCGGCACGTGAGCAGGCTGCCAAAAATACAAAAAAATGGCTGCTGCTAAGCTCAGCAAAAGCTTCACTTTGATCGGTTATTTCTTGGTTTCAATTGCTTAACTTTTGATTTACTGTATTTCTTATATTATTCGCCCGAAGCCTGGCTTTGTCTATGGTTGTGGTCTCGTTCCCGGCGTTTACCGAGCCTAACCGCCCACTCTTTTTCGGTCTTGATTATAAGGGGTAATGCGCCCACGCTGCACAGGCGTTGAGAGGCTCTGTAGTGTAGGTCTCCAGATAAATTTCTACCCTCTGAGGATATTTAAATAATGCGTGCCGAAATCACGAACTCACGTGGGTTTTCGCTATTGGCCTCCAAAAGAGAAGTGGCCGCCGCGGCCTTCTCTTCCTAGGTCTCCGACAAGAAGTGACAGCGCAGAAAAACGAAAGATAATAGGAGAGACACGAGCGCCAATTCCGGGATGCCGATCCAGCGGCGCATGCATGGGCCAGTATCTGCAAGGCAACGAGGCTGGGGGGTTCTCGGCTGCATATCAGCTGAGCGGCCACTTCCGCCGCAGCTGCGGCTGCTCACTTGTCCATAATTCACTCAAAAGAGATCCGAGTGCGCACCGCTCAATGCGGACCCGGCAAGGCAGGTGGTGCACTGCTAGGAGTGCGTCACAGCTGCGGTAAAACGAAGGTCAACTTGCGACGGACTGTGAAAGTGCTGGACGAGATAAGTAAAGCTTTGTTTGAAAATACAGAATGTACGTGTGCGTGCGGTTTCGAATGAGCGCCCGTCCTCTAGCTCTGCCGTGGTGAACACACTATTCAGCGTTCATCGCGTTATCACTCTCGTTCGGTTCTGCTCACAAAGTGACCTCCCCTCGTACCTGAAGTGAAAGCACTGACGCCTAGTTCACGCTACAGACGCGGCATTCACGAACCGGTTGATGCGTGTTCCAGGGCGTGCCTATGAGGTTCACTTTGGTATAGATATGAATGGCTGTGGAAAAAATTCCCCCGCATTTCCCCGAAGGGGAGTATGAGGAAGTGCGAAGCACGGGGTGATGCTATGAGGGGGAGTTTGTTGAAGTTTGGTGGCATTTTGCCCGTTAGTTACATTAACACCCCCTCGTGATCACGTTCGGCTTAACACGCCTCGTTTGTCCCTCTGCGGAAATCTTGGTGAATTAACGTGTATGTTCGAGAGGAGGAGCGCACCGCACCGCAGCGCACCGCAGCTGCGAAGCGCCGACCGGAGTGAAGGGAGAGGAGGCGCAGTCACGTGAGAGAATGCAGAACTAGCGGGTTTGTAGTATCACGTGCACACCACGCAGTTATCAAGCCGCTATAACGCCGCTGAGTCGCCAACGCACGCCGCTGACGACGTAGTTTGAATGCGTTAAAGATATAAGGCGCGTTACTAACACTAATATCAACGCCTGGCCGCCCCGCCATGTGTCTGCGCTGCCAACAACTTGGCCACATGCGGAGGCAGTGCACAACACCTTGGTGCCGGGCCTGCCGTGGTTTTGGTCACGACAGTTCAGCGTGCGAACAAAGCTATGCGGCCAGGGCCAGAGGAACGCGGACGACCCAACCACTGAACGATTTCATGGATATCGAAGAAATCCAGGAGACGATGACCTCCCAGCCCTGCTCCCAGTCCGAGGTAACTCGTGCTGCCGAGAAAAACGAAAGAGACGAAGCCCCAGCCAACGCCTCCGCCCCTGGGGAGGTCACCACCACCAACAGCAGCAGCACGGAACGAGTTATTGCGGAGGAGAGAGACGCCGCGGTTGATCCAGTCGACAGTGACGCAGCCGCCGCCCCCTGTCCCCTCCAAAAGACCACACCGGAAATCGACGGGGTCCTGCAGACACAAAGCACCTTTCTTCCCCCGCCATTGTGCATCAGCGGGGCTCTCGGGACAGCGTCGGCGGAGCCGCCGACGGAGGGCAAGGAGGAGCAACTTTTCGACGGCCCCGAGAGAAGCGACGAAAACGCGGCTCCCCCCTCGGGGGCTTCGAAGACGGCGGAGAGGAACAACAACAAGGAGGAGGCAAGCAACGAGGACGAAAATGTCAACGGGAAAGAAGGCACCGCCGGCCAGCATGAAAGCGTCCAGAGCCACGCCGAACCCCCGGGACCACAACGAGGGCGGCGCACCCTTCGGAGGCAGGCAGGCCAAAAAGACGGCGCCATCCCAAGCGTCAATAGCGGCGGCGGCCGCGCTTAACCCGAAACAGGTGAGCCCTCTCCCCCCAGCGAGCGATGGTCGTTTCCAAACAAATTAGCAGATTAGCTTCCATTAACGTAGTCAGCCTCGTCTCCGCAAAACGGAGGCGCTGGCTCAAAGAATCGATGTGGCCCTTCTTCAAGAAACAAAAATTTCAACTGCTGATGACGCCAAAAATTTCGTGCGCTGCTTTGGACATGACTTTTGGTGTTTTCACACACGAACGCAAAGTCGTGCCGGCGGTACGGCCATTCTTATTCGGAAATCAGAATCATGTAGCATTATCGACTGCGAACTGGGGGGAGATGGCCGATTCTCACTCGTTGACGCCATCTTGGGCGGTGAGATCACACGTTTCGTTTGTGTGTATGCCCCCAATGAACCCAAAGCTCGGCAGGCATTTTTTTCTACCCTTCGCCCAATCCTAAACGTGGCGGGAAATGTCGTTCTTGGGGAGATTTTAACTGCGTACTAACCGCCAGCGACAGGGCGGGGAGCCGTGGCAACGCCGACGTCGCGGCTCGCACCCTGTCATCTGTACTACGCGAAAGCGACCTAACTGACGTGACACGTGATCGCGACTGGGGTGCACCCCACTTCACGCGGTGGCGTGGCGCGTCCCAGGCACGGCTGAATCGCTTTTACGTTAGCGGCGACTTGCTACAGCGGGTAGCTAGCTACAATGTCATACCGATCGCCTTCTCCGACCATGGGCTGGTGTCCTGCTCAATATCAATGGGCCAGGCGCGCTCACAAACGAAGTCCATCAGTCGCTGGATAATGAACGCGAAGTGCATCGAACACCCTGATTTCACCGTAAGGGTAAGGGAGGCCTTGAAGATCTTGGAAGACAACTTAGATGATGATGTCGCGTGGGAAAGTTTCAAAACCACGGTTAAGGAAGTAGCCATGGAGATAGGTAGGCGTGAGGCGGCCGAACAGAGAGCCAACGAGCGCCGCCTTATGGAGACCCTCCGTGGCCTCATCGAGGCGGACGAAGAACGGCCGGGAGAGTTCCGAGAAGACATCCGCCTAACTAAAGAAGAGCTTTGGAGTGAGCTAGAGCGGCGATACTGGGGCGCCCTTGTCCGCAGCCGCGAGCAGAGGGTCGAGTACGAGGCGCAGCCGTCCAAGATCTTCCCAGCTTTCGAGCGCGAGCGCATCGCCCGCAAAAAGATCAACGAGGTCAGCCACGGTGGCGGAGTCGCGCAGGGGCAGAAGGAAGTGGCGGCAGCCTTTTACGACACATTTTAAAGACCTTTTCCGGTCTAGACCGACGCCAGACGGCGTGCCCACCGAGGTACTCTCTTCCTTACCCTCAGTGCCGGACGACGCAAAAGACCTAATCAACGCGCCTATAACCGCGTGGGAGGTAGACCGCGAAATCAAAAAACTGCCTAAGAACAAGTCTCCAGGTCCGGACGGCATCATCGCCGAATTCTATCGGGCGTTTCGAAAAGAATTGGGCCCCATTCTAGTGACCGTTTTTGAAAAATGCAGGCAGGAAGGTCGGCTCCTTCCCTCCATGCGGCAAAGCCACCTCGTTCTGATCCCCAAAGAGACCAGCTCCAAAGCTTTACCGGCCGTTACCGACTTCCGCCCAATCACACTCCTATCGACCGACTATAAGATACTCGCTAGGATCCTAGCTCGACGCCTCGAGATGGCCCTCCGAGGCGTGGTTGGTGAGCATCAAACCTGCGGGTTCAAAGGTCGCTCTATCAACACCAATTTACATCGGATGAGGACCGCCTGCGAGGCTGCAGAGATGGGCGTGATGCCTATTGCGGTACTGCAACTGGATCTTCGAAAGGCCTTCGATCAAGTCGATCGGACATTTCTCTTCGCTCTACTTCAGCACTGCGGGATAGGGGAAACAATGATGAAATGGCTAGAAACGTGTTACGCAGACATCACAACAAGTGTGATGTTGGGGGGAACACTCAGACCACCCATAGAGGTCAGCAGGTCGGTCCGCCAGGGATGTCCAATGTCTCCTGTCTTGTTCGCGCTCTATCTTGAACCGCTCTGTCGAATGATCGCTACTTCGAATTCGATCAGGGGACTGGTCCTCGGGAATGAAGAACTCCGCGTGCTAGCGTACGCGGACGACATCGCCGTCGTCTGCACATCACGAACCCAGGTGAGCGAGGTCGCGGAGCTCGCACGTCGCTTCTGCCGCTTCTCTGGAGCGGAGCTAAACCTCTCCAAATCGGAGGGGTATTGGCTGGGTGAATGGGAACTCAAGCCCCCCAGCTTCTGCGGCGCTCGCTGGAAGGATTCATTACACCGCTACCTGGGCGTGAACATGGCCCTATGGGAAGCCAACGCAGCCAGATGGCGACCTAGGCTAACGGCAGCGGAGGCCAAGTTGCAACCATGGAGAACACGCCACATCGCCTTGGTCTCCAGAGCACACATCTGCAACGTCGTAGTGTACCCGGCTACCCTATACTCGGCGCGAGTCACCTCCATCGACAAGAAATCGGTGAACAAGTTGCACCGACAGTGGGCGGTCTTCGTCTGGCGCTCCTCGTACAAGCCTATGAGACGCACAAATCTCTTTTGGGGACTAGATGCCGGAGGCCTAGGTCTGGTCCACGTGGAGATTAAGCTGACAGTCCAACGTTTTATATATTTCCGAGACCAGTCCGACCCTTTTCTCCGTGGAGCCCTCCAGTCAATCGGCTCTGCCCACATATCAAAGTGGCAGGTCACAACTGTCCAACTGCACCATGGCGCCCGAGCCGCCCCTTTCTATAGAGAAATCGCTGGCGCCATCACCCTACTGGAACAGCAGTTTTCATGGGACTACCTCCTAGCAGTTAAGCCCCGCCGGCTATACCGCGACCTTCTCGCAAAGCTCCTTCCCCCACCCCTGTACCGACAGCCACCAGTCGAGGCGGCTAAGCGGGGCGTACTAAAGCGAATCATGTGCCTGCCGATTCCGACTGGGACGAAAAACGTTTTCTGCCGTTTCCACTTCGGGGTGCTACCGGTGGGATCACGACAGGAAGAACGTGGCTTCTTTCTGCCGCGCGGTGCGGGCTGCTTCCTGTGCGGGAGGTTGGAGACGGCGGAGCACGTGTTCCTAGATTGCAACACTGCACGTTATTTCTGGGACGAGGTGCAGTGTTTTCTGGGCGTCCACTGGGACATTGACTGGGCAGGTCTCCGTTACCTCGACGTACCGATAGAACACTCGGAGCTGTGCGAATGCGTCATTACACTTGGCCTACACTCACTGTGGCGTGCGCGAGTGGATGCGGTGGAGTGTACCCCCACCCCGAAGCCAGCGTGGAGGCATTTCGTCCACAAGATGGAGTGGACCGTCAGTGCGCTCGGGACACCCGACTCAGACTCAGAACTAGGACAAGCCCTTGCGAGCTGCTGCCGTGCGACGGTAGCTTTTAAAACAAAGGAGCTGGAACGCTTTAAGTGGATATGAAGCCAGCAACAGGCTAGGCTGCAACGAAACACAACTCCCCCTTTTTCCTTTTTTACCCGTAAATGCGCTCTCTTTAGTGTATGAGTGTGATTTCTATTGAACGGCGTAACACGCCAGTCAGGAACGTGGCATCAACAATGTAACAAAGGCAGCAGCATGTATAGTAGTGTGTCTTGCCCAGTACATATTTGCCCTGTGTCTTGCCCTGTACATATTTATGATGTGAATAAACCTGGTTTTGTTAAGAAAAAAAAAAAAGTCGCGTCCGTGGCTTAGTCGGTAGAGCGTCGCGCTGCGGCCGCAAAGTCCGCAGATCGAAACCTGGCGCCGGATGCTGTTTTTTTTTTTATATAGTGTAGTGGCCTGGCTGGCGCGCCGAGAGAGGGTGTTGCGAGCTGGAGAGTAGTAAAGGGGCTTTAGGAGAGTAGGCGAGGGGGGAGAGGAGGCGCTATGCGAGCGCGACGATTCAGGCTCGCTTAAGAAGTGCATTCGCACTTATTCTTGGCCAATCTCCCACGTGGGTATGTGCCATGTCAGCGGCCAGGCAGCGCGCGCCCATCTCCCCCCGTTGCTAAGGAAGACGAAAAGCGCGCGCCCCCGCAGCTGTTGCTATGCGGACGGCGGAAGGTTCGGGGTCGCTTATAAAGTGCATTCGCACTTAAAGGAGTACTGACACGAAATTTTTATGTTACGTTTTTTTCGCTGCTATGCGTGCCTACCAGCCCACTAATCATAGAATGACAGATTAGACGGTCGAGCGCAGCGTAAACATTCATTTACGGCGTCGTTTATTCGTGCCAGTTTCGGTTTCGACAAAAAAACTCCGAGCGGCCGCCATGACAGCATGCATCACATGGCGTCACCATTCTTGCCGTATCGCTGCCTCTCTGGAAGCGCGCGCGAGCGAGCGCACGCGCGCGCCCAGACCGGCCGAGGTCTTCGCCGTCCCCACAGGCCCGGGCAGCATGACGTCAGTCCCAAAACAATGACGTGTACACACGCCCGAGCAGCGCGCGCCAACCACAGCCAGCGCGTCGGCTTCGTCACGGGAGCCCCGACGTCGACAGTTTGGGGCACGTAGCAGATGATGTCACGTCGACTCGCTCCGGCCTATCTCGTGCGGGCGAAGATTAAAATGGATTTTAAATATGTTTCGCTGAACGGTTGCTGTTGAAACTTGCTGGGAGATATCTCCTGATAAAAAGGAAGCGTTTTACATAGTTATCTCAGCTTTGAAATTTCGTGTCAGTACTCCTTTAAAAAGAAAGCTGTCCGGTTTAGCTGCCGCAGATACGACCGCAACGTTTCCCCAGCCGCAGCCCTACCATCGCTTAGTCGTAAAAAAATTGCAAGTAAAATCTTCCTCCTGTTTGTTATTATCTGGTATCAATTTCTAGCAATCAAAATGCAGAATCACGGTTGGCAAGATCTAAATTTATTGTTTGTTACCGACGACTGCAGGCAAGCTGTGATCCCCCCAATACCCTACTTTATGCATTGCACCCGGCCCTTTACCCCGGCACTTGCAAATATTGCCCGCAGCCTGGCCCCCTGTACCATAGGAAATATAAGGGTGTCAACAAACCTTGTCCCTTACTCATAAAAAGACATCCCCCTCGCGAGGGGCACGATCAAATGCACAGCATTTCCGAGGGGGTGCGCCGGCAAGTCGTATCTCTTGATCGCGGGACCCGTGTCGCCATCTTTTGGAAGCGCGGGACAACTTGTGGCGCTTTCGAAACAAACGAGAAATGAGTGAAGGATATAAGGCGCGTTCGGTGCATCGAAATCTGTGTCGGTTTCGTGGCTCGGTCGGTTGTGCGCCGGGCACCTTGCGTTCCGCCCGCGGCGTCATGGGTTCGAAACCGGGCGCCGGAAACTGTTATTTCTTCCTGGCTGCGGACGCGGACTACGACAAGGCGCGCTTGTGGACTACGACAGCGCAAGCCAACGCCGCGTGACATTGTGAGTTACTAAAATGCTATGCATTTAAAACAATCTGGACCTGACAGTTACGAGAGACTTTCACGGATAGTTCGGAAATCCGAGTGAGGGGCAGCAGCCGGGCTTTCGACGGAAAGAGATAGCTCCCAGCCGTGCTGCTTCCACAGGATTGCATCGCCAGTGCTAGCTGTGGCAATTTTTATGTTTGATTATGTGTAAAAGCCAGCTTTTGGCAACATTACTTTTTATTAAGGTAAGATGGCTTAGTCATTGGCTGGCAAGTGCGCCGTGTGGCAATTTAATTAACAAATTCAATACAAAACGGACTTTCTTGTTCACATTTGGTACTGGACACACGACGGGCAATGTCCCATAGTGTCATGGCTAACCAAAAGATGATGAGGACGATAAACAAGTGGCTGTGCCCTTTTCCGCCCCATCTTATGACCGGCATGTATATTCTTTAAGTACTTCCATCGCATCTTTTTGTAAATCGATCCCTTCCTATCAACCTTCGGTCGCAGCATCAATTCTGAATCCACGTAACATTTTGCTGGAGTGTGCGAATCGGTAATACCCATCCTCGCCACTGCATCGTGCCGTCTCGGCCTGGACTAAATCGCCGATGGTACGTGAGCCATGTCGGTAAGTCCCAGCGCCGCTGCGGCCACAGCTCGACGATATCCCACGCCCCGTGCTCCAGCCCGTCAGACGCTCATCAAGGCCTGTCAAGACCAGCCGTGACGAGAAGGACCGCAGATGTGTCCCCAGACCTGTCGTCTGCCGTGGCTCGAACAACATTCAACGCTTCGTAGTCACTGAAGACATCGCCGTTACGAAGCCAGGCATCATGAAGAACGTCATTTCCATCCGTGACGGCAAGCGATTCCACCCTGTATATTTCCGTCGCATTGTCCACCCGCATCATATAGTCACATCGCCGCGGCCTTGACTTAAACGGTCGCCACGGATACGGTGTGATGTCACGAGGCACATGATGTCAGGAGGCACACGGTCATAGCTTAACACTTGATGACGAGGGCGATGAAAGAGTTGGCGTGTCCATGCGCGCCCTATCTTGTGGCCGCCATGAACTTTGTCTATGTACGTCCATCGCATATCTTTGTAAATAGATGTCCTCACATCAACCATGAATCGCCTCATAAATTCTTCCACCACGTAAAAATATTATTAGCCGAGCTGTTCTGAGGCTGGCTCTAACCACCGTCTTTGCTGCTATCCTGTTGCAATCTCTCCGGAGAAGGTTTATCCGCAGCGCCAGAAACGGTTTACAGTATAGAAAAAATCCATACCGACTACGAAAATTTCCTGGAGTCATCATAAATTCATGTTTAGCAGCCTATTTTTTATCCGAAAAAATTCCTCCCCAACAATTGCTTTAAGTATGTAGGTGAAGACGACTTTGAGGAAATCGGGATCGGTGGAAGCTTGGTATTTGTCAGCTTTCTCTTCCACAGTGTGTGTTGCGCAGTGTTGTAAGGCCATTTACACAGGGAGTAATATTACAGAAAACGGCTCGAAATTCTTTGTTATCAAATGTATTCCTACAGAAATCATACGACAATCACCAGCTTATACGATTCTAACATTATGCAACAAAGTTTCGCTGCTCACTTGTCTTGACAAAGTGGGAGGGTGCTGACTATTTTTCACTGTGCTATACATTTATTAAATTCATTCAGCCAACCATCACCACCACGCTCTCTTAGAGGAAAAGGGCACGGGATTGGACACAAAGAGCTATGGAAGCTGTTTACGCTGTCTTGCATATGGGCACGCATACGTATGTACAGTGCTCACGGATTGAAACACGGCACTGTGAGCGCGTGCCTGTCGGTACATGCAGCGCTGCCCGTGGCCGCCCGTTGAAGCTATGTGTTGCATTGTGGTATACCTCGAGGATGAGAGCGCGTTGAGCGTAGGCTAATCACGTCCTGTTGCCAATGAGCGGGAGTGTGGTTCCCCGCAGCGACAGCGGGGCGCTGCGAGCCTGGTGTGCTGGAATGCGTTTGTGCGCCGGCGGTAGTAGCCCGGCAGCGCGGGCAGCTGATTTTGCGACATCGTGTGCGCGAGCTCTTGTTACGCGTGCCCTTCCAATGCGGCACAGTAATGTTCATGTAATGCAGAGTCACGCTCATCTGAATATAACAAACTTCTGTACGAAGGAACAGCAAACCTTATTCCAGGATGTAAACTAAAAAAAAAGGGAAACACGCCTTTGCAGGCACGTACACGTGTGGTGCGGTGCATTAGTACTTCGTCTGCTCTCCTCTTTTCGTAAGTTTATATCATGGAATAAAGTTGGCTGTTTCTTCTTGCAGACGTTCGTTTTATTCAGATAAGCGTGACCGAGCCTTACATGCACATTATCTGTGTCGCATCGAAAGGGCACGCATAAGAAGAGCGCCCGAGCAGACGACGTCCCGATATCGGCTGCGCCAGGCGGCTACAACCAGCGCACAAACACGCTCCAGGCTCGCAGCTCACCGCTGACGCTGCGGGGAAAGACAGCCCCGCTTATTGGCAACCGGAAGCAGCACACCTACGGTTAAAACGCTCTCAACCTCGTGGTATACCACAATACCACACCTAGCTTCCACGGGCATCCACGGGCGGCGCTGCACGTACCACAGGCCCCGCGCTCGCAGTGTCGCGTTTCAAACCGCGAGCTCTGTGCGTGGCGAAATATGTGTAAGAAGATATCGAATGTTTGCAGAGATCACAATAACCAAATTATGGAGATAGTGTGGATGCCTAATACCTACATGAATACACATGAGGGTTTGCAGTAACAGCGGCGGGTATTTCCTCAAACAAAAGTCGTAAAACAGCTGTCATATGCATGCGTCGCCAAGTAATCAATATAGCCGTTGTCGGATTCAGCAGTTAGAGAGATTTTAAAAGAAAGCTCGTACTCCTATGCATGAGCCATATATTAAATCGCAACGGTAACGGAAACACCAGTTGAATGGTACTACCACATCAGGGCTTGTAAGGATAGCTCCATCGCATAAGTGATTTACTATGTCCGTTGAAGGCTGCCCAGTGAAATCATTGTTCAGAGTGTAAACGAACGCTCCCATTTGCAGTGACACCCCAACTATGGCCAACTTGTTCTCATACTGGGTGTCGTTCGTCAGGAGCTCCTTGAAGTGTTCCTGTGCGAGAGAAAAAATACGCAAAATAGTTCATCCGATTGCCCCACAAACGGCATGGCAAAAATATCCTTAAGCGAAATTCTACAAAAATAATATTTCAGTTTGCCCCATAGTAACAGTTAGAGCATCAATGACCAATTTAACATTTAAGCAACTGTAACTATAGATTCACCAGTGTGCGCGTGCGTAGGGAAATCCCTAAGCAAACCAAGTGAGTGCGAAGCTGCTTCCCTCATTGCTTAATTACTACGATATAAACGTTGCCTTGGCGCACATATTCGATGGTGCGTACATTCTTCTTGCGTGCGTAACTGATAGAGCATGTCGGGAACAATGTGCAGCGTCGACACGCCGACACCAACCGACTTAAGAATAGAGGCCAACTGAGGGCGTGTGGGGAGGCAGCTCTCAAGCAGAGCCTCGAGGAAGTGTCTGGAGGCAGCCCGGCCCCCGAGCCTGCAGCCCAGAGCCTACAGAAGCATCGGCTGTGCTGGCGCTGAAGCCGAAGTTCCTTGGAATACGCCAGACCAGGAGAACTCCTACCAGATACTTCAGGAACTCCAGTCGGAAAGCTCAGCCATGGAGTTAAAGATGACCATGTAGAAATAGGGGGCAGTTTAAATAAGCACAAAATAACTCGTTCTCTTGCTTTGGGAACCAAATGTTTGCGGCAGTGGATGAATATTACCACCTTGGAACCGTTACCGTAGCAATGCCAACCACGAAAATGAATTGGGGCGTAGAATTGTTATGGGCAGGCGGGGTGGAATTCTGCAAGCCATACTGAATAATGACCATAAAGATGCTTCGGTCACTTAGAAGCAGACATTATACATCCGTATTGCCATTTCGGTGTCAGCGTGGCGCATTCATTTAATAAAAATGAGTTCAGCTCAACAACCAATGGGAGGAGTTGTTTAGGATAACCTAATTTTAGGGACAGGAAGTGATCGTCGTATGGTAGCATACAAACTGGGGTTGGTAGACAGCGCAGCTCGAATGAAGACAAAGTGCACTAAGGTTAAAAATTAAATTCAGAAAACTTAGGACCGCTGGGCCAACAGGGTAACATAATGGCTACTGCTAAACGGTACTACAACTTTCGGAAACAAGAAACTTACTGAAGGAAGGAATTTGGAAGAATCTGGTGGAATTATACCCATCACTATACAAAAAACTTCTGGGGAGGCTTTTCTCCTCCTGTGTACCCAAAACTCACTGAGGATGATTATGATGATGGTCATGAGAACAGTAGTCCTGACCCCTTCCTGCATTCCTTAAACTAAAAAATGTGCAAATAAAGCGTTGGTCAAAATCGATTACCTTAGATCACACGTAAAAAAACTTGTGAGGTTCGGCCGTGGACGCGACCAGAACTTACAACTTTGGCCGCTTTGAGTGCATGTACCAAAAAAAAAATCATTTGAATTTTTTTCTGCATGCCCCCATGATGTAAATTCAGAGATGTTACCCGCCACGGATTTGTAATGTTAACATTTACGTCAGCAACACACGATGTGTTCCTGAAACGAGCAAGGCCACAACAAGCGTCAAACAGGGACTGCTGCTCTACTTTAGCAGGTTTTCGGTGACAACGCACATCTATGTACAATAACCTCCCCTCCTGAGCCAACCGCAACGTACGTGGTTTGTCAAAATTTTCTAGGCCCATCCTAAGTTTAGTAGACTACAAAGAATTCGAAGAAAAAAGCGTGAACTGTAAATGTGTCAAAAATATTTTATGGCCGTAACAATAAAGGTATTCTATCTAGACACCCCGCATAATACGTTTCATCCACGCTTAGTACGTAAGCCTTTACATTGAATTTCTTGTGGCCTGCGCATTTCCTGCTTGGACATGAAAATTTTGATAAATACTGCACCTTCTCTTGGTATTATAAGTGATTGCCTCTCTTGGACTGCGTATTAACCCCCAAAATTTTGGTTTGATGGTCTGTATGTATGTCTGTCTATTCCGCGAATAAGCAACTCCGCCGAAAGGTAAAAGAATTTTGAGACGAGAAGTTTATACAGGCAAAACGATTCCAAAGCAATAAATGTGGTACCATACATTGTGCTTGTCAACGTTGATAAAGAAAGAGAACATATAAGGCATATTTGAGGCAGATCAACTCGTACTAGGTAGTGTCCTTTTAACTGAGAGGAGATGTGTGCTTGTAAGCAGTATTTTGTCACAACATTACAAAAAGAACGTCAGCATAGTTGAAACTTAATCTGGGTGGCATAAAACTGAGGTTAGATGGCAGCGTCATAAACCGGACGAAACGGAGACGAGAGAAGCACTTTGTGAGTGTTTGTCCATCAAAGACACGAAATGAGGGTGCGCCCGAGCCCTACGCCCGAAGTCCTACAGTAACGAAAGTTTCCAATAGATGGTACGCTAGGATGGAACACAGGAAAATTGAATTGACTTGAGCAAACGACCCCCGAGTTTATCAAGGGAAGAGAGAGGCGGGAGTGGAACAGCGTGAGAAGTTTGGGGTGGAGAGAAGAGAGGCACTTACAGGGCAGAGGTGAAAAAAGGCCTTCTCGTTTCGACGACATTTGCAGCTTATTGCGCATGTTCGCGGGCAACTTCCTCTAGATTCCATTTTGTATTTTCGTCCTTCCCCTTTTGACTATATATAAGTTTGACCCGATGATGGGAAAGTGGATCTTGTTTTCCACGCCGCCTTTCTGGTGGGAAGAAGCCGTGTAGACTGCAGACGCGTTTTGAAAGTTCAGCAGTTCTACATAAACTCAAAATCAGTGGTTCTCAAACGAGGTTCCGCAAAGCTCTCAACTCTATTCTCCCCCTTCTTTTCTCTTTTTTGTCAAACCTCGTTAGCAATACAAAATATAAAGCCGTTCCGCTCAGCGTGAAAGCTGTCGGAAGTGCAGAGCAGCGATTCGCCTAAATGAGTTGTAGCTTCATTATTCCCTCACTGCTGACACGCAATGCAATATTAATTATCCGCCTTCGCAACGCTCGCAGTCTCCCTGCCTGAAGCTGCGCCTTCGGGAGTTCTGTTCTTTTCGTTCTTGCTGTTCCTCCCGCACCTACCGGCGCGGCACTGCCGCTTTTTTCGCTTACTATCGCAAAAACCAACCCAACGAGCGTTCCTAAGAAAACGAACGCAGGCGCTGCCGGTTATTCACGCATATTCTGCCTCAAATGTACCTACAGTTGTCTTTGCACCAAAAAACGGGGAGATGTATATGATAATCGCCAGTGGTTCAAGAGTTTCCAGCGCTTTTGACTATATAACCGATTGCCCTTAGAGGCCTCTGGGTTACGCGGCGATGCCCGCGGCTACGACGAATGTCAAAAAGGAAACGCCATAACGCGGTTGTGAAAGAAAGCAACGACTTGAAATAGCAGCAGGATAATAAAAACCGTTGTCAGCCTAGGCCCCAAGTATTTATGAGCACCGCCCATGACATGGCGCGACCACACTCTTCCCAGTTGTTCCGATCTCTGAGAACAGCTGTCAGTTGCCTAGCACTCTGCCTTCCGTGCTTCCCACCACTAGCAAATGAACGCTAACGCACTAGAGGGCCACGGCACATGATATTATGAGAACCGACAGCCTTAACGGGTGTAATTCAATATGTGACAAACGCCTTCGCAGATACTTAAAAAAATGGCCGCTTATATGCTTGCGTCACTGAAAATGTCGCAAGATGATAGACTTCCTCAGCCACTGCAGGGTAAATACCCTTTGTTTCAGTAAGCAGCAAAAAATACCTTGGGGTCTATATTACTAACAACATCTCCGGGCAAACGCACGTTGAACAAATAACTAGAAAAGCAAATCGCATGCTTTGATTTCTGCACCGGAACTGGTCACTTGCACCCAGCTCACTAAAACTGCTCCTCTACAAGGCCCTTGCTCGGTCGAAATGAGAGTATTCCTCATCTGTGCGGGACCCGCAAACTGACACATTAATACAAAAATACGAAGCTATACAGAACCGAGCTTCACGATTCATTCTATCTAATTATGCCCGAACACCTAGTACATAACTGATGAAAAAACTTTCTTTAATGATGACAAATCTTCCATTTTTAACTATTGGACATCGCATTTAACAATTGTGCCTCTTCTACAATTTTTTTTACAACAGCAAAACTCTAAACTGCTCACATTCCTGCCCCTCCCCTTCCTGCCGGCATCGTATCTACAAAAGAACTGGAAAAATTGAAGTCTGCACTTGCCAATCATTCGTATTGTTATTCTTTGTTATGTAATTTGCCTTTTTTTAGTCCACTCCTCTCTGTAACGCGTTAACGGGCCTGAGAGTAAAATTTTTGGAATGAAATGAAATGAAACCTCCAAGCTGTTGCTTTCAAACCTCTCGCGCTATTGCTGTCTGTCGCTCCTCCGACGGCAAACGCAATCGAGGTTTCTTTATTTTTCTTTCGTGTTTCGAAAACGTCCACTTGACATCTTTTCAGTTTTACTCCCACTCCCGTTTGCTACTATTTTTGCCCAGCGCTATTATCCGTTTACAAAATAATAAATCGCATGTCTCTGTAGTTCGCCTCTTTTCAGCAGTATTTTAAACCCATCGTTTTTCTTGTTATTATAGAATCTATCCAGCATGCATTTTACCTAAACTAGTGCTTGTAGTAAAGGTTACCCCCCTTATATTTTTCTTTATATATGCCCTAGGCGTCTTCTGCGGGAAGTAATCTTGACATGTACGAGTTTTTCATTCTAATGTATTCCGTTTTCAAGCAATTTTTGCCAGTCTTTCGGTCATGTGCTTCAATTCACTGAAGGACATATGTACGGACGCATGGACCGACAGACAGACAGACAGACACACAGACAGACAGACACACAGGCAGACAGACACACAGAACGACAGACAGACAGACATACAGACAGACAGACAGACAGACAGACAGACAGACAGACAGACAGACAGACAGACAGACAGACAGACAGACAGACGGACAGACAGACAGACAGACAGACAGAACAACAGACAGACAGACAGATCACAGTATCCGCGCTTGTATACCCGAAGAATGACTACCGTTTTTAAAATGTCTGCCTTCCCAAATTACAGCCTTGAATACGTGCAGTTGAGGTTATAAAAAGGATGCAGAATATGAAAGATGGGGTTACGCTAACTCAGCAAGTCCCATTTACCTAACAAGATTATAGGTGAAAATTGCACTACTTACAATAGCCGGATATAGGTTACTTAGTTGCAAATGCGTTCCTGTTGGCTGCACTATACAGAGGTCGCGAGCCGGCAACTGATTGGTCGACGTGATGGCGAACACCGTGTAGTAGAAGGGGTCGCTGAAAAAAAGGTGTGGAAACACCAATTCGGTCAAACAACAAAATTTGTCAGCGAGGCCAATTTCTTCGAGGAAGCCCAATAATAATTCAACACTTATGACAGCAACTTTGCACTTATCCCTTTGACCAAGGAAGTTTTGCGTAGGTAGCCTCTTTCATGCAGCAGCACAACACTAAAACAGTGTCCTTTCAATTATCCGGCGGTTGTTCCGGCCAAGGTGATATCATATATGTCAAAAGCGGCACTCAAACCAATACCCCAAGAATACAAAAGCAGCAACTAAAACCACCCGTTATTACCAATTTTGGTGTTATAAAAGGGAAGGAATATGCACAAGCTCGTTTTTTTGCTATCAACACAACAAGGTTTGCGAACGACTCAAACGAGTTTCCACAACTTCTCTATCTAGGAGTAGCAGTTACACAAATGCGGTTGTGATTCCATGTTCCAGAGATATCCACGGGAAAAACACGACAGACAAGGAATGATGCACGACTCTAATGCAGATCTTTTGGTGTCTCCCCTACATGCCACTGCCAACGCAAGCAAACGCGCTTACTCCATGTCACTGTAATAGTGCTGAGCGCAGTTGGCATGTTGTGTGGGGGCGTGTAAGAAACGTCGCGGTGTGGCCTTGTGAAGCCAGAGCAAGACCGGCGCACCACGTCCAGTTTTCAGTTCGCGAGCGAGAGAAAAGAGATTTTTCAGCGTTCTCTGAGATCTCCAAATACAGGTTACACTATCGTGCTAAAAAAAACACTGCGACAGTAGCTTATCTTGTTGCTTTACCTGTAGGAATGGCTTCATTTGATTCCTGCAATATTGACTCGCATGAACCGTGGCATCACGAATAGTGGTCGAAGAATTTTTTGCCTATATATACTTCGCCCTCAGGACCACTGCTATAGGAGAAGTGTTGTGCGCAGCCGTGGGTGACCCCCATGCAAGATTTCGTAGCAGCGTAACGAAAAAGTGCTCAATAAAACTTCATTCCGTATTCCCAAAGATGCGCTTCTTACAGAAAAAAAAACCGCACGCATCAGCCCTTCGGCGCACATATGAAGACATGCGGTCCAAGTATGTCGCGAATACGAGTAGTATGGCGGAAGCAATTTTGTCCACTGCCCTATGCGCTCGCAGAAGCGCACGTTGAGATATGACAAAAGGCGTGGAGTAATTTGGAAACTCACTTTGCAACTTTTCTGAAAATGTTCTTGAATGTATCGAGCCCATTATCCAGTTTGAACGCGTACAAGCCGATTCCGATGAAAAGTTTTCTGTCTTCTCCTTGCTGCTGTAATTTTTTGACGTCCTGAAAAAAGATTTTCACTTTATTAGCAAAAATGTGTTCCTTACAGGCTATTTTCAAAACTTGCATGGCTTGAGCGGCCTTCAAAATATATTATAGCTTAATCTAAAAACGGTATTTGGGAGTCTAATTGCTATTTAAGACACGTTGGATCCTACACATTCATCGGGAGTTGTGCTACAACAAACTCTTTTCTCTTTTCAACCGAGATTGCGAGCTAAAAATTCAAGATAAAGGAACAATTGTGGCTGATTGACGGGAAATGCACTCGGAGCCTTTACAGGTCGATGTTTAGTCTTTCTATTTTGTGACCGTTCACCGCAACCGTCGTGCACTCATTATGGAGAAAATCCTAAACACTGAAAGGAGCTTTTTTACAGGCATCTTTTGGACAAGCCCGGCTTAGCTGATTTGCTATATGCTGGCCCTCTTCTCTGGGTATATTTGGTTTGCCGTTAAGAATAGATCAGAACACGCCGGAAATGCTGCGGACAGACCGTATATATATATTGTACCGCAAAAGGCGTAGACGAGCCACCAATGACCAAAAATGTCTGCGGAAACAAAACAACTTCTCTTAAACCTATTTCCCTCCCAATTTTCCCCTTCTGGCTACCTCTTGGCTACTGTTCTTTCCTTCTAGGCATGACTGTCTCATGGTTTCTGGGTTTTTTTACTATCTTTTGCTGCTGTAATAAGTAGAACATACATGTTAATGCGCTGAAAAGATTTCCCATCTCTTTTTACGGTCGGTTCCTTTATTTTTTTCTTTACCGTCATTTTGTTGTCCGTAAATTTCCTACCAAATACATGCAGAAAAACATAATTCTGACGCTGGAATCTCGAAGAGGCGACAAAATAAAATTTCTTGTGGATCTTTGAAACCGGAAGCTCCGGTTTGACTCTTCGAAAATCTTACCCTGTTTCCTTCCTGCCTACCAGGCAATATCAGCCTTGCCAACTTGCCCCCGTATTCATCCGCACAAACACTTGCAAATGTTCGTTTTTCTCGCAAAAAATGTCTTCTTATCACTGTGTTTGCGTTGCGAAATCTGCATGGGGTAATTGATCAGCTCTTTTCAACGAAGTAACTTTTCGTATTGCTATTTTTTCTTGATGTTTCCAAGAGACTGTATGACTACATTTGGCTGATATGCTATGTAATCATCTTTCTACTTCTTATTTGCCCTTAATATGGCTTCAAGTATTGCATTAACAAATAAAAGCCTTTTCTATGCCAACCCATATTCAGCGTTCTAATCAATGCCGTACGGTTTAATGAATGCCATATCCTCACCGACAAGAAACGTTTTGCTCTTTCCACCAAGCCTTCAAGGTGGGGGCCCATGGCGACAATGTCGAGAATACCATAGTTTGCAATGTTGCGACCCTTCCGTGCATGATCGTTGATATCACCGGATCGGATCTTATCCAGGTTCACGTCCACGTAGCTGCAGCAACGACCAATTGAAAAAGATGTTTTGCAAAGGTTAGAAACGAAGAATCTTTAAATTTGAAGAATTCGGCCACTCGGTAGAACTTTTGCTGGTCATGAGGTACCGAACACAGCGAATATCAAGTAAAAATATTCAATACCTGCGCACAAGAAGACAAAGGGAGTTAAACTTTCTGATATCCGCGGAAATGAAGATATTTTTTGGTTATTCACTTACTTCAATACTGATGAGCCCGGAATAGTAAAAATATAAACAAGGTCAAACACACGAATATATTTTCTCACATCGTAACAAGATCAGGAAGGATAAACTTTCCTTGAACGTCACTTTCATGCATGCGGGCAATGAAACGAAAGGTATATCTGGAGTGATCGCGTTTAACGTGCTCAATTTTTACTTTATTTCTTTATGCCTTGTTTGTATCGAAAACCTTCCCAGGGTCTATTTTACAGCCAGGAATCCTTGTCTTGAACGTGTTGCGACTACTTGGTTCGTCACCAAGATCGTCCCGATCAATCAGTGCATACAAACTCCAGAAAATTGGCAAATGACTAACACACTCGCCCCCGCAATGGAAAAAAAGTCATTTCTCGTGGAAAGGAGTTTGCGGCGTGCACCAGTTCATGGAAAGTGTGGGCTGGGCCTGGATTGAGCACAGCCCTTTTGCCTTTTTATCACTAATGGCACATTTTTTGTGAAATTAGCCAATGGTAATTGGAGGTGTCATCCCAAATGGGCAGATAAGGTACTCTGCGTTACCAGCTATCCGCCAAAATATGGCCCAATCCGCACATATTAGTCAGGGGGATGGCCAGTGACGGTGATAAATGATGATAAAATGGGCACATATGAGCTGCACAACACCGCGGCTTGATCAGTTACGTTCGTAATTTTATAGCGCAATTGTTGGCTCCTAATCAACGCATATATGCTTGTCTGTCTGGTCATGTCTCACAACTAAACACCAAAATTGTTACGCGAACTCAGGAAGCTGCTGTTTTGCGGTGATTGTTGCGCCACCCTGTGGATGTTTCCTGGTGACTGCGAGAATAGCAGCCATCCATAGAGTTTCCTAGGATAATAAGTAGACGGGAAATTGGCGCTAGTAACGCGAACACCGAGCGCCGCTCACTCTTCGATAGCAATTATGGGTAGTTCTGGAACCGGATTGCGTAGGATCGAAACAGACCTATGGCTGTGCAAATTGTGTTTTTTGCCAAAAACACTAGTGTTCCCTGATTCTTTGCTTGCAATATACATGGAAAACAAGAAAGATAGTGACAAAAAAATAGTATTGTACGAAATGAAATAGCGCGTTTAAATAAAAGGCAGACGCTGAGTCGAGGAGGTTGGTAGAGCAGGTCGGCCGTGTGCCTCAAACTTCCTAAAAAACTATTTGTAAAAGTCTACGCGTTTGTAGTTTTTAATATAAGAAAATCTTTGTGCTCGCAGAAGTTATTTTACTCTGAATTACGGACATTCATCAAGCTGCATTCCCATCTGCCACTGCTTCTGCTGGTCTTCGCCATAGAAGCTGGCGTTCACACGAAAGAAAAACCTGGTCCAAGGAACCTTCCTAAGCTCAGAAAATGCACTGGCCTGCTGAATGAGCAGCACCGCAACTCCTAATTCGCAAGCAACTACGCCGAATACAGCGCCGTAAATTGTATTTTCGTGCTCGCGGTACCGGCAAGGAATTGTAACGCAACCGATTCGCAACCCTGGTCATAAAACCTTTACACTCTGTGCGTCGTCATTGCGCGTGGAGCATTCAGGTAAACGAGAAATGCATTTTCAACGCTCCTTCCAACATCGGCAAATACGTTCATTCAAGTCCAAAACGAAAACGAAACTGGCTGCGCGATTCAATCCATAATAACTGCCGCAAGCCATCGAGTGCCATTCCGTATCCAGAACTACCCATCACCCCAATTACCACGGACGATCGTAGCACCAGATTCCTCTCTATTTGTTTCTGTATGAAACTGTATGCAGCCGCCTCCACAGGTGTTTGCCACCGATTGTATTGGACTACGTATCGGCGGCTTATTCGTAGTATTGCCTCACTTGAGAAGTTGTCAATACGTTTTTATTCTACATGTCAGCAGTACGCGGCTTAGCCGTGCACCCGAGAGCGCCCTCACATGAAAGGAGTAAGCGCATTCAAGGTTCGAAATTCTGCACACAGGCCGTAGATGAACTGTAGCGTGCGTTGCTCTCGTCGAAATGACGGCCTGTTGGACCATGTATGGCCGATTTTTTTTGTTTTGGTATCGATGGTTTCACCATACTTTGCCGCAGTGGCGAAGCTAGAAATAATAGTTTTGCATGAGGAGGGGGGGGGGGGTATACGCCACCTGGTAAAAATAAAAATAAAAAGAACAAGCGCCTATTCCCAGACAATGACTCAGTCGTTTTTCTGATTTAACAAAGCCAGTACATTAGATAGGTCGTTCCGTGTAATATCTACACAGAAAAAATGGACTGGTGATTACGATACTCACTAATGGGATATTTGGGTGCAGCTGTTTAGCTGTGGCTGTGCAATATATGTTGAGGCGAAGAATTTCTGGTTGACATATTTGTATGGTTACAGAAAACTTGCATTTGCAGTGGCCGACGGAGCACATGCATTAGTTGCCTCACTCATTGTTCAGCACTCACTCGGGGTTCTGGCGTCAGCGGTGCTGCGACTCCGCTCTGGCAGCTCGTTTAGCTGCAGCGGCTCAGTCGCAGTTCAGTACTCACTCCTGATAGCTGCAATGCACTGAGGCAGCATTCAGTCCTGGGTTCTCTCGACGGCAACTATGGTGAGCCCCTGCTTCGGGGGCGCGGACTGCGTCTCGGGAAGGGACCACGAACTGCGTCTTAAGCGAACGCCCATTATAGTCCCGTACACTCCCCCTTCACGTTGTTGCCAAGCCTCGCGCGGGCACAGCTTCCAGCCCCCTCTGTTGCCCTCACACTTTAAAAGAAAGGTCTCGCGGCGCCACGGTGAGGCAACCTCCCCTCCCAATTTCCCGGCATCCTCCTGCTTTGCTGTCTTTCACTCCTCGGTTTTTCCATCATTCTCTTTGGCGGCGACGGCGACGCTGCTTAGCCCATGGGGGGCACCAAAGTGCTGCGCCCTACAAAACAGACTGCGCACGCCCATTGACGATTTATCAACAGATTGGCACTGTCCTTATCTAAGGCTTATCGTTATACTATATTTTTAGGGATGTAAATAGGATGGGCGACAAAATTCTCTGAACGGGAAGAGGAAGGTGGAACTCTCAGAAAATTACGGGCCGAGTTCCGCTTTGCGCGTAGCTTTCCGCTTAGCTCGTTCCTAACCTAGGTTGCTGCTGTAGAGGGGAACCGTTGACTTTTACTGCTTGTGACGGCAGTTACTTTGAATTTAACTGATTGTCGCTATGTACGACTTGGCAGCGGCGACGACCGGCGTTGAACACGACTGAACATATTTGTTCTGTTTCTTTCACTGCAAGTTGGTGTCTTGGTAAGTGCAAATTTTTCTGTCGTAGTCGTCGCTGTTGCCAATTACATTTTTCTTGTATCACGTTTGTCTACATAGCCTATCTTTGTTCGTTACTTTGAGCATGGCTAAGGATGTTGATAAGATTAAAGAGGAGATGAGGGCTGAAATTTTAAATTTGAAGGAAGACCTCAAGCACGAGATGAAGTCGTACCGGTAAGGCATACAACGTGAGTTTCGAAACCAAATTCGGGATGTAAAATTAGAGCAACAAAACCTTGAAAAGAGCATCTAGTTCACTACCGCAGAGATAAAGAATCTCAAAGAAGCGCTGAAAACTGAAGTAGAGGTGATTAAAAAGCTTGCAAGGGACAATGTGGCATTTGAGGTAAAGTGCCAGGGACTAGAAAAGAGGAATGTTGAGCTTGAAGCCAGGCTCAGAACAGTAACAATGACGTCGAAATTCGCGGTGTTCTATGAGAACGTTGTTGACGTCGTTGGTAAGATTGGCTCAGCCATTCAAGAAACTATTTAAGATGCTGATACCAAGTCTTGCCACCGTGTACCGACGCGAGATGCGCATAAAGCAACACTGTTATTCAGTTCAAAACCCGCGCGAAGCGAGCTGCCACGCTGAAAAAAGGGAAAGAAAGCTCGACTGTGCAACACTGATATCGAACTTGACAAGAGCATCTTTGCCCTGCACTGAAGCTGCTTCTCGGCAAAGCAATCAGAAGCAATCGCGAATGTCACTGGAAGTCCGTGTGGTGTTTCAAACAGAAAAGGTTTGCTAGAAGGTCGAATGACGAGCCCAGCATTCTAATTGAACACGATGGCGACATTCCAAAAATTTGCTTAAAAACTGCAGTGTGAAACTCTGCGTTCTCGGTTCTCCAACATGCTTTATGCTGAGTTCATATCGCCAAATAACGTTAGCTTTCCTAATAAATCGAATCTTTCTTTTCTTCATTTCAATGCACGCTCTGCGGCCAGAAAAGGTGATTTAATTTCCTGTTTCTTGAGCGAATTTTTTTTTCAGGATTAGTTTTATATTCCTGTCTGAAACATGGTATCACGAAGAATATAGCTTAGTGGATATTGACGGTTATAGTCTTTTTGTTATGAATCGATTACATAAACGTCGTGGCGAGGTTGCAATATATGCTTGGAACGATAAAAAATGCGAGCGCATTTGTAACTATAATATGACCTGTGGTAACCCGACAATAGTGGCGGGAGACAATCCCACGGGATGGACATGTGCCGGGTGAGGATGAAGATGTGGCGCGAGATGAGCGAGGTTAGAACTTGCCAGACTCGGCTGGGTTAGGTGTGCGCAGCCGGATCGGCTGAGGAGCGGACCTTGGCGGAACAGGACTCCCAGTAAAGGTGTGGTTTTAGGGGGCGCAGTGTCTTTCTGGGGAACCGCGGCCGGGTGCAAGAACCCCGGTACCACAGACCACTGATGACTATGAAATACTAACGTTAAGAAACGATAATCAAATACTCTCGTTTTTGTATTGACCCCCACATGGAAGCATTAATTTCTAGATTGCCTAGAAGATTTATATGACTATATGCCAATATGAATAACTTGCAATTAACATGCGGTGGTAATTTCAACAGGAACGTACCAGAGAACGACATTGCGCACAAATTTATTAACCGGCTCTAATCATCTGGCTTTATTAATTTAAAAACAACACCTACCCGATTTACAGCCACAATGTCATCCGCACTTGATCTAATAATTATTGCAGAAGAAACTCCCGTCTACAGCGCAGGTACTATTTCATATGATATTAGTGATCACTGCCCGGTTCTTCTGATTTGTGAAAGCAAAGTCAATCGTATGAATGTCCAGAGTAAGCCTTTCACATTTCAATATATCTCTGACAAAGCATTGGAAACATTTAAGGAGGACGTCCGAACGTATGACTGGAGTGAAGTGCTTGCTAGCAATGATGTCGATACAGCTTACTGTATCTTTATGGAAGTTTTTACGCGTATTTGTTCTAGTTATTTTTCTAAGAAGACAAGCGATCTAAAAAGAAAAAAAGCCGTGGATCAGGCCTGAACACCCTATTTGATAAGAAATAAGAATCCTTCTTACTTTAATTTTTTGAAAACTCGATCGGAACAAAAATAAAAGAATTTAGAACTTTAAGAAATAAAGTTAATGCCGCACTGCGAGAGGCAAATATCTATACTATCAGCGACTGTTCTCCGGCAAATGGAAAAAACGGCCTGACGCCATATGGAAAACAATAAATAATGTACTGGGAAAATATAAAAATTCCATATAAAATATAAAAATATAAAAATTACTGTGAGAAACACAAAGTTAAGCGGTAGAGCCCTTGCTGACTACTTTAACAAATATTTTGTAAACGTTGCCATACCCCATAATGTTGTCTCGTGGACTTCAAGCGTATTTAACTATGGCATAATGGATAGCATTTTCCTTCACCCTACGGACGAAGCTGCAGTTCAGATTACCATCATGAGCCTATGCAACAGTAAAGACCTAGATGCGGATAAAGTGCAAGTGCAACCAATAAACTTTGTCATTGAATATATTACACTACTACTAACACACATATATATTCTAGCTTTAGAATCTCATATATTTGTCTACAATGAAAAGGGCTAAGGTATCTGTATCTTGCAAAGGAGGGGATAAAAGCCTAGCTATAAATATTGACCAATATCAATACTACCGCTCTTTTCGAAGGGGTTAGAAAAAATTATATTTAGGCGCATATGAAGTTTTTGGGAAAAACGTAATGCTTTGACTGATGCCCAGTTCGTTTTCAGAAAGGCGCGATCTACTGAAATATCATTACTTACAATGAAGGAAACTATAATTCAGAACATCGAAAATGGCGACTATACTCTTGGCCTTTTCGTGGACTTCAGTATGGCGTTTGACTCCTTAAATCATCAGATCCTTCACAAAAAACTCTAATCATTGGGAATTCGAGGAACATAACTTTGCCTAATTAACTCGTACTTGAGTAACAGAAGCCAGCTTGTATGCCTTAGCAACACAAAATCTTCTCCACTACCGATTCCTCACAGCGTCCCCCAGGGAAGTGTTTTGGGGCCCCTTCTATTCAATTTATATATAAATGACATCGTTTTTATCGACGAAGGTGTGAAATACTTTATTACACATGCAGACGCCAGTACTGTTCTTGTTTCAAGCAAAGATGTCAATAATTAAATAGTAAGGTGTAACCCACTCTTTGATAGGTTGCCGATGTGGTCAGAGGCAAATTGCCCCAAAATTAGTGTTAACAAAACAAAAGCTGAATTTTTTCGACCAACAAATAAGGCATTCTACCTACGAAATAGCCTAATTCCGAATAACAACATTATTGAAGTGGGTAATGAACACAAAATTACTGGTGTCTGTTTTTCGTGTCACCTGAGTTGGGAGTCGCATGTGACATATGTTGCCCATAAACTCTCTTTGATAGCAAGAGCTGTGTCTCGCTGTCGGATGGTCATGCCAGTGTATCTTAAACTCCAAATATCTTATGCTTTGTTCGCCTCGCAAATTAACTATTCCAGCTTAGTTTGGGGAAGGACAACCAAGGGAAACATTAATAAAAGATTGCTTTTGCAAAAAAGAATGTTACGGCACATACCAAATGTTGACAGGTTATTCCTCACTGGAAGTTTATTTTTAAAATAAAATATTATTCGATTTGAACACAACTATGAATTTCGCATACTGCAATCAATGTATTTTTGCAGATGTGAACGTCAAACTTTCTTACGCACATTAGGCTGTCTTACGCCCCGCGACACTTCAGTTATGACCAGAAATAACCAATTATGGTTTATCTCCTACTTTCGATCGCAATATAAAGTGCCGTCGCTAAAACACAATTTACCCGTGATACTTAATAAATTCAAAGATACAGCCATTATATCTAAAAAAAATTACGGGAGTATTTGTAGATGGTGACAACGCAGGCAAGATACGAATTCTTATCAGTGCGAAGAATGTATACACGTAACATTTCTTGTGTTTTGATTGGTATCTTTTGTTACCTTGTATATGAAAGTGACTAAAATTGTGTTATGATTCCGGTAAAGTTTCATTTGCAATGTATTCTACGTTCATCTGTATACGGCATGTGCTGCGAAACTGAGCACACGACCTTTTTCTGCAATTTCTATTTTTATCTGCGCAACTTTTACAATTTATGTACGATAATTGTATAATTTGTACAACTTGTCATACTTATATCATTTGTACAACTTGCAATACGTTTGTTTTGCTGAGCTGAAAGAGCTACTTCTTGTGGTTTGGTTGTTTGTTGTTTTCTTGTACATTGTTGTTGTTATGTACAACGGCTCCTGGGCCTACTCAAGGTGCCGCTCGCAGCTTACATAGCCCAGGATACCGTACAGCGGTTGTTCTGGAAAATAAACGAAATCAAGTGAAATAGTGGCATGTGGGTAAATATCAGCACATTTAAAAGCTGCAAGGGGTCGCTCTAGTCTTGAAAAGCAAAGACCTTTCGGTTCATTAGTCGCTACAGCACTCGGAGTCCCATAAGCACTTAATAGTCGAATAAGCTTCAAACACCAGACACTTGTTTGCGCGGGATGTTTCTAAATGAGGATCTTCTGCTTGCTTTGATTGTTAGTATGCGGTGCTCCGTACGCAGCACCATGCAGGTAACCCAGAAAACTCAGGGAGGGATAAACGTTGACCACGGAACAATTTATTTCATTAGCAAGTTTCTTGCATGAAGATCCTGTGATCGCATTGGTTGTTAGTAAACGTAAACACTGCGCAATCACGCAGGTAAGAATACCTTCCGCAAATGGCTAATTACACCGAAGGCACGCCGACCTGCAAGCTAGGTGTTAAAAAAGCCGAAACAAAATCTCAGTACAGCAGTGGACAGCTGAAACCACGGCGAAATATCGCCCCTAAGGCCTTAATGGGGTCCTGAAATACCTTCCGCCGATGCATGGATGTACATGTACCCAAATAAAGCAATGTATTTGCAATCTCCTCCCGCAAGAATTTTGTTAAAGCGATGAGTATTAGCTGAGAAAGCGTAAATCAAAAACCGCGCATTATCGTCGCTCCGCGTTTCCTCCTCCTTTCGACTTACTCTCCGCTGTTGACGGCGCGCGAGCCTTGCCTCCCATGATGCTGCGCTCCGCAGCGGTGACGTACTTCCGCTATTCCGCTGCTCAGACTGTCGTCTGCTACGGGCAAGCTTTGTTGACACTACAGTGCACTTTCTAGTACACTGTAGTTGACACCATGAATTCCGCACTCCGCTCAAGGCTGGAAAAGCGAACGAAAAATCTGGCCGCATGTATGCGGCGGCCTGGCCTTGCCCTTTCGCGGTGTACGTTGCTGGCGGCACATGACTTCCTATCAGCGGCAAACTCGGAGCCACACGGGGAGGGTCGTGCGCTCGTTCCCTTGATGCCCCTCGCACTGTTTATCCAAAAAGCGCCGTATCAGATGTGGCCCCGCTGGTGCCGGGTCTTATTTTACGGCGGTGGTAATTCCTGCCGGCGGCATGTGAAAAAGTCATATTAAACCGATACAGAACCCGTGCCCAAAACGCTTCAATCATGTGACCAGTTCAGCTTGGGCGACGCGTGGTGGAGAGAGGCAACGTGGGCAAAACATGCTCCGCCACGACTCTGAGCTTTCTGAGCGATGGAGCGAGCGCCATTTCTTTAACAATCTCAAACATCGGTTGCCTTGGCAACAAGGCACAAACCGCTTCAGAAGTCAGTTACGGTTGCGTGATCCCGGTTCAGCTTGGGGCCCCACTTCGCGGCATGTGGGCACTGCAGGCGTACCACTCACTCCCATTGGGAAGTGCGAGATGCGTTTGGCATTACAGGAGGCGATGGTGTGTGTGTTGTGGACGCCTTTGTTCCGCGATGAAATGCGACGTTGTGCTTCTGCGGGTGGATAGTGCTTCCCATGGTCTGGATTATCTTTCTCGAGCGACGTACGACTCAACCTCGCATGGGGTATGTGCGGCGTGCGTGGCCAAAAGCCATCGGCTTGTGCGCCAGAGTTAAGTGACTTGCTGTTCGTCCCCGCAAACCGCGCGCGAGGTGAGTACCGAATTTACGACGGGCAGGAGGCAACCCATCCTCTGTCAATCGTGGTTCAGACTTTCAACGCATGTTGTGACGTTGTGTTCGTTAGAAACGCATCTCTGGATTGTTTTGAAGTTGAATAAAATGTATGCGTCAAACCCGGGCATTCGGCTCAGGGCGTTCTCTGCGGTTGCACGAAAGAAGTGCCACGGGGCTTCAACGCTTTCTTTATGGAACGTACTCAGGTAATAGAATATCCATGTCGTGTTATGGCCGTGTTGCATTCAATACAAACGGTTAAGCGTTTGTTTTACACTTGTTTCGTTTGTCGTAAAATGCCCAAACACTCCGGCACTCCGCTGGCAAATCAGCCGGCGAGCCTACGCTGAGCAGACGACTCATCTCTTTGCCGGAAGTGCGTGAAAAAGCCGCCCAATAGCAGGATGTCTAGCTCATGACGAACATCTGGGAATCGACGATGTAGACATGTGAAGATGGCGGCGTCCAAAAACACGAAGGAAAGGGTGAGAAAAAAACGACAAACTTTGCAACAAAAGTGTGAGCTTTCCGCGGCGCGTAAAAGAGTAATACTTGGCACAGAGGACGTTGACGACCCAATCTAACGGTTGCGCTAGTTCATTTAGTGTGCTCAAAATGCCTTTCAGGGCCCCTTTAATTTGGACGGGAACAACGCACGGCAAGGTGCTTTGCGGCCGCTTTGTAGTGTGTACAAACCTTGCGTACACTTAGTTATGGCTCACCTTGAGCGCACTCTCTAGGGCACTGTTTATCTGTGAGGGCCCCTAAGGCCCTGTTTGGGACGGGAACAACGCACGGCAAGGTGAACTCGTGGCCGGTTTGTAGTGTGTGCAAACCTGGCGTACACGTAGTTATGGCTAACGTTGAGCCCACTCTCTAGGCACTGTTAAGCTGTGAGGGGCTGACACGTCCAGCGAAAACTTACTCATGATTTTTCAAGTAAGATTAGGTGCTCAAATAAGCCGCATGATGAGCAGACAAACGCCACCTGCGAAATGAAGCTACGGTGGCGGATGCTGTTCCCGCCGCTGTTCCCGACATAGCACGCATGGTGGCGCACCGATCGCCGGAAAACGGCCGCACTATCATAGGGCTGCAAACATTTTCCTAAATACTTATTGGCCAAAATTGGCACTATGAGCGGACGCTCAATGCCCGTCAGAAATCGCTGCTTTGTTTTCGCGCGGGCAGCCTATGCACACTTTTCGGGAAATATCTTATTTGAAACATCCGCAGCATATCTGAAAACTAGCACCCGTCCAGCTCCATCTGTCCCCGACTTGTCACGCTTTTTACCATGTCGAAGACGTTTCACCAACGAGCCCAAGTTTCTAAGCTGAAAATCAGAGTTGGAAGTCCGTTGGTCGTTCCCAGAATAACATATTCCTCAGCACGGAAACATGCCACGGATGACCGTAGTACGTCCTCCAACTTTCTTCGAATGTCAATTACACCACGCCCCACGAATATTTCGTGGGTGCCGTTGGTTCAATAAGAAATACGAAAACAAATTTTTCAATAGCCAGCGTACAACTATTCATACATGCCAAAAACAAGCTGAAGAATTCGCCGTTCCACCAGTTCAGCGTATGTAGCAAGTTTTATTGCGAAGCCGTTTACCTCCAACCAGACAAGGAAATTGTAGTGTCCACGTCAGCAGAAAACTCCCAGGCTACTACTCGCAACTGGCTACACCCAGGTTACACAAAGCACTGGCGCCACCAGGGATCGAATCTGAGTCCGAATGGAGAACCGGAGCGAGAACCAGTCCTCTTGCCGACAAAGCTACGTCCACAGGTAGACACGGGGAGACAGACGGTGGTTTGTATTCGGTGTCTTGGAAGGGGGAGGGCGTTTTTGGATGCAACACATTTCACATGAGTGGGCAGGAAGCAGTGAGAGAGATGACGTCTCAGCAGCACGTGCCTCCCTCCTTCTCACTTTTCCAAAGACGCTCCTCTCCGCTTGCTTTCCCCCGACGCTCCTGTGTGCCGTGAGGCGCCCCAGCGAATTTCAGGTAACAAGTGAAAGACTCTGTGGTTTCACTCTTTGTAGAGCCATGTGTGGGAATTCAAGCCACGCCGCATGGGTAATAGTTCTGCCTGTCTTTTGCCGCTTCGCAGTGCAACCACCCTCAGCATGGATTGGGGCCAATTTTTGAAATTGCTATGTTGAGCCTATTCGACGCTTGTGAATAGCGGATGGACATTTTGCTTTAGACCTAATGTGTTCAAAATCACCGAACCGTAAAGTTCGCCATTAAAGGAGCCACAAAAAAAAAGCAAATTTGGTTCATTCAAAAGATTGCGTCATTAGAATCATAGTGACGCCACTTTTAACGTAAACTTCGTTCAAAGAAGCGGTATAATTATGGAAAAATGCAAAGGCGATGCGACCCACTCGCTCATTTCCAGCAACCGAATCTATGATATCATACCGGCCCCCTCTGCGATTGCCGAAGGCCGGCAATGGCCAACGCAAATTTCGGAGACACTATAAGCTTGCCGAACGCGCTATTTGCGCTTAAATTTAGGCCACATTCTTTTTAAAGCAGCAAGAATGGCGGGACAGACAGTGGAAGTTACGAAGGCACACGTAAACATAGAAATACGGACGCGTACTGCTTTGGTATTGCGCGAACTATTCCTTGGTTTTGCTGCACCGGACTGCGGCTTTGGGGTAGTGTTAGACGACACTGGCCGATTGACGCAAGCAACGTTGTCTTACGTTAACAAACTTATCGAGCGAGGAGTCTGTTTCACGAAACGATTACTTTTTTTCCTGAACAAAAACAAGCCAGGTTCAAGTACGGTCTAAACAAACCAGAGGCACAAAACGGCTTGCCAAGGTATGGTGGCGCCATCTAGGTTCACTAAAGGTAAACAAGGCTTTCCAATCGGCTGCAGAGCGATCGGTTCGTGTGATCTTACGGCAGACCGCGAAAACACACTATTTAGCGGGAAAACAAAAGTTTTAACGTAAATCGATTAAGCTCTCAGTGAATAAAACATCGTGTGCGTCCGGACAAGCGGTTCGGACACTATAAAACACGAAATCTTTCGAATAAAACAAACAAAGAAACAAACGCCAGAAGGCGCAGCCTGTGGTCGTGCCGTGCGTGCATGACCTGTCAAACGGCTCAAAAAAGTGGCGAGAAGGTGTGGCACCCAGGTTGTTTTTTCGGTGCCAGGCAAGCTTGCACGTATGTGCAAAGTCGTGAACAAAGAAGCTGGGAAGGCTGGCTGCACAACTACGCACACCACAGGCTTCGTGGAATGCAAAGTAGGTGTGGTGTACAGAATTCCACTAGATCGTTGAAAAGGCTAGGTCAAACAGATCAGACACTGCATTAATGAAAAATGGAGAGAGCATCGCGCAGCCGTAAATTCATTGGCGGGTGGTGGACATTTGTCAGATCACTGCCGGCGGTTCTCTTGCACACCTGACTTTCAGGGAACACGCGTCCTGCGCAGGTTTAGGACGCATCTACAAAGATAGATTCTCGAGGCCTTCTATATTATCAAGGAAAATGAATGCGCAAGGACTTCGTCGCTGGCTTTGCACACAAAAGAAAAAGCTTATCTACAGCGTCAATCACGTACTCTGTGAATGCTGCGCCTTCCGCATCTTATTTAGTGTTTCTGCGCATTTGTGTGTATGTAGTCTTTCTTGTCAATAAAGTCGCAGTTGATATTTAGCGCTCCTCCAGTGTCACTGTCTTTTCTTATGTCCCCGCGCAGTGCGCTTTTTACCATTTCGAAGGACTTCGCTGCTAAAATGAAACCACCAATCAAAAACGGCAGTGAGCACGGTAACAGACAGAAAATGACATTTCGATTGTTTAGTATGTCGAAATGATTCATTAGTATGAGTGGCGCGTGGGCAATGTCAGTCAATGCGGTGAATGTTATGGCCACACAACGCAACCCCCTTCCTTTCAAACAAAAATCACATGCTCACACGCCCGTAATGCGTAAATCAACGCCGTAACCTGACCGCAGTGATTTAATCACTGGGCGATTGCCTCACTTTCACTAAAAATCCACGTTTCTGCAAAAACGATATAATTTTCGACAATACAGCCCATAATTTCGGGATTGAGTTCGGCCACCAATCAACTTCACGACCCCTTTCCGTAGGAGAACTTTCTGAATTTGTTTCAGAAAAAAAAATGCAATAAAACGGCTATTACACTCAACACGTTTGCCAAGATTTGTGAAAAGTAGTTTCAGTTCCGTTTCAGTTTCAGTTTGCTCTCGTATTGAAAATACAGTGTGTAAAAGTACATATACAGAAAGGGGTCCCAGAGTTATAAACTGTAATGAGACCACTTTTTATTTAGTGTACATATCTAAGCAATTAGTAGCAGTCATGAACACAAATGATATGCATAAACAGACAGCTGCAGTAGTAATACTTAACTATGACATGAAAATGACCTCTATACATATTACAAACATCTAGGAAGACTAAATACCAGAAAATGAAGTACAAGTACATACAAAATTGGAAAGGAATACATTAGTAAGCACCTACATCAGCGTAAATCGTCAAAGAAAAGAAATGTCCTGAGAGCATGCCACAACGATGACAAGGATGATGCAGATTTAACATTAAAAGGCAAGTGGTTGCAAGCTTTTATAAGAGAAAAGCCGACTGTATTTTTCTCATAGCTAGTGCGCACTGAAGGCAGTAAGAAGTTATTTAACACTGCACATCTAGTTTTATTGGAGTTAGACAGGGAATGGCGGTCAATTATGTGAAGAATACAGGGATCATAAACCAGGCGGTAAGCAGTGAGGCATAGATTGTGGCTGATAAGCTGTGTGAATGAGTACAGATTAAGTTGGCGCAAAATAGGTGTGACATGTACGCTTTAACTGCTATGTGTAAGTAAGTATTGCGCTGTAAGTATTCGAATAGCATGTTTTTGAACGTGCTGTAATGGAGCGATATGGGAGTTGTACGTTAGTCCCCAAGAGGCCATGCAGTAATTAATATGGTTATGTATAAAAGCGTAGTATATCGTATAAAAGCGTAGTATAGAAGCGTAGTATTTAATTAGCCCTGTAATTTCCCGCCTCCAACCCCCCTCCCCCCCGATCACCAAGTGCCACACAGACCAATAAATGTAGCTGTATAGCTGGGATAACAAAAAAATAACGCCAATCCTCTCAATCCACTAAAAATTTCGGAAGTGCGGAACAGTGATGCGCCATATTGGACGGTAGGGCAGTAATCCGCTCACTGCTACTACCCACTTTAATTAAAATTTCGCCCCTCCGCAGCGCTCGCGCGCCCGCTGCCTGAAACTGCGCCAGCGGAAGTTCTGCTCTTTTTGAGCTCGCTTTTCCTTCCACACGTCCGAAGTTGCACAGCCACTTTTTTTCCCTTACTGTCGTAAAAATCAACCCAACGAGCGTTTCTAACTAAATTGACGGGGGTGCTGCCGGTGAATTACGTATATTTTGCCTCAAAAGCATCTGCAGTTTTCTTCGCGCTAAGCAACAAGCGGATGTATTTCAACCGCCAGCAGTTGACGAGTTTCTAACTCTTATGGCTACATAAGCCGCATGGATTTCGAATCCTCTGGGTTACGACGCGACGACAGCAGCTACGACGGAAAGGCAGGTCTACGTGGGTCCAGCGAGGAACCTACGACGACAAGGCGCGGGCGTAAGGTACTTTGCACTTAATACGGACGGCCTGCTCATGCATTGTCCTGCGCGGGCTATTTCCGCCACTACCGTGATTGTCAGGATGGAACGGTAACGGCACAGAGTATTCGTCTGCAAATCTTAAAAGCGGTGAAAATAGCCCTTCACACTACGAGACTGGGTTAGCAGGCAGTCTGTTAATGTCACCGTTAGAGCTAGATGTCTTGGCGTAGGTGGCGTTTGACAAGTTTGGTTATTACAGGGAAGCATAAGTGTTCCTACTGATGTCGTGTGCAACTGGAAACGCCCTGAAGGGGCACACAGACAGACAGGGACAGACAGAAGGACAGACAGATGAGGATGCGTTGTGTGATCGGGGGTGAAGAGAAAGAAAGAAACGCTTCGCGTGGTCGGAATAAAACCTGTGTCCCTCGCGTTATAAAGCCTGCATCTTTCCGATTGCTGTAATTTGACATCGTCGAAGCTCACCCGAAACTCAGACGACCACCAAATATTCCGTCACGACGAAGCTTCACTTCCAACCATCCTCGTTGTGATGCGGAGGGGTAAACGATTCCTTTTTTGTTTCGTAGTTTGCCTCTCTCGTCCTTTCCTCCCTTCCTTTTATGTATCGAATGTTCATATCTAGCATATCTACACGGAGATTCACCAAAAAAACCTTAGCTCTCTCCCCGCCGTTGCTTGTCCTTCGTCTGGTCTGTGGCTGTATCCATCTTGAAATCCATGCGCAACACGCCCTAACCATTCTCTTCTAAACATGCTCTCAACAACACCGGCGTTGTCTCCGAGTGTAAATAAGATGAAGGCCAACTCACGTGATATCAAAAGCCATTCCACCCATAGTCGAATTATAGATTTGCATTCGTTCTTTGTATAAGCCCCAGCTCCAGTCGTCACTCACTCCGTGTACCACGCCTCTTTGGTCTATGTAGAGCTTGTAGTAGAACAGATAGTGGCAAAGCCCATCCTCTGGGTAAGAGAACGTCTGGGTGGCGTAGGCTCCGATGGTGCAGACAAGCTCTTTGACTGTGAGAAAATACAAATTTGTTCGGGATTTCAGACCATGTCCCACGTCCGCATTATTAGTAATGTAATTAAAATGCGCTAATTTCTTTTTTATCTATTTTTAAATCGGAATAAAATTTTGGTGCTACGCAGGCCGGACATCATTGTTGAACGGAATCAAGAACGAGATGTTCTCCGCAGTGGCTATGGGGCGAAATAATCTCATCTAGGAATACTACACAGGAAACTGCGGCATGTACTGTGCGATCCTGTGTACTTTTGAAATACTGCAATACCACACCTATTAAATTGGACTTCACTTGAACTCCTGGACACGCTGGAACGTTTGGCAGTGAAAGGGCCCGCTCTTTAGCCCACGCAATAAGAACCCGTACGCAAGACTTCTCATAATAAAGGTCTTCCCCAACGAGACTCCCCCGGATAGTTCCGTTCTACTTCTACTCAAAAAGAGACAGCACCCATCTTCACTCTCCACTCTAAGCAGGCGACAGCAATCGCTAGTGAGGCAACCTCCAGACAAGCTGTTTTCTAGAACTAGTGAGGACTCTTAGAGTGATAGAGTAGAGTCCCCTGTCTACAATCATTGGACGCATTTTCTGAACGGCCGTCACGCGCTCTGGGACTGCCCTAACAACGCAAACACCCTTCCTGACGCTCTCTGCCAAGCCGCACTTGGCACAGACTGCTCAAACTGGCTCTCAGGTCTCGGGCGATTACCCTGCTGTACCGGTTCACCCCGTTGCTCACATGTGGCGGGCTACACTGTAGGAACCGTAGCTTCTGCTATAATTCCCGACCCTTACCGGCCGCGGTGGCTCAGTGCCTAAAGCATTGCGCTGCGGAGCACGAGGTCCCGGGTTCGATTCCCGGCCGCGGTGGTAGTTTATCTGATGAAAACGAAAACACCGCCCGCGTGTTCGAGATTTCGGCGAACGTTGTGGGGACCAGGGCTCTTACGGCGGCCTAGCTCGATTCTCGAGATTCGGCCGCAAGGCTAGCTCCGCTGAACACCGCCACGGAGCGCCAACTTGGCGCAGCGGCAGCGAACAGCAAGGAACACAGGACACAGAATTCGCTCACTCCGACGTTTATTGCACTACAATAACGGGACGTCGGGCGCGTGGCTCTACGCCGCTAAGACCACCTTAGCCAGGACGGGAGAAACAGGCGGGAGGGTGGGCAAAGGAAGGCCAAGAAGGAGCAAGTCGTACTTACGGCCGCTCCCGACGATGGTTCGTATCCAAAGAGAGCCTCCCTCCGTCGGCTGCCCCGGACCAGGCCGCCGGAACTTCAGGGCAAACCTCTCACGTGAGGGGTTCGGCAGCGTCCCCCGCTCTCACGTGCATCCTCCCGGAGGGGGGAAGCGCGCGGCCGCGAAGAGAGAGGTATCTCGCCTCCGCGGCGAGCCGAGAGAGATAGGAAAGATGGCGGAGCTCCGCAATCCCCACATCCCTCCCCCCTTTGACCAAAGCCTCTCGACCTCGAGGGCTCCGGCGAACGATGACCTCACCGTTTGTTTCGCTGCCTGGCACACCTCTCGAGCAAGTCCTAGAAAGTCCAATCCCGAACAAACGCAACTGCGCCAACGTCCACGTTTCACCGCACTGCCACCACAAAGTTCGCAACAATCCGCCGGTTGACCTCATTTCGTCAGTCTGTACACAAGGCTCTCCGCGTGCACTGTCGGCCGGCCTAAGGTCCGCAGGCCCTGCCGGTGAAGTAGGCTGGGCCGGTTGGGGAACAGGGCCCGGGCAGCAGGCTGCTCCCAAGCGGTCACTTACCGCAGCGGTTCGCCCTGCGCCGACGGTGCGCTTGCCTGCCGCACCACCGGCGGCTTCCGCTGCTTACGAGTTCAGCAGTGAGGACCCCTGATGACCGGACCCGGGCTGGACGCCGCGTTCGTAGTGCTGCCTCGCAGGTGGCTAGTTAGCCAAGCGCCCACGATGGCTTTCGCTCTGCACACCTCGGACGAGCGCCTCCGCCAATGTGGAGGAGGGGGCGCGATCAGCTGACCGCGGGAGCCGGCCCTCCGCGCACCTCACTCGCTGTACGGGCGGCGAGGTGCTGTTTTGGCATACAGCTGGGCTGTCGTTCTGGCCCGGGGTGGCGGCTGGCGCGGCTGGCTCGCAGCAGGCCTGAGGTGGTGAGGTGGCGTCGTGGTTGGAGGGTCGCTCGAACCCTGGGCGTCAGGGCTTGAACCCTCCGGATACGGTGGCCCACCCGGTCAGCGACCTCGCCGATCGCGGGTATTGTAACGGTGAGTCGGGAACCTTCCTTCCGCTACTCCCTCGAGCTCGCGACCTCGCGAGCCCAAAGTGGGAGCGTCGGCAGTTTCTTCGTGCCGGCCAACGACCTCTGAAGTCACACTGCGCAACCCATTGTCGGACCTCGCGGCGTAGGCTGTGCGTTCCGTTGGCGCGCCCCGAGAAGCTTCCTCTGGCAAACCCTCCTGTACGCAACTTTGTGCGCTGGAGGGCGGTAACCCGGTCAGCGAACTCGCCGGTTGCGGGTGTTGTAGTGGTGCGTCGGGAACCTTCCTTCAGCACCTCCCTCGAGCTTGCGACCTCGGGAGTGCGAATTGGGAGCGTCGGCAGTTTCTCCCCTTGGAAAATACTGCTGCAGCTTGCCCACGTGAATGGGCTGCTGATTCGACCAGAACTCGGATCTTTCAGCTTGTAATTCAGCCGCGAGATCTTCTCGGCTACTACGAACGGTCCTACCCACTTGGGTGCGAGACCGGCCGCGAACCACGCCCTGGCATCGTTCAGCGGGTGGTTACGTTTCAAGACAGTGTCGCCCACCTGGTACGCCACGTCTCGATGAGCTCGGTCATAGGCCGCCTTTTGGTCAAACCGGGCCTTACCGCGGCCGCGGTTCGCCTACTTGATGGCTTCGGCCAAAATCTCGCGCAAGCGCCGCGCGTAAGCGGCATCTGCCGCTTTCGCGGGGACTGCAGTCGACCCCCTGGCCAGAACTGTGTCCGTCTGTGTGTTCAACTCCCTGCCGAACATCAGGAATTCAGGCGTGAAGTCCGTGCACCGATTCATTCTTGTGCACGGGGCGAAGGAGATGGAGCTCAATTAAGTGCTAGTCCCAGTCTTGTTGCCGCCGGGCATATGCCCCAAGCAGTGGCTTTACGCCTCGATTTTGGCGCTCCGTCACGTTAGACTGAGAGTGATAGCACGATGTTGTTTGCTGCCTGATACCCATGGGCGCGCATGCTTCACGAAACAACCTTGATGTGAAATACGTGGCATTTTCTGTAATCAGCCGCTCCGGAAATCCATAGCGACGGAACACCTCGGACAGCTTTTGCAGGACCTCTTGTGCTGTCGCTTTGCGCAGCGGATAGAGGTCAGCGATCCCACTGAAGTGGCATGTCACCACGAGTACAAACTTGTACCCTCTCTTGCTGCGCGGCAGCGGGCCCATCAGATCGCACGCCAGGACCTCCCATGGCTTTGTGCTCACGATAGGCTGAAGCAAGCCCGGCGCCTTCCCGCCTCGCGGTTTGCGGTCTTGGTAGACGTGGCATGTGCGTACGTACCTACATACTTGTGCCTTCATCCCGGGCCAGGTATACCATACCGAGAAAGCTTCCGCCATGTCTTTGGAGCGCTACCGTGGCCGTCTGCGTCGTGGTACTGCTGCAATGCAGCACACCTGAGCTTGCTCGAGTTAACGGCTTTAAAACACTCACTTGAGTCATTTTTGCCGGGCACGTATTTCAGCAGAGCTCCGTCGGCGTCAAGCAGGTAACTTTCAAGTTCGCTCGCAGCAATACCAGCTGCATTAGAGCTCGCGCCAGCCGCAATACCAGCAGCTTCCCGGCGGCCGTCATTCTGCGGTGTTTGAGTTGCCTTAGAGTCCGTCTCTTCACTAAGACTGGCGATCACGTCCCGACAAAACAAGTTCTCCTGCTGAGCCTCGACTAGCGATTTCCGACTGAACGCAACCTCGAGCGGAAGTCCTCCCCCGACGAGGTGCACGTGCGCTGAGCTTTCAAAACTAGGGTCCTCCCGCGTTCCGCGCTCTCCCCGCGCCGAGAAGGGTCGCTGCCCTTCAGCGTCCTCCTCGGCCTCTCCGGCCGGTTGGGTGTCGTCCACCGTCGCCCGGGACAGCGCTTCCGTAACGACATTCATGGCCCCTTTGCGGTAGCGAACTTCGAATTCGAAGCGTTGCAATGTCAGGGCCCATCGCGCGAGCCTCCCGCTGGGCTTACGGAGGCGGGAAAGCCATGTGAGGGCCATGTCCGATCATGAATTTGACCCCGTCTACGTACATCTCGAACTTTCGAAGTGCGTAGATTATGGCCAGACACTCCTTTTCGGTGACCGAGTTGTTTCACTCTGCCGGTGTCAGCGCACGGCTCGCAAAAGCCACAGGTCGGAGTTGTTTTCCATCCACCTGGAGGAGCACTGCCCCTACGCCGAGGTCACTCGCGTCCGTTTGGATCACGAATGGCCTGTTCAGATCCGGCAGTTTCAGCGATGCAGTGTCTGCAACAGCTTTTGCCAGTTGGCGTAGGCTGCTCTCCTGCTCCTCTCCCGACTCCCAAGGGGCAGATTTCCTCAACAACTTTGTCAAGGGTGCTTGCAGGCGCACGCAAGCGGGGATAAACTGGCTGTAGTAGCATAGGAAGCGCCGAACTCCGGCGACATCCTTCGGCGTGGAAAACTCCAAGATCGCCCGGAGTTCCTCGGGATCGGGGGACACCTGTCCGCGTTCGATCCGATAGCCGAGCAGGCTCACTTGAGCGCTGCCTATTTGCGCCTTGGCAGGATTGATGGTTATTCCAGCCGCCCTGATTCTTCCCAGGACGTCTCTCAGGTGGCAGAGGTGCTCCTCGAAGGTGAGGGAGTAGACGACAATGCCGTCCAAATAGGCGAGGGCATGCTGCCACTTTGCCTCACCGAGCACCCGGTCGATCAGGCGTTGGAATGTGCTCGGACGTCCGCCATACGGCGCCATGTTGTGCCCCAGGGGGTTCACTGCCACCGTGTGCGTAGGGCTGCGTCCTAGCCGCCTGTGACTCGCGGTGACTTTTGTTGCCCAGGGGGAGCTTTTCATAACCATGCCAGCTCGGTGAACGTGTTGGAAGTTGTATGAGCACCAAAAATGCCCGGCTGTTGCGTTCCGCAATGTACGAACCATTGCAGAAAAGGCACACGGATGTTCCGCTTTCCTGCCGGCCCGAACCGAAGAAAGCGCTGGCTCGTTCAAGTGAAAATGGACCGCTGGGAGCCCACTGCTGCTTCTCGTGTTTGCGCTGTGAGTACTGCACCTCGCTTCATGTTTGTTGCACGCGTACTTGCAGCTATATTCTATTATTTAAGTGCTCTGCACCTGCAACGCTTTCAGCGAGCGTCGTCGTGTCCTTAACGTCTCCTCCGTCACCGCAGCGCCGTTGCGCGCCGGTAGCGCAGGCCATGGCCTGTTTTGATGGCTTCCAGCGACGGCTGCACGTAGCCGAGCGGCAATTTAGCGTGCAAATGCAGCGTGCGCGCAAGTGGATCGATTTGCGTGGCTCGATTATGCCGGATTACGCATGCATGAAACGTGAATGTTCAAAACGAAGCCTGGTTATAAAACATCCCCGAAAGGCTTGGACCGTTCACGCTTGCGACAGAAAAGGCGCGATTCTCGCCACTGCGGCAAGCAAAAATTGGTTGATACCAAGCGACAAAAGCGATCGCTGGGCGACTGCGCAATCTTCGAACGCGCTGCAATTCAGAGTAATATCTCATCGCAGAGCTGCGTTTGGCAATTGACTTTGAAGCTGCCGTACGCTGGATATTCATCGGGTCGCCGAAAAAATTGTCCCCTGCGTTGCTTGTGCTGATATTCCGCACGGGGGTGGAATATATGATTGATTCTTTCTTGCAACACTGCCAAACTGCGTATGAGGGGTCACTAAAGTCTGCAAAGATTTCTGTGGCGAACCGCCCGATAAAAGTTCCAGTACTGCATTTTGCATTAGTTAGAGGGCATAATCAATTTCCATTCCAAAAGGTAAAAAAACGCGCGAGAGCAAGCATTCTGCCTCGCGAGCGAGTACTTCAAGTGCATTATGTGGTTTTCAAATATTGTTGTTAAGATTGACTTTTTTCTTCTAGGCACATTTTGAAGATTCAAGTTTTGAGCAGCCCCAACAAGATGAACTGAAAAAGCTTAGGCCGGATGCTGTCCCAACACTCTTTCCCTATCGGGGTAAGAACTTATCTGAAATCGTTATATAAAGCCGTAAAAGGGACACAAATTTAATTTTCCTTTGAATTTGTGAATCTAATTTGGGTCATTCAGAGAAAATCCAAACTTATCTCAATGCATTACCTCAATTGCACTGCGGCATTTTGCTCTTATTTTTGTTTACTCGGAACATCTATAAGGAACAGTAATATGCTTTGTGTGGTGCAGACCATGCAAGAAAGTGCGTGATTATATTTTGCTTGTAATTTTTAGTCTGCAAAGCGAAAATAAGTATTGGAACTGTTTGCTAAGTGAAAAAGCATAGGCAAACATGTTATTGTAGTAATGTTTAATTCTTTCCAGCTGCTCCAAAACACTGGAAGTCCCCGAAGAAGCGCACTTCTGCCATGAAACCTGCGAATTCGTCTAACACCAAACGTGTTTGCACATCTGGAGACAGTCCACAGCTGCCTATGGATCCTTGCGACATAACTAGTTTTGAGTACGGTGTTCAGTTGAGTGTTCATGTTTCAGCAGCCGTTTTGCAGCCAGATGCTCTCTCATGACATTGCTGAATGCGGGAGAGTTGATCCTCCAGAAGCCCACTTGCTGTCACGTTTGCCCACTAACAAGGCAGCCAGCATCAGTACCAGCGATCCTGAGCCCAGGCTTGCTGACGCATTGGGAGCTTTCTCATTTCCCCTATCGCCTACGAACAATCTAGAGTGATGTGGACAGTGCTTCCGAGTGTAGGTGTGAGTGTACATCAGTGTGTGTGCCCTTGCCATTTGTTCCTCCAGTCAATGACGCAGACAGCACTGGTGAGTTTGGGTGTCATCATGAGACAGTATCAGCCTCTCCACCACACCAGTCTGCCAACAATTTAGCAAGCGACACAAACGCTACTCCAGGTGCGTCCGTAGCCATTCAGAAACAGCTCCCTCCCAACACCGTAGCAAATGATGCAGGTCTCACTCCTCCACAAGAGCAGTCAACCACGCCAGCTGCATTTATGTTTGGAGTTAGCACAACTCCCACATTAGCACAACTCCCACACAACTCCCACATTGAAGTCGTTGCATGGGCGGCGCGCCCATGCAACGACTTCGGGCGGCGGCTCGGAAAACGCTTTTACCGGCATAAACGGGCCCTCCCGATAGCCTTCGTTGCCGACGTCCACGGCGTGGTCACGCTGCGCCGCTGTCAGCTCACTAGCACCTGCTAGGAGCGCGCCTAACTCCTCCCTCCGATTTCGGGCTGGAGGCTGGCCGCGCAGGAGAAATCAACCAAGCCGGCAGCAGCAACAACCGAGCTCGGATGGTGCTACGCGCGCCGGCTATCGGCTTCGCCTGAAGCTTTTGCTTCCGTCGGTGCGCGGGACGCTTTGGGAGGCGGGCCCCCACAGTGACCTCGCTGCAGGCGGAGGCTCGGCGAACGGCTTTAGCGGCGTAAACGGGCCCTCCCGATAGCCTCCGTTGGCGATGTCCACGACCAGTCCAACCTTGTACATAAACTCTCTCCCCAGAATGACTGGGACCGTCAGTCCGAGCAAGTGGACGAAACACATTCGCTGTACACGCTGACTCCAACGCACGACGAGGCGTACGTCACCGCCTGACGTAACATCACCACACGCAAGCTGGAGCGGCAACTTCCGCGCGCGCAGCCGAACAGCTTTGCGCTCGAGATGGGAAACGACCTCGTCCCCTACCAGTGAAGTAGTTGCCCCGGTGTCCAGCAGTGCCTTAAAGGAGCCATGAAGAGAAAACAAAAGTTTGTTTTATTCGCAAGATTAGGTGTTTCATAGTACCACAAGCGCTTTCCCGGAAGCAAATGATGCTTTATTCACTGAGAAATAAGGCAATTTAAGCCAAAATTTTAAATCTCCCGCTAAAATTGAACATTCCGTGACGTGTACAATGGCGTCATAGAGCCGGTCCATGAAACAGATACTTAGTATGTCGACTCCATATAGCACCCACACGCGGGAGTCGATCGAGACGGCGGCCATTTTAAAAATACTAGTAAAACCTAGTGCACCCGCAGCCCTAGTCATGGAATCGCCTGATCCGGAGAACAAAACTCTCGCCGAGGAGCTCGGGCTTGCATTTAACAACCTCACACCACAAAAACGCTCAATGCTTCTAAGTGCACGAGCGGCAAGAGTTGTGGGATACGCGGTGGACGGGAAAGCGACCATTCCGCGATAGCCACAACAGACGAACGCCCAGCCGTCGGCCCCGCTGCCTCGTCAGCCCCGTCGCGACGGACGAATATAGACTGGTACGTATGTGCCGTATTTTGATTACGGTTAATAATAGTTCAATTTCAGTAGCAGTATCACTTATCCCAGTTGGCCGGTGTCGTGTATGGAAAGCCGTTCGCGCGAGCTCTCTGCTTCGACCAGAAAGATACGAGCGTCAATGCGCGGTGTTTACGGCATTTTTTTCCCCAAAGTCAGAGCGATTTGACGAAGTCGGCGACGAGCGCCAGCATGTCCCAGGAGTGAGCTAACGTAAGGGTCCCTGCCGTAACTGAACAAACTGAAGTTTTCAGTGGTTGTAAACTGGAAACGACAGCAGCAAGCCAACACCATTCGAAACTTACGCGACGACTGGAACTATCTCGTCGCTTCTTGCTGTTCCTTACTCCCCTCGTTTCTATTTTTACCTTTGCTGGTTGGCGATATGACGGCCAACCTCCTGTGAAGGGATTACGATACGAAGCAAGGTCGCGGCTGTGCGTGCTGGAACGGTTCGTTGGCCCCGAAGAGCCTCGAACCCGAAAATTCGTCTGCGCGACGGCGAGATGTCGAGATCGGCCGGCGCTAGTTTCGTACGCATTGGCGCACACGCTTGCGAGTTCGTTCGGACCTTCAACCGTTTACTCCACCCTTCTTTGTCATAAAAAGAATGTGCAGTATGTTTCACGGGCATTTAGCTCGCTATGCAAACTGTAAGCCCTGCCTAACTTGCGTTTGCTTTTGCCGGCCTCCGCCAATCGCAGAGCATTCCCAAGTGACATCACAGGTTCTGTTGCGGAAAATGAGCTGGTGGGTCGCATGGTCATTTCCTTTTTTCCTAATTATGTAGCTTATTTGAGCGAAGTTTGCGTTATAAGTGGTGTCGTTATGGTTCTAACGAGGCAATCTTTCGAATGAACCAAACTTGTGTTTTCTCTTCATGGCTCCTTTAAAACTCCGCCCCGCAATTGCGAGGTCGAGAAAGGGCGCAGGCGCCCTGGTCGGAATTCCGACTATGAATGCGGCGGGCGCGGAGATGTTTGCCTCTCGGACGCGTTGATGAGCCGCCGGTGACTTCACCTGCCCACGTGGGCAGATTCGCATTATGTGACCAACTTGGCCCCAGTTGAAACAGCGAACAGAATTCCGTGCTGCTGTTCGAGGCTGCCCGTACGCTCCACGGCCAGCTGGCCGCATCCGGTTCTCCGGGGGCGATTTGTGAGCGGGTGCAGGCAACTGCGGCAGCGCCGATGCCGTGTAGGGAAGCCCACTTGGGCGTGCGTCCGACGGCCGGTCACCTGACCGGTTTGTTGTGTGCACTGCGCGCGGGGCTGGCAGGACCTCCGGCCGTATAGGCCTCCTGCGCTGGAGTTTTGGCGACATGCAGCACCCCTAGTGGCCGACGCCACTGGGTAGTGCAAAAGCAGACGACCGGAGCCGCCCTCCATGCGTTTTCAATTACAAGGCAGAGTAAAACTTGGTTTTACTTAGTTTAATCGCTTTATGGTGTGTTTAAATGACTGCATACTGTATGAAATAGCCCGTAAGGTAGTTGTAGAGGCTAAACAAAATATTATCTGCTCAAACAAGCTGATTTATCGGCTTTCTTTTGAGCGAGCTGCCGCGGTCGTCGCGGCGTGGAACAGTATCGCCAGGTCGGGTGGTCTTCGACCAATACCGTTCTTTCTTCTAGCGTGCAATCGACAAAGGAAAGTTCACGAGTAGCATAAACACGGAACGCTAACGGAACGCAAAAGGTTGCTTCAGCGGGAGCATGCAAGTGAACTCAAGAATTGCGCAGCCGACTCAGCTGACACTGCTGGCCTGGCACCGCCTTGAAAACGAGTGGAAATTTTGTTTTGTATTTTCGCAAAATAAATGATCCTTGCGTAACGTTTTACGCCGCACGATTTATGAACGGCAGGGTACATGTATACTAGCGAGGAGGTGAGGCATTACGTGAAATAAACAAATTAATCGCTATTAAAGAACGCAAAACAATCACCAAATCACACACCCACTGCCTGCAGAAATGTGTACTTCAATATTTGCATTACATAACATAACACAGCCGCATACACGGCGTGGCCCCGAATATTTACATACGATCATCACTGACTCTGTTGTTTATCTTCGTCGCTAACAATATCTGAACGCCGACACGCCATTTTTGTCCTCAAATTGAGTTAGACAGCGAGACAAGAACAGAAAATTGGTCGCTTACAGTTGAATTGTCCGTCATCTTCACACTTCGCCAGATTACTGTCAAATATTATTGGCGATTAGCTAAATTTTTTCGCGTTGCATTCAAAGCCCTCCTCCCTATCCCACGCGATTTGCCGTCCAGCCCTCCGCCGTGTCGGCTGCATGCAACTCGGCCCTACACTTGAAAATATTGCTGACCCTCATTCTAGCCTATTAAGTGCGAACTGCGAATATATGATGCAAGAGAGTAATTAAGTAAAGTGAGCTCAAACAAGTAAGTGAGCGGCCTCTCGGTTCGCCCGACGTTTTACGGTCACTAATTTCGGAATCGCAAAACAGATTTCGCGCTTCTTACGCTCGCTCAATTTTGTCACTGAGACACGCAACAAAACGGCAAACGAACGCTCCACCATGTATTCGTAACGGCGACGCAAGCGAGCACTGTTTAATGAAAGTGCATGCATAGTGCGCAAATACGCAAAAGAGCGGCGAACCGGAGCAGACGAGCCTGCGGTCCGCCGGACTCACTGGCTTTTTAAAGCGCGATCATCGCGAATTGCGTCGCTCTGCTTTTCTGATCGGCTGTTGCTGAAAACGCCTTCACCTAGAGTATCAGTTTAGACTAGAAGTTTCACTTGAAATTTCACTTCATACGGCCATCGATCGGTGAACCTAGCTGCGAGTGGCAGAGCGCCTTCCCCGTCCCGGCACTTTTGTCGCTGCTGTAGACGTATTTAGCGTAGCAAAGGTTTCCTCCATAATGCCAAGTTGATCGCCAGAAGAGATCGGACTCGTCGGGAATGGGCTGGTGACCATGTCTCAAAACAATTTGGAGCATCGAGCTCATTTTGCTTCTGTCAACACGGGATCCTATGGGACCCGCGCAGCTTTGTACTACCCGGAAGTACTGCCCGGAAGCCGCTTGCGCAGGCGCCCCCTGGGCAGCGCAGGAGGCCTATCCCAGCGCTCGGTCCCCGAGACCGAGCGTTTCTCGCTGGCTGGGTATCAACGTAGAGCCGACCTCGACTCGTCCGCAGCCCGTAACGCCGCGGCAAGCACAGCTTGGTTCCAGTATTTCCACCAGAGGCGGCGGTGGCCGATACGCGCGTGCAGCCGCAATTGCTTCTTGCCCACAGCGAGGGTCGGCCGCCAGCTCGTTGAGATCCCTGCACCTGCAGTTCCTCAAGTACATGGCAAAGCCTCCGTCCGTCTCCCGTGCGTGCGGCCGGTTGTCTGCTCGGTTTATTTTCGCGCTCGGAAGTACTCACTCGTTTCCCACCCGTCATGTCTGGTCGCGGCAAGGGCGTCGGGATGTGAGGCGGGCTCCGCGGTCGTTGTGTGCTGTGTTTGCAGTGTTGCGTGTTCACCCTTTTCTTTCCAGCTCGGATACACCATGCCACAGCATTTCGGGTGAGTCGTGAGGGTTCTTTTGCTCGCCAGGTGCGTGTTTTAGGTAGGAGTGATATCTCTGTGCCTTCGCGTTCGCCATGGCAGGTCAGGACGCGCGGCTTCGGCCTTTCACCTCCTTCTACGCTCGACTCCCAAAAGGGGTGACGAACGTGGAGCTGGCGAAGATCCTTGTTCAGAAGTTCTCGAGGCAGGAGCTTTCGGACGTGCAGGATTTTGGAGCGGGCACGTGTCGTCACCCTGTCGTCACCGTTCGTGAGCAGTATGTTCGGTTTGACTATCGCGGGTCACGGGCAAATGCGCTCAGGGTGTTGCACTACCTGAACGACCAGCCCGACGAGGCTTTGTGCCGCGCTCTCTGGTCGTTTGGGCAGGTCCACAGCTGTTCCAAGACTACGCGGCTGCGTACACAACGCCCAAGTGCAAGCGCTGCGACCGGTTCGGTCACGAACAGTGCGAGACACCCTGCCCTAAGTGTGCTGGCGATCACGCTGTTTCGGAGTGCACCTTTCGCTCGTTTGCGATGGCGACTCAGCAGCCGCCGCCTCCCGCGGGAGCGGTCGGCACTTCAGTAGCTCCTGTCCAACAGGATAGCTCTAGCTCCATCCAGGCTAGCGGCGCAGGGAGCATGTAGTCCGAGGGGGCAGCGGGCGTTCCGAAACCCTGCGGGCAGTGCGGGAAGACCAGTTGGCAGCCAACAGCCCAGAAGAGTCGGCACCTACTGTTGCTGCATCGACAGAGTATCAAGCCGAGGAGGAGCTGGGTGAGATGACGCAATCCGTCGAAGAGGCACCGAAATCGGTCAGGAGGAAGAGGCCACGCCTGAAGACGAAGTCGCACACCCTCGCGGCAGGCGCGAGTGCGAACGACGGCTCAGAGGACGAGCTATCTCGAAGCTCGCGAGACACCCCCGAGGAAAAACGAGCCGCTGTGGACGGCAACGAGTCCTAGGGGGACGGGGGAGCAACAGCTCTGAGGAGATGTCTGCTGACTCTTGCTCCTCTGAAAACGGGGACGCAATTTAGAACCCAGTGAGTCCCGAGTCAAGCTCACAAGGCAGCTTATACGTCAGTCTGCCAGCTAACTAAACATGGACCAGTGGTCAAAGCCGATGGCTCTCGAGCTGCGCCGCGCTCCACGGAGCAGGGACGACGGCAAGCCGACTTGTAGCAGAACCTAGCAAAATGACACTGGCAATCCTACGTCCAGGAAAAAGGACCGCTGCTCTAAACCAAACACCCCCACACCACCCGGGGGACCTTTGCCTGAGCAACGTAGTTGGATGATGATGGTTGGATGAGTTTGTTGACTACTCTGGGGCGAGCACTCCTGTGCGACCCCCCCTCCTCTGACAACGGCAAGGCGGGGTGGCATTGCCTGGCGACCCGATCGACCAGCTCAGAGTTCGGGGCATGTGGGTCGGCGTACTCGTAAAGCTCTTGCATCACACGGATATACTCGATCATCGATTCCTCCGGAGCTAGGGTGCGCATTTCCAACTCTCTACGCATCCGTGGGAGGTAGTCGAGGGGCAGGAATTCTTCCCTGAACATCGTTCGGAAGTCGTCCATCGTGCGCGCCGTATGGCCTATCACTCGATACCACCGGGAGGCATGGTCGACTAGGGCTGCGGGCACAACTCTGTGCAGCACCTCGCTCTCACTGATGCCGGTCGCCTGCTCGTAACGGCTCAGAGGCAGCAAGAAAGCGTTCGAGGTCACTTGATCGCTGTAACCGCTATACGTCGGCATCGGTAGCTGCGCCCTGGGAGGGGTTGAGCGCGCCGCCTGCAACACTTGCTGCATGGCGCTTGCGAGAGCGTTCGCGATGGAAGCTGCATCCACAGTCATTCCTTCGCTTACGGGCGCCTGCCTGCTCACTTGCACAAGAGGCGCGCGCATGGGGCTTCAGCATCCGCGTAGGCCCGGCGCATGGTGGCTGAAAGCGCCGCGTCACCTGACGTAGAGCGCTCGCGGAATTCGGAACTTTCCGAAATTCTCGTCACTCCGCAAGCCGCACTCGCGGTTGCTTAGGGGCGGTGGAGAAGGGGGACTCGAGCCGCTCCTGCGGCTGCGGTGGGCGCTGTTGATGTAGAGCATCGCGGGACCTCCCGGGCATCGTCACAAAGGCCAGCCAACAGCATCAAATCCACCAACTCATAATCCTGTGCCACGTTCCTCCGAGCTAGCGAACCTAGAATTCACTTGAAGACGAGTCCCACTTTCGGGCGGCAAAAATGTGGGGACCAGGGTTCATACGGTGGCCTAGCTCGATTCTCGAGATTCGGCCGCAAGGCTAGCTCCGCTGAACACCGCCACGGATCGCCAACTTGGAGTAGCGGCAGCGAACAGCAAGGAACACAGGACACAGAATTCGCCCACTCCGACGTTTATTGCACTGCAATAAGGGGACATCGGGCGCGTTGCTCTACACCACCAGGACGACCTTAGCCAGGACGGAAGAAACATGGGTGAGGGCGGACAAAGGAAGGCCAAAAAGGAGCCAGTCGAACTTACTGCCGCTCCCGACGATGGTTCGTATCCAAAGAGAGCCTCCCTCCGTCGGGCGCCCCAAACCAGGCCGCCGGAACTTCCTGGCAAACCTGTCACGTGAGGGGTTCGGCAGCGTCCCCCGCTTTCACGGGCATCCTCCCGGAGCGGGGAGAGGCGCGCGGCCTCTCGTTCCTATCTCTCTCGCCTCCGCGCCTGGCCGAGAGAGATAGGAAAGTTGGCGGAGCTCCGCAATCCCCAGAACGTTAAAGATCCCTTAGGAGGTCAAAATTAATCCGCTGGCCTCCATAACGGCCCGCCTCATCGCCTGTGTTGCGTCGGCGCATTAAACCTTACAATCACACAAATCAACTATGATTTCCGATGACATCTTCGCTGAGAGTTTATTCGCTCCCCTTCTCCCTCCAAAAAAACCCTGTACCTTTTGAAAAGCCAAACTAACCACGTTTTATTTCCGGGCTAATAAAATTCGTTAAAGGGGCCCAGATACGCTCATTTCATCTGATATTTGTTTTTCAACTCCGCTTAGATATTGCACAAAAGGACCTGAGAAAACTCCATTACCTTAAGGCAAATATTTTTTCGTAACCCTGTAAAAATGACGCCATTATAGCAAAGGAGCCTATGAAAGATGTAGATCTCTTCCCAAGCTGATAGCATGTAGCGTAGCGTTCTGGGTGCTTCAAAGTCCCAGAGGAGATCTTCGAGGTAGCCCTCCCTCAATCCTGTTTGAGCATTTTGAATGTGTGCTGGAATCCCACGCAAGGACAGTGCGGTTTTTCGGCTTGTGCTTCTTTTATTCCAGACGGCCGTACATTTGGGCACGTGTAAGCTGCAGAGTAGGATGAGGCAGACGGAAAGCTATGACTCCACCCGAAGCCCCACTTGGCCACTATCACGAGAGCACTGCACTACGGGAAAGCATCCACTGGACAAGTTTGCCGGTGACACCAGGAGACAGCTTACAGCGGCGATATAGCGGTATTGTCCAAGCTAAGGAGGCCGGTAGCGGCATTATCGAAACCATAAAATGAAAATCATTGGTGATATATGCCTCCCTTGCAATTTCACATAACTGAAAATCACAAAAAAAGCGAGGACTGCACCGTTGACAAGGACAGATGCTGCCGAGATATACCGTATTTACTCGCGTAATGATCGCACTAGCATAATAATTGCACCGCTCCAGTATGAGGTCTAAATTCGATTTTTTTATTTCCCGCGCAATATTTCGTATGTGTGCAATGTCTAGTTGATGATGCTCGTGCGTACCTCTGTTATCTTCCCTTTCGAAGTATACATGGATACGTTATTGTGACAGACCTGGCAGATAAGCGATATCGGCAATCATGCGTTCAATATTGATCAGAAAGAAACTCTACTCTATATACGCATAATATATTCACATTACAAAGAAAAAAACGCGATCAGGTTGCTGAGTCGACCGCAATGTGTGCTTTGATGCCCCACACTGCAACAGGTGCAGCCACTTATAGTCGAAGTGTCGTCACCTCGCCACAAACTCGTGCTGGCGCGCTCGGTAATCCAATAAAACACGGAATTTTGCGTCAATCTGCAAAGCGGAATGGCGGCGATGTGCAGAGTTTTTATTATGGTTTTATTATTTTTAATATATTCATGAGAACTATCGTAAAAATGTTTTACCCACGAGTTGCTTGCGTTTTCTGTGTTCAAAAATGCTTTGAAAAAATTTACCCCGCGTAATGAACGCACCCCTAAATTCCCTTCGGACTTTTTGAAAAAAAAGTGTGATCATTACGCGAGTAAATACGGCAGGTGTTTCGGCGGTGTAGGACTGTCAAAAAGTCGACGTCAACGAAAACTTTGATTGTAAGGAGCGAAGTGGTTCTCGTGCCTGACTGTACCTTACTTTTTTTTCGGAGTGTCTGAGACTTCAAAAATAAGCTTTTAGTTTCAGCGCATCTTTCGAGGTTAGCAAATCACACAGTAACAGTAAGTGACCCTTCGTAACACCTGATAGCGCAAGGAAGGTCATATAACCAGCTTCCAAATCTCCCCGCATCATCACAACAGAACAAAGCGAAGCTGTGTACGTGTGCTTTTGATCATAGTCATCATAAACAACAGCCTACTAATGTCCACTGCCGGCCGAAGGCTTCTCCCGCTGACTTGAAACAACTTCTGTCCTGCACTAGTCGATTCCATTGTGTGCTCCCGAATTTCCCGATTTCATCGCTCAAAGGTGTTATTGGCCTTCTATTTCTTCTAGACCCATCGCTTGGTGCACTCTCCTTCACCACAATTGTGCACCGGTTGTCGGTTAGTCTCACTACGTGGGCAGCCCAAGTCCATTTCTTTTAAGTGCGAATGCACTTAAAAGAAATGGACTTAGGCTGCCCACGTGGTTTGGGGTCGCTTATAAAGTGCGAATGCACTTTATAAGCGACCCCAAACCATCCACCGCCGGCGTCGGCGGCGTCGGCGTCCGCAGTGCTCCTCTATAAAGAAACAGCATCCGGCGCCAGGTTTCGATCCGCGGACTTTGCGGCCGCAGCGCGACGCTCTACCGACCAAGCCACGGACGCGACGTGATATCAGCGTCAGTGACGCGCCTTATATCTTTAACGCATTCAAACTACGTCGTCAGCGGCGTGCGTTGGCGACTCAGCGGCGTTATAGCGGCTTGATAACTGCGTGGTGTACACGTGATACTACAAACCCGATGGAAGAGATGGAAGAGAAGGCGGCGAGGCGGTGGGCTGCGGGGGCCGAGCGCAAGCGCCGCAAGCGGGCCGACAACCGTGCATTCGCACTTTCACATTCTCCCCCTCGGGGAAATGCGGGGGAATTTTTTTCTTTAATAGAACATGGCATCTGTTAAAATTTGTTCCCTGTTCCCGTAAGCTCGTTTCCGTTCCTAAATGTGACTACTATGATTATTCCTTCCGTGGCCCATTGAGCCCAACTATGGTTGCCTTGCAGTTATTTCATAAGGCCAACAGTTTCAGCTACGTATGCCCTAGTTGCATAGTTTTCTTCTGAGTGATACAAATAGCTTATATATCATTATTTAGGACGGTTTGCCGAGTGGTCCCCAGCCCATACCTATTCTGCGCCGAATTTCTCTCTCGCTGTTGGGGTGAGCACAAACCATTGAGCTGAGGTAATCTTTTTGCACGCATTATAGCATTTCGTTTCATTAGCTGAATAAGGCGTTTTGGCACGCTTATTCCTTATTACAGTAAATTTATTCCTATATATTTTAGCAGTGCTTTCTCATTGTAGGCCCTGAAGCATTTATTACAGGTTTTATGCCGTCTCACGCTCGACACTTTCCTCCCTCGACTTGTTTGTATACCGTTTGCCCCTAAAGTAAACTCAAAAACATTCTTGCAACCATGACTGCCACCGATGGCGCCAATTCTAACTTCAAATGTGTGAGCCCATGCAGAAATGAAAACATTCTAAATGAAAGCTTGTAACCATTGCTATGGCCTGGGTATACGCTGTAGTTAGGGCAAGCAGGAAAGAACGGGCAAACATCGGATACTTTTGCGTGTGTATTCCGTACAACTCCTGGAACCCTAAGCGTAGTCCATGCTTTACAATTTAAGATACTCTCGTCATTTAAATGGAGACAGCAGCAGGCAGTGGTTGTATTATCACTGCAGAAATGTAAGCGTTTGGCAATCGAGATTCCGGCAGGAATAGAGATGACATGATCATGCGGAATTCAGCTGGTCCCCTCCAGAAAAACGCCCTTGCTATCGCATGAACTGTCCGGCTATTGGGGTGTCCAGTGCTTGTAAAACTGCGCTACTGTCATTTATTTCTAGAGCGGACTGCGACAATATTACCACACCCCTTAGTGATTGTAAATATAGCCTTACTAGGTGTTCTTGTGGTTGTGGTGGTCGTTCTGGTCTTCGTTGTTGTCGTGGTTGCGGTCGTGGTCGGGGTCCTGGATCCGCTCCAGTCAGTTGTTAAGGACGGAGTTACAGCAGGAGAACTCGGGCCGAACGAGGACCTAGATGTTGTTGGCTGAACAACGCCTGCGGAATGAAAATCCACGACCACCTTTTGTAGCCTGCAGAATGAAGCCCTATCCTAACTGCACTGCTGCTCTGTTCCCCGAATTCATTCTTTCCCTGGAATTTTCATCTCACTATTCTTTAGGGCTATCGGTTTACTCTTCTTCCTTGTCCCGTTTCCCGTTAGTGATGTTCTTATTTGAACGGTCCGCCAGTGCGAGCTCCTTGCAGTATATTCAAGCTAAAGTTTACTTATCTCTACACGTGAGATAAAACGTTCTAGGTGGGGCGTATTTCTAACCCCATTACGGGGTTTCTCAGAATATTTTTTGAAGAACTGTTTGCAGGTGTTCGCAAGACTCACTGCGCTAGGCAGTGTAGACAGAAAATATTAATTTTCCCAAATATAAACCCTCACTGGGACCAAGCACACACTCTTAAAACCCTTATATGCGCCTGTTCGCTCACAAACTCGTCGTCATGGAACCCGCTGTCATTTTCCCAACCTGTGCAGTCTAGGTAGATGTGCCTGCAAATATCTCGTCTATTCAACTGTAATTTTTAACCTATAAAAAAGTTTTCATGTTGCAAGAACATCCCTGAACCCCTCACACACACCCCCACTGCTCGCTTTACGCTATTTTTGCGTCTGTGCGAAGGTGAACCATCCCACCTCTTGGACACGATCTTCCAATAGCAAGGGAGCGACTCAGAACACGCACTCCTTTCGGAGTCTATTCCTCACGCCGAGAAGTGTCGATGTTGCAACCGCGCATTCAGTGAGGCGCATCAGTCGCAACAAAAGCACCGTCGCAATGACTACAACCACCTTCACGAATGTTCCTCGGGCTATCTTCTTTGGCTCTATGAATGCCATGTACTACCACTATAATAAATAGCAAGCTTCAGTCGAATCACGACAGCCCATACCGTGTAGCCGGGTGGACGTGTTGCGTGGAATATATTACGCAGCCGCTGGCGCTTTTGATGGAGCTTATCCACCACGGGAATCGTAATGCTCACGTTCAGTGCCCGAAGCCATACTATGGCCCACTTGTTTTGTCATGGCTTGTGTCATCGGGACGGCGTTTTTCAACCGGAGGGTCAATTGTTAGAGGGAACAGTAGCCACCATCGAAAGTAATGTAACTCGCGCACCCAAATAACAGCGAAGTGTAAGAAACCCTTAGCTGAGCAGATTACCTTCGCGCGGCCAATATCGTCACCATTGTGACATACAAGATCTGTGCAGTCAGGGACGCAGAATTTACTAGCGGGCAATTCAATCATGTTTTACTCCCTCTCTCTCCATTAAGACCTGATGGAACGCCATTCGTGAAAGTATGTTCTGTGCCCTCGGCCGCCGTTTGAAGAACAACCCCATGAGACTATAGGAAACTATTCGGCCATTCAGGTTCCGCGCTGGCTACATAGCAGATCACTCGCACGTTTCTATAGGATCACCGTAGCGTTGGCTCCCGGTTTTCGTAGTTTTAAGCCATTTGTAATGAGTAGGTAGGTGTTTGTACCCACTTATTTCCCTATCTTGTATGTCAAGGCCTTAATGTGATGTGCTAGGCTCGTGGGCACTAACACATAGATGGAGGGCCGCTGATATCGTGCGGAGAGACTGCAGGTTTTTATTCTATGGTTCGAAGGCTCTTGAAGTAGCTTGTGGTGAACTTCGACAAGCAATGACCCGCCTTCACCGTGATTGTGCGTAACAGCACCAGAAAGTGCCCGAACAAGGCGTCGCGTTAGGCGTTGGGATGGATATGGGAGCCGATAGGAAAAACTTACTTTTGTAGCCATCGCCGTGAGCGCCCGGATCTGATGGTCCTTCATCGTCCCCTTTACTGCCCGAGTTGTGATCTGCGTGCAAGCAGTTCCGCAAAGCAGGCTCATTCTGACTGGCCAGAATGCAACGGCGAAACGTACATGCAATTCCACATCCCGGCGAAGAGGAAAATTTTGAAAATAACGAAGTCCTTCAACTACTATAAACATGGAAAACCCGCGAAGGTGTATCGGTGGGAAACTATATTCACTTATCGTCACAAACTCCACCGTACAACGCCTAAAAGTACTGAACAATTTATTCATTTTACTGTGCAGCGCATAATTCTTGTTACATTCCGATTCATTCGGTTCGGTTCTATTCGCCCCGAGAATATGTTGGAACTATTTCGAACGAAGCGGTGGTAACGCGACCATTCGTCGGCTCGCCGGCAAGAAAATACCAAAATAACAGCTCCGCCGCTCAGCTTTCACCGAAGCTTCGAGTTCTTTCGAGGGGGTGCGTGGTCTTGCCAGTGCTAAAGCGCGCCGATGATTCCAGAAGGGAGAAAGGGGGAAGCTGTTCGGCCGACGGCGGCGGGCGCGTTGTGTGTTGTGCCCTCTCTTAATTTCGCTTACTTGCCCTACTACCAGTTAACCCAATAGATTTGCTTCATCCCTCCATTCTCCTCCTGTTCCCTGTTTTAAACTCATCGCTCCCACCCCCTCTGTTTTCTCCCGTCGCTGTTCTAAGTTCTCCGTATGATTACTACCGCCTGCGTGCCCATCGCTTCACAACTTTTCCTCCACCACCACTCCATTCGCCTCTTCGTCACCGATATGGCCCTGATGTTGAGGTTCCCACTCGCCCCAAATCCCAAAGCCTTCGCCAGGGTCGTTTTTCCCTCACCCCGCGCTGGTCGTATCTCTGCATCCCCTGACAATATGGTCTATAGTTTCCCGATCACTGCTGCAGCATGCACATGTTTCATCCTGCTGCCTGTAGCTACCCGTGTATGGCCGGATTCTCAGGCACCCAGCCCGTGCTTCGAAGAGCAAAGTACTGCCTCTCGTATTGCCATAGGATCCCTCCTTCGTATTTTCCCGTTTCTCTTCCCTAAAAGTCTCCAGGGTTTTTTCCCTTCCATTCTCTGTCACCACTTTGTTGTCTCTGCTGCCTTTACCTGCTTTTTAACTGTTGTGTAAACCCCACTTTCTCCTGCTGACTTTCTGAACCACTTGGTTAGCTGTCTGCTCCTCCGTCTCCACCACATGTCCACGCTCCTCATATACCACAGCATTGGCAACCCGCGCCCTGGAGGACTCCAACGTACTCCCGGCCCTCAAATCACCGTGATCGCCTCGGACGGCATGGCCTACAACGAAGCCACGCTTCCCAGGCAGCCGAATCGCCTCCGACAGCGGTGCATCGTCCGGCCCTGTCGGTGAATATTGTGGGACTCTCACATATGCATCGAACTGTTCATCTCCTTTTTATTTAACTGCTCTACTTCGTAATATCTCTTTGTTAACGCTCCTGATTGTATCAATTTGTCTAATTTGTCTAATACAATTGGTCTAATTTGTATTCGATTTCAGTTGCCTCTAATTAACGTTGCATTACCTTGTGCTTGTGCAGTGTTTTACCTGTCTAAACACAAGTCTTTTGCTGTTTTCGTTCAGGGCTCTCACTCATTCTTGCCGCTCTGGTCGGCGAAAGCGGGACATCAGACGGCCACCCCCTTCGTCACCTATGTCCTGTAAATTCGGTGGGGCTGTTTGCTCGCTTGAGTCGACTCCCCATATCTTCTAACAGCTTACCAAATTAAGGAAACGGTGACACTTATGTATGGCGAATTACTATATCAATCGAATAGAGGCACATATGCGTAACTTTATTTCAATATATTTAAAATATTCTCACATGTTTATCGGGATAGTTCTGATAAAACAACACTAAGAGCCATTTTGTCCGTCTTCCAAAGTAGACAGGCATGTATTGCAGAATAGGTGAATTCTCCACGTTTGAAACTTCACTGTTAACTGATCCGGACAACTGAAAGTCTTCGTATGAGAAAGTCCTATTGTACACCCGATTTTAGTGTAACTTTTCTAAAATACCTATATTAAATTCAGAGCTATATAGAATTTTACCCAGTTATGGAGCCAGCATGTCCGATTCTTTGTCGACGCTACTACGCAGACGCCCGCAGTTTTGGATAGAACCAAGCGCAAAACAGCTTCGCTCTGAGAGCTCTGGGCCATTCCCCTCTTTGGAAACGGATAATTGTGGCAGCGGTTTGCAGGTTATTGCTTGAAAAAAAACCCACGCTCAAACCACGCCGTCACCCCAAGGAAAATATTCAGCCGTATTGTGGCAAAAACAGTTTTTCTCTTTCCACCTCGCGCAATTCGGGGTCTCGACGGCATGGAGCTTAAATTGGTCAGGCAGACACAGCACAAGTTCGTTTTCCTCGAAATATTTGGTGGTTTATAGCCCCCACCATATTTCCGAAAGGAAACCATGATTTACTCACTGAAAAATTAATCAATTTAAGTTAAAATTTTGGTTCTCCCGCCAAATCGTACGTTTTCGCGACGTCTGCGATGACATTCCAAAGCCGCTCTGCAGCAAATTCCGGAGGTTTGTTTACCGTTAATCAACCTAGATGGCACCACTATATCTCGAAGGCCAGTTTTCCCCCTTTGCTTTGTTTTCTACCGCATTTGTACGTGGCTTGTTTTTGTTAAGGTGGAAAATAATCGTTTTGTTAAACGTGGTGTTTGCTCGACAAATATGGTCACGTAAGATACCGTCACTTACGCCAATCGTCCAGTGTCATCTGAGAACACCCCAAAGCGCCTCAGTGCTGTGCAGCTAAAACAAGCATAGTACGCCCTTTACCAACAGCAGTGCGCCCGGTACTTCTAGGTTTACGTGTACTTTCGTAACTCCCACTGTTTACCTCACTATTCTTACTGTTATAAAAAAAATGTACCCTTAATTTAGGCGACAATAGCTTGTTCAGCAAGATTGTAAGCCCTGCCCAATTTGCGGTTGCTTTTGGCGGTCTAAGACAATGGCAGAGCTGTCGCGTATGACATCAAAGGTTCTCTTGTGGGAAATGAGCTTGTGAGTCGCCTGACCATTTCCTTTTTTTCCTATAATTGTGTAGCTTATTTGAGCAAAGTTAACATTCAAAGTGGTGTCAGAAGGATTCTCTGCAGGCAATTTTTCGAATGAACCAACATTAGGTTTGTCTGCATAGACTCTTTAAGCGTGACGCCTACGGCTCTATCGTCGTCGGAGGTTTCCTTCGGCCGCCATCGTTCACATTGCCGCCCATTTTTTCTTAATTGTTAGGCTTCGTTCTTCAGCACACAATAAGGAAATGCAACTTCTAAACACGAGTGAATTACTTGGAAGACTGTTATCAGGGGCAATATACGCATCTTACATCAAACCAAAGGGCACCGGATGGGAACAGGTGGTCGAAGGGAGAGTGTAGGCCAAAATGAGGTGGAAGAGAGCAGCCTTTCTATGTGTAACATGCAGGAAATCCAGAAGCGTTAGCCTATAACAGCTCTGCTGTAGAAATGGAGTAAGGGGGGTGGGAACATTTGGCAGAATTTAGGAGGCGACACAGGGCTTCCTTTGCTGGAGGCGTGTTGGCTTGCGGGGGAGTAGTAGTCGTTCAGGGAACATTGAAGCGTTATCTTTTGTAGATGTAGACAGTCTAGCACTGAGCAGCTGAAAGATTACGGTACTTCTGTCCTTCAAAATAGCGTTTTAATATGCCGCCCAGCGTACAATGAATGCTAGAGACATAAGGGCGAATAGAATTGTTACACTACCAGATTAATATGCAGAACGGTGGGTTCACCCCGGGCTCCGAGTGATACAATTGCAATCATAACCTCGTTTAGAATGCACTAATGCGAATGGCCTACGGGAAAGTCGACATGGTGCGCACAAACATGCACAAAAAAGGTGCAGAGATTCGTAGAATGATCTATAATGCGTAGCACTGTTGCACTCTTTGTATCGTGGAATATTTCTAGCCAGATCCGGCAATAAGTAACCAACTACTTTGGGTTACTTTACTGTTTTACAGTTTTCACTTTTTTTCTTTTCGCCTGTTATGTAGTCTCTGCCAAAATTTTGTAGGCCACGCAAAGTATTTCTGGGCAACCAATAATTCAAAGGTTAATATTAACGTTTAACTCTGACCACGCAAAAATTATGACAGTAACAAAGAAAGGCGTTTTCTCTAGCTGTCCAAATAAAACGTTTCAGTCTTGATCTGCGCACTTGCGCACTTTTGTGCAAATCTGGGAAGTTACACGATTTGGCTGTTTTCCCAATATTGTTTCTGTCTCCCTTGTTTTTTATAACATATTAGTACTGCGTGCGCCTTCGTACTACAGGATGCGTTTCCCGTCTACGTCACATACGAACATGTCATGCTCGGAGCATCAGATATTCGTCCTAATTGTGTACACTTTTCGAAGAAGGCAGTGCGATCTCTACCGTTCAGCTTGCACGTATTTTAAGCTCACGAAAGGGAACAAGGCTTAGGCTTGTGATGGGATGGAAACGAGGGCAAGAACGATTAAACTATACGGCGGTGGGAAGGGCTGGACTGTAAATAAACCGCAAGAACTAAGAATTTTACGATCCCAATATATTCGGTTGCACTGCATCACCTATACTGCCCATTCCCTTACAACGCCTGCTCAACCGCTGTAGTGCCCCCCCCCCCCCCCAATTAACCAGTTTGCTCCAAGGATTCAGCCATAAATCTCATTGAATTAACTGATTTAAACGCCTTTAAAATCGGAGCGCCAAAGTATAGAATGCTATCCCAGTGGCAACCATGATATTGGCCACAGCTTTATTAAGACTTGCGTCTGGGAGGAGATGTGGAGACTCGCGTAGAAATGCTGGCCTATGCCGTGACATTTACCTCGTTAAAGAAGCCATGAAACAAAAAAAGAATTTTCTACAGTTTGAAGCACCTATCCTCTGGTAATTCACTGAGCTCCATAACAGCAACGAGCGGCCTTGTTTTAACGAATCAACGCAATTATTGTGACGAAGCTTTTAAATTTCGTACTACAGTTACGTATTCCAGGTAAGAATGACGTAATACGGGCAACCACACAGAGCTGTCAGTGTGATACCTGCATGTTAGCATTCAATTGATACAAAGCAAACGGGAATAGATATCCCGCTGTAATATTACAGTGATGTTTATCTGCGGTTGCCTTAGTCAGCTACGGCAAATCGCATGAACCATATTAAGTGATGTCGTAGGAAGGTTGCCAAAAAGTAGCTGGGTGGTCGCCCCTGCTTTGTATGTTTTCTTTTCTAGCTTTATAGTTAGGAGCGTCTGATGAAATTCCGGACATACAAATCTTATTAATGACCCAAACTCGTATAGTAGGTCTCCATGACACCTTTAAAGCAGCTTAGGAATTTCAATGAGCGTGTCCACGCCCAAGACTGCTGTAGCGTCCCGCTTGAGTAGCGAGAATAAGTAAAAATTCAGTGCCTCCTCACCCTCATCGGCGGCGCTGCTGAGGAAGAAGCCAAGCATGCCGATCAAGCCTATGACGACAAGGCAGATAACAATTCCTACGGCAACACGGCGGCGTTCGTTCGGTTCCCTGTAAATCATGTGGTTTAGTATGGTATCCGATGATGTACACGTCGCTTGCACAGCTATTAGTAAGACGCAAATAATAAAATTATAACTTTTGCGATATGAATGGCATAACGCAGATTTATTGGAGAAATGAGGCGTCTTCATATCAAGCTTTTGAAGATAGGATTAGGAGTCCCATCAACCCACATTCTTCTATTACCTTTATTCAATTTGCTGTTACAAATATGCACAGTCTACCCTCGCGAACATTTTGTAATTACAAATGAGGGTTATGTCGAAAAGCTTAAAAATAAATACCCACTAGCGTACACGCCCTGAGCCTACAACTTGCGTGCAACGGTAATAATAATGTCATTACGTTTCTAATTGCTGATAGGACAAGCTGCATTTAGGAAATTTTAATCAACAATACATTCCGCCAATGTGATCAATCAGGTAATGAAACTTGCATAGAGGAAGGGTTTGGACCCCAAAATGCAATTCGTTCTGTAGAAACGGCCGCTCCATCCCCTTCCTCTTGCTTCCTCACAGTTGGTGCACGTACATTCCACGTCGACAGTGCGAGAGTGTATGGACGTGAAAAGTGCGCGTTACCCCGAGCGGAAAGACCCAGACATTTCCTCACCTGTTGCTCATAGCTCGCCCTCACTCGGTTCTTTTTTCCTCGTGTGCACACTGATTCCTCCGGAGGGCAATCTTGTGAACGGGCTAATGTACAGTCGTCATATACACAGCTTCGTTGTAAAAAAGGGCGTTTCTGATGTCCACATAAATAACACCGTTACTTGGACCAACACCATTCCTTTTTTTGTTGTTTCACTCAGCATTCGGAGAATAGCCTTTCAGTAGCCGTTGGCTGAAATCATATGGGCTTTATTTGCGCGTAATAAAGGTAGAGGGAATACTTACCCCTCGCCTGTGGGGTTTGAAAACGGGAAATTTTCGGGTACTCATAACTTCCAAAGCGGGCTACTATTACCCCGTGCACAACTACTGTCCATGGAAACCAAAAGCAAAAAGACACCCATATTAAACTGCCTGTAGCTTCTTTTTTTACGGTTCATCTTGAAGCAGCGCTCGTTACTTGGAACCGAAACAGTTATTTTCAACGAAAGCAATGGATTATAAATAAAGAAATCCTATTTAATAATATTCACACCGCTATTATTGGTCCTCTGTACAATAAACCTGTCCATTTCAAACGCAAATTCATTCACTTCATGCCGTAAAATCTGCCGGGGCACCAATGCTCTTATGAGTTGTGAATGCGGAAGCATTTACGTCCAATTGAACGCCCCAACACCGAACGGATATACCTGTAATGCGGGAACCGCCATTGAACAAGAGCGGCCGTAGCGCAGGCAGTGCGGCGTGCCCAAGTCTCTCCTGTGACAGCTGCTCCGCTGGATGGGGGTGTGCTGAATCCAAACTGGTCTACCAAGTGTGAGGAGAAGTACAGCCGATCTCCCAATTTATTACGTGGCTGTGCGTGTACCGAGCCATTTTCTACCAGCGCGCGTTCATTTTTATGGGATTTTTTTTTTAGCCGCGCTCGATGCAACGCGTCACAGCCAATGAAAATTCAGGGGCCTGCTTGATATTGCGATACCGACAACACCGGAATTTTCCGTCAATGGGCCTTTTAATGTCTTCGGAATAAACCAAGGTGACTGCCTTGGCTCCCAACTACGCCTGAAGGGATTCAGCTCTGTCCGCATTCACTGTCGTTTGCAAACACGTCGAAAAGGGGAATTTCACCCGGCAATCAGAGTCACTATGAAAAAATGCGCCCGGTAATCACAGTTCTTGCCCTGCGGCCAACGTATCTGAGTCAGCTTAAAGTCCCCCTGAAGCAACGAGCGTATTAAAAACAAGGAAGGTCAGCGAAGAGCTACATACCGCCACACATCGCTTGTGGTTATAAACCAAAAACACACAGTCTGCCGAAATTCAGAGAATTCTCTTCTAATGCATTGCATTCTTATTCCGCTCGCCTATTGCGAGGTTTTTACACTCAAGTAAGGCTATGACTAGGAAAAAGCGCAATATGTGTTCTTTTTCATTTCTCTTTTCTTTTTTTTTTTGCTTCCATGTAAATTTATATCATTATAGTGACTAAGCGCCTTCACTTCGCTAATACTGTTTTTTTCCCGAAGGTTCAAGGCATACTGCAGAGTTGGTCCGTTCGCGCTTTTTTTTTTTCATATTTACAACGTTCTTTTTCTGACTCTTTTCATTTATCCTTCGGTTTTAGGGGCAAAGCACCTTAGGGGCTCGCGCCAACGGCGTATCGTTTCGTTGTCGCCTCATGTCATATTCTCGTGTAGTCACGGTAATAAAACACCGGGTCACTCGCTTTCCAAAGCCTCGCCCTAAAACGTTTAATTTTCATGGGCAAAAACGAGCACAAAAAGAACACACCGGGACACTCGTTTTCCGTTCCCACTTGCTTGCTTGTTTCTATTTCGCTCCGTACTCGCTTTAACTTTAAAAATTGCAGTTCTCTGCTTCGACTTTCACTTCTCCTCCACCTCTGTAATTGGGATGTCGCCTATACCAGCGCGTGCCGTGTGGCAAAAGAAAGACTTACAATTTTTCAATAAACGTATACACTGCATGCTTTGCTCCTCCCCAGGTTTCACGTTAGTGTCGATGGTCCGTTTTTTTCCGGGGGGGGGGGGGGGGAGACGGATAATATGCATTGTTCTGATTTTGTCCGGATAATTTTGTTAAAATGCATTTCGTTTTTCTTATTTATTGGTGTTTCGAAATTCTGCCCGACCAATCATGTCCCGTTACGCTCTTAAAGGGACACTGAAGTGAATTTGTCAAGCTCCCGTTTTTGCTTGGACTGCGTAGACTGGCTCAAATTAGCACACTTTTCATCGTTTATCCGGTTGACAAATCGGTAATTATTTTACAAGGCGCGAAAGAAGAAAAACTACCATGCGCGGTTTGCGGCGGCCGCACCAACTAAAGCTGTGACGTTAGGAGGAGCGGGCACCGTGATTGGACGATGCCCAAGGTGAGCAACCAAACAAGTTTCGGTTTCGGTTTCGGTTCTGTAAAACACAACTGCCGGCGTTGTTGGATGGGCATTCTCAATAACTCAGTAATCATCGTACCGCGCTTCTGCCATGTTTTCAGCTGTGAAAATGCATAAAGATAAGCCTCCCAGGACGGCTTGGAATCGTAGCATTCACTAGCCGAGGCCTACGCAGTGCATGGACGCCCTCCGCGTACCCGCAGACGCCCAAATGTCATGCGCTTTTCCCCCATATTTGGAGCTTGCCTCACTCATGCCTGTACCGTAAAAAGCGTGTTCGCACCAGGCCAAGGGTCTGTTCATTCTGGCCTGTGCCCACTGCCCGCAAGCAGTCGGTACTTATGGCAACAGCACGCCAACGAGAACTCGCTAGCGCGCCAGTGCCAGCCTGCGGGCGTTCTGTGAACTAGTTCGTGGAGCCATGAACGTTGCGGCCCAAAAAAAAGGTGAACTCAATGTAGAAAACATCGGCAGAAAACGAAAAAGTTAACTTACAAAAAAAAAAAAGCACGTACCCGCGGGGACTCGAACTCGTGACTTGCAAAACACTTGCGACAACAAACTTAGCGCCCCAAACTACTAGGCCACGAGACCGGCTCAGCCGATCTTGGTAATATAAGGTATATACTGTACAATACGTTTACACTTTTATTTAGTTTTGGCATTGCAAGCAGCTTAGGTGACTATTTGTTGTATTGCGCTCGTGCAGTAAGCGTACCCCGAGTTTCCACAATAGCTCACGTCTAGAAATTGCATTTCGTAGACGGAAAAGCGTTCGCAGATGCGTAGTCGTGCTGCTGACCGCTGTGGTTGTTAGCCCAGCGCAAAAAAGTGCTTCCCGCACCCTAGTTTTACGCTGTACGGTAAAAATATCAGTTGATTTTATTTCCTTAGTACCTATATTGACTTCGCTGACTCTTCTCCCGCCTTCAAGAGGCCTTATATTTTCCTACTGGCGTACCAGTCAGCGAAGCGTCGCATGTGCGCTTGTGCAGCGCTTGTGTGAAGCGACCTTGACTTGGAGCTAGATACAGTGTACAAACTAACCAAGTAAAGAAAGGCACATTCTTCCATTCACAAACGTGTCCTGGCTTCGTTTCAACTGAGCGAACGAATTGCGACGACCCGTCGGCGGCCGCCGGACGAAACGCTGGGCCGACTGACTGTGTCTGAAGGCCGGGGAGCCGTGCAGTAGCCCAGCCAATTGCGAGCTCGGCACCTCCTGACGTCACACGAAAACGCCACAGAAAATGGGCGAGCGTAAAGAGAGGAGGACAGCATTTTCGAATTAATTTTTCTACTAAATAAAATCGCGTAAACGCGCCCAGAGTGGTCGAAACATGGCCTGGGGACTCCGGGCTACAATTTGCGCTAGTAATCCCGCAATGTTTACATATCACTTCAGTGTCCCTTTAAAACAATCAACGGTAGAATTTCAACCAAATCAGCGTTTTGCCGGAAATGTGTGCTTTACAAAGTTTTTCGCCTTTTGCGGCATTTCGAAGACTGTTTTGAGCACATGTTTTTGTCTATTCAATGGTTTAGGGGAAATTCAAAAGATGCATAATCTAGATCATTCTGGTTAAAATTTTATCCCTTTACGTTCTTGTTTCGGGTTTTCCAAATCTCCCAAACAAATATCCCTGTTTACGCCACTACGACGTATGAAAGAGAGAACCGCTAAATCTGCATTTTTGCGGAAATGGAAGACGTTACACGTTTCGCAATTTTTAATTTTTTTCCTATTTTGAGCATTCTTTTGCGACTTTTTTGTTTATTCTTTGGGTTGGGGGGGAGACATATTAGGTGCATATTTTTGTTCTTGTCAGACCATATATGTTAAATTTTATTGTTTAGATTTCTTATTCGTTTATTTTTAGAAATTCTGTCCGCCATCTCTCTCTATTTACGCTATTATTTTTCTTCGCGTGAGCAGAGCTAAGACGCACTCACGTGACTCTCCACTGTGTCCAACACCTGCGGGACGGAACAGCAAGAGTTTCGTTAGGAATTGCAGCACTTTTGCAACTCCACCGCTGCGTGAATTATTCAGAATATTTTACTATGTTTGCACACGGTAACCGATTGTAGCACACTATGTGAATTTTACAACAACGAGTTCTGAAATTTTCTTTTCAATGTTGAATAAATGTACTGCACTAAAAACCCAGCAATTCCACAAAACCAATGAATAACCACACCTTGCAAAGTAGCTTTTTTGAAAGTTGGCTGAACGGCTTGCAGGCTTTATTAAACATTCCTTTCAGCGATAAGCAGCGGAAGCATGAAATGTTCGATAAATAAAAACAAGACGGGCTACATTTTTACATCTAAAGTGATAAACGCCTATACCCGAATGTGCTTCTTAAACTTTACGCTTACAAAGGCTAGCCAACAGCGAGGCGTTAGTTCACAGGCTGTTTTACCCTGGTGCAAAAGAAGTGTGCTCCCAATAGTGCCCCGCGTTGCTCTCTGTTGCGAATGTGGGAATGCTTATAATATTGCATAAGAAATAACGCATTACGGCAGAATTATCACATCTGGGTGTCACAAGAGAGGGACAGGGAGAAGAGGGCAAAACGAGAGAGTAGAGAGAGCTGTCTTTACAGCGCAAGCGGCACCGTCCCTGCTGGCGCCAAGTCGAAGTGACGCTCGCCCCTTGCCTTTTCTCAAGGCGGGAACCCACGCCGGCTGACCATGGACGTCTCGAGGGAGCAGGACGAGGTGCGCAAGCAATAACAAAGATCTACAGATGAGATTTACGGATCAACGAATGATCTACGGAAGATCTACAGATGACGCTGTTCGCATGGGAAATTACAAATGTTGCAGAAAAGGTGCTATCGCTCCACCAGCATGATTGCACGTTTGTTGCCTAGCACCTCGGCAGCTAAGCTGTGCGACACCTTCGGGGAAGCGAATATTTGACGAGCTTGTCAGTAGGAGTGAAAAAGGGGATAAGATAAAAAACGGCTGTTTCGACGGACTTACCGGACGATGTCGACATCAATGACATTTCGGACATTTGGGATTCGTCACCTGAAAAAAATAGGAATTATCTTACTCTGAATGTATCGAGAAAGCTGCCTGCGCTGCATTTAAGTCGGAGCTTTCTGAAATCGGGCAAGGAACACTTGCCGAGCGGAATACTTTGCCGATCAGACAATGTGGCGAAGTGATCATAATTGGAACATTCTACATTCACGTACTTACCCATGATGTAGCGGAATCAGGTGGGAAGCAAGAATCAGCTAGATGTAAATGTCAAACCTCCAGGCTTGTGCCCTCTGTGAACTTATCGGCCTGCGCAGTCAACGGTGAGTCTTCAGCCTGAAATGTAAAAGTTATCGTTCATCGGCTGAAGATGTTTTAGCTTCATGACAGTGGTCATCACAAAAAAAATTCCACATCTATGTCACTGACATATCAGTGCACGTGTTCTTTATCTCTTCCTTGGAAATGCCGGCCAGTGTGTCTCCCTCACTCTGTCTCGTTGTTTAACAACTATTTTTTTTTAATTTTGCAGCCTTTCTGTGGTCCTGTGAAGTGGTTTCTTTGAGAATACATAATTTTGTTTCAAGGGGACAGATATGTTTTTTAGCAAAGTTATGTAGTATACCTTGTAGTTTCAGTTACATACTCACGACTCAGTCATTCCAACAGTGCCTGAATTCTTATTGTGTTTTGTTTTTCTGGTAAGTGGATCCGCTTAGAAACTCAATGATACACTGGACAAGACAAATGCACTTTGTGTAAAATAAAATACTTTTTTTATTGTCAACCAGCTGCATCGATTGGTGCCCAAGCCTGTGGATGCAGGCTGAGCCGAACAGAACATGGAATTCCATGATGACTGCTCATTTTAGTATTCGAGAGGTTATATTGTATAATCTATAAGAAGACATTTCCCTTTTTTGCCTTTTGTACTATGTTATCTGTGTTATCTCAAGAACGCAAAGATAAAGTAGTAATACTGCAAGATTGTTAGATTCCGGAGCTTAATCATTTTTCTTTTACGGAAAGCTGTAAAAGCAATATGGTGAGTCCGTTATATTACGGACCTTACTTGTCATTCCCTGAACGAACTAATAACCACACGGGGCATCCCTTATATAACTTACGTTCCATTCTGCCATTCACATAAAGTTGTTCTCGCAGAACTGTTTGCTCCGTTAATTAATGGACCCGATGTTTCAACAATTGTGGACTGTAAGTGTTGTCATAGTCTTTCGGTACTCCGGAATGTCCTTTCTTAATATTCTCACCAGTTTCTAAATCATCAGCATGTATCCAGCAACATCCAACATTTCACCAGTAGCTTTTTCCGTAAACTCGGCCATATTTGTACAGTGTATACAGCACAACAAAGTGTCCCTGCCCAAGTTGCGAATGTAAAATAAAATGCCCTCTGCCAGGCACATGGTGTCATGTCTTTACACCAGCGCGGTAGGATAGAAGTCAGATGTTTTTTGTTTTCCACATAAGGGAAGTTAATTGCCTGCACGTCACAAACGGGGGTGTGTTAGAATCGTGCACGCAGTGATATTACGTACTGAGCTGGAACATTCTAAAGTATACATTCAGAAATCGCCTATTTTTAGCACTTTTTAACCGCATGTTTGCCCTGCAAAATTATCTGCGTACAACTTCGGCAGCTCATATGTCTCTACGTGTTTTCCGGTTTGATTTTGGGAATTTGCCAGCGCCACCTGCACTGTCTGCTTTACGTAGACTTCTGGGCGCAGCCGTCGTTCAGAGAATCACTGTTGCCCCGTGAATGAAATTCTGCAACATCATCCGCGCAGCAGAATTTGACTGGGTATTTCAGGTTTTGTACCGAACAGCGTGGTTACTTTGCATGCTAAACTTCCAAGTTAAAATCAGCCGCATGAAAAAGAACAAGACATGTGTGTAAATCGAGGTTATTTTAGCTCCGCAGGGGAGTGCTGGCACCATCTCTCGTAGACAGGGCGCGTGCAGAGGCGCACCCGACATACGTTTCTGTGTACTTCAAAGGAATATACGCAAACAGGCTTCAGCCCTTCCAATGCTACTGCCTCCCGCCTTACTATCTTTTTCATGGGGTGTTCATGACAGCTCATATGTCTCTACGTGTTTTCCGGTTCGATTTTGGGAATTTGCCTGCGCCACCTGCACTGTCTGCTTTACGTAGACTTCTGGGCGCAGCCGTCATTCAGAGAATAACTGTTGCCCCATGAATGAAATTCTGCAACATCATCCGCGCAGCAGAATTTGACTGGGTATTTCAGGTTTTGTACCGAACAGCGTGCTTACTTTGCATGCTAAACTTCCAAGTTAAAATCAGCCGCATGAAAAAGAACAAGACATGTGTGTAAATCGAGGTAATTTTAGCTCCGCAGGGGAGTACTGGCACCATCTCTCGTAGACAGGGCGCGTGCAGAGGCGCACCCGACATACGTTTCTGTGTACTTCAAAGGAATATACGCAAACAGGCTTCAGCCCTTCCAATGCTACTGCCTCCCGCCTTACTATCTTTTTCATGGGGTGTTCATGACAGCTCATATGTCTCTACGTGTTTTCCGGTTCGATTTTGGGAATTTGCCTGCGCCACCTGCACTGTCTGCTTTACGTAGACTTCTGGGCGCAGCCGTCATTCAGAGAATAACTGTTGCCCCATGAATGAAATTCTGCAACATCATCCGCGCAGCAGAATTTGACTGGGTATTTCAGGTTTTGTACCGAACAGCGTGCTTACTTTGCATGCTAAACTTCCAAGTTAAAATCAGCCGCATGAAAAAGAACAAGACATGTGTGTAAATCGAGGTAATTTTAGCTCCGCAGGGGAGTACTGGCACCATCTCTCGTAGACAGGGCGCGTGCAGAGGCGCACCCGACATACGTTTCTGGGTACTTCAAAGGAATATACGCAAACAGGCTTCAGCCCTTCCAATGCTACTGCCTCCCGCCTTACTATCTTTTTCATGGGGTGTTCATGACAGCTCATATGTCTCTACGTGTTTTCCGGTTCGATTTTGGGAATTTGCCTGCGCCACCTGCACTGTCTGCTTTACGTAGACTTCTGGGCGCAGCCGTCATTCAGAGAATAACTGTTGCCCCATGAATGAAATTCTGCAACATCATCCGCGCAGCAGAATTTGACTGGGTATTTCAGGTTTTGTACCGAACAGCGTGCTTACTTTGCATGCTAAACTTCCAAGTTAAAATCAGCCGCATGAAAAAGAACAAGACATGTGTGTAAATCGAGGTAATTTTAGCTCCGCAGGGGAGTACTGGCACCATCTCTCGTAGACAGGGCGCGTGCAGAGGCGCACCCGACATACGTTTCTGGGTACTTCAAAGGAATATACGCAAACAGGCTTCAGCCCTTCCAATGCTACTGCCTCCCGCCTTACTATCTTTTTCATGGGGTGTTCATGACAGCTCATATGTCTCTACGTGTTTTCCGGTTCGATTTTGGGAATTTGCCTGCGCCACCTGCACTGTCTGCTTTACGTAGACTTCTGGGCGCAGCCGTCATTCAGAGAATAACTGTTGCCCCATGAATGAAATTCTGCAACATCATCCGCGCAGCAGAATTTGACTGGGTATTTCAGGTTTTGTACCGAACAGCGTGCTTACTTTGCATGCTAAACTTCCAAGTTAAAATCAGCCGCATGAAAAAGAACAAGACATGTGTGTAAATCGAGGTAATTTTAGCTCCGCAGGGGAGTGCTGGCACCATCTCTCGTAGACAGGGCGCGTGCAGAGGCGCACCCGACATACGTTTCTGTGTACTTCAAAGGAATATACGCAAACAGGCTTGAGCCCTTCCAATGCTACTGCCTCCCGCCTTACTATCTTTTTCATGGGGTGTTCATGACAGCTCATATGTCTCTACGTGTTTTCCGGTTCGATTTTGGGAATTTGCCTGCGCCACCTGCACTGTCTGCTTTACGTAGACTTCTGGGCGCAGCCGTCATTCAGAGAATAACTGTTGCCCCATGAATGAAATTCTGCAACATCATCCGCGCAGCAGAATTTGACTGGGTATTTCAGGTTTTGTACCGAACAGCGTGCTTACTTTGCATGCTAAACTTCCAAGTTAAAATCAGCCGCATGAAAAAGAACAAGACATGTGTGTAAATCGAGGTAATTTTAGCTCCGCAGGGGAGTACTGGCACCATCTCTCGTAGACAGGGCGCGTGCAGAGGCGCACCCGACATACGTTTCTGTGTACTTCAAAGGAATATACGCAAACAGGCTTGAGCCCTTCCAATGCTACTGCCTCCCGCCTTACTATCTTTTTCATGGGGTGTTCATGACAGCTCATATGTCTCTACGTGTTTTCCGGTTCGATTTTGGGAATTTGCCTGCGCCACCTGCACTGTCTGCTTTACGTAGACTTCTGGGCGCAGCCGTCATTCAGAGAATAACTGTTGCCCCATGAATGAAATTCTGCAACATCATCCGCGCAGCAGAATTTGACTGGGTATTTCAGGTTTTGTACCGAACAGCGTGCTTACTTTGCATGCTAAACTTCCAAGTTAAAATCAGCCGCATGAAAAAGAACAAGACATGTGTGTAAATCGAGGTAATTTTAGCTCCGCAGGGGAGTACTGGCACCATCTCTCGTAGACAGGGCGCGTGCAGAGGCGCACCCGACATACGTTTCTGTGTACTTCAAAGGAATATACGCAAACAGGCTTGAGCCCTTCCAATGCTACTGCCTCCCGCCTTACTATCTTTTTCATGGGGTGTTCATGACAGCTCATATGTCTCTACGTGTTTTCCGGTTCGATTTTGGGAATTTGCCTGCGCCACCTGCACTGTCTGCTTTACGTAGACTTCTGGGCGCAGCCGTCATTCAGAGAATAACTGTTGCCCCATGAATGAAATTCTGCAACATCATCCGCGCAGCAGAATTTGACTGGGTATTTCAGGTTTTGTACCGAACAGCGTGCTTACTTTGCATGCTAAACTTCCAAGTTAAAATCAGCCGCATGAAAAAGAACAAGACATGTGTGTAAATCGAGGTAATTTTAGCTCCGCAGGGGAGTACTGGCACCATCTCTCGTAGACAGGGCGCGTGCAGAGGCGCACCCGACATACGTTTCTGTGTACTTCAAAGGAATATACGCAAACAGGCTTGAGCCCTTCCAATGCTACTGCCTCCCGCCTTACTATCTTTTTCATGGGGTGTTCATGACAGCTCATATGTCTCTACGTGTTTTCCGGTTCGATTTTGGGAATTTGCCTGCGCCACCTGCACTGTCTGCTTTACGTAGACTTCTGGGCGCAGCCGTCATTCAGAGAATAACTGTTGCCCCATGAATGAAATTCTGCAACATCATCCGCGCAGCAGAATTTGACTGGGTATTTCAGGTTTTGTACCGAACAGCGTGCTTACTTTGCATGCTAAACTTCCAAGTTTAAATCAGCCGCATGAAAAAGAACAAGACATGTGTGTAAATCGAGGTAATTTTAGCTCCGCAGGGGAGTACTGGCACCATCTCTCGTAGACAGGGCGCGTGCAGAGGCGCACCCGACATACGTTTCTGTGTACTTCAAAGGAATATACGCAAACAGGCTTCAGCCCTTCCAATGCTACTGCCTCCCGCCTTACTATCTTTTTCATGGGGTGTTCATGACAGCTCATATGTCTCTACGTGTTTTCCGGTTCGATTTTGGGAATTTGCCTGCGCCACCTGCACTGTCTGCTTTACGTAGACTTCTGGGCGCAGCCGTCATTCAGAGAATAACTGTTGCCCCATGAATGAAATTCTGCAACATCATCCGCGCAGCAGAATTTGACTGGGTATTTCAGGTTTTGTACCGAACAGCGTGCTTACTTTGCATGCTAAACTTCCAAGTTAAAATCAGCCGCATGAAAAAGAACAAGACATGTGTGTAAATCGAGGTAATTTTAGCTCCGCAGGGGAGTGCTGGCACCATCTCTCGTAGACAGGGCGCGTGCAGAGGCGCACCCGACATACGTTTCTGTGTACTTCAAAGGAATATACGCAAACAGGCTTGAGCCCTTCCAATGCTACTGCCTCCCGCCTTACTATCTTTTTCATGGGGTGTTCATGACAGCTCATATGTCTCTACGTGTTTTCCGGTTCGATTTTGGGAATTTGCCTGCGCCACCTGCACTGTCTGCTTTACGTAGACTTCTGGGCGCAGCCGTCATTCAGAGAATAACTGTTGCCCCATGAATGAAATTCTGCAACATCATCCGCGCAGCAGAATTTGACTGGGTATTTCAGGTTTTGTACCGAACAGCGTGCTTACTTTGCATGCTAAACTTCCAAGTTAAAATCAGCCGCATGAAAAAGAACAAGACATGTGTGTAAATCGAGGTAATTTTAGCTCCGCAGGGGAGTACTGGCACCATCTCTCGTAGACAGGGCGCGTGCAGAGGCGCACCCGACATACGTTTCTGTGTACTTCAAAGGAATATACGCAAACAGGCTTGAGCCCTTCCAATGCTACTGCCTCCCGCCTTACTATCTTTTTCATGGGGTGTTCATGACAGCTCATATGTCTCTACGTGTTTTCCGGTTCGATTTTGGGAATTTGCCTGCGCCACCTGCACTGTCTGCTTTACGTAGACTTCTGGGCGCAGCCGTCATTCAGAGAATAACTGTTGCCCCATGAATGAAATTCTGCAACATCATCCGCGCAGCAGAATTTGACTGGGTATTTCAGGTTTTGTACCGAACAGCGTGCTTACTTTGCATGCTAAACTTCCAAGTTAAAATCAGCCGCATGAAAAAGAACAAGACATGTGTGTAAATCGAGGTAATTTTAGCTCCGCAGGGGAGTACTGGCACCATCTCTCGTAGACAGGGCGCGTGCAGAGGCGCACCCGACATACGTTTCTGTGTACTTCAAAGGAATATACGCAAACAGGCTTGAGCCCTTCCAATGCTACTGCCTCCCGCCTTACTATCTTTTTCATGGGGTGTTCATGACAGCTCATATGTCTCTACGTGTTTTCCGGTTCGATTTTGGGAATTTGCCTGCGCCACCTGCACTGTCTGCTTTACGTAGACTTCTGGGCGCAGCCGTCATTCAGAGAATAACTGTTGCCCCATGAATGAAATTCTGCAACATCATCCGCGCAGCAGAATTTGACTGGGTATTTCAGGTTTTGTACCGAACAGCGTGCTTACTTTGCATGCTAAACTTCCAAGTTAAAATCAGCCGCATGAAAAAGAACAAGACATGTGTGTAAATCGAGGTAATTTTAGCTCCGCAGGGGAGTACTGGCACCATCTCTCGTAGACAGGGCGCGTGCAGAGGCGCACCCGACATACGTTTCTGTGTACTTCAAAGGAATATACGCAAACAGGCTTGAGCCCTTCCAATGCTACTGCCTCCCGCCTTACTATCTTTTTCATGGGGTGTTCATGACAGCTCATATGTCTCTACGTGTTTTCCGGTTCGATTTTGGGAATTTGCCTGCGCCACCTGCACTGTCTGCTTTACGTAGACTTCTGGGCGCAGCCGTCATTCAGAGAATAACTGTTGCCCCATGAATGAAATTCTGCAACATCATCCGCGCAGCAGAATTTGACTGGGTATTTCAGGTTTTGTACCGAACAGCGTGCTTACTTTGCATGCTAAACTTCCAAGTTTAAATCAGCCGCATGAAAAAGAACAAGACATGTGTGTAAATCGAGGTAATTTTAGCTCCGCAGGGGAGTACTGGCACCATCTCTCGTAGACAGGGCGCGTGCAGAGGCGCACCCGACATACGTTTCTGTGTACTTCAAAGGAATATACGCAAACAGGCTTCAGCCCTTCCAATGCTACTGCCTCCCGCCTTACTATCTTTTTCATGGGGTGTTCATGACAGCTCATATGTCTCTACGTGTTTTCCGGTTCGATTTTGGGAATTTGCCTGCGCCACCTGCACTGTCTGCTTTACGTAGACTTCTGGGCGCAGCCGTCATTCAGAGAATAACTGTTGCCCCATGAATGAAATTCTGCAACATCATCCGCGCAGCAGAATTTGACTGGGTATTTCAGGTTTTGTACCGAACAGCGTGCTTACTTTGCATGCTAAACTTCCAAGTTTAAATCAGCCGCATGAAAAAGAACAAGACATGTGTGTAAATCGAGGTAATTTTAGCTCCGCAGGGGAGTGCTGGCACCATCTCTCGTAGACAGGGCGCGTGCAGAGGCGCACCCGACATACGTTTCTGTGTACTTCAAAGGAATATACGCAAACAGGCTTCAGCCCTTCCAATGCTACTGCCTCCCGCCTTACTATCTTTTTCATGGGGTGTTCATGACAGCTCATATGTCTCTACGTGTTTTCCGGTTCGATTTTGGGAATTTGCCTGCGCCACCTGCACTGTCTGCTTTACGTAGACTTCTGGGCGCAGCCGTCATTCAGAGAATAACTGTTGCCCCATGAATGAAATTCTGCAACATCATCCGCGCAGCAGAATTTGACTGGGTATTTCAGGTTTTGTACCGAACAGCGTGCTTACTTTGCATGCTAAACTTCCAAGTTAAAATCAGCCGCATGAAAAAGAACAAGACATGTGTGTAAATCGAGGTAATTTTAGCTCCGCAGGGGAGTACTGGCACCATCTCTCGTAGACAGGGCGCGTGCAGAGGCGCACCCGACATACGTTTCTGTGTACTTCAAAGGAATATACGCAAACAGGCTTCAGCCCTTCCAATGCTACTGCCTCCCGCCTTACTATCTTTTTCATGGGGTGTTCATGACAGCTCATATGTCTCTACGTGTTTTCCGGTTCGATTTTGGGAATTTGCCTGCGCCACCTGCACTGTCTGCTTTACGTAGACTTCTGGGCGCAGCCGTCATTCAGAGAATAACTGTTGCCCCATGAATGAAATTCTGCAACATCATCCGCGCAGCAGAATTTGACTGGGTATTTCAGGTTTTGTACCGAACAGCGTGCTTACTTTGCATGCTAAACTTCCAAGTTAAAATCAGCCGCATGAAAAAGAACAAGACATGTGTGTAAATCGAGGTTATTTTAGCTCCGCAGGGGAGTGCTGGCACCATCTCTCGTAGACAGGGCGCGTGCAGAGGCGCACCCGACATACGTTTCTGTGTACTTCAAAGGAATATACGCAAACAGGCTTCAGCCCTTCCAATGCTACTGCCTCCCGCCTTACTATCTTTTTCATGGGGTGTTCATGACAGCTCATATGTCTCTACGTGTTTTCCGGTTCGATTTTGGGAATTTGCCTGCGCCACCTGCACTGTCTGCTTTACGTAGACTTCTGGGCGCAGCCGTCATTCAGAGAATAACTGTTGCCCCATGAATGAAATTCTGCAACATCATCCGCGCAGCAGAATTTGACTGGGTATTTCAGGTTTTGTACCGAACAGCGTGCTTACTTTGCATGCTAAACTTCCAAGTTAAAATCAGCCGCATGAAAAAGAACAAGACATGTGTGTAAATCGAGGTAATTTTAGCTCCGCAGGGGAGTACTGGCACCATCTCTCGTAGACAGGGCGCGTGCAGAGGCGCACCCGACATACGTTTCTGTGTACTTCAAAGGAATATACGCAAACAGGCTTCAGCCCTTCCAATGCTACTGCCTCCCGCCTTACTATCTTTTTCATGGGGTGTTCATGACAGCTCATATGTCTCTACGTGTTTTCCGGTTCGATTTTGGGAATTTGCCTGCGCCACCTGCACTGTCTGCTTTACGTAGACTTCTGGGCGCAGCCGTCATTCAGAGAATAACTGTTGCCCCATGAATGAAATTCTGCAACATCATCCGCGCAGCAGAATTTGACTGGGTATTTCAGGTTTTGTACCGAACAGCGTGCTTACTTTGCATGCTAAACTTCCAAGTTAAAATCAGCCGCATGAAAAAGAACAAGACATGTGTGTAAATCGAGGTAATTTTAGCTCCGCAGGGGAGTACTGGCACCATCTCTCGTAGACAGGGCGCGTGCAGAGGCGCACCCGACATACGTTTCTGGGTACTTCAAAGGAATATACGCAAACAGGCTTCAGCCCTTCCAATGCTACTGCCTCCCGCCTTACTAACTTTTTCATGGGGTGTTCATGACAGCTCATATGTCTCTATGTGTTTTCCGGTTCGATTTTGGGAATTTGCCTGCGCCACCTGCACTGTCTGCTTTACGTAGACTTCTGGGCGCAGCCGTCATTCAGAGAATAACTGTTGCCCCATGAATGAAATTCTGCAACATCATCCGCGCAGCAGAATTTGACTGGGTATTTCAGGTTTTGTACCGAACAGCGTGCTTACTTTGCATGCTAAACTTCCAAGTTAAAATCAGCCGCATGAAAAAGAACAAGACATGTGTGTAAATCGAGGTAATTTTAGCTCCGCAGGGGAGTGCTGGCACCATCTCTCGTAGACAGGGCGCGTGCAGAGGCGCACCCGACATACGTTTCTGTGTACTTCAAAGGAATATACGCAAACAGGCTTCAGCCCTTCCAATGCTACTGCCTCCCGCCTTACTATCTTTTTCATGGGGTGTTCATGACAGCTCATATGTCTCTACGTGTTTTCCGGTTCGATTTTGGGAATTTGCCTGCGCCACCTGCACTGTCTGCTTTACGTAGACTTCTGGGCGCAGCCGTCATTCAGAGAATAACTGTTGCCCCATGAATGAAATTCTGCAACATCATCCGCGCAGCAGAATTTGACTGGGTATTTCAGGTTTTGTACCGAACAGCGTGCTTACTTTGCATGCTAAACTTCCAAGTTTAAATCAGCCGCATGAAAAAGAACAAGACATGTGTGTAAATCGAGGTAATTTTAGCTCCGCAGGGGAGTACTGGCACCATCTCTCGTAGACAGGGCGCGTGCAGAGGCGCACCCGACATACGTTTCTGGGTACTTCAAAGGAATATACGCAAACAGGCTTCAGCCCTTCCAATGCTACTGCCTCCCGCCTTACTATCTTTTTCATGGGGTGTTCATGACAGCTCATATGTCTCTATGTGTTTTCCGGTTCGATTTTGGGAATTTGCCTGCGCCACCTGCACTGTCTGCTTTACGTAGACTTCTGGGCGCAGCCGTCATTCAGAGAATAACTGTTGCCCCATGAATGAAATTCTGCAACATCATCCGCGCAGCAGAATTTGACTGGGTATTTCAGGTTTTGTACCTCTATGCTCCCGCCTGTTTTATCCACTGGCGTGGAAGCAGTCTTAGAATCTTGTGGGTTTGGGAAACATGACTGCGTATATTTTAACATTAAACCGAGAAAGTGTTAAGGGATCCCTTAAAAAAAGGAATAACTGATGCGAGGTCCAGTTTACAGACGCTAATTTTGCCTTTGTCTCCACGACTCCTAAAATTCCCGGAATGAAATAAAGATTCCCCTTTATCCCTTTCGGCTAAAGGTGCAGCCGGAAATACCCGGAAAAGGGAAAATTCGCGCACGGAACACCACTGCGTGCGTGCACGGTACCTGGGCAACAAAAATTGGCAGACGGCTGTTAGATATTTTTGAATATTTACTGTGAGTTACGCTGCGAAAATGAGGTTTCCTGCAAAATTACTTTCTTAGTGCGCTGTTTCCTTGCATGTTCTCTACAGCAATTTTCAAAAGCGCAGCAACGAGCCGAAAATTCTTGGGCTGCACAAATAATCGATATGCAGCGATAGATAAGCATACTGGCAGAATTAAAAAACCTCAGTGGAGGCCAAACTGCAACCGCGATGAGATCGCTGGGGCTACAAACCAACACCTGGGTGTCTAAGCACGCAAGACGTAACTTCAACAAGAGTAGTGCTTCACACAATCACCAACAGGGGCCCGCCTTATTTGTGATAAGGAAACCGGACGCAGACGAATTAATGACCGAGCTGCTAGCACTTCGCCATTTATTTAATTTCGCCATAAAATGAGCAAGATGGAGGTAAAATAACAAGAACGAGACAAAAGGCTTACAAAAAATAGTGCTCGAAACGGTCCTCATGCGACACGACGAAACGGCGTGCATTACCACAGGCCAGTGCCTTTTGATACCGTAACTTGCCCCAACTCCAATTCCACATACTAGCGCGTACGTTACTGGGGTTTGACATAAAATAACTGCGGTATTCGAAGTTGTCGCATACCTAAAATGCTCTTTTCACCTAAGATGATTCATTGGCGGGGTTAACGCGCCGCAGAAAAACTGTGCTATGAGCCGTGCCGTAGTGGAAGGCTCCGGATTGATTTTGACCAGGTGAGTATATTTAACGTGCGCCGAAGTATCGACACACGGCCGTTTTCGCTTTTTTCTCCATCAAAAAGCCTCCACCGCGGCCGCGATCAAGCCCTCGTGCTTGGGCTTAGCATAACAACGCCATAGCCTCTTTACCTTTTCTCGTTGCACAGCAAAGCGAGGCTTGCTTTAACCACGACCACATTCCTCACATGAAAACGCTCCCGGTATACGGTGTGGGATTGCACAAAACAATAACTGGTGCTCTGCTCACGTTAGACGGCGTGGGCCCTCAGGAACTGGCGAAAACTAGACCGGGGTTCTAGCACTGCGAAATTCACAACGGAAGAAGAAGATGGTGATGATCACCTCGATGTGCTTGGGCCGTGTCCCCGAAAATGGGGACTGGTCAGGGTCGAATTTTCGAGGGTTGACCCGTTGTAGCTGATAGGCACACTTTATTTTGCTATGAAAAAGCTTTATTGCAACATCCTCCCCTGTGCTTTTTTCTATATGTCCCACAAGCGGGCCTCTTACTCTACTTGCTACAATAAAGTCATCGTTTTTTTTACAAAATAAGAAAAAAGGCGTCGAAGGAACGTAGACTGTAAAAACCCGAATCACAAAACATTATGTCCGCACAATTATGCAATTCAAATTACCTCTAACAAGAACAAGACACCGATTGTAATTAGCCCTAATAAATGCCTATAAGAACAAGAAGGAAGTTGAATACAAATGAAAAATTGTTTTCGCGGAACCCAAATATATACCTGGAGGTACTTATCAGCACTTTTGCTTTGATATCGTATTCGCGTATATTCTTTCGCTTTCGTTTCGTTGGCTTTTCGTGTGAATAATTTCCAACGGCTGTTGTAGATCGAGCTTTTTCATCTGTATGCTGTAAGTAGCGGTCGGTTCCCAGACCCACCGGCGTCCTCTATCGCTGTGGGTGGGAACCACCGGCGAGGCGGTTCCCACACACACCATATAGGGGGCACTTGTTCTCGAAGGACAAACATTCCGGTGTCCACCCGATACAAAGAGTTTCTGGCCACAACGATCATCATCATCATCATCATCATCATCATCATAAGACTGCCTTTCCATCCTGCTAGTTGTGGGAGCCTGCCGCCTATTTTTTAGCTGTCGATTTCCTTCCAAGATTCGTATAACTTGCGCGGCGACGGTGCTGCCGTTCTTGCGCTAGCGCCTGTTTACATTCCCACTGATACAAAAAAAAACACTGCTCGTGTGTTTAATTTTTATTTACAATGGTTTATTTTTTATCCATTTCATTCTCCGTCTTAAGGCGTGAAAAATGTCTGCGAGGAGGGTGGTACGCACCACAGCTTCTTTAAATCCAGAGTTCTTTGCGGCTGGTGTAGTCCTGTTCTACTCCTGAGAAATCAATTTCCAGTGCTGCGCGGAAAGCACTATTCTAGGACTTTAAGTTGGGAATTCATAGTCTTGAGAATTTTGTTAAGCCAGCACATTACCCCTCAAAGCTTCCAATTCATGGCCAAACCGCCAGGTGGATATGTGCTAAAGTGAATTAAAACACAAGGACTACAACTTCTTTTTTGGCGCCGTAAAAAAGAAGTTGACTACAAATTATTTGCAACAATCGTATCCAATTGCTTCAATTTGTAATCACTAGTTTAGTGAGGTCCCACCAAACGTGCGGTTTTTGGGGTAGGAGTATTCAGACCAATATTCATATTGCTTGTTCCGCCTAAGAGCGCGTGCGTGATTCGGTAGATCAGGTGGCCCTAATCAAAATTGACCTTGCTAAAGCTTTTGATCGTGTCTCTCATGATTTCTTATTCACACTTCTGCCAGGAGTAAACTTAGGCGATATGTTTTATAGGGGCATCAATCTGTGTTATAATCAGTGCACTACACAGCTTACCCTCAATCGTATTCCGTCTTAGGCGATTGCAATCAAGCCATTGGTCAGAGAAGGCTGCTCCCTGTCACCCTTGCTATTTGCGTTGTACCTAACCCTCGCTTTCTCAGCATTTGGCAGAGTGAAAGAGCGAACGGTTTTTTCTAACAATCATGCGAAGTTCCGGTGTTAGCTTATGCTGATGATATAGCGCATTTTTGCGCTTGCAAAAAGAGTGTCAAGGGAGGCGTTACAGTGACTAAGCAGTTCTGGGGTGTGTCCTGAGCGGATGTTACCATGGAAAAGCTAAGGGATTGTACTCGACAATGGGGAACGAAACCATCCAAATTTGCTGGTATTATTTGGGATAGTGCACCACCTCAGTACCTGGGCGCGCCTTTGCATCAAATACGGAACACAGGATGTTATTGCTCGCCACTACTCACGTAAGCTGAGCGCTGATCGCAGGTATGGAATGGTCGAGACGTCTCCGTGTTTTTGCTTACAACAGTGTGTAATATGATTCTTGCTACAAGGCTCCTTTGTGTGCTTCAAGTGCTTAACTGTGCGCGAACAAACGTTCAGGCTGTACATAGAGCTTTTGGTACATTTGTTTGCAGTTCTCAGTGCTATCTTATGCGCAGGGACAATTTGTTTCTTCCTTTCAAGGCTGGGTTCTTGGGTTCATGTATTTGTTTGAGCGGCAAGTTTTTTCGCATTTTTTCTTCTACAAATTGGTTTATCCCCCCCGTTTCTAACTGTACTCCCGAAGCGCATAGCCTTCCATTTGCCTTTTTTGCTTATATGTTCGGGCGAAGTTAACACCAACCAACAATGGGGATTTCTCGAGGAGGTTGTGGAACCTTTTACCTTTCTTACCACGCGATTTCCCTTAGAAGATCTGTTCAGTATATAAAGGGTAAATTATGAGCACTCTAACTGAAAGTATATTTGCGGTTCCTATTTATCGCCAGCATTACTTAGGCCACCATTGATTGATTGTAGCGTTTAATGCGCCGACGCAATGCAGGCGATGAGGCGCGCCGCAGTGGGGCGCTCCGTATTAGTTTTTGACCGACTTTCAACGTCTGTCGAAATCTCAAACACCAGGGTGTTTTTCTTTTTCGCTTCCATCGGAAAAGCAGCCGCCGTGGCCCGGAATCGAACCCACGTACTCGTAGTTAGGCCACCAGAAGAGTAAAGTTTTAAAAACACGTAATGAGTATATCTGTTCTGCCAAATGCAGAGACGTTTGTCATTAAGCTTCAGTCTTCAAGAGTCCCAGTTAATACATGGCTGCGCGAAAAGGAAGCGTCGATTCCTTGGTCAAACAATTCTCGCCTATACAATCAACCAAAGACAATTTATCATTGTTTTGTGTTGTGCCAGCCGCTGTGTTCTTCTGGGACATTTTGAAGCGGACTCTCCGGAAGGAAATTGGAAAATAAAATTACTCCTTGCACATTCGGTTGCTGCCTTTTCATGATGTTAATCCGCCACCTTATGGCGTATTTGTAGTACTGGGTTTCTGCAGCTTGTGGAAGCGCTCCGTGCCTTACCCGCATGTAAGACACCCCTGGGCCAAGGAAGTCCATGTTTCGTGAGCTGGCTGCTTTGATGAGGAGTGTTTATTCGGCGCAGAATTATTCGCTGGTGTACTTAAGCCTTTCGGATGCGTGCATCCGCTTGCTTAACTTTGGAAGGATGCAAAACGCAAACAGACTTTGGGCTCCTCCATCGATGCCTGTTAGCTTTTGTGTTGTCTTTCAGTCGTTATTTGTGATCTTGAGTGTGCACGCCACTCCGAGTGGCTGTGTCTCTTTATGCTCATAGATAGAAACGGCGCTTCGACAACTGGTCTAGGTACTTCTTCGTCCAGAACTAACATGGATACGCACAAGATCATTCTTTTCCATCTGCCAGCCGGTAACGTTGTCTTGAACGCTTTCTTCCTGCATGCGATCTTTAAAGGCTGGCCATACCGTGCTCCCGACTTCAGGGATGCTCTGGCAAGCGTGATCAACTGCCGCGAGGTCTTATGTATAGGGAAATATCAAATGATCCACGTGTGGAGGGTTCAGGTGTGGATTGGCATCAAGCAGAAGCTAGTCCAGCTCAACAAGTTCACCGTCAAAGGATTGCAGTGTATGATGTTTGACACAGATACAAAGAACGTTAAGAAGGAGCTACTTTGGGGCCACTTCACATGGAAAACTGTAGAGAAACAGAAACCATCGAACCATTTCGAACCACCCAATCCATTACCAGAAAATATGGCGGTGTGCGGTAATGGACCATGTGGAGACGGAGCTCGCGAGGTGTCCCTCACATTAAAGGAGGCATTATCGGTCTCTGATGTGCGGCATATGATGAACATTTATGGGAGCAAGTGTCTTGTACTGATCCCTGACCGACCACGTCTTTGTTTACGGTGTAGCAAGATTGGCCACGTGCGACGGCAGTTCTGAGCACCCCGGTGCAACGAGTGTCACCGATATGGTCATCCCGCGGAAAGGTGTCATGACATGCAGACAAGCTCCGTCTAGGCGAGGACTCAACTACTGAACACGACGTGTCATTGCATGTGATTGATGTGACGGATGTCGTTGGCGCGTGAGCTGAAGTTGGCCAGTCGGTGCTGTCAGAACATCCGGAGGCTGGGATTCTTCAGATGAGATTCTTCAACTGGAGCCCTACCCTGTGCCAACTAAACGCGAGCGGCAGGATGATTCCCAGTCTAGTGAGCAGAACCGGGAAGAGCAAATCGACACGTCTTCGACGGCTTCGTATGATGCTTCAGAAGAGATTCGTGCTGCAGTGCCCACACCTACCAGCGATAGTGATAGCAGTGTCGTCTTTTACGCAGAAGTAGGAGATAGTAGTTTCGTTACCTGTCCCATTGTGGTGCCGTCCGCATCGTGGGGGTTGCTGTGGCTGTAGCTGAGGATGTTCCGGGTGGCAACAGGGGATCGGTGAAGTGGCCAGCTCCTCGAGACGAGGAGGACAAGTCATCCAGCGCTGGCGAAAAGCCAGCGTCCAATGCTCTAGATTCTTGCCACATGGCTTTGGCGGCTAGTGGTCTTGTGACACTGGCTGGATGCAAAAAGCCAGAAGTCACTGTCTTCCACGACCACCCGGAAGGGTAGTACATCTGGATGTGAAAATGTCGCTGAGATGCTCCAACAGAATGGCAACTGTCACAGCATTACACGATGCCGCACTTAATGTGAGAGGCTTAAGAAACAGAAGAAGGCAATACCAGCTTCTCGCTTCCTTAAAAGGATGGGCGTGGACATTGCGGCCTTCCAGGAGACAAAGCTCTGCAGTAATGAGGACACGGCGGCTGCATTAGAGCCCTTTCTTATAACATTACAGCGTATGGGTCAGTCCCTCTGCAGGCTTGTCTGGTTGATGTTTTCTGCTCATAAGCAAGAAAGGTGAGTTTTCCAGTCTCTCCTGTAGTATTGATGATGCTGGGGACGTCGTTATGGTGGGATTTGAATGGCGTATCTTATTTATTTATTCAAAAATACCCCTAAAATCCCTCACTAGGAGGGTATTACATAGGGGGCAGGATACATTGAGAACGAAAAAAAGAGTACAAGCAGCACGTTAATAGGCAAAGAAATAAATACAAGTTTGTGTGAGGCAAAATAAAAATAAAAAAAGAAAGCAAGAAAGAAGGAAAACAAACAAAAAATCTTGAAAGAACTCTAGAACCTATAAAAGCACTTTTTAGTAAAGTTAACATACGAAGTAGGTGTGTAAACGTTCTTGGAATTTGGTCGGATCTGTAAAATTTACAATGTGAGATGCTGGGCCTTCCAATCCACAATTGTGCGAGGTATGAAGGGTTGTGAATATTTGGAAGTGTGGCATTTCACACGTGTCACTTTTTAGGCATGGTCCCGTCGGGGAAAGATGGTCGGTGTCGATGAAAAGAAATCAGGATGAAGAGAAGAGTCATGGTACAGTTTATGAAACAATGATAAACGTGACAGTTTACGCCGATCTGATAGGATAGGTAAAGATGCGCGAAGTTTTAGAGCCGTGACGCTGGTATGACTTGAATAATCTTAAAAGCTGAAACGAACAGCACGATTTTGAAGGGATTCAATTTTGTCAACTAAGTATGCTTTGTCAGTGTCCCAAATGGCAGATGCGTACTCAATTTTAGGTCTGATGACAGTTGTGGTTGCAAGTTTGCGGAGGTTAGATGGAGCATGTTTTAGTCTGTGCTTTAAAAAACCCAATGAGCGGTTGGCGGATGCAAGAATGATGTCGATATGATGATACCATGTCAGGTCACAGTGCAGGTTAAGTCCCAGGTACTTGTAAGTGTCTGCTATCTCAACTGTTGTGTTATTTAAGGAACAGGAAGTTTGAATGTGCGATGCGTGGTTTGTAAAGCACATAAGTTTAGTTTTAGAATTATTCAATGACATTAACCAAGCGGAACACCGAGTAGATATAGAGTCAAGGTCAGTTTGGAGGGCCAGTTGGTCAGTAGAGCAGGTTATTGTACGGTAAATAACAGAGTCATCAGCAAACAGCCTGATCCTTGAAGAAACGCAATTAGGCAAGTCATTGAATAAAAATGAGAAAAAGTAAAGGGCCCAGGACACTGCCTTGTGGAACACCAGAGTGTACTTGACCGAAAGAAGAATCAACGTTATTAGCAGATGTGAATTCAACCCTTGATGACAGAAAATCTTTAACCCATGCAATTACAAGAGGGTGGATATTAACTTGTGTAAGTTTGATTAGCAATCTGTGGTGAGGTACCCGGTCGAAAGCTTTGGAAACATCTAGAAATATCGAGTCGATTTGAAGCCCAGCTTCAACGGATGAGTGAATATCGTTAATAAAACCAGTGAGCTGAGTGTCACACGAATACCCTTTCCTAAACCTGTGTTGGTATTTAAAGATGATATTATGTTCTTCTAAGTAGCTAATCACCTGTGAGTGGATGATGTGTTCCAGAAGTTTACAAATAGTGCTTGTTATTGATATCGGTCTGTAGTTGAGTGGTGATAAGGAATTGCCGGATTTAAAAATGGGTGTTACTTTTGCTATTCTCCAATCTTCAGGAATTGAACCAGATGAAATGGACTGTGAAAAAACAGAGGACAAGATGCGATAGATACCATCAGAAGTATTCTTTAGTATTTTATTATTGAAAGCGAGGTGGTCCGGAGATGAAGAGTTTTTTCTTTGGTTAGTAAAGATTGAATACCGACTTCGCTAATCGTAATCACTGGCATGTTAGTGTCAGAAACGTGGCTTACGCTCGGTCAACTGATAATGTTTTCACGGGTAAATACGGAACAAAAGCTATCGTTAAACACCTGCGCGCAACCATCCTCTGGAATCACGTCACCATTGACTGATGAAAGCGTAATAACGGGATGCGATCAGGGGTTAATTAAGCGCCAGAACCTTTGTGGACTGTTAGTTAACATCGAGGGTATTTGTGGGTAAAAAAAGACGGCGTGTGGTTTTAGGAAGCGCTTGATATTGTTGGACACACATTTTGTACCGGTGCCATGAAGTCGATCCTTTATTTTTGCCTGCTTGCCTGTAAAGTCGTTTCTTTTTGTTATTAAGGTGACGAAGTTGATCGTTAAACCAAGGAGCAGTGTTAGTGCATGATATGGTAATCACTGGTATATATTTGGCGAGGAGTTGAGAAAACGTATTTTTGAGAAAAATCCAGTTTGCTTCGATGGAACGGGACAGATATTCTTATTTGCTATTGGTTTAGAGTTTTATCAAAGTTCTCGGCTATCCCTGCGCCCGTTCTGTTAGACATATCCAATGCCCGATCATATGCCTTTATGCACCAGTGAATAGACCCTATGCAAAATGCGCCCCGCCATCTCACGTCGACTCCGGTAACTAGGTCCGCCATTTTGGTACGGTCGTTTGAAACCGAAACCAATTAGCAAAACATAGAAGGCGGGCATTGACCGCTCTTGGTGATGGACTACAATGCTGGAGCATTGCTTCGTGCCGCAGAGCACGCAATGCGGAAATACCGGTTCAAATGAAGAAAAGGTACGTGAAGTTCCACGCTTTTGAACGAACTTTGTGACGCGAACTGTGCCGGCGCGAGCATTGTGACACGCTGGGCGCGGTGCGCTTGGAGCGAATATTTGTCGTTGGTTCGCTAAGCGCGGGGTTCCGTAGTCGCTGTCCGTATGAAAAATACAGCTGCGTTGGAGTTCTGTTGTCCAGCCTTTGTATTCTAAATGAAGCCTGAGCGTGCGCCGCCTATTCACGCGACTGACAGCGGCGCTCGACCGGGAAAACAGTACCACACGTTGCCAAAATTAGGCTGTTTCTCTACTCGTCCCTGTGGCTCTGCGCCCGCTTCATTTCATTGTTAAATGGTACCGCTTAGCCCCTACACGAGCCTTTATCTTACCTAGGGCTGTAAACAAACTTTTCTTGCCGCACTACGCCGTCACGGCGCGGTTGAAAATTTCCTCTGTGGCGGGCGCGCACGGTATGGGAGTGTGTTGTTGTTTTCTTTACGTGGCATTTAGCCGCGTGTCGTTGCATAAGTGGCGAACACTGTTTTGTGATGATCTAACGGTGGAAAATTCGAGCTTTTGCACTTGGTTCCCGATTTTCCGGGCTGAAAGGTTTGTTGTTACGTCAAGTTAACTTGGTGCCCATTGTTATTCCAGCAACGATGTATTTACTGCCGAATATTTTGCGACTAAAATAGCGACTAAAATACACACTCACTCCTCTAGTTTGTCACATGCTGCATGCATGCCTCCGACGTAATGATAGTGGCCATTGATGTAGGTAGCTGAGACAATTTTCAGGTTTTATTCAAAAAAAAAAAAGAAAACGGCCACAGTTGCATCAGGCCGCCGCGCATCAGCTTGAGTGCTTTTGCGTTTTTTGTATCCACAGTGAAAATCCCAGTCAATTAAACTACTTCGCTGATTTATAGCGCGTGAAATATAGCAAACTGTGTATATAAATGGAACAAAAAGAAGCATTCGCGCACCCCTGCATGTCGCGGTCTAGTAAACACGACGTTGCCCAGCCTCTGCGTGCTCGCGAGATGACCACGGCGAAATGTGGCATGAATGCTTGCTGGTAGCTCATAGGTGACCCTTCAGGTGCCATGCCAGTCCTTGTTTCTGTCACTGGAGGGGGGGGGGGGAGGAGGAGGAGGAGGAGGAGGAGGAGCGGGAGGCCAGCACAACTGGGGCAAAAAACTCATTTCCAAGGCTACCAAGTTTTCTCCCAAGCGCCTGCACGGCACTTTGTTGCTGCTCGCATTGCTCCTGTACTCGACGTACATCGTACAGACGCATTGGCAAGGGAAGGGAGGGGCCATTTTATCGCGGGCTTCTCCAGTCAATGTTTTGGACACTCGCTGGCCTGATGCCCTGCTGTATCGGACGTCCCCACTATTGTGGCAGCTCAGTGCACGCAAGCTCCGGTGGCGACTCGTAAAACCTTCGGCTTGCAAGAGGGCGAGTAGGTGCACAGCAGCCAGCATGTGACTCCATGTTCCACTGCAACCCGCCGGGCACTCGCACGCCGCCTCCACAATCGCCCCACTGTCCGTCTCAAAGGTGAGGCACACAACATAGGGCCGGCCACTTTTATTCCGGGAGCGAAAGCAGCTGCTGAGCACATGCATGAGGCCGAACGTGCAAGAACAGAGATAGTAACAGTAAATAGCACTCAGGGAAGAACAGGACTATTCCGCTACAGTTTATGGTAAAGGGACAGAGCAGAAAGAAGTGACCACAAGGAACAGACTCAAAATGGCCAGATTTTGTGTTTTGCTTAACACTGTTGCAAGGGCAATAATATACACCTCAAACAGCAATGATGTCAAAACTGTTTGTCAAGTTTGAGCGTGCAAGTATCTCTGAATGCTTTGTTAATGCATTTTCAAGAGAAGGAAGTTTAAAATTTAAAAACCTCACCGTGGGTAATAATACCAGTACCCGCATAATCGTGTTCGTCATAACTTAAGCAAGCAATATTATGATTATCTGGAACTCACTTCCAGAATCTTTCGAGATAAATAGTTAAACATTCGGGCTATACCGATGACCCATCGAATTAAAAAAAATCTTCTAGTTCAGTGAGTTCGAGCTAACGAGGTTTTACTGTATTATCTATTCGTGCACACCAAAAACATGCGCTTTAGAAACAAACACAACCACCTCACCGCCAAACAAAGAGAAGAAAGACACACAAACAGATTTTTGCGCAGAACATGCGGAATAAATAATGGAAACACACAAAAAAAGAAAATTCAAGGCGTATGTGCGCTTTTGTAGTTGTCTTCGCCGCAAAGCACCATTGCTTTGCGGCAAACGCGCGGGCGGACGACCGTCACGGAAAACGGCCGCAACCTTTCCGTAAACATCTTCGCCAAAAATCATCCCGTAAATTCCAAGTACAGCATTTGAAAATACCTAATCCACCCACTAGCGGTACGGTCTGGCGATTGCCGCTCTCCTCTTTCAGGGTTACTGCAACAGGGTCGCCGCTACGCATTTGCGTGGTAAACAACGGTGAACAAAGTGCTTCACAAATGCTCATACCGGTTAACTCGCGTCAAGTAAAAACAAAGAAGGCTTTGCTTACTGCGAGCCGCACATGTTTGTCCGCACCGATGAAGGCGAGCAATGCGCCTCGGTGGCTAGGCGAGATGCCCTGCTCCGCTGCCGCTCGGATGGGTCTTTGGCGCGGCACCCCGGGTGGTATGAGTCTTCAGACACAGTCGGCAGCGCAGGCAAGTCCTTCGTCCACAATCCGCGGTCGAGAGCCGGAAAACACCGTCCAGTTTGAGCCATACCGCGTTACCGTCACCTACTCTTCCACAGTAAACAATACGAGACTTCCCGATCGGCGCCCGTACCAATATGGCCGACGGTCTCGTTTACATCAGTGTTGCTAGATCACCAAGCAATTTCGCATAGGGTCTATTGTCGGGAGCGTGAATCCTTTTTTATACCACTAGAAAATTTTCGGCGCACAAAACGGAAAATCCTTCTTATGGGGAATTTAATTGGGTGTGCTGTGAGCAGGAGCGATTTAGAGCACGTTCTAGAGCGATCTAGACCAAGCGCAGCCACCATGTCTGATTTAGTGCACGATAATGGTCTTGTCGATGTTTGTCAGAAAAAAGAGAGTACCGTGCATTTTACTCAGTTTCAGAGCATTGCGAATGCCCGTCTTTACCTTATCTACATTTCAGCAGTAGAGATGCCTAGCATTTCTCACTATACTGTACGCCCGATCTTCTTCACAGACCACTGCATTGTATCTCTTTGCTTAGGAAGATCAAGACCGCGTAGGGTGCGGCCTCAATAGGATCTCTGGAAACTTAATACCCCTTATTTGGTGAGGGAATATTGTGTAAACATATATCAGATTGCTTGCCTAGAATTCTTGAAACACAGGTTCTTTCTTTATATCAGTATTGGGATCTATTCAAACAGGAGGTAAGAAATTGTGCAATAGAAGAGTCCGCTCGCCTTTTGTTTTTAAGACTTTTTTTGAGCGGGAAATTACTCCTACATTGGTTTGGCTTCATGAACTCGAAGCGGTCAGTCCGGGATCGGGTGTAGAGGAAATTGGTATTTTTAAAGCACAACTTCAGCTATATGTTACCAAAAAATACCATGGTGGGGTGGTGGGGAACTGGAAAATTCTTTGGTAGCAGCACCACTCGTCATTCACTAAGTGATGAGCGGGAGTCAGCACTTGCAAAAGAAGTCATTAAAGTATTAGGTGTCCGTAAAGGCAGATGTCCGTAAATTATATTAAATGTGCTATAATGTCTGTCACTAACAAAAAACACCCTCTTCTTTTTAACTACACCGCCGATGGTAATACATTAACAGGGGTCAAAGAGTTCAAATACCTCGGTCTTATCATATCTGATTACCTCCATTGGGACAAACATATTGATAACATTTCCAGCAAAGCTATGTCGGCACTTTATTATTTAAAACGATCATTACGTAATGCATCAAGTGACACTAAGCTCCTGGCATATAAAACCCTTATTCTTCCAATTCTGGACTATGGAAATATCATCTGGGATCCTTACACTGCTGTTAATCTTCGCAAAGTAGAAAGGGTACAAAATAAGGCAGTGAGGTTCATCTTCAACAGCTATGGAATAACATCGGTTTCTCAGTTAGTTGCCAGAGCAAGCTTAAAACAAATTTCAGCGCGAAATCGTATTTGTCGATTGCTTTTCATGTTTAAACTGGTGAAAAGGAGGCTCCACAGCAGAACATCGGATTCTGTTGAGTTTTCCTCGGGGTACGCAACAAGACAACGACATGCGTTCAGTTTAGTACCATTTCAGAACCGAAACAATGTATTTAAGTACTCCTATATTCCTCGGACCATAAAAACTGGAATGACCTAAATGCACATGTAGTTACAGAAAATGACATTGACAGATTCCAGATTCATCTTGAAAGTTGAAATTTCTGCTGTCAAAGTGTATCACTGCTTCAATTTTGTCCTATTGGTTAGTAGATGACTGTGCGTACATACATTCCTGAAAAAAAACATATCTCGCTTTTGATCCATGTTCCTCGCGTTGTGTGATAAATGCACTTTAATTCAATCTCGAGGCCGAGCTCGATAAATCGGTGTATTGTTTGCACGGAAGTACTGTGATGTTGTTTTGATGTTTTCTCATCCAAACGTGTACAAATATATCTATGTATTAACGACTCTGCTACAACCCCTTTCATTGGGGTTAGCAGTATTACATAAATAAAATAAAATAAATAAATAGGTGCGCCGCAGCAGCTGAAATTGTTAGTGATTTCCATGACCATTACAGCACACTGTTTGCGGGGTCACGTTTATTGGCTCGGGGGAAAGAATTTAGTTTCCTCATTGAGTTATTGTCTAAGCTGACAGATGATAAGTGAGCTCTAATTTCTGGGGCTATTACACTCTAATAAATTAAGGCTGCTATTTCTGACAATATAGACAAACAAGACCCCTGTGCCAGGTGGTTTAAGTGGAGAGTTTTATCAAAGTTCTCGGCTCTCCCTGCGCCCGTTCTGTTAGACATATTCACAGCAGCATACGTCCACTACGTTCTCTGCAATGTAGATTATAAAATTCTTGCAAAAGTTTTATCTAGCCGCCTTCAACTTGTCATCAATAGTTAATTAGGACCTCACCAAACTCACGGTTTTCAAGGTAGGATCATTCAAACAAACATACATATTGCTCGTTCAAAATTAGAGTGTATATCTAATTCGACAGAGTAGGTGGCCCTTATCCAAACTGACACTTCAAAGTCATTTGATCGAGTTTATTTTGATTCTTTATTCGTACTACTATTGGCCTCGGCAGATTCAAGGGATATACTGGTAAAAGGCATTCAGCTTTATTACAAACAGGGCACCACACAATTGCTCGTGAACCGCGTTCTGGCTAAGTAAGTTTCCATAAACTCGTCTGTAGACAGGGCTGCCCCCTTTCGCCGTTGTTGTTGGCCTTATGCCTCAAACCTCTGGGCCTTAGTATTCATCAGAATCAAAGAGTATGGGTTTTTTCTTCCCTATCCTGTGAGGGTAAGCTCCTTGCTTACGGGTACGACATAGCGTATTTTTGTGTTCATAAAAAAAGCGTCCAAGAAGCCTTTAATATCACCAGGCAGTTTTGTGACGCTTCTGGAGCCACTGTGAATATGGAAAAAACAAAGGCATTTTGTTTTTTCGAATGGGGTACAAAACCCTCCCTATTTGCTGGAATTACTTTGGATAACGACATAGTTCAATACCTAGGTGTACCTTCGCACGAAATACGAAACACCGAGCCGCATTGGTCACTGGCACTCTAAAAAGTCAAGCGAGCCTCGCAGGCATGGATTGAGGAGAACTTTCTGTGTTTACGCGTGCGCAGGTTTGTAAGGTCTTCTTTGTCGCAAAGCTTGCTTATGTGCTGCAAGTACTTCATTGTGCGCGTTCTAAAGTACAAGCTCTACATATTATTTTTGCAACATTTCTGTTGTGGCTCAATTGGAACCTTTGCGTAGGGAGAATTTGATTCTTACATTAGTGTCTGGGGGTGCTGGGCTGGCACTTTTTAAGTGCGAATGCACTTTATAAGCGACCCTGAATTCCGGCGACCGCCGTCCATCCACATAGCCACAGCTGCGGGTGCGCGCGCTCCTCGTCTTCCTTGGGGGAGATGGGCGCGCGCTGCCTGGCCGCTGACATGGCACATACCCACGTGGGGGATTGGCCAGGAATCTCCTCGTCATCCTTGGCAACGGGGGGAGATGGGCGCGCGCTGCCTGGCCGCTGACATGGCACATACCCACGTGGGGGATTGGCCAGGAATCGGGCGTGAGAAGGGCTAATGCACCCGCTTAAAGGAGTACTGACACGAAATTTCAAAGCTGAGATCCGCTCTAGCAATCAAGTACAACGACAACACAAATAGGTGTCTGGGAATAAATGCATCTTTCTTTCTTTGTAGTTGTGTGTGTGTGTGGGATCTCTCTTTCGCGAACATTACCGAACCGCGCTAATTCAACTCATGCATTCGCACTTTCACATTCTTCCCCTCGGGGAAATGCGGGGAAATTTTTGTTGGTACACCAGCTCGTATCTCGGTTTTTGTTCTATAAAGTGACGCATCATCCACTTCTGCTAAACGTTTTTCAACAGCCAATAATTATTAATTTACCTGTCTTGATTGTATCCATGAGCGAAGTTAGTACGAAGCCGAAATAGGGATTTTAAAGGAGGTGGTCGACAGCTTTCATTTCCTTACTGCGAAGTTTTCTCTGCAATATAGGTTTACCTTTTCAAGGAAGGCCCTGACCAGCACTTTATTAGAGAGTCTGGTCCCGGAGCCTGTTTCTCACAAGATTTACATTGGCCACAATAAGGATCGTATTTTGAAGCGTTCCGCATGTATATGTGTTCCTCCAATTGCAAAAAACGTTTCTTCAAGCTGCATACAACAACACTCCCAGTTAAAACATGGTTGCGCAAGAAAGGAATGTCTATTCGTTGGTCTGACATTGCCGTTGATGCAATGAACCTGAAACCATTGACCAATGTTTTATTTTGTGCCAGGATACGGTGTTTTTCTGGGATGTGTTTCAACAAATTCTTAAAAAGGACATGGACATTACCCCTTATGCAATTCGGTTCTTGCCTTTTCGAGTTGTTACTGGGGTGTCCTATGATATATTTGTTGTGATGGGATTGTTGAGCTTGTAGAAGTGCCACATGACGGACAGGCACGCGGAACCCCCTCGCCCAACGAAGCCCATTTTTTGGGAGCACGCAGCGTTGGTGCGGGGCATTTATGCGGCGCAATGAGACCCGCCAGAACGGCTGCATCTGTTGGACGCGTGCGTCTGCTTGCCGAAGTTTCGATGGACGGTTTATTTTAGCTGCATTGATGTGCATCTTCTCGGGCAACTCATAGCTTTTTTAGGCAGTAATAAGTGCAGTTGTCTATGCAGTAAAGAAAAAATTTCGCTCATCAGATCCCCCGTGCGTTCTCTATTTTTTTTACATCGAAGGATCGCGGGCTGGATGTACACGTGTTCTTTGAAAGGGGCATGAGATTTTGTGTTTTAAGGTCTTTTTCCGCAGGGCAATAACAAGGCGTAGCGTGAGCAGCTGTTTATTCCACCATCTTTTGAAATTTCATTTTTCTTGCTGTGACGGCTGTGTGGGGTTCATTTTCTTCGCATCTAACTACTTTCTGCTTGCACCTCCTTCAATCGAAATGCCAAAGAGAATGCGTCGCGTGAATGGATTGTTCTCGCATTTGTCGCTTCCTGAGCTAGTTTCTTTTTTTTTGTGTGTGTTCTTTGCCTGAGGGGCAAGTTAGCGGCATCGTGCGTTCACTGGCTTCTATCCATCGGTTGCCTCCACGCTGATAGCCACAAAAAACACTCAATTGACATAGTGAAGTTGCCTGTTCCGATGCCAGGCACCAATAACACCGAAAAAACATCACTCGCCCTGTGTAATAAGGCGTGAAGAAGCAGCCTCCTTGAATCGCCTTGAGGGGCACCTCCTGATATTCATCTAGGGGGACATGCTACCAAACGAATTAACGACAGCTGCAGCATCTATAGTACCGTCCTTCGCTTCAGCAAGTACAATTTCGCATGCGTTTGCCAGCAGCGCCGCAACGGCAAACATCGCTGGCCTTCACTTGTCTGCAGACATGAATAATGACGGAGCTTATTCTGGTCGACCAAAAAGTGGACATGCTGGGATATTCTAGGGCTGTTCTCCTCAGGCTCGAATGGTCTTACCGCAGCTGTCCCGCTGTGCGCCAGCAAGGGGCACAGCCTAAGTTCCAAAGGCCTTAGCATATCCACCTAAAGTGGTTCAAGGCTCAAGCAGGCATCAAGGAGAATGAGGAGGTTGGACACATTGCAAAAAAAACGCATTGCCCATCCACGTTGATGATTAAAACAATCAGACCTCCAGATGTCGCGAGCTACTTTATTTGGAGGGGTGTCCAGGCCGTGCACCCTGACACCCGAGAGAGGAGAGCATAACTTTAATGAAGACCAGCGATGTTAGCCGAGCGTTCGGGCTGGCTTGCTACGCTAGATAAGAGGAGAAAAATAAAAAAGAGAAAAAAATGGAAAATGAAAACATGTAATTTGGTGCGGCCAAAATTTTAAATCACAGAACTTTGTCCAGTTCTGTGCTCCGAAGAAATTCCAGGAGAGCTTTGATTGTACGTGCAGCCTGACTGGGAACCGACCAAGAACCCAAAACAGCCCTCAGCTCAAGTCCCGCAACAAGCTGCCTGCCCAAAGATAATATGAGTTTCTGTCTTTTCACGATACTTTGGACACACGCATATGACATGATGAATGTCTTCTCCTGAGTCACATCTGGAACAAAGAGGTGAAGATGCCTGCTGGAGTTCATACAGGTAATGTCCCGTGTAGGCCACATTCAAGCGCAGCTAATGTAGAATGGCTTCATCGCGCTTGCTAAGTCCAGGTGGCATTCTGAAGGTGCACTTTGGATCAGTCACATGAAGAGGTGCGTATTGCTGCCTTGCATAATTCCAGATAGACATCTGCGCTTTCCATGTGGCTGATGAGGGGAGTATTGCCGCGTACTTTCTGGTAAACGGGATCGGCAGAGCTTGAGTGCGGAGACTGTACGCAAATGAGACGGCTTTGTCAGCTGCGTCATTGCCAGCAACTCCGCAGTGGGCAGGAAGCCACTGCAGACCTACGCTATGTCCCCTTTGTATGGCTTGTGAGTGCGAAAAATTGATTTCCCGTGACAGCTGTTTTTTTGGAAGCGACTTTACTCTCTCGAGTGCTGACCTGGAGTCTGTAAATACAGCCAATTGATTGGCCGGCTGCTTTAGAATATACTAAAAAGCACCATGCATTCCAGCCAGCTCAGTAACTGTCGTCGAGGACTTCTGGCTAAGTAGGGCGCAGATGGTAGGGAGGGACATAGGAATCGAGATCCCTATCGCCGACGATGTAGCAGTCACTGAGCCATCAGTGTAGACATGAGTGCGGCCTCTGAATTACTTTTTCATATGCTCCAAGGCAAAGAACTTTAGAGCCGGGGCAGGAATATCCGCCTTCCGCTCAAATCCAGGTACCCTGGCGGCAAGCCACCTTACCCAATTCCTTCGAGGGGCTGACCCGACCCGAGCCCGCTGTCCTACTTCATGCACGAATCAGCAATGACCCGCTCAGGAAAAAGACCTCGCAGGATCGGCACCGCCAGTGGGTGAACTGGCGATGCCAAGCCTGTGACTTCATTTTTAAATCAGAATTCACCCAGCTGCCCACACTTTCCTGCAACATAGAAACCCGCGCATGCATTGCCAGAATGTCTGGAATACTCCCAGGGTCGGGCTGCGCTTACAGCGTCTTACCGGAAACCCAAACACATTCATGCACCCCTTCGGACCCGTTATGCCAGGTCCATTCGTCTTCAATTGGCGAAAACTTGTTGAGTGTGCTACTGAACTTTTTGAAAGCCACGGGACTCCCTGACCGCTTGTAAAGCTGCCAGTCCGTTAAGTTCTGCATGGTTTGTATTGTCAACTATCATATTTCTACCTTCACCTCTCGGTCATTTTTCCCTCTATCCCCCTTGAGCTTGTTTTCTATGGGGTGCTCTCAATTCTAGAGGCAGCTATCCGCTGGGTGTTAAGGCGCGGCATGCTTCGCTGAGTACCACGCAGCCACTACCATGTAACGCCCAGCATTTCCACAATGTTGCATATTTCGCAAACGTTCCACCTGAATCGCTATAATGGCGTAAATGGAGGTAATTGGTCATACCAAATTTAGAAAAACTAAAACATAATTAAAATTTAAATAAATACTTAAAATGGCGAACCGTGTAACGCCCTACCTTTAAAAATAATGCAGATTTCGCGAACGTGACACCTCCAATCGCTATAATGGCGTAACTGGCAGTACTTGGTCGAACGAACTTTTGAAAAACAAATAATATCAGAAATATCAATATATACCGAAATGGCGAACCGTGTAACACCCTGCATTTCCACAATCATGCAGATTTCGCGAACCTGACATCTTAATCACTATAATGGTGTAAATGGAGGTAATTGGTGGAACGAAATTTCGAAAAGCTAAAAAATAACAGAAATATCAATAAATCCGAAAACTGGAGAGCCGTTTAACGCCCTGCATTTCCACAATATTGCAGATTTCGCGAATGTTACACCTCCAATCGCTATAATGGCATAAATGGAGGTACTTGGTCGAATAAAATTTTGAAAAGCTAGAAAATAATAAAAATATAAAAAATTACGGAAAATGGCTAACCGTGTAACGCCCTGCATTTCTACAATAATGTAGATTTCACGAATTATGCACCTGAATCGCTCTAATGGCGTAAATGGGGGTTATTGGTCGAACGAACTTTCGAAAAACAAAAAATAACAGAAATACAAATAAATTCGGAAAATGGCGAACCCTGTAACGCCCTTTATTTCCACAATAATGCACATTTCGCGAACCTTACACCTGAATCGCTATAACGCCGTAAATGGAGGGAATTGGCAGAAGAAAATTTCGAAAAGCTGAAAATATAACAGAAATAATAATAAATACGAAAAATGGAGAGCCGTTTAACGCCCTGCATTTCCACAATATTGCAGATTTCGCGTACGTTACACCTCCAATCACTATAAACGTGTAAATGGAGGTACTTGGTCGAAGGAAATTTTGAAAAACTAAGAAATAACAAGAATTTAAATAATTACGGAAAAGGGCGAACCGTGTAACGCCCTGCATTTCTACAATAATGCAGATTTCGCGAATGTTACACCTCCAATCGCTATATTGCGTAAATGGAGGTAATTGGTCAAGCGAACTTTGGAACAACTGAAAAATAAGAAGGATTCCCCCTCACATTCATAATGGTTTATATCCAGATTGTGTGGACACCAGGCCATTCTTCCCTCGTGGGAGACTAGGCGGCACACGCCGCTGGCAGCGCTTTTACATTCTGGGCGTTTTCGTCGACGGAAGAGGACGTTCCCGAACCATCCTTCTATACCTCGGTCCCTCCCCGATACACTGAAATTTATATCATTATCGCCAACTGCGGCTTCAATACTCTCCTCCTCACCCATCCCTAATGCAGACTAACACATTCTACAACACCTGGATACTGCACTACATATCTCCCTCCACTTACTCCTACAACTGCCCCTCTTGCTCCGTCCCGAAAACTACCTACCACGTGGTCTGGGAATTCCCCTACGCGACAAACCCCAACCCTTCCCCATCCCCTGAGCAGTGGGAGCGTGAGCTTGCCAGCTCACGCTCCCACTGCTCACCGTGTAACAGCCTGCATTTCCACAATAACGCAGATTTCGCGAAAGTTCCACCTGTAGTCTTTATGGTTGTGGAAATAGAGGTAATTGGTTACACAAAGTTTAGAAAAAATAATAAATGACGAGAATACAAAGAATAACAAGATGGCAAATCGTATAACGACCTTAGTTTATACAATATTTCAGATATTGCGGAAGATCCACCTATAATCATTATGTTAGCGTAAAAGTGCTAATTGCTAAAAAAAATCACTAAAAAATGAGAAAAATATCACAAAATTACGGAAAATGGCGAAACGTGTAACGCCCTGCATTTCCACAAATATTCAGATTTCGCGATAGTTCCACTTCTAATTGTTATGTTAGCGTACATGAAGATAATTGGTCAGACAGGATTTTAAAAACCAAAAAGTTGGCTAGGAAAAGCTTATACTCAAGGCAAGCGGCATAAGGACGCTACGCATTAGTAGATAATTCTCTGAATTTCGGCAGAATTTTATTTCTTTAATGAAAGCAATGCACACGCTAGAAAATGTGACTGTGGTGGTGGTGGTGGTGAACTATTTAGTCAAGTGAAAGAGCTTCGCGCTTGAAAGTGGGAGAAGCCCTCAGTCAACAGCATCTGCGGCACCTGTGGTCTAGCGGGCCCGGTCCACCAACTGTCGTTGGTCCTCAGGGTCCGAAATGCATAGAGCGGGCTTCCCCTGCTCGAAGGTGAAATGCAAATAAGGGTGGCTGCTGGTGTGTTTTGGCAAGCGCACGAGGTGTGGTACAGTGTTGGATGTTCGCTGCAGTGTGGGCATGTTGGTGGATATATTGTGCCGTGCATGATATGCAGGAAGATAAGGGGGGGGGGGGGGGGGGTATGTGTTTTTCTGTTGTCGCCGCCAGGCTACCGCCCGTTCTAGGGGAGCTTCTGGTGCGTTAGTGGCTGGCGTCATGAGTCAAGGACAACTCCCGCAACGACAGCCAAGCAAAAAAGATGGAAGAAGAGGAGGAGAAAAAAGAGATCGAGGAAGGTGCGGCGTGAAGACCCGGGTTCTGCAACAGCTAGAAGTGACGCGACCAAAGACACCGACGTAACCACACAAGCCTGGGCGGGAGCGGGCCGACGACGCTTCGGCTCGGGTGTCCCGACGTTCCGCCAACCTACGCCTTGGCGGCTCTAGCGGTGACGGGCGCGTGCATTCGGAAAGCGGCATCGCACTGTCGTCCTACGACACGACGGTCCCCACACCGGCTACGCCGAGAATCAAGCCACAACATCACGACGACAACACGGAAGCACTACGTTTTCATGGCGTCTGCCTCGTCACGACATTTTCAAAGCCATGCAACGTTTCCACATCAGCGTCGATCAGTGGGTAGGCGTGTTTCGGGACTGTTGGTGTGGAACCGTGTAGATTATAGCAGGAGGCTACTCGATTGACTTCAGGACGTAGTTCTAGTGTTTGTCATTAACTCTTCTTTTCCGTGTGTGTGGTTATCTTTACACCATTTTGGTTGTTCGGTGTTCGCATTGGGTTAAATGTCTTTTGTGAAACCTGCACCTATTTCCTGTTTCCTTTTTCGTTGCTCGTCAGGACGCGTGGCAGTAGGCGCATCTGGCAAGGCGGTTGTGTTTCAGAAGTACACGGTACTGCACGGTAAATATAAAAGAATTGTCTACTAATGCACAGCCTGCTTCGGCCGGTTGTGAGTTCTTTACAGCCAGATTTGACTACGAATCACGAAACACGGTGGGCTATTTCATTGTTTTCAAGTATTCTTTTTTCTTTGTGACAGTCAGGTAAAGTTATAACAGCAAAGTGTTGTGCCATTATTACGCTATGTATTTTTCCGCAGATGTGAGGCATAGTGCAGGGCTGGTCCCTTCCAGCAACACTATTGGTATTATCAACGGTTGTATCGCGCTTTTTGGTTTTGGTTTTTGTGTTTTGGAGGACGAGTATGAAATGCATATTTATGATTTTGTCAGTTTTTGTAAAATGTCTTGTTCTTGCATTTCTCTCACTTTTGGTTTGTCAAAATTCGGTTCGGCATGACTTTCTCTCCATTTGTGCTATTTAGAAATTACATATGTCAATTCCGCCAATCATGCGTTTTATGGGAATCCAGGGAGTTACATCACCCTGTCAGTTTCGCTTTTAATTGGTTTTTGAAACGTTATTTAGAGGGCGTTTTTAAAGCAAAGCTGTGCTATTCTTGTACGGCAGTTTCGCCACGGGTGCGCAAGTTCACCTTTTGCCGCAGTCGCACCCCTTGGACACACCCCTTGAAGGGAATCACGTGACTCGTCGGGCCCGCTTTCGGCGCTGCGAACAAGGCCGCATTTTGAATCATTCTGCTCAGCTAGCGGGTGGGACCGATCACCTGATGCCAGCTGACCACCCCCGCAGCCTCTCAAGTATTCACCGCTGACTCGTCTCGGACCACGTGACTCGCCTTGCGCCCGGCGAAGAGGAACGGCGCGAGCGCCGCGAATGATAGCGAGGCCGGGCCTCCTTCTGTGAGGGCTGGACGGGACGGAATGGCTTTGAGCCCCGGTCAGCAAAACAGTTGTATCGAAGGTAAACGAAGCGAAACAAAGGCTCAACCAGACTAAGCCACCCTTCTGCTTTGCATATCCAAGGTTAGCTGACATGAGCTGCAGCCAATTTGGCGTCGTTTTCTTCCGTCTTTGGAGCAGATCTAAAAGTTGCAGTTTTTTATTCCATGAGAAAATTTTGTAAATATTTTTCAGCAAAATTGGAGACTGCGAGCCCTGGCGTGTGCGTGGATATCGGAAAAGCTACGCCCCATAGCATATTTTTATGGACCCATTTAAATTGTAGAGGCCGCCACCAACGGCGGGTCCTTGTTTTCTGCAGTGCCAGGAGTGAGTGGTAACATTGGAGATAAGCTTGTCGTTAGACACGCCGCAATATCACCGCAGCAACGTGCCAAGTGTAGAGAAATCAGGACTCAATACAAGTCTGCACGCCGCGATAACTCAAATCATTGGTGCATTTAGGTGAGATGGAGTAGAGAAACTGCATGGTGTGCTGTGATTCGGTTTCGACGTTTTTCTTTAAAAATACAGAAGTTCCTAAAAGCATGTTTTCGAGCCACATCTTTTCAGTTTCATACGCCAAAAAAACAATAAAAAAATTCCCCGCATTTCCCCGAGGGGAAGAATGTGAAAGTGCGAATGCACGAGTTGAATTTGCGCGGTTCGGTAATGTTCGCGAAAGAGAGATCACACACACACACACAACTACAAAGAAAGAAAGATGCATTTATTCACAGACACCTACTTGTGTTGTCGTTGTACTTGATTGCTAGAGCGCATCTCAGCTTTGAAATTTTGTGTCAGTACTCCTTTAAGCGGGTGCATTAGCCCTTTTCACGCCCGATTCCTGGCCAATCCCCCACGTGGGTATGGGCCATGTCAGCGGCCAGGCAGCGCGCGCCCATCTCCCCCCGTTGCCAAGGAAGACGAGGAGATTCCTGGCCAATCCCCCACGTGGGTATGTGCCATGTCAGCGGCCAGGCAGCGCGCGCCCATCTCCCCCCGTTGCCAAGGAAGACGAGGAGCGCGCGCACCCGCAGCTGTTGCTATGCGGACGGCGGCGGACGCTTCAGGCTCGCTTAAGAAGTGCATTCGCACTTAAAACAGTGTTCATGCCTGTTCTCCCTCCACATCATGCTTTCGCGAACTAAGCCCTGCGTCATCTGTAAAACGCTTTGAAATGTCCAGTGGTGGCCAAGCCGAATCACATGGGGCGCAGAAGCGACGCCACCGTTGTCTGCTCTTATAAGGCTTCCGGTAGCCCTGTTGATGCAGTACCTATCAAAATCATCCTGTATCCCGCTATAGCCTCGCGTAACCCGCAAATGTCGCCATAGATGCACTCAAATGAGCTGTGTGCAGCGCACCGGATTAGGTTACTGAACATATGACATCAAATGCGCATTTTGCAATTGGTATGATGGAGGCTTAAACACAACGACAGGTTTTCGGGCTCGTTTATGGTCCTGAACAAGTTTTTTGTCCCAAACCTCGTGATGCCTTCATGACATGTGTGACAAGCGCTGTGTTGCCATGAACACCATGCCCTGCCCTGAAGTAGATTTACGACCAGAACAGTGCGTGTCATGGTTACCGGAGTCTAAAGCAGCCATATGACATTGAGGCAGTGCATCCGATCTCGTTATACCACTAACTGATATTCCGCACTTCTGATCACATTTAGGGGTACCCGAACGCAGACTGATTGGCTTGCATTGCCTTTCTCTGCGCGAACCCCTTTTGCGCACCAACCATGAACCTGGGAACTCTGGACACCTTCACTGTATTTGGCTGGACGTTGCAAGGCCCATTTTCAAACTCTATTCTGCTCGTGATAATTGAAGTCGTTTCATGATAAGACGTTCTTACATGACTACCTAGCCTTTGCATTATTTCTCACAGCCGCAGTGGAGGCGATCAAAGAGACCAGCTGGGTCGTCCTCAGAGGCAACGAAGGCTGCTGGAAGTACCAGGACGGCGGGAAGTCGTGCCACACTTGGGTGTGCGGCCAATGAGAAATCTGCTGCATGCGGGACGGCAACAACATACTCTTCTGCCTTTACTATCCCTACTGAGGGCCGCCTAGGCGACAATTTTCGGCCGAAAATAAAACAAAACGCCGACTCAGTGCAAAATTGCACTAATTACATCACTCTTTCCTCATATAACAGGGTGCATACCTTACTTCAAGATGTCCTTACCCATGCGAGAATACTTTCACCCCCGCATTCTGAGTCCGTCACCCACGTCCAGTTGTCGTGCTTCCTCTCCTCGACCAAGTGGAGGATACCTCAATCATTTTCAGAGCCAAATTTGAGTTAGAGGATGTTCTCGATTGTAGGCTCGAGTGGAGGAGGTATTCAGAATACGGGGTTAGTCATGTTAAAATGGAGCATTCATACTCGCTATCGTCGTCTTGTACGACCTTTAGCGTCCTGTCATTCGCACGTGCCGCGCTGCGACACTTGGTGACCCCTGCGCATCCGGTGGCCTCATCGGAGGATATATAAGGAAGACACTTACGCACCCGGACCACTTTTTGAGCAGCAGCCGTAGGGATTGGCCACCTTCTAAGCATCTGTTTCTTCCGCTACAGGTTGGTTTTCGTACTATTTTTTTTTCGTTCATATTGCCTACTCACCTGCGGCTGCTGCTCATAAGTGCTGCCTTTGGGTTTTGCTTGCACAACATGCCTTCTAACATCGAACTTGCTAAAAAAATTGAGCACCTTGAGTCGCTGCTTCACGATAAACTTGACAATCTTCTAGATGATCTTGTTTCTAAAATATCGAAAATGTTGGAAGAACAGGGACTAAGCAATGTTTCTGCTCTTGCTGAAAGCGTACGTTTTGTCGGTGACAAATATGATTCAGTCCGCGCATCTTTAGATGAGCTGGTGCAGTCAAAAAAAGCACTGAGGGCGGAAAATGACGAGTTAAGCAAGAAGATGGCAGACATGGAGCAATACAGTAGACTCAACAACGCTGAAATCAAAGGTGTCCCTTGTACACAAGGCGAAGACTGCGAAGTTCTTTTTAAGACCATTGTAAAAGTGATTGAATACCCTATTTCACCGACAGATATCGATGCAGTTCATCGTGTGGCCAGCAAAACAGCTGACAAAAGCATTATCGCGCGCTTCTGTTCACGCGAAAAGAAAAAATGAATTCCTTCGCAAAGCGCGTAGGGCACGACTGCGTACTTCCCAGATAGGACTATCCGGAAGTAACGAGCAACAAGTTTTTGTCAATGAGCATCTCACCATCGCCAATAAAAAGCTGTTTAGTAACGCGCTTGTTCTAAAAATGCAAAAGAAATGGCGGTTCCTCTGGACAGAGAATTGTCATATCAAGGCTCGTAAGTCGGAGGACAGCAAGGTCTTTTGGATTATACACGAAGTCTGATCTCAGCATATTCACTGGCCGTTGACAACTTCGGTTTGTTTCTTTCCATCCCATAGCTTTCGTCGTGTATCATCATGTCGTTGCTTTCTTTCGAGGAAACTAAATACTGGCTTGCTAGTTCTACTCTTTCTTTGCTGCACGTCAATGCGCGTAGCTTGCCGAAAAACTACGACAACATTACTGCATTCATTGACTCATTCTGCCATTCCTTCTCATTTTTATGTGTTACTGAAACATGGCTAGGATCTTGTGATGGCAACCTGTATGGATTTCGATCGTTTAATTCTGAATATTGTCACCGCGACTCGGGTCGCTACGGCAGCTCGGCTATATTTAAATCATCCCACATTAAGCACAAACGCCGGTCTGACCTATCTTTAAATGTTTTGCACTGTGAATCCGTATGGCCTGAGGCTGACTTCCCCTTTTCAGGTAATCTGAATAAAGTAATCATTGCATGCATTTACCGGTCCCCATCTTCATCTATTCCGCATTTTCTACAGAATCTAGCTGCTGTACTCAACATTATCACTGCTGAAAATAAACACGTTTTTCTGGTTGGTGACATCCACATTAACTTAATGGATACAGATAATAACAGCACCATAGCATATAGTGATTGTTTTCATGGCCTTGGGCTCGAATTCTTATTCTTATCCCCTATCCGATTTTAACCTACTGGAACTAATACTCTCATTGACCACGTATTAAGCAATGTATCACCAACGCCAAGTGCAGGAGTCATTTATGTGCCTATCACTGATCATCTTCCTGTATTTGTAACTTTAGCCGTAAATCAACCGCGCCATAACACGTGTCATTTCACTTCAACCTTCAATCAGGAAAACTTTATCAAGGTAATTCAGGGAACTCACTGGACTTCCATTGGCAACTTCGAAAATCCTGAAGAAGCACTAAATAATTTCTCTTCCGTATTTCTCAAAGCTGTGTATGCAAATACTACAACTGTTAAATGCAAGAAAATATTTAGGTTTCACCATAACCGCTGGTTAACTCGAGGGTTGCTAACTAGTATGCGGAGAAAAGAAAATCTCTACAGAAAAACTAAAAAACAGCCATTTAATATGGATCTGAGACTTAGGTATAAAAAATACAGTAATATGTTGAATAAACTTTTGAAACAATCGAAACGACTATATTAAGAACAAGAAATCTAAAAGTCAAAAAATGACCCAAAGAAAGAATGGAAACTTTTCAATGCCTTTTTAAACAGACCCCGGGTTAGTAATATAATTGATAAAATAAGGTATAAAGAGCAACTCTATACTGAGTCATCTGACATAGCTGAGGCTTTTAGTGATTAGTTCCATGAAATATACAATTATAGGCCCAATGTATCTTCGTACCCCATTATTCGCTGTTCCCAATCAGTCTTTCTTCTTCCTGTAACCTCCGATGAAGTCAATTCTACAATCCTAAGTCTTAGAAACTGTAGCGCTGGACTTGACAATATATCGGCGTTTCATTTAAAGCTTGCTGCTCCAGTTATTTCATAACTATTAAGCAATATAATCAATGTCATTTTTAAACGTAGTACATTTCCGAGCTCACTTAAAAAAGCTAAACTGATCCAGGTACACAAAAAAGATGATACGACAGATGTCCGTAACTATCGCCCTATCTTTATTTTGCTCTCCATTGGCAAACTTATTGAAAAATTATGTCTGAAACGTGTTAACAAGTACCTGAACAAATTTAAATTGCTAAAGCCTTGTTAATTCGGTTTCCGTGCTGGTAGTTCTACGAATTCAGCTTTGGTATCCTTAACCGATTTCTTGAAAACTTCCATCGACAACGGTAATTTAGTAGGGTCTGTATTTCTCGATTTTACGAAAGCCTTTGATACTATTAGTCATAATATTTTATTTAGCAAATTAGAATCCTTGGGTATCACTGGTCCTTCCTTAACCTTCATCTAAGATTACCTACTTAATCGCGAACAATCAGTGTGCATAGGGGGCGTCAATTCCATCCCTAAAATAATTAATCAAGGGCTACCACAGGGTTCTATTCTTGGGCCCTTACTGTTTTGTATCTATATTAATGATCTGCCTGACTGCCTTGATGATTCCAAAGTTATTCTTTACGCTGATGATACCACTATTTCCATTTCGCCTAAATCATTAACTACTCTGATCAATATGTTACACAAGCAACTGGCTAATGTTGTTGAATGGTGTCGTTTATACAACCTTATTTTAAATCCACTCAAGACTCAGTTCATGGTTTTTAAAACTTCTCAAAAAATGCTACCTTTTATACTACAAGTATCCATTGACCATCATTTCATCCCTGCAGCTGAGTGTGTGTGTTTTCTGGGCATAACATTAGACCCTTATTTGAAGTTCACTAATCATATTCTTTACGTTAAACAAAAAACAGCATTTGGTATACGAACACTCATCAAATCTCGTCCATTTTTTTCACTTGAAGCCTTATTGTCTTTATACTTTGCCTTTATACATAGTCACATCACCTATGGCATTACGTCTTGGGGAAATACATATAACACCCATCTTTCGTCCGTACAGCACATTCAGAATCAGGTCATACTCATTATTACAAACAGTTCATTTTATTCTAATGCTACTGCACTCCTTCAGGCTAACTGCATTCTTACTGTTTCGGGCTTGTTTAACTTTCACCTAATCATAATATTATTTAAACAGCTTAACAAACAGCTTGCGTTGGATTTAATCGATCCTAGATTACTCACTAAAACCAATACCGCTAGGTTCACCCACGATCACAACTTTCTTTTAGCCAAATGTAACACCAACTATGGCAAAACGACACCGTCCTTCATGGTGATTAAATTATGGAATAACTTACCCTCTACTCTAAAATTCTCATCTTCTTTGCACGCTCTCAAACATGAACTTAAAAACTTCATTTTGTATAACTAGGTTGACAACAATAATTAGTTCTGATGTTAAAGTGTGCCCGTAATTTGAAAATGTTTGTAAATTTAAGTTTTCTCTCTTATGGCATACTTATGTCTGTTTGTATAACTGATTACCATGCACTTGTGTCGCATTGAGGATGCTTAATTGTTTATTTTTTGTTGTTTTCTAGTACTTTCACTGTTCACTTTCGTTGTGTAATTTTGCTTGGTGTTTAATTAATGTTTTCAATGTTATTGTTAACCGCTGCAGTCACTCGACTTTGGGACCCTCGTCTGCATACTACTGAACGTGAACTTTGTTATTTTGAACGAATAATAAACTGAAACTGAACTGAACTGAGATTACAGAGGATTCATGGAATGGGAAGAGTTGGTATACATGATCGCAAAAGTGTAATAGCGCAGTAAAAAGACGAGAGACCAAAACACAAAGAAGGCACACAGTTCATTAGACACACAGAAGCAACGTGTCGGCAGTGCTCGTTTTACGCGCATGGCGATAGATTCAGACTGTGAAGGGCGAACTCCTGGGAGACAAATCTCGAAGGCCGAACGTTGCACAACCGTGAAACAAGAAGCTTCTCAACGATTTGAGGTGCACGAGTCCTTAAAGTAACAAAATAGCACGTGGCACCGCTTAAAAAGGCTGTCTACGTTGAGGAGGCACGTGGCGGCGAAGCTGCCCTGAGTGCACGCAAGATACAGCCCGATGAACTACCGGGTAGGCTGCCAAGTGATGTGCGGCAGCTCTCACCCCGCTTTATTTACCCTTGATGTAATTCTGGAACAATTATTGCAAAGCATAAACTTTTTTAACAGCGTACCTTTAGTTGGAGAGCTTTTTGTAAGTATGCTCATGGTCGTGCGTCATGAAGGGATAAGAGCAGGTTTGGCGTAACTGACGGAGGCCTAACAAAAGCCTGTTGCCACACCGACCTATAGAGGACTCGGTGATTTCGGAGGGGCGGCTTTCTCTCCATCCTCCTGTTAGTGGAAAAAGGTTACGACCGATGATTTTTAGCTTCCAATTCCTCAGCGCGAACCGTAGAATTTGCGCGAAAATGGCGCGGCCGTTCCCGTGTGAGGCCTCGATTTCAAGAAATTTCACACTGGTTGGAACCGGCTTTATTTTAACAGCAGAGCTGTTCAAGATCTTGGTTTCGCCGCCAATGAACAGAAAAAATATCAATGAAGCAGTGAGCGCACGTGAACGTTCGTATTGTAAGAGCACCCGGCGGCACGTATCCACGTGGGGGATTGACAAAGAAACGGCCGTAAGGATGGATAATGCACCACTACAAAAAACTGTCACCACCAAACTGAAGCCATTGAATGAATGAAGACCATATAATCTCAAGCGATAGAGCAAACAGCGTCGCTGGCAAGACTACTGTCCCTGTTCATAGAAATTACTCACTGCGCCTTCTAAGGGGCAACCAGCTGCGGTCATCCCTGCAGTGGTGACGGCGGCAGGCCTTTCTCCGACTCAGTGCCGCACACATTAGGGTTGGGGTGACTAAAGAAGATCCGCTCAGCCGAAGAAGAGGCGCGGTATCAGGAGTCGCGGCGCGCTGCCACGAGAGAATGCAATCGCCCAGAAGAACAATAATAACTACTGCAGGCCTGCATGACGAGGGATCGCTTGACGAAGACTTTGCCGGCCGAGGGCGAAAAAGTATAGCAATATTAAAGAGGGCTCTGTAGAAATAAAAACGTATTGGGTTTGATCTTGTCTTCTCCGGACGAGTGTCATATATATACAAAGGACAAATGGTTCTGAATGACCAAAATTGTGCTCGTGAAGCTTAGCCTAGTGAGACAACTACTGTTCGGCTGTGATATCAGGCTTGTATGGTTGTGCAAGCTGGATTTGGCTTCTTTCTTTACTTTCGCTCAGGCAACAAATTCCCTTTGTTTTTCTCTGGTCCTGTAGCCAGTCTCCCCTCTCCACACCTTCGCGAGCATTTTATATACCAAAGCCAACTCCGCTAACCCCAAATATCGGGTCCCCTAATCCACCCTGTCGTTTCCTCCTTTTTTTATTTCATGACCTTCGATCCTGACTGGCGATCCGGACGGGCATTTTCCATGCCTTACACCGTTAGACCGGCTGGCTGACGCGGTGCTGCGAAGAAAATAAACGCCCGCAAATGTAAACAGAAGACACACGTTATATTTAAGCAGACTATCGATAAAGCAAAAGAGGAGTATAAGTCGCGCCGCTTTCTTTACTCTCGGATCCACAAAAAAGAGAACCTTGTTTCAATTTTCGCGAAGTTGGATTGTGGCTCCTACCGAGGAAGACATTAATTGAAGTATCAGCCCCCCGTATGAAACCCAGGATTTTATTAGCCAGATTGCGCAAAGCTTACATGCACGCTTCACTTCGGCATTACCGCCAGTCCTTACGGGACTCTGTAAAGACAACTTTGAGAAGGTGACCCTGCAGGAGATCGGTGAGAGAGTGAGCCGTGTCCCTGATGCGGATCCTCGACCTGATGGTATTACAGCCCGCATGATAAAACTGTTGTTCAACGAGTCCCCCGACTCAATGCTGCAAATGGTTATCCCCTCCCTGCAGCATTCATGGATTCTATCTGAGTGGCAGCTGGCAAAGATTGCTCCCCTCCTGAAAAAACAAGGTCTTTCACACGCTTTAGATACTATTAGACGCATAGCCCTCATATCGAATTTTGTGAAACTAGTAGAAAGAATTTTGCTAGATCGAATTGAAAACTTATTGTAACGCGAGAACGTCTTGAACCCTAAACAGATAGGATTCAGTCCTGGCCGCTCAATATGGTCGGCCCACATTGATTCGGAGACCGCATTCAGCTGGCCAGCCAACGTAAAGAAGTTGGCGTATTGGTTACCCTTAATATTGCTAAAGGTTACGATATCGTTGAATACCAACTTCTTTTTGACACAATCCAGCGTTATTCTTTTCCAGACTACATTGTTTCGTGGATTGGCCCTGTTTTGTCGGATAGAAAATTCTCTTGTTCACAGCAAGGTCTGTCCTCTCCTATATACAATAAAACTCGAGGTGTTCCCCAGGGCTCTGTTCTCTCTCCCGTGCTGTTAAATTGTTTAAGGAGTTCGGTTCCGGTAAGTCCATACATTCAGGTGTATATTTACGCGGATGATATTGCTTTTTTAACTTCAGACAGAGATATACACATGTTGTGTCGGCGTATGCAGTCGTATTTAGGCTTAGAGGCTTGGCTGGATACCTCCGCTTGAACCTAAATGCGAACAAATGTGCTCTGCTTCCATCCCCAGTTAGTGGTCCAGTCTTCAACCTTCTTAGTTGCCGGCAGCAGGACAATCCTCCGGTCAATTCCTTAAAATATCTGGGAATTTTATAGGAATATACCCTCAAATGGCGTGCACACATAGATTACATTACTACTAAAGGGGCTCGGGCCGTGTCATTCTTGAGAGGGCATGCGTCGTGACACCCTACTAATTGGGCATGCGTCGTGACACCCTACTAATGATTTACAAAATGTACGTACGGCCAATTCTAGAATTTGAATGTGTGCTGTTCTCCGGAAGTCCCCACTAAAAACTTCGCCCGTTGTTAATGCTCAAAAGATAAGGTCTACGGTTATGCCTAGGTCTTCCCAGTTATGTACCTATTAAAAGTTTATACATGTAATCCCGTATTACTCGATTTGTCTCCGGCATGCACTCCGTCACCGTAGATGAATTTTTACGAGTCAAGGAATCGCCCATATCCAGGCCGCAAACAGCCTTCGTACATGCCCTTCATTGTTCTTCGGTAGTCCATGGCCGCGGTTCAAACAACCACAGGCGGTCTTTGCACAATCTCTGCTTGGCTAATTAAATGTGGCCCTCTTGTCGGCTACAGTACTTGACAGAGTGTAGCCCTTGGATATTTTTTTATGAACTTTTTGCCTCTAACGCAAAATACTCCCTCTGAACCTTTTAGCAGGCATCCTACACGATCATCTGAACGGTTTTCCTTTCCACGCCATTGTTGCAACGGATACTTCTGTTCGTAAGGAGGAGGCAGGCGTTGGTATTTTTTCTCCCGGTCTAGATTGGCCTTTTCCCCCCGGATGCCTAGCTATACTATGTCTTTGCACGCATGATTTCTTGCAATAGCCTTGGCCCTTCGTAAGCTTGGTTCCTCAAAACGACAGGCAATATTTCTCACAAATTCATTTTCTGTTTGTTCTGCCCTTACTTTCTCAACTTCATCCCCCCTACGCCGAGCCCTTGCTTCTTTATCGCCTTCCTCCCTTCGTGAACTTCATTTGGTCTGGGTACCTGGACATGCAGGTATCTGGCTTAATGAATGAGCGGATGCTTTGGCGGGAATGGCATTGGGCGGTCCAGTAGTGGAGTTTCTGCCGCCCATTTCCCTGATACCTTCGGCACGCTTTCGTAGGCGGTGCTTACTTGAAAGTATGCTTGATTCTGTTTACGAAGACTCGGAGCTCGGGCACCTCCGGTACTCATGGAAGTGCAGCATAAGCCAGTCGCGAGCTTGGGAAGTCACCCTCACTAGCTTTCGCTGTCGGGTGCCAAATTTAAATTAATACTTGCGCCACTCTAATCTGGCCTTGTCGCCGCTATGCGCTTTCTGCAAAGAACCAGAAACAATCGACCATTTCTTCTTCTCCTGCCGACGGTTCTACTCGATAAGACGACGATACATAGAAAGCACATGCCGCCGGCTGAACCTCCCGCTGTCTGCTACACTTATTCTGTCATTCGGGGCGAAAGAACTGGGTTCCTGCCACGGGGATCTTTGCCGTGCTTTGCACTCATTAATCCTAGAATCAGGCGGTCTGCCGTGTTAGACATCATTTGGCCCTGCTGGATCGCCCTGTCAAGTATATGCGCTCCTAGCTCACTGCTTCGTCTGTACCACATTCTTTCTTCGTGTTTCTTACTTACAATTTTCATTCAATGGTGGTCGTTTTTACCTGTTTTTAGTTATTTCTCTGATCTCTTTAATTTTATTTCTCTAGTCAACTAATGCTAATCCATTATCATTAAAAATATTTTATTTCCCTACAAAAATTACATAATTTCCTTCGGTAAGGCACCCATATCCAGGCCAATCCCCCTGAGTGGATACTCGCCATTTCACTGGAACTACCACCACCCTCAACACGGCTCCCTGCGCACAGCGGCGCCTAAAATAATATGAATGACGCTCAGAGTGAGTTCCATGGCAGAAGTATTTGCATGCACCGTCTACTTCAGTTTCGTCTCGAACGCCACGTTTCAAGATGAACCCAGCGCGCTGAGCTCTTCCTTTGTATGGCGCGGGTTATGTTATCACGGAAACCCCCAGCTGAGGAGAGTGAGCTGCATGGGAGCTGTTATAACAAACTCTTAGGTCACCAATAAGCAAAAAGAAAACGCCCCTACACGACTTCTTGAAGTAAAAACTTAAATTGCTTGTACAGAGAACTGACTTTAAATGCCACGACACCATGTGGATGAGCTGTCGGAAGCGACGCCTATTGTCGGTCAACCGTCATCAGCGGTGAAATGTCCAGGGCATTCGCATCGGCGCGCTGTCAGCCGAGTAGCCTGTCGTATTTCAGCGACAGCCGCGCGGCCCCGTATCTTGCCGCCTCGCTCTCTCTTCCTGGGAACTATCGTTCCAAGGTTGGCGTTTCTGCCTTGACTAAAGCCATTCATGCGCATTCGTGCGTCTACTGTGTGTATTCCCCACTTCACGTTAAATCACGCACACGGAAGCAAAAAGAAATATACCCTGCTTCACTGACTTACCGCCGAGAAAGCTGATATTAACAGCGACGTTTCTTGGCGTTCCTTAGTCGCTTCATAGAACTTCTTAGAAGCCAGATGATCGATTCCCTTTTGCGCCCCTTCACGCGCCAACTCTCGCTGGCGCATCCCCCACGTACGCGCCCTCCTCCGAACCGTCTGGAAGCGCGCTCTCCTAGTGGCCGACTCCTCTGCTCCTCTCCTTCGCTCCGCCAACCTGCACTTGACTCCCTCTTACCATCTCCGTGCTACACTGCCGCTTTTCTTGGCCCTTGCACTCCACTGCGCCATGCTAGGCAGTTCCTCATCGCTGCGCCCGCATTACACGCCTGGTACCGTGAAAGTTTCGGCCAAGAAGAGGTTCGCTAGTAAAATAGCTGCAATCGGTGCAACACATGCCCTCAAGCCACCATGTGAGCCTTGACGCCAGCATACGCGCAGACTTGCTCCATCCGACGCAGTACATCCTGCTGCACAAATTTTGCGCTGCCCTGGCACCCTGTATTATATGTATGGGAGTGTTCTGCAAACTCCAAAATCCATGGAATCGCGCACCCTTCCCCTGAGCAGTAGGAGAAGGAGCTGTCGAGCTGCGGTCTCGATTCCCACCTTAGGCTGGTGGAAATGGACGTGGCGGCAGGGATCTCCAATCAAGTCTGGGACTGACTGCCCCACACCACATTAGTATGCTTTTAATAAAGTTTATCCTCCTCCTACAGCAAGCATAGTGCACATGTCAGAGCAATCGGCTGTAGATTGCTGAGCGTATCCGGTGGTTTTCCTGCTTTCGGGACGCCCAAGATTTCTGCGTGCTTCCAGAAAGTGTGTACGCATCGGCCCAAGCTTTGTTTAAAATTGTCAATATGAACTGACTGGACTTCTCTGTGCAGTTCTTATACACTTCTTACTATATGCAATCGGGGCCCAGTGCCTTTCGTGTTTCTGGAGAGTCGATAGCTGCCAACAGTTCCGTCATGCTCGATTGGGAAACAAGAGCAGCTGTCTCTTCCATATTAAGACATCAACCCTGCCTCAAGGGGAAGGGGTGAAGGTCTACCAAAGGTCAAAGGCGGCGTGACTTAATTGGGGAAAAATGTCTTAGTTGCCTCCTCCTCAAATTCATCTAAGGAGAGTACAGATGCAAGGTAGGCATTGTCCAAGGGATTCTGTGGCTTGCAGCCTCGTTCCATCGCCAAAAACGTGCGCCATATCGAGGCTGTGTTTGTTGAGGGACCGAGTGAAGCACACCAGTCAATCCACCGAGCCCTGTACAGGCGTCGTTGATGTCATCACGCTTGTGGTATCAGGCCATTAAGGTTCATCTTAGCACTCTCAGATCACGGAAGGAGCCGCAGGTAATTCCGCGCGATGGCGAGCTGCCCGCAATCGGAGAAGATGGTCAGGCGTAGGTCGTGGTTCATCTACCCAAGAGATGCGCGTTGATGTGTGCAGTGCGCTTTGTAGGATAGAAATCGGGTCATCAGTCTCCTGCTCAAGTTGGGAGAGTTTTTATCTAACTCATCCTAATCGATGACTTCGCAGCTCAGACGAAGTCACGGCACCGGTCCTGCAGCAAACCTAATATGAATCGGTTGGTGATCACTCGCCCGTCCGTCGAACTCCAAATGCCATGACGGCGCCCCGTGCCCAAGCTACCAAGTGCGGTCCGGATAGTAAGACGGTGTGCGAGGGTGTCTTTGCCTACGAGTGGGACTAAGAACATCATTTAGGAGCTGAGAGTTTGCCCCCAAATGTGTCTTCAACCAGGGGACGTTTAGAGCACTTCCTCGGGTAACCCCAGTATCCATTCGGAACATTAATCATTAAGTGTAATATTATTAGATACAACAATCACCTCTGAGCGGGTTTGGCCAACTCGCACAGCGACCACCTCTTGCCAAGTGATTCAAAACGCGAGAAGAGGTATCTGGGCTTGTGGCGAGTGGGAAACTACGTATACAACTGCTTTTCCAGGAGGAATGTCCGGACGCACACCCCGGCGGTCCCGAATGCTTGGCGATGCATGTAGAGTGAACTCCGACATTTGCGGACTACAGTTCGTTTCATGTAGCCGGTCTATGGAGATATCGCCGATACACATGTGGTATTTCAGTTTACCGAATTTACCTTTTAATCTTCTACAGTTCCACTGGAGAACACATGACAGTTGTATAGACCCTGGGGTGTTTGTCATCGCGAGAGATGAGCCGCAAGCGCCGCAGCCAAATGCTGTAGCTGCTTGGACACGACCATCGGGCGCTGCTATGGTGTCATCAGCGTCTCCCTTGTGTGCACCGGGAAAGACGGTGGTGTGGCAGGTGAAGTCGTGCAAGACGATGGTTGGGCAGATGGAGTCGGTGAGAGCTGCTGGTTATGTCGCTGAGACAGTATCGCAGGTCTTCTCCTGATGCGCTAAATATCAGCCTCCACGGTTGCCAGGCGTTGATCGAACGCATGCAGTGTTTCAGTCTCTTCGATCAGGGTCGCGCCTATAAGGGTGCGTGAAGGGAGACTCTTGCTACGTGTGAGTTCACTGTAAGTAGGTTTAACTGTGGGTTACGTTCGACAATATTGTACAATTGTTCTTTAAGCTCGGTCGACAGCCCTGCGTAATGATTTCATACTGAAATTGTGGTGACATTCTGACAGTGACGTGAAGTAGCGAGTTGTAGGGTCTGGCGTTGTCACATCTGCTCTGTAGCCTTCCGCATGGTGGGGCAGTGTGGCGAAGAGGTAATCTGATGATCGTATCTCTTGCAAAGTCCACAAGTGAACTGCGATGTGGTTGTATCAGCCACTTCTGAAGCAGTATATGGGAATGAAGCCGTCATATGTCCGGTATGGAGGCATTTTTAACAGTACACAGCAGACGGCCGGTACTGGTGAACGTGAAGGACGCATCCATAGTAGTACATGCAAGGAGGTGGATCGGAGGGTCTACTTCGTGTTACAAGACACGAGCGCCCTTTTCTAACGTAACAGGCAGAAACCACGCGGTGTGTAGGGCACTTCAGGTGTAAAAGGGTGGCCGGGTCTTCTCCAGGATCCATGCCAGAAACAACTTAACGTCGAAGATGGGTACATGAAGAAAGGTGGCCTGCACGGGTCAAGCCAGATCTTTAGAGACCTCGATAGTTTGCAGAGATGGTAGGAGGCTGACATCTTCCATACTATGCACCCAGTTGGAAAGGCGGTTCGTGTGGCGGGGCAAGTCAGAACCCTTTAATTGAATTACATGAACATAGGCGTCCAATGTACGCTGAATTATGCGTTCAGGGAGCCTGGACGTTTTGAAGTTGCACTTCGGCTTGATTGTCATCTTGTATAATCAGTGGCACCACATAGACTCCGGGACGAGGAGTGATACGAGGTCGTTTCTTTCCGGTGAGACAGTGATGTTTTTGCCATCCTGAGGTGGAGGTTCTGTGGTAACCTTTTGGAACCGGTTGACGTCCCAGGCTCTGATGGTGACCGTGGTGTCTGCACTGTTTCTTCCATCGGGCAATGATCAGGAGGCGGCACAGTCATCACCTGAGGCGTCGAGGTTAGCCGCGGTTCAGAGGACTGCGCCTTAGTGTCCATCAAACACTTGCAATTAGTAGAGCGGTGACTTGAGCAGGCGCTGCAGTTGACGTACCAATCGTTGACTAGACCTGTACGTTCAGCAAATGCCCACAGGGTCAGTAAAGTCTCTTTCACGTCGCTCGAAGGCGTTATCCATTCTTGAAGGGAAGTGACGTGAGGAGGTAGACACCTACGCCGTTCCTCGGAGAGTCCGGCACAGTCCCAGAGAAGGTGGTGTATGGTGGGTTGGTCGGCACTGCACAGGGGGCAGGGAAGGGTAGGAGGGGGAACAGGTGTGGAGCCATCTGGTCTTTTTCTGCGGAAACGCCGGTACCAGGTCCATCGGTCGCGGACGTCAGGAGTGACCGCTGTGCCGGAGCGGGCCTTGTGTAGAAGGACCTGGAGGCCTCGCGGGATGTCCTCGGGAACTGGTGGGTCTGGCCTTGTGGTCGTTTCCTTGAGGTGATGGCGTCGCCGCATTTTTCGGTTACGGCGTTCAACGACGGGGTGGTTGAGGGCAGGTTCGGGAAGTGGGGCGGGCGTCGCATGAGAGTTCTGGGAGGTACGAAGTGACACAGATGCCATGCGATGGGCCGTCTCGTTCCCTGGGTTGGACTGGTGGCCGGGGGTCCATTCTATAAGAATTGTGGTGTCATTCATTTCGGCAAGGTTGTCGATGGTTCGTCTAATTGCATTGGAGATGTAGTCATGCGGATCTGGAGAGTGCATTGTGCTGATTTCCTCTGCATTGTCGGTATATATGATGACTTTAGAGGGATTGTGTTTTGTCTTGATGGACGGGAGATCCCTCTTAAGTAGGGCTGTGGCCAGTAGAATGGCTTTAAGTTCTGCTGTAAGTGGGTCAATTTCGGATTTCGTAGAGAACGTCATGTACTCTGTCAAGCTCGGATCGTTGACGTATCCCGCACGTAAATCGGTCAGATGCTAGTGCGGCATCAGTGTAGATGACATATGTGCCCGGTTCTAGTAGGTGCTGGAAGCGAGATAGGGTGTTTCTTTGATGCTTGTGCCTTTTGCGCTCTTTTGTCGACCTTGGTTTGTGATTTACCGGTTGTGTCCATTGCCAAAGCGGGTTTCGGGTCAGAGAAGGGTCTGTTGACTTCCAGGTGTAAAAGTTCGTGTCTCATCGTAGGCGATGAGATGACGGCCCTGAACGGTGAGTTCGCGACGGTCTGAATGGTTGTCGCGCGCTGCTTCCAGTGTTGCTTCAATTGGTGCAGCGATGCAAAAGTATACAAGTCATTTAGCTTGGTGTGCCGAGGGAGTCCGCTGATGACTCGAAGAAGTTTGTGGTGTAAAGTTCGAACTTTATTTAATTGGGTTTGCGTCAGGTTGAAGCAGGTCCCGCCATATGTTAGCCGGGAAGTTAGAATGGCTCTACCGATGTTCCGGATGAGGGCGGTGCTTGCTCCACCGAATTTTGTGCCGATTCTGTGGATAAGGTGGGCTGTAGCATCCCAGCCCTGTCGGACATGCTTGAGCCATTCTGCGGCGTTGCCTTTTTGACTCATAGGAACGCCGAGTAGGCGGATCCAACCTTGCGAGGATAGCGGAATCTCTTGATTTTCAAGGTAAAGATGGACTTTTTGCCTTTCCTGTTCTTTGCCACCCAAAAGGAGTAGAGTGGACTTTTCCGGTGAGAAATGCATTCCTGCTGTCTGGATGGCGTTTTCTAGGGCAAAAAGGGCTGCTTGAAGGTCTATGCACGCCTCCTCGGTGGTAGGATAATCGTCTCGCTCCGTCCACAGCGTAATATCATCCGCATAGACGGTGAGCCGCGCGCCGCTGGTTTTGTGTATGTCAATTGCCACCTTTCTAATCACTAAATTGAATAGGAGGGGTGATATTATGGAGCCTTGTGGTACTCCGCGGTCAATGTAGTAGGTCTTCGGATGGTCGTTGCCCGTTCGGATCTCGAACGTTCTATTTTACAGAAAACTGGCAACGTAGTTGTACATCCTCTTGCCCGGATAATGGTTCTCGATTTCGGCCAGTATGGCTTCGTCATTCGCTTTTTTTCGTCGTATTATTGCGCCGTTTTCTTCTAAAGTAACACAACAAGGTGCTGAACTTCCAGCCAACTCGCTACACGTTCTTGGTTTTTCGAGGTATTATTTCACCGTTGCTAAACACGTTGAACAACACGGTGGCGAACTTGCAACCTAATAGACACCACGTTTGGGCATTTTCGCCGTAATATTGCGTCTCTTTCTTATCACGTAGAGAACATGGTGCCTAACTTTGAACCAACTGGGCACGGCATTCTGGTTTTTTCGCCGTATTACTGCACTATATCTAACCACTTAGAACATCATGGTGCCGAACTTCCAACTCGGCACACCATTCAGGTTTTGTAACCGTATTCTTGTTCCGTTGCTAATCACGTAGAACCACACGATACCGAGCTTCCAAACAAGTCGCCTCCGGGTTTTGATGCGTTGTTGTTGCAGTATGATTCCTCAAGAAAATATAACCTACTTGAAATGCCTCCACCTGCCCATGTTCTCAAGGCCTCTTTCAATTGCCGCAGTTTTCCTGAAAACAGGAGCCTGGGGAACGTGTCTTCAATTTATAGCACTGTTTGTGTCAACAGCGGATACTTACTATACCACGCCACTATTGCTTCAGTACTACCACACATCTATAGCCAGCCCTTGCCGGGGTATAACGGAAGCCAGTAGCAAACGCTACTATCATCATCAGCAGCAGCAGCTTACTAACGTCCACTGTAGGACGAAGGAATCTCCCATTAACCTCCAACCACTCCTGTCTTAAGCTGCTCGAGTCCACAGTTCACCTCCAATTTCTTGATTTCATCCCTCCATCGAAATAGTGGCCTTCCCCTTGTTCTATACCCCCCGTCTTGGTATCTACCAGGTTACCTTAATTGGCCACCGGTTATCGGTTCTTATCCCAACATGGCCAGCCAAGTCTGTCTATTTTAGATGCGACGCTGAGAGGAGCATCTCTTGCCGGCGGCCCTGTCTTGCGCGCGTCCGTCGTCCGCGTCCGCACAGCTGCGTCTCTCCTCCGCTCGCCTCGTCTCCTCTCTCTGATAGCGAACACTCTCTCCCAACATCTGCGGCCGCGCAGCGCTGCGCACTGTGCGCATGTGCAGTACTCTCTCTCTCCATGGTCTCCTCTCCTTCGGGCGCGCTGCGCAGAGAAGCGGAGTGCCGCGCTCCGGCCGGTCTCTCAGTCGACGGTCCTCCGCGCTTGCGCTTGCGCTTGCGCTTGCGCTTGCGCTTGCTCTCTTGCCGTACCCGACGATTGCTTGATGCGACGCCAATGGAACCCCCTTCAGCGTCGCATCACACGAGGGTTCCCGCGAGAGGAGGTGGGCGTAGTTTTTCTTCTAGCTATGATATCTTCAACTGTAGCTTGCTCTCGGATCCGCGTAGCTCCTTTCCTGTCCCTGAGTGTTACTCCTTACAATATTTGTTCCATGGCCTCTTCAGTCATCCAAGTTTGCTGTGGAGTTGTTTTGAAAGATGCCAAGTTTTAGTTCCATACGTCATAATAGGCCATATGCACAAGTAGTAGGTCTTTATTCTGAGTGACAGATGTAGCTTACTTTTCGTGATTTGGAGTGCTTGCAGAGTGCTCCCTAACCCATACCTATTCTGCGTAGAATTTCTCTCTCGTGGTTGGGGTCAGCATGAACCATCTGTCCAAAGTAGTTGTATTCTGTTACTTCTAGTGTGTATTTTTCCAAGCTGAAGAGACATTTTTTTGAATAATTATGCGTAATTACTTGGGATGTATTTCTATTGATTTTTAGCCCCATGGCCGTGCTTTCCTATTGTTACTCCTAAAGAATTGTTTCCAGTGTGCTGCATTCATACTCAGCAATACGAAGTCGTTCGTAAACCTCGAATGGCACAAGTATTCCCCGTTTATCCTTAATTCGATGTTTTCCCTAGTCAAGCTTTCTAGGCAGCCCCTCCAGACATGCGTTGAACGGTTTAGTGAGATGTAAGCTCCCCATCTTACTTCCTTTGGAATCGGTAATCTGTCGTTTTGCTTGTGGAGAGTTATCCCGCCTGTGTATTCTTTATTTACATTTCCTAGAGGTCTTAGGACGCAACCATAGCCATAGGGAAATACCAACACAAATTGCAGACCATAAAGGCACGGAGTTTAAAAGCCCAGACTCTAGAGTTTATTTCTAGTAAAATTCTGGGAGTAGTTTTGTTCTACCTTTGTTCAAAATAAACGCTTAAAAGGGGGATTGCGTATCACCAAATGCCTCAGTCTTAGATTGAGCTGCGATATCCCTAAAATGCGCCGATGTCCCAGTGTTTGGAAGTTCGGGGAGGAAGAATTTAAAATTCCTAGAGCAAACACTGCAGGTAGGGACATTGAAAAATTCAGGAGGCTTATATGCAGTGGTATATTTTATTTACATGACAGAGTCATAAATGCACATCGACACAAATCATGACAAGTTAAGTTTTAGTTTTGTTAACTGCAGTTTACAGTCCTTCAAGAACTTCGAAGGTTAGTCACGGAATCCCGAATTCTTTTTTAAGATTGCGGACTCTGGAGTAGTTAGAACTAATGTCACACGCTCCCCGCGAGGTGTCAAACTGAATGTTGAAAACGAGCCAAGAGAACCGGCTGATGATGTTCGGGTTCTTCCATTCGTGGAATATTAGTGCCTGCGTAAAGAGGTATGCAGTAAATGATTTACGAAATAACATTTTATGTATTTCAACCACGATAGCTGTACCCGCGTTACGACTCAAAACACAGTTTCAGCTTTGTATGATAACCTTTGAGCGGCAATGAACGATTCCGTAATACGTTTGACCACCTGGAGATCATTACTTACTATGATATCCCGTCCACAGGCATTTTTGCTATTTGCCATGATACAGGAAGGTGCCGCCGCTGCGATACCAGACTGGGCCTCCATTGCATCAGCAGCAAAACATTTTACCCTCTGAGCTAACAGGGTGGGTTAGAAGAGTACATTTAGGCCGAGCGCTTGGTTAGCGACAGTTATTAATAGCTTGACAGTTATTAATAGCTTAGCAAAGTCGAATTGCTGGTTGACTCTATTTTGGTTTTGTTATGTACAAAAAAAACTTACCCTAATATTTTGACAGTTTCTAACGTTTATGCACCTGTAAGTACTCATGGGCGGTAGGTTACAAGGTCGCAAGGAAAGCTCTAATTGACACATAGGCTATGGTTTATTGTTGTGAGCTCGTGCGGATCTCTATGTTCCTTATTTATAAATTTCCCTTTGAATCAGATTTGCTTTCTCAGCATACGCTTGAGAGGTTTTTAACAGCTATGCATGCCATCCCCAAACCTGACATTACCCATCGAAGAAGAGTGTATGAAAGATGTCTTGCAAGAGGCATTTCTGTCTTAGTGAAAGCACCGGAAAGTGCTAAAGTACGCCACGCACGCAAATACGCTTTGCACGAGCGCAGCGATCAGCAACCTAATTGAGCAATGAAATTGGGTGGTGTCTTCGACAGATGAATGCCTTGTCAGCGCAACCATTCCCATAAATTCTAGAAGCGGAAAAGGTGGTTAAACGAAAGCCGTCGGTCTAACCAAGTACACGACAACCATTTCGGAACTAGACGGGACCCCGGTCAAAACACTCAGTTGAGGCGAAATAGGGATGAAATAGTGACGAAACGTGAAAAATACCCCACGAATGTGGGCCTGCTGTTGGATCTATTTACCCGATATTCCCGATTTAGTAGGGTTCTCAGTACTTGCACTTTAAACTTTCTCTGTTGACTTCGTTGATCTCAGTTGGCCCACAAATATTTCCTTTGGTTTTCACCCACCATGATGGCTGCGTAGCGGAGGCATCGCGGTACACATCATGGGGTTGTAAATAACTTCCACGGAAGAGGTGGCTGTGTATCTCAGAGAAAGAAACAAAGGACCAATAGATGCTTCGTAGGGCTAAAGGCTCACGCTCTGGCAGGAGTGGAAATGAATTTCTGGCACTCGAGTACGCTCTCCTCATAGCCGAGCTCTTGTTTCAGTGCAAGAAACCCCGGCTTCAACCCTTCCCAATATTTGTAGCTCTTAGGGGCAAAGGCATCTTTGCGGCTACATTTTGCTTACCTTGGCATGCCCTCCACGGCAAAGACCCGCTTTTTGTCAGTGCGGGAAACCAATCCAAAGCGCCCATACGCGCTGTCAGCAGTAAGGTTGGATTTACATATCTAGAGGAAATAAAGAACAGTAACGCCACGCTTGCATAACACGAAAGGGAACTAAAGCTCTTCAGTCTGCGCGCCATCTTATGGCCCACACGTACGAGGATACGGAGATTTCAGCACGCAGATTTTTGAAAATCATGGTCTTTGATTTTTTTTCATCTTTCTAGGTATTGTGCGCCGTACAAAAATATTTGGTGGGGTCTACCATAAAAAGTGACAAATTTAGAAAAAAGGGACATACTTGCCACCCAATAACAAAAATTGTCCAAAACAACTCTAAAACATATGTTCTAGCCATTGTAATATTTAACCCGCAGCGGAAAGCCAGAATATAAAGCGTTGTACTGCTGAACACGATGACGCGGACACTATCCTGGCCACGGTGGCTGCATCGACGCTGGAAGCGAAAAGCGAAAAACGCCCGTGCGTCGTGATCTTGCCGCACGTTGAAGATCGCCAGGTAGTCATATTTAACTCGTTCTGCTCCAGTAACGTGCTCTTTACAACACAGCTGTGCCTTAGTCCTGTTAAGCGCAACAATACACCAATCAAATAAATCGATAAGGAAGCTTAATATCAATATTCCTACACTACCCTGTTACATCGAAGATGCACTGCTTTCTTCAAAGTTTTTGTTGTTTCCCCCTCAAATGCTATCAGGCGCACCGTTCCGGACGGCTCAGCGTTACGTTTGATAACCTGGGGATCTTAACCGTGTACCAAAATCTCGAAATCTGGTCGTTTTTCCTTCTCGCCTATATCTGAAAAGCAGCCACCGCGACCGGGATGGAATCATCGTCCTTGGATTCAGCACAACAACGCTTTGCCCGCTGAACGAGAACCGCGGGAGCAGGTGCAGCGTTAGTAACAGTAAGAACACCTGTGTTAAGGTGGCTATTTTTTAGCTCTTGCACACGTAGTCAAGGAAGCAAGGTTTCACTTGTAATTGAAAACGTGCACCGGGCGTCAAAATGTACCGGCAGCTATCTCGGAAATGAAAGACAATTTCTCTACTTATTGGTAACTAAGCTCTAGCTGTGTATAAGGCGTAGATGTTCGGATATGTAATACTTCGGTTAGCAAGACAAATCAAGTGCTGAGCCATCAGACAGGAGAAAAATTGGCTTTGGTTTTCGAAATTATGTCCCCAAAACTTTTGATGGTGGGTGTTCGTATTTTTCTACAGGTTCAACAACTTTGGAGAATCTTACCGAAATATAATTGATGGCTGAGTACTAACATTGAAATATTTTACTTTTTCCATATCTATTTATCCTCCACTCAATATTCGGACAGCTCGATGTGCTCAGATCTGCGTGCAGAAACGTCACATTGGTCATCGGGATTGCTGCAACGGCCAGCTACTGAGTGCAGGACAGCCTTGACAAATTTGGCGAAAGCGTCGGTACGTTTATTGTGAGTGTAAGAATTTCGACATTTTATAAATATGTCTAGGTGTCTTGGGCGAGAATGGCAAAATGGCCGTGGATGAGCTTGTGTAGTATCACTGTAAAAGTGTAACTGCGGGCATGCAATGTAGATATTTGGAGATTAGAAAGCAAATAAAATGTGCTTGTTGGGTTTGCATTTTGTTCTAGAATTCGATAATGGAAATTTTCAAAACTGCCCTATGATTTAACAAATGGTTCCGTGCATGGTGCACATCGAACGACATGAGTATTCGAAGAGGAATACCTGTGTATAATGGCTATTTATACCAATTGCTGATACAAATAGCTGTTCTGCCAGGTTTCTGACAAAGCCTGATGACAAAGAAGTTTTGGTCTCTATTTTAGCCTTGGTGCGCAAATTTGGCGACGTTTTTCACCCTCTCTTAACCTGTGCATTCCAAGGAATTAGAGTTCAAAAATGTGATTAATAGGCAAATGGGTTAAAATAAATAGGAGAATTAAAACTGCTCTCTATAAAAGCCAGCACCTCAGGACCACTAAACATCATCTTTTACCCATGTGCACTCAACATAGATTCCAATACGAAAACTGGAGCGAAGGGGTTTCAGTACATGTTCCACTTCCTGACAACGCGCTGTGTTCGACCATTTGGAACAAGTTAAAAAAGTGCCGGTTCAATCTCTGTATGGAAAACAGCGTCCTTCCGTGTGGGAGCATGTTTATTTGCCCCGTACCACTTTTGGCGCCGGATCTCACTCACTTTAGCAAACTTCGTCATGGCGGAGAACATGTAGTGAAAGCCATGCGCTCCGATGTAATATATCCAACTCATCTTTGTGGTACAGCCACTGTTCCTGTGAACAGGTATTTTCAACTCTATAAGTTTGTTATATTAGCCTATTGCGTGCTAACAAATACGTGGTTCACTTAGTCGTTTTTGCATGAAAACGTGACGACCGTGCAGGACCATTTTCACGGGCTGTTATGTGAAGCGGGGTTCTAATAACGTGTTTTATAAATCATAACCTACTGCAAAAACCCGGAGCCTATGATTAAACCATCAGACTTTCTTGTCACGGATGTCCACATGCGTATTCACTCGTCCGGATCTAGCTGTTCCTCTAAAGGTGGACACTAAGTAGTGTACAATACTTTTGGTGAGAACTTTTTATGTCCTGTAACTAAAAATATTTTGAATTTTTTGTAACGGCGGAGCTGTTTAAAGCTTTCAGTTCCTCTGCGGTGGAGCGTTGCCACAAAATGAGTCCAACCGAGTGCGCGGAAGGTCGCCGCGTGACCAGAGCCCGGCATCGTCCAGTTTTGTGCGTGAGCTTAGGGCACGTGAGCAGGCCGCAAAAAATACCCATAAAAAAATGGGAGCGGCTAAGCTCAGCTAACCAGGAATACGCAAAGCACAAGCTCGGCTTAGTATGATTGATTCTTCGTTTCACTTGATTACCCTTTGATTTAGCTGTATTTGTTATAGTACTCGTCCGAAGCCTGGCTTTGTCTATAGTTGTGGTCCCGTTCCCGGCGTTTTCTGAGCCTAACAGCTCGGTCTTCTTCATTCTTGATTATGAGGTTTAACGCACCCACGCTACACAGGCGATGACGGGCGCTGTAGTGTAGTTCTCCAGATTGATTTCGACCACCAGGGGCTCTTTAATTACGCGCGCCGAAACCTCGAACACACGGGGGTTTTCGCTATTCGCCTCCATCAGGGACGCGGCCGCCGCGGTCTTTTCTTCCTGGGTCTCCGACAAGAATTGACAGCACAGAAAAACGAAGGACGAAGGACGAAGGAGGAAACACGAGCGCCGCTGCCGGGATGCCGACCTAGCGCCGCATGCGTGGGCCAGCAGCTGTATGGCAACGAGGCTGTGGTGGTTGTCGGCTGTCTATCAGCTGAGCGGCCACTCCCGCCACAGCTGCGGCTGCTCATTTGTGCAGAATTCACTCAAAAGAGATCAAAGTGCGCAGCGCTGAATGCGGACCCGGTGAGTCAGCACTGCAAGGAGTGCGTCACAACTTCGATTAAACGAAGGTCAACATGCGGCGGACCGCAAAAGTGCTGGACAAGATAGGTAAAGCTTTGCTTAAAATACCGAGCGTGCGTGTGCGTCCGGCTCATGATGATCGCCGGGCGTCGCCTTACTCCGCCCTGGTAAACACGCTGCTCATCACCGTTCATCGCGTTATCGCTCTCGTTCTGTTATCCTCACTTATTGACCTGCCTTCGTGCCTGAAGTGGAAAGCACAGACGCCTAGTTCATGCTACAGACGCCGCGATCGGGAACCGGCTGCTGCGGGTTCAAGCGCGCGCCTACGAGGTTCACTTTGGGTGAGATCGGAATGGCTGCGGACAAAACATTCTAGACCTGCCAGTTACGGGAGACTTTCACAGATAGTTAGGAAGCCCACGCAAGGAGAGAGAGGGGCTCCCAGCCCTGCTGTTTCTCCAGCCTTGAGTCCCCAGTGGAAGCTGCGCGAATTTGTTAAATTTGATTCTATATTCGAAGCTGGCAGTTGACAACACTAGTATTTGGTACTGTTCGATGGCTTAGTCATTCTTATTCCACATGCTTGCTTGCCGATTTCACTAGACACTCTGGCAAGTATGCCCTGTGGCAACTTATGTAACAAATTCCTGAACCAAGCGTATTTCCTTGCTTAGATATTTACGGGACACGTGACAGGCAGTGCCCCATACGGTCATGGCTTAGCACAAGATGACGAGGACTATGAAAAAGTGGCTGTGTCCATTTGCGCAATATATCATGGCCGGCATATATATTCTTTAAGTGGGTCCATCGCATCTCTTTGTAAATGGATCTCTTACAATCAACCATCGGTAGCAGCATCAATTCTGCCTCCACATAACATTTTGCTGGAGGGTGCGAATCGATCATGCCCATCCTGGTTACAGCGTCACGCCGTCTCCGCCTGCACTTAATCGCCGATGGTACGTGGGCCAGGTCGGGCAGTCCCAGCCCCTCCATGACCGCAGATCAATGATATTCCCCGCTTCGTGCTCCAGGCCGTCAGACGCTCATCAAGAGCTGTCAAATCCAGCCGGGACTAGACGGACCGCAGATGTGTCTCCAGCACTGTTATCCGACGTGACTCCAACAACATTCGACGCTTCGTCGTGGCTGAAGACATCGCTGTGGCGGGGCCAAGAATCACCAAGCCCGTCATTTCCATCCTTGGCGGGAAGCGATTCCACGCAGCATTTTTCCATCGTATTGCCCACCTGCATCATACAGTCACATCGCCGCGGCTTTGACCGGGACGGTCTCCACGGACAGGGGGGTGATGTCACGGAAGACATGACCGGCGATGCCCCATACGGTCATAGCTTAACACAAGATAACGATGTCAACAAAAGAGTTGGTGTGTCCTTGCGCGCCCTATCTCAAAGCCGCCATGTACATTCTGTGAGTACGTCCATCGCATATCTTTCTAGATAGATCTCCTTTAATCAACCATGGATCCCCTCATCACTTCTTCCGCCACGTAAAAATTGTATTAGTGGAGCTGTTCTGAGGCTGGCCCTAACAACCGTCTTTTGCTGGTATCGTGTCGCAATCTCTGCGGAGAAAGTGTATCCGCAGCGCAAGAACTGGTTTACAGTATAAAAAAATTCATGCCGACTACGATAACTTAGTGGGGCCTTTATAATTTCCTGTATAGCGGCTTATCTCTTCTCCGAAATAATTCTATCCCAGAAATTAATTTGTGTCTTGAGGAGAAGCCGAGTTTGAGCAGATCGGGATGGTTGGAATCTTGGTATTCGTCAGCTTTCTTTTACTCGTTGTGTGTTTCACAGTGTTTTAACGCCATCTGCAGAAAATTACAGAAAACGGCTTCAACACGTTTTTTTGAAATGTATCCTGACAGAAATCATATGACAATTACCATCTTATACGAGTCTAACGTTTTGCAAGAAAGCTTCGCTGCTCACTTGTCTTGACAGAGTGAGATGGTGCTGATGTTATTTTTCAATTTGCTATACGTTTATAAATTCAAACCGCCAACGTTCAAGACCCCGCCCTCTTAGGAGAAAATGGCACGGGATCGGACATAAAGAAGCTATGGAAGCTGCCTATGCCAAGCATGTCGTCTCTAAACTAACGGTGTGGTGCGTATCTGCACGCATACGTAACTACGTGGCAAAATATGTTTAAGGAGATATAGAATGTTTGCAGAGGTCACAATAAGCAAATTATGGCTAGAGTGTGGATTCTTAACACCTACATGAATACCCGCAAGGGTTTGCAATAATGGTGGTGGGTGTTTTCTCAAACAATATTCAGTAAAGCAGCTTTCATATACGCGCGTCACCAAGTGATAAATTTGGCCGTGCGCGAACTCCGAAGATAGGGAGATTTTAAAAGAAAGCGCATACTCCTACGCATGAGCCATATAATAAATCGCAATGGTAACGGCAACATAAGTTGAAAGGTACTACCGTATCCGGGCTAGTGAGGATTGCTCCATCGCATTCTTTGTCTATTATGTTCGTTGATGGCTTCCCGGTGAAATCCTTCTTAAGAGTGTAAACGAAGGCTCCCATTTGCAGTGACACCCCAACTATGGCTAACTTGTTCTCATACTGGGTGTCATTCGTCAGCAGCTCCTTGAAGTGTTCCTGCGCAAGGGAAGCAAGAGGCAAAACAGTTAATCCGATTGCCACACTGTCGGCATGGGAAAAATATCCTAAGCGAAATTTAACCAAAATATTATTTAAGTTCAACCGTGGTAAAAGTTGGAGCATCAATGGCACATTTAAGAGGTAAACAACTGTAACTATAGATTGACCAGTGTGCGTGTGCATAAGGGAAGCCATAAACAAGCGAAGTGAGTGCGAAGCTGCTCCCCGCATTGCTCAATAACTATTATTTAAACGTAGCCTTGGCGCACATATTAGACAGTGCCTACATTGTTATTGCGTGCGTTATTAATGGAGCATGCAGGAAACAATGTCGACGCTCGTGGTCGACGCGGCGACCCCGAGCGACTGAAGAATAGAGGCCAACCGACCGCGTGTGGGGAGGCAGCCCTAAATCAGAGCCTCGAGGGCGTGCCTGGAGGCAGTCCAACCCCCGAGTCGGCAGCCAAGAGCCTACAGAAGCATCGGCTGTAAGGGCGGTGGCGCCGGAGTTCCTAGACGAACGCCAAGACGAACGCCTAGACGAATGCCACTCCTACAAGATCCTTCAGGAATGGCAGTCGGAAAACTGAGCCGAGGGGTTAAAGGTGACCGTGAAAAGCAGAAAAGCAGAAGATGCTTCTCTGCTTTTCGACTTCAGAAAAGCATTTGACTGTATTAACCACAAAGTTGTTCTAGCCAAAATGAACAGGTACGGAGAAAAAAGTCAAGCATTGGATCTTATACACTCTTACTTGTCTCATCGGTGTCAATATGTTGACATTAACAGAAGTACCTCTGAGCTATTACAACTTTGTTGCGGTGTACCACAGGGCAGCATATTGGGACAGTTTTTGTTCATCCTATATATCAAAGATATTATTAACATTAGCTCACATGCGTTTTTTACCACTTATGCCGACGATACGACGATATGTCTCAGTGGTATAGACCCAAAATGAAATAATTGATCAGGCGAATCAAACACCCTCTGAACTCGCAAATTGGTCAAACCAGAATCTCTTGCAAATAAATGTTTCTAAAACTAAAGCCTTGTTCTTCCGGCCTTAAGGCAAAACCTTTTCTATTTCTAAGAATTTGCAATATGGCTCTGAACACATTGAAATTACCCAGCCATTCAGAACACAAGTTGTGTGGTCCACAGACAAATTATTGTGGGAAACACACGTGGATCAAGCGTGTCCTAAAGCTTCAGGTTTAGTTGGCATTTTGTACCGTCACCGTGATCTATTTCCAAAAAGGATCAAATTACTTTTGTTTAATTGATTATTTATTATCGCACCTGAATTACTGTACTCTCCTCTGGGAGGCAGCTACAAACGCGAATCTCGAGAAAGTGCACGTTTTACAGAAAAAGGATTTTAGGATAATTTATAATTTACCGAGGGATAGCCCAGCAGCAGAACGTTTTCACGTTGCCAACGTACCGAAGATATTTTGTATGTAGCAACTGCGACTAGCATTGCGCTATCATCACAAAGTAAAAAATAACCCATGTTTTCTCTGTGAGCAAGCTGAGCTGAACGAGCATGCCTCAGCGTATACCTTGCGCAACAATAAAAAATTCGACATAACGGCGCCTAGAACCAATTACGGCATTCAAATGCTGCGCGACATCCTTCCTTCGCTTTTAGAAAGTTTAGCCAGAACTAGATTAGATATTTATTGACGCTCCCTATCACGCCTGCGTACTTTTTTCTTAAACTTGAAGCCATAATGAAATGTATACACCTCTTTTTTTTTTCGAGAACGCTGTTTCATTGCGTGCATTTCTTTTTCCTGGTTTTTATTGTTGCATCTGATTAAATTGAATTATTTAATTTCAATTGCTGGCATGTGTATTTGAAGTGTTGCATTTTTTAATGTTACTTTTCGAAAACACTGCAGCATTACATGTATTTTCGCAATCACGCTTATCCCTGTTGTGCTCTTTTTTGTTCTTTGTTTATGTTGAGTCCACAATTTCACAGTGTAATATGTTATACCGATCTGTTCTTTTTCTTTAGCATTGTGTAAATGATTTACTAGTTTGCTTTGTTATAATTCTGTTACCATTCTCTTTTTGCAACACCGGGAGGATTTTGATTGCATTACTGTAAATGCATGCTACCGTACTCTGTTGGGCTCGGGAACATTGTCAAGCTCGGTGGAGCTTTATTTCCGAGCCCACTGCTCTTTGGAGTGGAAATAAATAAATTGAAATTGAAATTAAAATTGAAATAGGAGGCAGTTTTAAGAAGCCCAAAATAACTCGCATCTCTTGCCTTGGGAATCAAATGTTTGCGGGAACGGATGAATATTACCCCCTTGTTACTGTTACCGTAGCAATTCCAACCAAGAGGATGATTTGGGGCATAGAATTGTTATGGGCGGGGGCCGGAATTGGGCAAGCCCTACTGAATAGAGGCCAACCGAGCGCGTGTAAGTAAGGTAAGGTGCTTCGGTCACCTAGAAGCAGACATAATCCATCCCTATTGCAAATGAGGGTATGAGCGTGCGCGTTCATTTAATAAAAATGCGTTCAGCTCAACAACCAATGTGAGGACTTGTTATAGGATGAACTAATTCTTAGGGACACGAAGTGATCCTCGTATGTTAGCGTACAAATTGAGGTGACATAATCAGCAGCTGAAATCAAGAAAAAGGTCACTAAGGTTAAAAATTAAATTCAGAAATCTTAGGACCGCTGGGCCAACAGGATAACACAATGGCTACTGCTACACGGTACTACAACTTTCGGAAACAAGAAACTCGTGAAAGAAGGAATTTGGAGAAAATCGGGTGCGATAATACACATCAGGATACAAAAATTTCATGGGAGGCTTTTGTCCTCCAGTAGAGCAAAACTCACTGAGGATGATTATTATGATGATGATGATAACAGTAGTCCTGACCCCTTCCTGCATTCTTTACTCAAAAATGTCAAAATAAAGAATGGGTCAAAATCGAATATTTTGATCCCAGCTTAATGAAGTTACGATGTTTGATACAAGTTTGGCCGGTTAGGGGGCATGTACCAAAAAAATCCGTTGATTTTTTTTTGCATGCCCCCCATGACGTATATGCAGAGATGTTACAAGCAGCGGAGCTGCATGTTAACATTTAGGTAAGCAAGACGCGATGTGTTCTATAAATGACCAATGCCGCACCAAGCCTCAAACAGGGATTGCTTCCCTCATTTAGCAGGTGGTCGGTGACAACGCGCAGCTATGTCCACTAACCCCCCTCCTGGGCTAAGAGCAACACGGAGAGCTTACTGGAGCTCAAAGAATCCGAAGAATAAGCTTGACCATATTATGTGTCATAATATTTTATGGCAGTAAGAACGAAAGGTATTTTATTTTGCTTTCCCGCATAATACGTCACAGCCTCGCTTGGTACGTAAGCTTGTACATTGAATTTTTTCCTTCCTCCGCATTTCCGGCTTCGACAAGACAATTTTGACAAAGACTGCACCTTCTCTTGATATTATAGGTGTTAGTCTTTCTTGCGCTGCTTAATTAAAACCAAACATTTTGGTCTGATGGTCTGTATGCATGTCTGTCTATTCTTCGATTAGGCAACTCCCCCGAAAGATAAAAAAATTCTGAGACGAGAAATTTCTACAGGCCAAACCATTCTAAAACTTTAAATCTGATACCATACTTTGTGCTCGTCTTCATTATTAAGAAAAGAGAAAATATAAGGCATATTTGAGGCAAATGAACTGGTACTAGGCCGTGTCCTTTTAACTGAGAATAGATCTGTGCTTGTAAGCAATACTTTGACCCAATATTACAAAGGGAACGTCCGAAGAGATCAAACTTATTCTGGTTGGCATATGACATCTAGGTTAAATGGCAGCGTCATAAACAGGACGAAACGGGGACGAGACAAACACTTTGTGAGCGTTTGTCCGTCACAGACACAAAATGAGGATGCGCCCGAGTCCAGACTTCACCGGGGCATCCGAAGTCCTACAGTAACGAATGGTTGAAAGATGGTGCGCTAGGATGGAACACAGGAAAATTGAATTGACATGAGCGAACTTCCACCGTGTTTATCAAGGGAAGAGAGAGGCGGGAGTGGAACAGCGTGAGAAGTGAGGGGTTGAGAGAAGAGAGGCACTTACAGGGCAGAGGTGAAAGAAGGCTTTCTCCTTTCGACGACTTTTGCATAACATTGAGCCGATACGTGGCTAACGTTCTCTAGATTCCATTTTAGTTTTTCGTCTGCCCATTCTTTGACTATATATGCTTGACCCCGTGGCAGGAACGGGCAATCTAGCTGTCCACCCTGCTCTTGGTCCCTGGTAGAAGCCCTGTAGTCTGCCGACGGGTTTTCAAAGGCCTGTGGCTGTTGGTCTCTAGTTGTGCTGGACATTCTGTTTCACATAAACTCTTTATCAGTGGTACTCAAACGAGGGTCCACAAAACCCTCAACTGTAATATCCCCCTTCTTTTCTCCTTTTTTCAAACCTCGCCGGCAATACAAAAAAATAAAGGCGTTCCGATGAGTGTGAAAGGTGTCCTAAGTGCAGAGCAGTGATTCGCCTTGTTGAGTAGTAGCGCCATTATTCCCTCACTCCTAACACGCAATGGAATTCCAATTGGCCGCATTCGCAGTGCTCGCGTGCCCCTGCCTGAAACTGCGCCTGCGGGAGTTCTGTTCTTTTGGCGCTTGCTTTTCCTCCGCACCAACCGGCGCGGAACTGCCGCTCTGTTTCGCTTACTGTAGGAAAAAACAACCCAACTAGCGTTCGTAACTAAATGAACGCGGGCGCTGTCGGTTAATCACGCATATTCTGCCTCAAATGTACCTACAGTTTTCTTTGCACCAAACAACGGGGAGATGTATGGCAAGCGCCAGCGGTTTAAGAGTTTCGAACGCTTTTGACTATATAAACCGATTGGGTTTCGAAGCGTCTGGGTTACGTTTCGATGCCCGCGGCTACGACGAATGTCAAAAAAGAAAGCAACGAGTAGAACTGACAGCAGTGTTTTTAAACCGTTTCAGCCTAGGCCCCAAGCATTTATGAGCACCGCCCATGACATGGCGCGACTTGTTCCGATCTTTTAAAACAGCAGTCAGTTTCCTAGCACTCAGCCTTCCGTGCTTCCCACCGCTAGCAAATGAACGCTAAGGCACTAGACGGCCACGGAACATGATATTATGAGCACCGAGAGCCTTAACGGGTGACAACTATCAGAGTGTTTTTCAGTATATGCCGAATGTCTTCGCAGAAACGTATTCCACCTTGCAAATTACACAAAAGTCTGGTTAAATGAGCAAAAAAAAAAAATGGCCACTTGTATGCTTGCGTCCCTAAAAATTTTGCAAGATGATAGACTTCCTCGGCCACTGCGGCGTAACTACCCTTTCTTTCATTAAACAGCTGAAACTTCCTTGGCATCCATATTACTAACAACCTCTCCTGGCAAACGCACGTTGAACAAATAACTAGTATCGCAAATCGCATGCTTGGATTTCTGCACCGGAACTTCTTACTCACCACTAGCTCACTAAAAGTGCTCCTCTACAAGACACTTGTTCGTTCAAATTAAAGTATTCCTCATCTGTGTGGGACCCGAAAACTGACACATGAATACAAAAACTAGAAGCTGTACAGAACCGCGCTGCATGATTCATTCTATCTAATAGTCCCGAACAGCTAGTACATCACTGATAAACAACTTTAAATCTTCCATTTTTAACTATTCGACATAGCATTTCACAATTGTGCCTCTTCCACAATTTTTTTTACTACAGCGAAACTCTAAAACAGTCTCTTTCAGTCTCTCTGCATACATTTCCTTCTCCTTCTCCCCCCTGACCATCATTTAAAAGCAGGTGTGCCAAGCAGCAACACCAACCTTTACTTTGGCTCATTCCTCCGTAAAACCACTGTAGCTGGAACACCTTTTCTGCCGGCATCGTATCTACAAAAGAACGGAAAAATTCAAGTCTGCACTTGCCAATCATTCGTATTGACCCCTCTATTGTATGTTATGTATTTTGCCTTTTTTGTACTCCACTCCTCTCTGTAATGCGTTAACGGGCCTGAGAGTACAATATTTGAAATGAAATGAAATAAAACCCCAAGCTTTTGCTTTCCAACCTGTCGCTCCCCGATCGCAAATCCCACCATAAATTCTGCTGGGAAATCAGGTGGGCATCCTGGGAAATCAGGTGGGCATGGTGATCAATACTGGAAACTTACCTGGGCAACGTTTTTAAAGCTGGGAGTAGGTTGGAATAATGGCGGTAGGTTAGGTGGGCACCTCGGCTATCCTGGGCAATACTGGTGGCCTTACTGGTCAACGTGACCCACTACAACCATGCTGGCGTTAATGGTGTTGACTGATCGGCTGCGATGGGGATGCCCTTTTTTCTCCTTGGCAATGCCCACCGTCGTTCGCCGTTAAAATGCGCTAACAGTGAATAGCGCCATGAGCGTTCGAAAAAAGCGGTATAGAGACATCGACAGCGCCCATGCAATTTGTTGTGAGCGGAGCATGTTTATATTCGCACGTAAAGTATTTGGAAGCTTAGCCAGTGATATACCTCCAGGCCTAGAAACGAAGCTTCACTTGAGTAAGCCGACCTGCGTGCGCACAGGCGTGCATAACGCGAACTTATCTAATATATGAACTACAAGATGATATGCCGGGCTCTGCATGTATATGAAAAGATGCAACACTACGAAGCCAGCGAGAGAACCGCCACCGTCGTTCCTAGCCGTTGTCGCCTGCAGCCCCCGTCACGCCATGAAATAGCTCATGGAACACGTACTGTTTGCTTACAGAACAGGCTCTCAACTCCTGCTGGATGTAAGTGGCACCTGACCTTACCGTTCACCGACAGCTTAGGCGTCCATGACAATGCTAGAGTTTTATTTATTTTTAACGCGTTTTGAACGGCGCGCGTCACTCGACTCAGTTGGCCGCCGGCAGGGGGGCAGCGCGACACAAGACGACGGCGGCGACGTTTCGGCGGCTCGCTCGGCTCCCACCGTCATGGCTGCGTGCAGTGGTTCTACGGTTCGGTGATTCGGTAAATGCTCAGCGGCGTGAAATTTCTGGTTACGTGCTGACTATGGATTTATCTACCGGACGAACAAGTACGGCTGGTCAGTTAAGGTAAGTGAACCGTCGTTTACTAGTCCTGTGTATTTAACGGAGCACTGTTGTCGAGCCGGTGCCGGCCCTTAGGACTGACGTTCTCTGTGTGCAACGTATCGCTCGCGTTGGTGTGCGATATCTATCATATCGGCGTTACGCAGATTTGGCATTTGACAAGCGACCTTTTCCGTCTTGTCACGTATGTTAGCAGCACTTGCTCCAAAGTTTGCGCCTTGGGTTGTGCGAAGTAGAATCATGTGTCATTAGTCAAACTGACCGCACCGAAAACGCTACCGCCTTGTTCTTCGCTATGAGCCACCCAAAAAATACCACTCCCCTCAAGCCTCCAGGTTATAAAAATAATGCGTAGCTGTGTAATCGGCTCTTTCGGGGAATTGAACACTAACTAACAAAAAAAAAAAGGTAAAACGCGGGGTGTGCCTTGAATTCAGTCTAGAGGCCCTCTAGCACGCTCCGCACTATGAATGTTTCAGTAATAATGTGTTCAATTATGAGCGTGAATAGTGTTGTGCGTCCGTCAGCCCCCTCGGGAATATGCATTTATACGAATTTTTATGCGACCACGATGAAACATTGCGCGTATCGTGCCTCGTCTAGACGTTGGCGTGCTACGGACGGATAAACAGCGTTGTTGTAACGAGGTGGCCGCTGCCTTGCGCGTGCTGTAAAGGTCGAAACTTTTTGTAAGTGGCAATAAAATGTGCGTTTAGACTCTCCATGTCGAAAGGGGTTGGCGTTCTGGTTCTCCCATGCCCATCCAAAGTATCATATTCCCCGCGAGCCACTCCTTTCATTTCATCCCTAATTGTGAAAAGTTACCTTGCAGAAGCGCAAGTGCTTCAAAAGAGCATGCCTGTTTTATGTGCGCTGGCTTTTTCGGTAGTGATCCGCGGCAATTGCAGTTCTTCTGATAGATACAAAAAAGAAAAACAGTAGTGTCGATATTTCCGTGAATTTTACGAAACCAGGGTGGTTTAAATTGGGAGGATCCCTCAAATTCGCGCATCCCGTAGTCTAGGTGCAGATTCAGTGCGTGGAACCCCCAAACTAAAAAAGGGGTTCTCAGTTCTTTTTCATGGAAATGAATGAGCAGCTGCTAAATGTCTTGTGCATTCCATCTGGGAACGTTTTACCTTCAGACAAACTTCGCTGATATGTAAAGCCCAAGTTTTGCACCCCTGTTTACAACACTTGTGTGAACAGACCACATTCCCACATGCCTCTACACATCTTTCGAGTGGCGTAGCTTCTGAATGCGCAGCGCGTGTATATTTCAAAATAAATGTTTGCCTTATCATTTTATTTTTTTGTGCTATCATTGCGGTAAATGTTACTGTTCTTACCAATAATTCTCGGAGAAAAATTAGGATCATTTGAAATATTGATTGCTGATATTCATGCCCCGTGGTTTTTGTCAGTTACAGCATGTTTACGCTCAGCCTAATGTTGTATAGGAGTGATTTTTATAATCTACCCTACAGTGGGCAAGGCAGCCTGGTGATCTCTGCGGTTCTGCATTTTGGGTGCACCAGGTTCGAGGAAAAATGACTGCGTCTGGCATGTTGGTTGATAATAATCTGCATTTTGCAGGCCATTGGCCGCTTGCAAGCAGAGAAGTTGCTCTGAAGATAAAGAACGGGCACGACGTACTCCCAGTCAATGGACGAGACTTCTCGTGGGACGTCGAGTGTGTTCGGGCTTAGTAAAAAAATGGTGACCACATTGCTTTTCTGCAGTTCTGAATTGTCTTGCATTATGTGCCTTCTTCAATTTCAGTAAGCTGAATTAGCCTATTTGAGTTTAAGGATTGTTTTAAAAAGCATTTGAGCCTTAGCAGTGTTACTACTTTGCTTATAATGTTTTGACACAGATAAGGTTGACCGATCAGATGGCTGGGTAACATAACGAAGTCTAATTTCCAAACTTGCACCAACTTTGCACGCATCTAGATAAGTTATCACTGCTTTCATCATATTGCTGCCTAGAACTGTTTCAGTTTGTAATTAAACGTAACGAGGCTTGGAGTTGGCTTTTGGCTAGCGTGATGGTGTCTGCTTATTTACTTCGGTGTTTGTTCTTATGTTTTGGCATATCTTACAGCTTTTTAAGCCTGCAACACTGGTTGAGCAAAATAGTGAGCTTGATGTGCTCAATTTATTGTTAGTTTTCTTACCCTGTGAACAGTTTTGTTCCACCATGAACATGCACATAATTTAACCGCATTTTGAAGCAGAAATATAAGATGTTACAAGTGTCAAGTAAAAAAAGATGGAGGTAGTCTTGTAATAGTTGGCTTTGTCCAAAAAAACAAGGAGGAGAGCCGTCACGATACCACAGCCCGAATTGGGAGGCTAAGAGGTGTTGACGTACCTAACTAGCTTGTAATTAATATGGAGCTATAACTGTAAATTAGTTTTATGCATGACTAGGATGGCATGCACTTAATGATGGCTAAACGAAGTTATCGTTAATCTTCATGTGAGTGACCGCAAGCCTTTGAACTATAGAGAACAAGTTGCCAGTGGGTTATTCAGGATTAATTGTTGCAGGTTTCAGGTTTCACATTTTAGCTGATGGGAACTGAGGGGCTCTTGGCCATGGCACGTTTTCTTATTTTTTCAAAGCAAGGCTTCTTTGGGCTTCATAATCACCCATGGCAACTTAAATTACTAATGTGGATATGTGCCCCCTCTCATTCAATGGTTAGTCTAGCAGCAGACATCACATCTGGAAGTGCGGTGAAGCATGGTGATGGTGATGAACAGTAAAAAAGGAAAAAAAAAAACATCAGATGGCCCACCATATTTTCTTTTTTCTACCGGGCCTCTCTTCATTAATGATCTCCACGTATGCTCTGCTGGTTCGTTATGTCAGGGTGACGTGGGCATCTAAACAAACATGCTTATTCTCATCTCAGTGCTTAGAAAGCTTTTGCTGTTTTCCAGCTCTGCACTTGTTCATCCCCACTTGTTTGGCAGTTCCAGTTAATTAGTAAAAAAAAAGCTTGCGAAGAATCGGACAAACATATTTGATGCTGACCACGCTGCAAGCAAATGGTTACCAATGAGGGAGTAGAGGAAAATAACCTTTGCCGGCTGCAGGCTAGTCTCGAGAATGTGCACCTGCTTCCAGGGCTTTCTCGTAAAACAAATTGGTGGCAGATGTGCGGTGACAATAGAATATGCTACTAAGATCCACTGCACTTCTGTCCTGATAATTAGTGCCTTCTGGTGCACAATGCAACAATTATTGCCCATAATAGCATTGCTTGGAGCAGCCAGCTGACCACACGGCTAACCATTTTTCTTAGGAACATACGGGGACTTTCAATGCATTGCATTGGGCCTTTATGTTTGCATTTGAACTGTTTCAGTATATTGAGCCTGATCCTCATTTGTATCTGCTTTTAGCAGTTGCAGTGCCGGTGCGACCACCACCAGGTTCGCTTGCTGGAGGAAAGGTGTTGCTGAAGCTGTGGTGTCTCCTCTTCCCTTCCTCCTTGGGCCAGTTTTGAGAATGTTTGCAGCTGTAGATGGACAGGTAAGCAGAATTTTTTCCCTTGTCGTTGCTGTACACTAATGAATCATAAGGAGCCAAAAAACCAGAATTTAGCCTGCAATTTAAATCTCGGCAGCACTTTTCTTTTAACTTACAACTTCAGCTGGATGCATGCACAGCACTCAAGAGCGAAGTTCTATGAACAGTTATTTCGTAGAAAATATTGGTTCTTAAAGTACAACTGCACTTGAATGCTGTCAAGTCGACGGCCATGCAAGAATGCTGTCTAATAGTCGACATGAAAAGAACGGTAGCGTCAGCAACTGGTTTAAAACCTGATTGCACACAGCACAGACGGTCCAATAAATTGGGGTTTTGGTAACCGATACTGAGAACGGCAGCCGCTCCCGACAGCCTGCAGATACGTGCCGGAAGTGGCTTGTTTCACACTTTTCTTTCTATGGAAGAACAATACTTTGTCGTGGCTAATTATGTCCAGTGAAAAAGCAGTGAAAAACGTGTACAGTAAGAAGTGTAACGTGTTCCTAACACACAAGTCGCAGTAGACAATGTGGCCTATGTACTAGCCTTGGCGCTTCGAGTTTACGAATAGTGGCCTGATTGCAGCAGCTATTTGTAAGAGATGAATGACCTGGTTTCAATCGTGTACGCATAAAAATAACCTGCAAGAAGCAGTGATACAGCACTCCAGAGTTTTACCGTCGCACATTTCAATAGCTGTCCTGCAATAAGCTATTCTATTAACACTGTTTTCTCAGTTGCATGTGCTCGGTTATGGCTTACTTCAAAAGCATTAAACAAAAATTTTGGGTAGATTAGAATTTATTTTAAGAAGCAGATTTGGTTGTTGCGGATGCTGCTTGCTACATTATTGTGTACGCGTAGGCCCGGCCAGAACTGGGAGCGCTGAAGACCAGCCGCCCAGGTGGGCAGTCGTGTTTGATCAGCCATTTCATACTTGTGGTGATGATGGCACTGATGATGATGATGGTGCTGGTACAAGACTTCCCCCCTGGTGCGCAGTGTGATATATAGAAATGAAAGCACGTTATGGTCAATCTGCCAGTATATACTCATAGACACTGGAATGCTGGACTACGGACTGGCTTTCATGCAGCATTTTTCTCCCATGCGCGCTGTTTGAACAGTGCAACTGTTGTAGCTGGCTGTAATGCGTGGCGCTAATGCGTTTAAAATACCCAAAAAATGCCGAGTGCTCGTGAGCGTGTGCCTCGAGTAACCGCCAACTGACCCCTGCATGCAGAGTGCCTTTAGCAAAAAAAAAAAAAGCAAAATGTTGGAGGAGTGCCTTGGGTTGCCTAGCGACCAGCAACGCCACAGTTGCTAAACACCTGCTCCATGAAACCTCGACGCAAATCGAGGAAAGCAGCGCATGCGTCGTGCATGTAAGCGCACCACTGCGCCCCAGCTGTTGTCAAGTGGTGCATGCAGTGCTCGTCAAAAGGACCACGACGATATTTTTGCATATGATGACTACTACTACCACAGTGCAAAGCATCGACGGAACATGTAAACAGACAATTTCAAACTTGTACAAACGTGTGCTGCTGGGTTCTGCAGCGTTCGCGTAGAAAGAAATCCTGCAGCTTCACTATGGCTCAATCCTTGCATGACTTAGTGCAGTGAAAGAAGCCAAATGTCGGTGAAACATTAACATTAATCAACTTAATTAGCATCCCAGACACCAGACCACACAGCCAAATGGTTGAGAGCAAAGGAGTTCAAAAAGTTCTTTAGCAAACGATTGTCCCTCTGTGCTCTCCATTACCCGTCGAGCTGCATTAATTGATTGTATGGTGTATTCGCCGATGCTACAAAGGCGATGAGGCACACTGTAGTGGAGGGCTCAAGATTAATTTTGACCACCTGGGGATCTTTAATGTGTGCCAAAATCTTGGAACATGCATGCACTTATGCTTTTCACCTCCAATTAAAAAAGTGGCCACCGCACACATTGGGCTTCATTGCAAAGTTGGTTGGCACGCATACGTTGTACATTATCACTGAGTGGTCATTCCTCTTTTGGGGTCTAACGACGACACCAAGCCAAAAAAAAATCGCTTCCAATCCACGCTTTAAAGGTGGTTGGAAAGCAAAGCTGTAAACGACACCCACAACGATTGCCCATGCCGTCACTTGAATTCACAAACGTGGCAGTGCAAAGAGTGAAACCACATATTCTGCCAGCCGTTATCTGGAATTCACGGGGGCGGCGTCCCGATTGCAGCAGTGTTGGCCACGGCCGGGCTAGAGCGCCGGACGCCGCCGCTGTATCCCGGCCGTGCGTCAGCAAAAAGAAAACGGTGACGAGCGTCTTTCTAAGGGTGAGACAGCGGAACCTCGTCATTCTTATGAGCTAGCTAGGGGCTACACCACTGCACGACACAAGCGCACACACCGAAGCAATTCGGCATGTGAGCTTAGCTATTCCCATTTATACCGATAACTAGTTAGCTTAGTAAGGTTGAGAATTGCGAGAAAGCTGAGGGAACTTTTATAATCGCTATTTATCAGATCCTGTTGATTCTTTTGCCTTCTGTAATGCCTGTTAAAACCTAACCAAATTTGTATTCAGTAATTTAGAAAACAGAGTCCCATTTGTGGCAAGCACTGTGCAAAAGGTAACGTTTCTCTAGTGACCAGATGTCTGTAAAGGGGTCTGTACATTTTGTTTTCCTGCACTCCAAACCAATCCTAAACGTATCTTTGGTGTATGGCCACTTAATTCTGTCGTATCTGGGTTACCCAGGAGGTGCTGTAGAGCAAGTTAGAAAAGTCGTGTGAAGGAAGCGTGCAATGTACGCGAAGCTGCACAAGAACAGGCCCAAACAACCGTCGCTAAAGCAGATGACAAAGCTTACGGAATGGTTTAGCCAACGTGCCCGCCGGGGTGCACAGCTCCGAAAGCAACTCCGGCGTTCGGGGAACGCTGGGTAATAGCGCCCTTCACCGCTCCATCTACATAGTGCTCCATGAGTGAAAAGGGCCCTCCTCCTCCTCCTCAGCCACGTTGGGAGTTTCTTGTTGCGCACTCCACGAAGAAACCGTTGGCTGGTAGAGGCAGAAAGCTTTCTTTAAAACTTGTCCGCATTTCAAAACAACTACACATAATACTTGGCCGAGTTTCCAAGCATAACCAGGCATAATCTTAGTTGAACCAAAAATAAGCTAGGTGGGGCGGCCGGCTTTGCTCTTTGCCCATCTACGCGCCACTAGGGTAAAATTGGGCGGGAATCCAATCCATGCCCTTGTGCTCGGCAGCGCAACGCCTTAGCCACTGAGCCACTCGGCGGGTGTGTGTTATCTTTTGGCCTACCAAACCTTCAATAGTATAGCAGCGCAGTGGTTCGCAGCCATGACTGCCCCAGTGGCCCCTTCTTGGCTTGCGAAACAGTGGGGACCCCACGATTGAGCATATGTTGATCGGTGTCATTATGTCAAACAATTTGTACTTGTATGTACAAGTCTTTGAACAGTTGAAACAGTGGCAGGGGAAAAGTTTTGAAAGAGGCTTCACAGACCCCTGAAGTGCTCTCGCGGACCCCCGTGAGGTCTGCGGACCCCCATTTGAGAACCAGTCGTATAGCATGTTGCAGAGCACGACAACATTTATTTGATCAAATCTTTGGATTTATGTGACCAGTAAAGTTTGGTTACATTATTTAGCTTTCTAATAAAGTAAGGTACAACCTCAACACAGGATATAGTACTTTATACCTGATTCAAAGAGCGCAAGTTGATCAGTTGGGATTTTAAAATTAATTGCTTTGTTTTCTAATTGCAAGTGCAGATTGGTCCAAATGTGGATGTGCCTGACGAAAAATGGACGTGGCTGATGCGGAACACATCCTATGGAGACTTCTGCCTCGATCTGGCAACCCTACAGAAGCGGCGGTACAGGATGGACGGGGCAGACCTTCTACAGCATGGCATGGGCGATAGAGAAGACAGCATCTTTCATCAATGTGGAACTTGAAAAAGTATGTGAACATCTATATTATCGTGCGCTTTTTAAAAAAATAGGTCAAGATTATATTGTCAATTCATGTAATATTTAGAGCATATAAGATGTTTCCAACTGGCTGACACGCCAGTTTTGAGTTGGTATTTTTACTGGGGAATAGGTATTAATTACAGAAAAAAAACCTGTTCCCAGCTCTTCAACTTGAGTTCAGGCTGAGGGGTAGTTTCTAGTTAAAAAATGGGAGGGGACTTCAGACATTTATGATTGTGGGAAACAACACGCTGGAAAAGAACAGGACAACAAAAAGGGGAAGAACACTAGTCCTGACTCGAACTAGTGTTTTTTAGGCAACAGAAAGAATGCGCATATACATGCAACTACGCACCTGCACAGAGGGAGAAGAAAAGACGGATGCAGCTTTGCATAGGATAATGCGCTAAAAAGACATGAAGTTGGAAGAAAAGGGGTGTGGAGAGGGGCTGACAAGTCACGTGAGCATATGGCCAACTAGCTTGGCTTTTTTTTTTTTGTGGGACGTAATCGAGGTCTGGCTTACGCAGTCACCTTTATAGACCATAATTGCCTGGCTCTCCCTGGGCGCAGCATTTTTCCGTGATCAGTGTGCTGCCATGCAAGCACTTTGTGGGGGAATGTGGGCACGCCAGCTGCCGCCCCCGCAGCGTGGCATCGCTCACATCGTGGACTGCATATCGTGCGTCTCGTGTGGCTTGAAAATTGGTAAGCGCCTTCCCATTTGATGTATCATGCCACAGTTAGCTTGTTCACCAGAGAGCACATTCAAGGAAAACGAGAACTAATTCTTATGCGAGGCTTGACCATGCTGCACAGACTGTGAATGCAGTGTGTGGCATGTTGTTTTCGACAAAATCATGACTTGTGTGGCTCTATTTTGTAGTGCCAGACTTCTTGATTCCCACTGTTGTACCCGGGTTATTACAGCCGCTTGCTTTCTTTTTAAATCCCACCTCCAAGTCACCATGCCCTGCGTGAAATACACTATGTATGGAAGCTACCCGTTCAAGCATGACTGCGCTGCTGTTGACTGCACTAACAACCAACACAACTGCAAAGTCTTCATGCAAGAACTAACCCACAGAAATAGGCGTATAGATATCGTACGATGGTGCAAATACACAGAAGCATAAGGAAGAAAAGACACAGAGCTTGCATGTTTTTCCTTCCTTCTGTCTGTGTGTTTGCACTGTTGTACGAAATGAACTTAAGCCAACTCCCCCAATTTAATACTTTACTCAAGCGTATACATGTGCGAAGTCTATAAATTTTCTGGAGGCTTGCAGCGCTGCGCAAATGGGTCTTCATGTTGAACGGAAAGTACTTCCTATCCAGCAGCTTGGCACGAGCAGCAAAAAAGAAAAGGTGTGGCACGCCAGTTTAGAAAGCCCGTTTATTGACCTAAATGCAGTTGCAGTCAGAAACTCAGTTTTTCTAGAAGTTAGCTGTGTTTATTTTACGAGGCCAAGGTCTGCGAAAATCAACCCTTTGCTTGCGTTGCAGCACGGGTATGTGAGAAGGGCGAGTGTGCAACTAATCCCTCGAGTATGGCAAAGTCACCTACAGCAATTGACCACAAAAGGGTAGTGCAGCAAAATAGATCCTCACAGGCCACAATTTGAGCGAGAGTGATTGACAGCACGCTTGTAAATACCCAAAGTCAGCAATGGACGTCAAGGGGGTCAGTAACAGGTTTCTAGAAGAAACATGCAGCCACACTTTTTTGCTCTTTGTGCCAAACTGCTTGATTCAGTGTTTTCAGTTCAGCGTGATGACCCATTTGCACAGCACCGTGAGCCCCAGGAAAATTTATAGGGTGATTAGACTTCATGTAGGAGTAAAGCAGTGAATGACACACTTGGAGTGAAGTAAGGAAAAATACGCAAGCGATGTGTGTCTTTCTATTATGCTTCTGTGGGTTTGTCTCATTGTATATCTATACGCTTATTTCTTCAGGATATTTTTGCACTAATATTTTGTGCTTGCATTGCTTGTTAGTGCAGTCAACAGCGGCGCTGTCACACTTGAACGGATGGCCTCTGTGCATGTGAATTTCTGTCTGAGCACGGGACTTGAACGTGGGAATTAAAAAGACGGCAAGTAGCTGTAAACACCTGGGTATAACAATGCACATTAGAAAGACTGGCACTACAAATTGTGGGCTAACGTACGGGATAGCAGAGGACCCCGGCTAGCTTCGCTAGAGAAAGTGCTACGAGCCGTACACTAGCCCTGAGGAATCCGAAGACTCGCGCACGTGTTCGGGTTCTCAGAGGCTTTATTGCCTGGCAGTTACAGGGCATATACCAGACAACATGACTGTCGCTTGTGGGGAGACAGCGGCTCCGTTTGCTCGCTCAAGCTGCGGGACCCAGACCTCAATAACGGTCATCACGGCTGCGGGAGCAGGGGAGGCATACCGTGCAACCGATCAGGGCAGAATCTCAGCAGAGTCCGTGGAACAAGCTAGGTTACCGTCATCGGGGCATAGCCAACCGATTCCGACCAAATCGCCCAGTCCTTCCCTCGCGCACAGATTCACAGCGAGCCAGTTCGGCGCATCGCATGGGGTCACCAAGAGGTCATGGCTCACGCGATGCGCCGGCCGCCCAAAATGGCGGCTCCTGGTTCGCGAAAGCATGTGCAGGCGAGGCGTAGGGAAACACGGGTCCCCATAAAATCGAACCACACAGTTTGTGATTTTGACGAGAACGCGCAACACCCTTCATTCACGACATGCGACACGCTGTGACACACTGCATCTGTGTGCAGCGTGGTCAAGCCTGGCATAAGAATTAGTTCTCGTTTTCCTTGAATGTGCTTTCAGGCAGTAAGCTGTGGCATGATGACACATCAAATGAAAAGGCATTTACACATTTTCACGCCATATGAGACGCACAAAATGCATTCCAACGTGAGCGGTGGCATTCGGTTGGGGCAGCGGCTGGTCTGCCCGCAGTACCCACAGGAAGCAGCCGGACGGTGCAGCCCAAGGAGTGCCGGAATATTTTGATTTATAAAGGTTAATGTTTAAGGCTTATACTATATTCCTAAGCATCCGATTTCTATGCTCGAAGAGCCCCCCCGTTATCACCGAATCGAGGTTTGCATGCACACTTTTCTTCACTGTGCGGGTAAATTTGCATACGTGTGATGTTTTATCGTCTGTGGGTGCTCTTTTCAGCAGCTCCCATATGCCCCACGTACACTGTTATGCAGGAGAGCAGTATCTGGTAAACGACACGCATTTTACAAGGCACAAAAGCACGCGTGTGCTTGACTTTGGAAGTTGTAAAACTGGCGTTATGTGGACGCTTTTTGTTCACCAACGAACAAAGCCTGCCTATTTTCTTCTTAGCTGAGAAAAGGATTTGCACGCCATATCGAGACCCCACATTTTTCAGCCCATGTGCCATCTTGTGCATGTAGGGCATGACCGCACGTTTCACGAGTTCCTTTGCTGAGTTGTCTTGCCGTACATGCACAAAACGGCACGCAGGCAAAAAATGTGGGGTCCCTATATAGTATGCAACCCTTTTACTCAGCTAAGAACAAAATAGGCCGGCTTTATTTTTTTCATTGGTGAACAACAAAAAAACGTTCACATGGTGTAAACACACGTGTGCTTGTTGCCTTGTAAAATGTGTGCCGTTTACCCAATACCGCTGTCTTGTGAAGGAGAGTACATGGGGCAGGTGGAGCTCTTCGTAAATGTAAGACTAGAAGCGCAGTCGGGGACGATAAAAGATCGCACGTACGCAATTTCACCTGCAACTTGCAATAAGTGTGGGTGCAAACCCTGTTTCGATGATAGCAAGGGGCACTTCGAGCTTAGAAATGGGATGGTTAGGGAGATACTAGAAGCCTTTTACGTGAACATTTAAAAAGCTGACTGCGTAAGCCACACCTTGATTACGCTCCACAAAAAAGAAGCCAAGATTGTCGGCCATATGCTCAAGTGATTTCTCAACCCCCTCTACACACGCTTTATCCTGTGTTTTCTTGTTTTTTCAGTGCAATATTGTTTGCAAAGGTGCATCAATATTTTCTTCTCCCTCTGCGCATGCGCGCACCTGCATGTGTTTTTCCATTTTGCTAATACAGGTTGCGGGTCAACGCTTGTGTTAGGCCTCTTATTGTTATACTATTCCTTTCCACGCCCTGTGGTTTAAGTATATTAATGAAAGGCAGAAAATATTTTTGGTGAGAACTATATTTCCCGTAGTTTTTTTTTTTGTCAATGGTTTTCACTCGTTCATCCTTAAACCAGGCTGAGTTCATATATCAGAATAAGAAGGCGACTTAAAATGTTAATAAGAAGGAAAGAGGACGTTTTATTGCGAACAAACAAAAAATAGAAGGTCTGTGTGAGTTTCCTTGACCAGATATGTGGCCTGCCTTCTACTTTCAGAATCCCCTGGTGAAATGTGCGTCAACTATGCCCTCAAGTACCTGTGGAGGTTATTTACAGAGGCGAGCCGCCGTGAAAAGAGGGTCTGTGCACAATAAAATGAAGCTGTGGTGTGAGCGCACGGTTTCGCATTACTTTTTCCACATTAAGCAGCAAAAGTGTCCTGGCAGCCACGCATTCTATGCATATTCTGTCAAGACAGCTGCCATTCCAGAAAAATTCACGACCCACTATTCTCCCTGTGACGCCTATGCCCGCTAGAAGGGTATGCCGCCATCTGTACCACCATGCGCCCCAAGTGACGCCTAAGCCCGCTAGACGGGTATGCCACCATCTGTACCACCATGCCCCCCAATAGTGCCCGATAGTGCCCGCCAATGCCCGCCAGCGGCGTGCCCGATAGTGCCCGCCATTTGGCATGGCGGGGTCTCCACTACAATAATCCACTATTTTGACCGGCAGCAGCTTCCGCTATGCCCGGCGTGGCGGGATTTCGGACAGGGTCTCTTCTTGTCTGTCGCTCCTCCGATGGAAAACGCAATCGAGGTTCCTCAATTTTTCTTTAATGTTTGGAAGAGGTCCACTTAACATCTTTTCGGTTTTACTCCCACTCCCGTTTGCCACTATTTTCGCCCAGCGTATTTTCCCATTACAAAATAATAAATCGCGTCTCCCTCTACCTCGCCTCTTTTCAACAGTATTTTAAACCCATTCTTCCTTTTTTATTAATATAGAATCAATCGAGCATGCATTTTACCTAAACTAGTGCTTGTAGTAAAGGTTACGCCCGTTATGTTTTTCTTTAAATGTGCCCTAGGTGTCTTTTGCGCATAGTAATCTTGATATGTACGAGTTTCCGGTGGCTTTACATATTTCGCTATTCTGTTTTCAAGCAATTCTTGCTCAGTCTTTCGGTCATGTGCTTCAATTCAGTGAAGGACGGTTGTACGGACGCCTTGACAAACAGACAGAGAGACAGACGGACAGACGGACAGACGGACAGACAGATCACAGTATCCGCGCTTATAAACCGAAGAATGGCTACTGTCTTTAAAATTTGTGGCAGCCCAAATTACAGCGTGCAATACTTGCAGGTGAGGTTAAAAAAGGACGCAGAATATGAAAGGTGGCGTTACACTAACTCAACAAGCACCATTTATCTATAAGATTACAGGTGAAAATTGCACTACTTACAATAGCCGGATATAGGTTACTTAGTTGCAAACGCGTTCCCGTTGGCTGCACTGTACAGAAGCCACGAGCAGGCAACTGATTGGTCGACGTGATGACGAACACCGTGTAGAAGGTGGAGTCGCTGAAAAAAGTTGTAGAAACTCCATTGTGGTCAAACAACACAAAATCTGTCAGCGAGACCAATCTCTTCGATGAAGCCCAATAATAATTCAATACATATGATAGCAACTTTGATCTTATCACGTTGACCAAGGACGTTTTGCGTAGATGACTTCTTTCACGCAGGAGCACAACCTTAGAACAGTGTCCTTTCAATTATCCGGCTAAGGTGATATAACATACGTCCCTAGCGCCACTCAAACCGAGACCCCAAGAATTCAAAAGACGCAACTAAAACCGCCCGTTCTATCCATTTTCTTTTTATAAAAATAAAGGGTTATGCACAAGCTCCTTTTTCTTTTTTTGCTATGAACACTACAGGGTGCGCGAATGCCTCATACAAGTTTGTACAACTTCTCCTTCTGGGAGCAGCAGTTACTTAAATGCTGTTCTTATTCTATGTTCCAGAGATATCCCCGGGAAAACATGGCAGACACAGAAGGTTCCACGACTCTCATGCACATCTTTTGGTGTCTCCCCTACATGGCATTGCCAACGCAAGCAAACGCGCTGACTCCATGACACTGTTATAGTGCTGAGCGCAGTTGGCGTGTTGTGTGGGGGCGTGTGAAAAACGTCGCGGTGTGCCCTTGTGAAGCCGGAGCAAGGTCTGCGCACCACCTCGAGTTTTCAGTTATCGAGCGAGAGAAACGACATTCTTTAGCGTTCTCCCAAATCTCTAAACACAAGTTACACTAGTTTGTTAAAAAAACACTGCTGCAGTAGCTTATTCTGTTGCTTTAACTCTATCAATGGCTTCATTGATTCATGCAATGTTGACTCGCATGAAGCGCGGTGACACGAATAGTGGTCGAAGAATTTTTTGCTTGGGTATACTTCGCCCTCATCAACACTGCTATACTCGGGAACAAGTTAACAACGGCAATAGCTCATGCACGTTATCACTCCGCCAAAGCGACGGACCCGGATGTCAACGGGCGCGTGTTTTGAAAGGAGGTTGCTATGCATGGGTGATGTCGTCTGCCTTTTCTGATGTAGTTTTTTTGTCGTCGCTGCAGTAGTTTACAAGCGTATTAATCCCGAAAAATCACGGAAACGGCTCGTGCCATGTTCAAAATACTCCCAGTGACGCACTACTTGCGCAGCGAGGAGTAACATCTGGTCGCGGTGATGAGGCACAGCGGCAACTTCCGGCAAGTTACCAAGAAATACGGAAGAAGGATAAAAGCGCATCCAAGAAGTTTTGGAACCACGTGAAATCACTATGCTCAAAAAACGACAACCATCAAAAATTCCTGATTGATGAGGAGGGGGAAAATTTTGAAGGAGAGCACGCGTTGGCGCATAGTCATCGAGTGATTAGTGAGAAGATTAGGCCAATAGTGGTAGCGAAACCTGCACAGATAACATCAGCGCCACAGACGACTACGGAAAGGAAAATAGGTTTGAGCAACCTTGATTGGAAAAAAGCAGAGCAAAACGTTTCCCCCCCAGACAGCAGTGGGCCCGGGCGGTATACCAATGCAACTGATAAACATGCTTGGACCTAAAAGTAAGGAATCGTTTATAAGGGCAATAGATAAGGTGATAGAAACCAAACAAATACCAGAGAACTGGCTAGAAAGTAGGATGAATTTATTATATAAAGGCAGAGGAGACAAAGCCAGTATTGGTTCATACAGACCACTCACAGTAACGTCAGTGGTGTATACATTCGTAATGCTGGCGATAAAATCACAAATTCAAGCATGGATGGAAGAAAATGAAATACTTGGGGAACCGCAGAATAGATTAAGGCAAGACATGCGACTGGATGATAATTTGTTCGTGATAACGCAATGCATTGAAATTGCGAAAGCACAGAACAGACCACTATGGATTTCGTTCTTGGTCATCAAAGGGGCATATGACAACATAAATAGAGAACGGCTGTGGAGAATGCTGAAACTCCAGGGATTAGATTACGAGTTAGTACAGTTCCTTATACCTATCTATAAAGACAATACACTGCACCTTACTTGGGAAGGACAGAAATGCGCCCAGCAGGTCAACAGGGACTGAAACAGGGATGCCCTTTGAGCCCAATACTGTTCATGCTTTGCATGGCAGGGTTAGAAAAGAAACTAGGAGAAAGTCAAGTAGGGTTTAGCCTAACCCATATGCTACAAGACGAAGAAGTACAACAGCATATTCCGGGAATGTTATATACAGACATTGTTCTTTTAGCTGATAACCAAACCGATATTCTGCGGCTAATAAATATTAGCGGCCAGGAAGCCACCAACCTCGGGTTAAATTTCAGTGCAGAAAAATCAGAAATACTGGTTTTCAATGACGCTACCACTGACGTAGTGTCTATCCAGCAAGGCGAATTACCTAGACTGAAGGAATATAAATATTTGGGAGTGTGGATAAACGAAGGGGATAACTACTTAGGAACTTACGAGGAGCCACTCAAGGTTAAGGGAAAGCGAAACGCAGCAAAAATGAAGCATAGAGCTCTGTGGGGGTATAGCAAATATGAAGTAATAAGAGGAATGTGGAAAGGAGTAATGGTTCCGGGTCTCACGTTTGCGAATGCTCTACTCTGTTTAAAATCAGACGTTCTATCAGGCCTTGAAGTAAACCAGAGAACGGTAGGACGTTTGGCCTTAGGCGCGCATGGAAAAACAACTAACGAAGCAGTTCAGGGAGATATGGGCTGGGCGTCGTTTGAATTTAGAGAATCTCATAGTAAAATATGTTTTGAGATGAGGTTGAGGGCAATGGATCAACGAAGGTGGGCAGCTAAGATTTTTAGGTACCTATACTTGAAAAGCGGGGACGCGCAGTGGCTAAGAGAGACTAGAAGGCTAACCATGAAATACGGAAAGAACAGTGGAGAATCCAAAACAGCCAAGGTAACCAAAAATGAGGCAAGGCAGATTGAAACGAATAAATGGAGGGAAAAAATGGAAGCTAAAACGTCGTTAGAGACGTAATGGGCTGAGAAATTGAACAATAGAAAGAAAAATTTCTACGATAATTCTCAGGGCAGTGCTTTGCTTTTTGAGGCTAGAGCAGGTTGCCTGCAAACTAAGAGTTTTGTGGGGAAGTATTCACAAAATGATGGGGTGTGCCCGGTCTGCGGAAAAGAAACAAACTATGCGGCACATAGTGTTAGAATGTGAGGGTATCTAGCCAAATCTACATGAAGGGAATACTGGGTTTCCAGAAGCCCTAGGATTTAAGGGTATCATAGAGGAAGTTAACTTCAAGGCTGTCGAGGGGACGAAAAGAAGATTAGAATGCTGGTGGACGAAAAGCAGAGAGGGTAATATTGCCTTGGGCAGTTACCACCTCTAACAGGAAAAAAAGTATTTTGTGCCTAATAAACCAAGAGTGTAAATTATGGTTATATTAGTCCTTTTTGGTAAGATGACATGTAATTACCCCGCTTCAAAGGGGAAACCAATAACAATCATCATCTTTATCGTTGCCACTTTTAAGGGGCACTGACACAAAAAATTTGCATCTTGGTTTTTTTGTTGCGATAAGTAGCTAGTGAAGTACTTATAACCTGTAGAAACCTCATTTGCTTCAGCGGGCGACGGTTGTTTAATTAGAGGCCTTTTCAATACGGCCAGTCGCAGTTTCGGTTTCAGCGGGTGCCGCGAAACGATGGATTTTGTGTTTACAAAGCTGACCCCTTGACCGTCGGAGGGATATCATAGAGCAGAGCTGCCGTAGCACTGTCGAATCCGCATCGGCGGCAGTTTCTGCGAATGCCCGCGCGTAGTGATCTCGTGAGCCGCTTAATTAAAAAGCGGCCGTGGACGTGACACAGGCGCTGCGAGTGCAAATGCTACCGCGGCTAGAGAACGACGCGCGACGCTCGAGACAGTGGGTGGCAAGACGCGCGCTGGTAGCAGCCGACCGATCTGCCTACAGGTCCGCCTACAGATGGGTTCGGCTTAGCACTGCGGCGGATATTCGAGTGCCGCTCTCGTAAGCGGTGCGGATGACAATTTTTAATGCAACCCGCCATCGCATCATTAACTCTTTTCTCATATAAGCTGCAATGGTCGGGACTTGGGGACAATTTCGTGCAGCGGTAACAAGCTTTCACTCGAGCTACCTGCGCCGGCCTGGGCCACTTCGCGGCCGCAGCCACCGCCTGCACAGCGACCGTGCGGCTCGCTCAGTTGGCTTTTCGTGTCTCCGGCGTGTTTTCGAATAAAACGTAATAGAAACAGAGTGCCTGGAATCGCTGTAGAACTTTGGTCACGGCCAGCTGCCCGATGAGCTGACGAAATTACGGCGCCTCCGCCGCCAACGATCGGGTCGTTCGTTCTCGAGAGCAGAAGCTCCGCCCTCCTGCCGTCCAATTGGAGCGGCGAGGCCGGGCGAGCCGGCGAAAAACGCCGGCAGTGCGGAAGCGGCAAACACAAATTCGTGACGTGTTTGTATGTTGTTTATTTACACAATATGTGCGGGATGTCGATTGCGCGAGGTCCTCTGCTGGCTGCTCGGTTGTGTTTCGCACACTTTAAAATTGATTGTATATATGTTCTAGGCTGTATTCGCCGCTGATATTTTGCAGATGATGTGTATGTGTTCACACCAATCTATCTCCGAAGTTATCCCGCCTTCAAAAATTGTGTCAGTACCCCTTTAAGTTGTCACCGAGTATATAGAAGTGTTGTGCGCAGCCGTGGGTGACAACATGCAAGATTTCGAAGCAGCGAAAAAAAAGTCCTCAATAAAACTCCATTCAATATTCTCAATGATGCACTTCCCAAAGGAAAAAAAACTGCACTCATGAGCATTTTGCAGATTTCGAAGCAGCGAAAAAAAAGTCCTCAATAAAACTCCATTCAATATTCTCAATGATGCGCTTCCCAAAGGAAAACAACTGCACTCATGAGCATTTTGGCGCTCGTTTGAAGACACGCGGTCCAAGTACGTCGCGAGTACGAGTTGTATGGCGGAAGCAATTCTGCCCACTGGCCTTTGCGCTGGCAAAGGAACACGTTCAGACATGACAAAAGGCATGGAATAAATTGAAAACTCACTTTACAACTTTTCTGAAAATTGACTTGAACGTTGCTAGCCCATTCTCCTCTTTGAATGCGTACAAGCCCAATCCGATGAAAAGTTTTCTTTCTTCTCCTTTTCTCTGTAATTTTGTGAGCTCCTGAAAAAAGATTTTCACTTTATTAGCAAAAATGTGCTCCTTATGGGCTAGAATAAAAATGTTTGCATGGCTTGCGCGGCCTTCCCAATATATAGTAAGGCTTAATCTAACAAAAAGGGAACAGCGCAAACTCAGACAAACCTTCTTGTCACCTTCTTCTTCTTGTGTTTTGTCTGAGTTTGCGCTGTTCTCCTTTTGTAATCATGCACCAACTCGCCCAAGCCTTAACCCTTGCAAGCTTAATCTAAAAACTGGATCTGGGACTCTGATTGCCATTTTTGACACGTTCGATCCTCTATATTTATCGCAAATTGTATTAAAGAAACTGTTTTCTCCTTTCAACGAAGATTGCGAGCGAGAAATTCATGGGAAAGAAACATTCGCGGCTAACTGTTGCGAAATGCAGTCGGATTCCTTACTGGCAGATGTTTAGAATTTCTAATTTGCGACTGTTAACCGCACCCGTCGAGAACTAATAATGGCGAAAATTCTAAGCACTCTTTTTAACTTGAACCTTTTGGACAAGCATGGCTCAGCTGATTTGCTGCATGCTGGCCCTCTTCTCTGACTTCATTTGGTTTGCCGTTCAAACTACGAGATCACAACACGCAGTAAATGCTGCGGGCAGACTTTGTTTATTTGTCCCGCAAAAAGCTTCTATGGGCCTTCAGTGAACAAAAATGTATGCCCTGCAGAACCAAGACAACTTCCCTTAAACCGATCTCCCTCCCGATTTCCCCCTTCCGGCTACATTCTGGCTACTGTTCTTTTTTTCTAGGTGTGGCTGCCGCATGTTTTCTACGTTGTTTGACTATCTTTTGCTCCTGTAATAACTAGAACATGCTTGTTAATGCACTGAAAAGATTCCCCATTTCTTTTTGTGGTCTGTTCCTTTATTTTTTCCTTTACCATCATTTTGTTGTCCGTAATATCCGTACCAAATACATGCAGACACACAAAATTCTAACGCTGGAATCCTCAAGAGGTGATAAAATGAAATTACTTGATCTTTTGAAGTGGAAGCTCCTGTTTGACTCCTCGAAGCATCTTACCCTGTTTCCTTCCTGCCTATCAGGCAATACCACCCTTGTGAACGTACCCCCGTAATCTCCCGCACAAACACTTGCAAATGTTAGTTTTTCCCGCAAAAAAAAAGGTATTCTACCACTGTGTTTGCTTTCCCAAATCTGCAAAGGTTAATTCATCAGCGCTTTCCAATGTAGTAACTCTTGCGCTTGCTTTTTTTTCTTGATATTTCTAAGAGACTGTGTAACTACATTTGGCTGATATGCCATAAAATCATTTTTCTACTTCTTGTTGGTCTAAATTATTTGCTTGAAGTAATGCATAAACAAAAAAAAACAACATTACGCCTTTTCTCTGCATACGCATATTCAGCGTTCTAATCAATTCCGTAGGGTTTAATGAAGGCCATATTCCTCACCGCCAAGAAAAGTTTTGCTTTAACCACCAAGCTTACAAGGTCGGGGCCCTTGGCGACAATATCGAGAACGCCGTAGTTTGCAACGTTGTGGCCCTTCTGTGCATGATCGTTGATATCACCGGCTAGAAGCTGCAGCGGGCTCACGTCCACGTAGCTGCAGCAATGACGAATTGGATAAGACGTTATGCAATGGTTAGAAATGTAGAGTATCTAAATTTGAAGATTTCGGCCAGTCGGCGGAATTTTCGCTGGTCACGAGGTACCAAATGCAGCGAATATCAAGTAAAAATGTTCGATACCTGCGCACAAGAAGATAAATGGAGCTTAAATTTTTGCGATATTCGCGGAATAACGAAATGTTTGGTTATTCGTCTACACCAATAGAGATGAGCCCCGAATAGTGGAAATATAGACAAGGTGAGAAACACGAAATTTTTTTACTTACATCGTAACAAAACCAGGAAGGAAAACTTACCTTAAATGGCACTTTTATGCGAGCGGGCAATGAAACGAAATGTATATAATGTATGACCACGTTTAACGTGCCCGATTTTGACTCATTGTTTTTTTTTGTTTTTAGTCTTGTTTGTAGCGAAACTCTTACCAGGGTCTCTTTTACAGCGAAACTACAAAGGCGCATTCTCGTGTACGTGTTGCGATTGCTGTGTTCGTCACCAAGATCGTCCCGATCAATCATTGCATACAAACTCCAGAAAACTGGGAGATGACAAACACACTCTACCCCAGAAATGGAAGAAAAAAAAAATAATTGCTCCTGGAATCGTGGCGTATGCCAGTTCGTGGCAAATATGGGACGAGGGTGGAGTGAGTAAGACCTTGTGCCTCTTTCTCAATATAGGCGAAATTTGTGTGCAATTGGACAATGGGGAGCAGAGACGCCACTCACATGGGCAGATAATTTACTCCCGTTAGCAGCTAACTGCTGAAATGTGGCCCAACCCGCACATATCTGTCAGGAGGATGGGCAGTGACGGTGATGAATAATTATAAAATGGGCACCTACCAGCTACACAAAACCGTGGCTAGACCAGTGACGTTTCACAATTTTATAGCGAAATAGTTGGCAACTAATCACTGCTTAATATGCTTGACTCTCTGTCTCTGTGGGCAGCTCTCACATGTAAAAACTAGAATTTTACAGCAATCTCAGGGCACCGCTTTTTTACAGAGATGGGCGCGGTACCCTGCTGGCGTTTCCTGATGACTGCGAGAAGAGCAGCCACCCATATACTTTCATAGAATAATAACCAGAGGGGATATTGGTGCTAGTGTTAACTGGAACACGGAGGCGCCGCTTACGCTTTGATAGGAATGTTCGGTAAATCTGGAACCGGATATCATATGGTTTAAACAGGCCTATGGGGGCGCAAATTGGGGTTTTTTACAAAAAACTGTTTATTCCCGGATTCTCTGTTAGCAAATTTAATGGCAAAAAAGAAAACTGGTGACCAAAAACTGGTCTTGCAGGAAATTAAACAGCGCGTTTACATAAAAAGCAGACGCTGAGTCGACGAGGTTGAAGGAGCAGGTGTGCCATTTCACGCGAACTTCTTTAAAAAACTGATTGTAAATGTTTTGGCGCTTGTAGTTTTTAATATTAGGAAAAGCTTTGTGCTCCTAAAAAAGAAACCGATTACATTTGCGGAAGTTATTTTAGCCTGATTTACTCACATTCATCAAGCTGCGTTCCCGTCAGCCGCCGGTACTGCTGGTCTACGCCGCAGAAGCCAGCGTTCGCACGAAGAGAGTGCTGCAGGTCGCAACCTGCCTCAGCTTCGAAAATTCATTGATCTGCCGAATGAGCAGCGCCGCAACTCCTGATTCGGAGGCATCTACGCCGCATACAGCGCCGTCAATTGTATTTTCGGGCTTGCTGTACCGGAAAGGAATTGTAATCCAACCGATTCGCAACTCTGGTCATAAAAGCTTACCACTCAGGGCGGCCTCATTGCGCGTGCAGAATTCAGTTAAAGCATAAATGTATTCTTAAACGCTTCTGCCAACATAGGCAAATACGTTCATGCAAAATCCAAAACGAAAGCGAAACTGGCTGCACGATTCAATCCACAATAACTTCCGCAAGCAGCTGAGTGCCAATCAGTATACAGAACTATTCATCACGTCCACCACGGCGGACGATTGCAGCACCAGATTCTTTTTTTTGTTTTTGTATGAAACTGTATGCAGCCGCCACCCCAGTTGTTTTCCGTCGATCGTATTGGACTACGTATCGGGCGGCTTATTCGTAGGCCTGGCCTCACCTAAACATTTGTAAGTACGTTTTTATTCAACATGTAAGCACAATGCAGCTTAACCATGCTTGCGAGATTGAGCTCACAAGAAAGAAGTTAGCGCATTCAAGGTTCGCCCATTCTGCACACAGGCCGTAGATGAACTGTACCATGCGTTTCTCTCGTCAAAATGACGGCCTGTTGGACCATGTATCGCCCTATGTTTTCGGTCGATGCTTTACCATACTTTGCCGCAGTGGCGTAGCCAGAAACATTTGTTTAGTGGGAGGAGGCGGGGGGTATACGCCACCTGGTAAAAATAAAAATGAAAAGAACAAGCGCCTGTTTCCAAGCAAGGTGGCGTTTGCCAAGTTTAGTTATTACAGGGAAGCGTAAGTGTTGTCAGTGATGGCGTGTGTAGCTGGAAAACGCCCTGAAGGAAAGCCAATTTTCTCTTACGATGATGACGTGTGATCGGTAGTGAAGCGAACGAAAGAAATGCTTCACGTGGTCATAGTCAAACCTTGTACCTCGCGTCATGAAGCCTGGATCTTTCCTATTGCTCCATTTTGAGATTGTCGAAGCTCAGTCGAAACCCAGCCGACCAGCGAATAATCCCTCACGACGAAGCTTCATTTCGAGCTATCCTCGTTGTTATACGTAGGGGTAAACGATTCCTTCTTTGTTTCGTAGTTTGCCTGTCTCTTCCTTTCCTCCTTCCCTTTTATGTAGCGAATGTGCATATCTAGACGAAGGTTCCCCAAGAACAAATTCAGTCAGCTCTCGCTCCGCCGTTGCTTGTCCTTCGTCTTGTACGTGCTTGTACTCATCGTGAAAACCACGTCGCAACACCCCCTAACTATTCTTCTTTAAACATTCTCTCAACAACACCGGCGTTGTCTCAAAGTGTAAATGAGAAGGCCAACTCACTTGATGTCAAAAGCCATTCCACCATTAGTCGAATTATAGGCTTTCATTCGTTCTTTGTATAAGTCCCAGCTCCAGTCGTCACGCACTCCGTGTACCACGCCTGTTTTGTCTATGAAGAGCTTGTAGTAAAACAGGTAGTGGCAAAGGCCATCCATTGGGTACGAGATCGTCCGGGTGGTGTAGGCGCCAATGGTGCAGACCAGCTCTTTGACTGTAAGCAAATACAAAGTTGGTCGGGTTGTCTGAACATGCTTCACAATCTGCATTATTCATACTATAATCAAAAGGCACAAGTTTCGTTTTTCTCACTTTGTCGCAATCTATTTTTAAAGGGGAATATAACTGAGTGCTACCCAGGGCGAACATCATTCTTTAAGGGAATCAAGAATAATCTCGTGTATCAATACTACACAGAAAGCTGCGGCATGTACCGTACGATGATGTGTACTCTTTAAATACTGCAATACCACACGTATTACAGTGCACATTAGTTGAACTCCTGGACACGCAGGAATGTTTGGCAATGAAATGGCCCGCTCGCTAGCCCCCGCAATAAGAACCCGTACGCAAGACTTCTCATATTAAACATCTTCCCAAAAACCAGTACGAAAGACTTCTCATAATAAACGTCTTCCCAAACGCCCCCGAATAGTTCTGTTCCACTTCGACTCAATCAGCGACCGTACCCCTCTTCACACTCCGCTCTAAGCAGGCGACAGCAATCAGTAGTGAGGCAAGCTCAAGACAAGCTGCTTTCTACCACTAGTGAGGATTCGTAGAGTAATTATGATTCGTAGAGTTATAGAGTCCCCTGTCAACAATCGTTGGAAGCGTTTCCCGGACGGCCCTCACTTGCTGTGGGGCGGTCCTAAGATCGGAAACACCCTCCCTCACCCCAAGCCGCACCCTCCCGCAGGCTACTCAAACTGGCTGTCAGGTCTCGGGCGATTACCCTGTTGTACTACCGGTTCGCCCCGTGGCTCACATGGGGCGGACTACACTATAGGAAACGAAACCTCTACTATAATACCCGACCCTCACCCGCCGCGGTGGCTCTGTAGCTAAGGCGTTGCAGTGCGGAGCATGTGGTCTCTGATTTGATTCCCGGAAGCGACGGCCGTTTATCAAATGGAAGCGAAAAAAAAACCGTCCGTGTGTACGAGATTTCGGCGCACGTTAAAGATCCCCAGGAGGTCAAACTTATTTCGGAGCCCTGCATTACGGCGCGCCTCACCGCCTCCGTTGGGCCGGCGCATTAAGCCCTACAATAAATCAAATCAACTATTATTTCCGGTGACACCTTCGCTGAGATAAAGCGTATTCTCTCTTCTTCTACCTCCAACCAACCCCTATAACTTTTGAAATGCCACACTAACCATGTTTAATTTTCGGGCTAATAAAACTCCCTAAAGTGGCCCAGAAACGCTCATTTAAACTGATTTTTTTCTTTTGAACTCAATTACAATTTGCGGAAAAGGACCTGAGAAAACTCTTTCACTTTAAGGCAAATGTTTTTTCGTAACCCTGTAAAAATGATTCCGTTAAAGCAAAGCAGCCCATGCATGACGTAGATCTTTTCAGAAGACTTTAGGATGTAGCGCAGCATTCTGGGTGCTTTGAAGTGTCAGAGAAGATCTTTGAGGGAGCCCTGCCTCAATCTTTATGTTAGAATTTTGAACATATTCTGGAATTCCAAGCAAGGGCAGTCTTGTGTTTTTTTTAGTTCAGATGGCCGTACATTTGAGTGCCTCTAAGCTGCAGAGTAAGATGAGTCAGGCGAAAAGCTATGACTCGACCCGAAGCCCCGCTTGGCCACTAGCAGGGGAGCACTGCACTAAAGGGAGGCACCTACAGGATGAGTTTTGAGTTTGCCGGTGACACCAGGCAACAGCTTACATCAGCGATAGACCGGTGCTGTTAAATCTATGGAGGCCGGTAGGGACATTATCGAAACCATAAAATGACAGTCATTGGTGATAGAGGCCTCCCTTGCTCTTTCACATCCCCGAAAAACACAAAAAGTGAAGACTGCGCCGTAGACAAGGACAGATGCTGCCGAGATATAGGCATTACGGCAGTGTACAGCAGTGAAAAAGTCGACGTAAACGATAACTTTGATTTTATAGAGCGATGGGGTTCTCGTGCCAGGCCGTACCTCGCGTTTCCTTCGAAATATCTCAAGTCTTCCGTAAAAAGCTATTAGTTCCAGCGCAATATCCGAGGTTCGCAAATCACACAGTAACAGAAAGTGACCCTTTGTAACCCCTGATATCGCAAGGACGTTCATATATAAAGCATCCAAATCTACCCGAATCATCACATCAGAACAAAGGGGAGCTATGTATGTGTGCTTTTGATCATAGTCATCGTTAACAATAGCCTACTCATGTCCACTGCCGGGCGAAGGCTTCTCCCGCTGACTTGAAACAACTACTGTCATGCACTGGTAGACTCCATTGTTGGCCCCAGAATTTCAATATTTCGTCGCTCAAAGGTGTTATTGGCCTTCTAGTTCTTCTAGACCCATCGACTGGTGTACTCTCTTTTACCATAATTGTGCACTGGTTGTCGGTTAGTCTCACTACATGGGCAGCCAAAGTCCATTAGTTTTTTTTTTACTTGAACATACCATCTATTCGAGTTTGTTCCCTGATCCATTAAGCTCGTTTCCCCACCTAAGTGTGACTCCTGTGATCATTCCCTGATCATAGTTGCCTATGATCGTAATGCGCACAGTTTCAGCTACATATGCACTGGTTGCATATTTTTCGTTTGAGTGATAGAGATAGCTTAGTTTTCGATATTTGGAGTTGTTTACCGAGTGGTCCCCAGCCCCTACCTATTCTGCGCCAGATTTCTCTCTCGTGGTTGTGGTGAGCACAAACCACTGCGCTGAGGTAATTATATTTTTGCACATATAGCAGTTCGTGTCATCACCTGAATAGGGCTGTTTGGGCACGCGTATTCCTCATTACCGTAAATTTATTCATATTTATTTTGGCAGTGCTTTCTCATTGTAGATCCTGAAGTATTTATTGCAGGTTTTATGCCGTCTCACGCTTGGCGCTTTCTTTCCTTGACTTGTTTCTATACTGTTTGCTCCGAAAGATAACTCAAAAATATTCTTGCAACAATGACTGCCACCAATGGCGCCAATTCTGACTTCAAATGTGTCAGCCCATGCAGGAATGAAAACGTTCTAAATGAGAGCTTGTAGCCATTCCTATGGCCGGGTATACGCTGCAGGTAGGGCAAGCAGGAAAGATCGTGCAAACATGGGATAGTTTTTGCGTGTGTATTCCGTACAACTCTTGCTACCCTAAACATAGTCCATGCCTTACAATTTAAGATAATCGCCATTTAAATGGATACAGCAGCAGGCAGTGGTTGTATTATCATTGCCGAAATGTAAGCGTTTTGCAATCGAGATTGCGGCAGGAATAGAGATGGCATGATAATGCGCAATTCAACTGGTCCCCTCAAGAAAAACTTTTTTGCCATCGCATGAACTGCCCGGCTATTGTGGTGTCCAGTGCTTGTAAATCTGTGCTACTGTCATTTATTTCTAGAGCTGACTGCGGCAATATTACCACACCCGTTATTGATTGGAAATATAGCCTTACTAGGTGTTCTTGTGGTTGTCATGGTCATTGGGGTAGTTGTGGTGGTCGTTCTGGCCTTCGTTGGGGTAGTTGTGGTGGTCGTTCTGGTCGTCGTTTTAGTCGTTGTCGTAGTCGTGGTTGCGGTCGTAGTCGGTGTCTTAGATCCGCTCCAGTCAATTGTTAAGGATGGAGTTACAGCAAGAGAACTCGGGCCGAACGAGGACCTAGATGTTGTCGGCTGAACAGCGCCTGCGGAATGAAAATCCACGATCATCTTTTGTTGCCTGCAGAATGAAGCCCTATCCTAACTGCACTGCTGCTCTGTACCCCGAAGTCATTCTTTCCCTGGGATTTTCATGTCACTAGGCCTTAGGGTTATCGATTTACTCTTCTTCCGCGTCCCGTTTCTCGTTAGAGATGTTCTTACTTGGACGGTCCGCCAGTGCGAGCTCCTTGCAGTATATTCCAGCGAAAGAATCTCTACATGTGAGCTAAAATGTTCTAGGTGGGGCATATATCTAACCTCATTACGGCGCTTTCTCAGAATATTTGTTGAACTATTTGCAGGTGTTCTCAAGAATCACTGCGCAGGCAGTGCAGACAGCGAATCCTAATTTTCCCAAATATTTTCCCTCACTGGGACCAATCACACCCTCTTAAAACCCTACTATGCGCCCCTATCCTCACAAACTCGTCATCACGGAACCAGCTGACATTTTCCCAACCTGTGCAGTCTAGGTAGTTGTGCCTCAGATATCTCGTCGATTCAACTGTAATTTTTAAACCATAGAAAATGTTCATGTCGCAAGAACATCCCTGTGCCCCTCACGCACTTTAACACACCCCACTGATCGCTTTCCGCTATCCTTGAATCTGTACGAAGGCGAATTATCACACCTCTTGGACGCGATCTTCCAATAACAAGGGAGTGCCTCAGAACACGCACTCCGTTCGGAGTATATTCCTCACGCCGAGAAGTGTCGAAGGTGCAACTGCACATTCCCTACGGTGCATCAGTCGCAGCAAAAGCGCCTTCGCAACGACTGCAACCATCTGCGCGAACATTCCTCGGGCCATCCTCTTTGGCTCTATGTTTACCGTCTCCCACCACTATAATATCTAGCAAGCTTCAGTCGAATTACTACGGCCCTTACCATGTAGCCCAGCCTACGTGTTGCGTGGAATATATTACGCAGCCGCAGGCACCTTTGATGGAGCTTATCCAGCACGGGAATCATAATGGTCACGTTCAGTGCTCGAAGCCATACTACGGCCCACTTGTTTTGTCATGGCTTGTGTCATCGGGACGGCGTATTTCAACCCGAGGGTCAATTGGTAGAGGGAACAGTTGCCACCATCGAAAGTAATGTTACTCGCGCAGCCAAATAACAGCGAAATGGAAGAAACCGTCAGCGAAGCAGAGAAACTTCGCGCGGCCCGGATCGTCCCCATTGGGACACACAAGATCTCTACAGTCAGGGACGCAGAATTTACTATCGGGCCATTCAATCTTGTTTTACGCTCTCTCTCTCTCTCTCTCTCCATTAAGACTTAATGGAACCCCATTCGTGAAAGTATGTTCTATGCCCCCGGCTGCCGCTTGAAGATCAACCCTGTGAGAGTATAGGCCACTATTCGGCCATTCAGGTTCCGCGCTGGGTACATAGCAGATCACTCGCTCGCTTCCGTAGGATCACCGTAGTGTTGGCTCGCGGTTTTCGTACTTTTCTGCCATCTGTCCCTATCTTGTATGTCAAGGCCTTAAGGCGACGCGGACAGCTCGTGGTAACTAACGCAGAGATGGCGAGCCGCTGATATCGTGTGGACAGACTGCGGGTTTTTATTCTCCTGTTCGAAGACTCTTGAAGTAGCTTGTGGTGAGCTTCGACAAGCAATGACCCGCCTTCACCGTGATTGTGCGTAACACGAAGAGGAAAGTGCACGAAACAGGCGTCGCGTTAGGTCTTGGGACGGCTATGGGAGTCGATAGGAAAACTTACTTGTGTTGCCATCTTTGGAAACGTCCGGACCTGATGATGGTCGTCCATCGCTGCCTATCGAGGCCGAGTCGTCGGCAGCTGCGTGCAATCAGTTCCACAATCCAGGCTCATTTTCACCGGCCAGCATGCAACGTCCAAGCTTACATGCAAATCCACATCCCGGCGAACGAGAATATTTTAAAGAATACGAAGTCCATCCACTACACTAAAGATGGAAAACACGTGAAAGTGTATGGGTGGGAAACTATATTGACTTATTGTCACAGACTCGAGCGTACGATGCCTAAAAGTACTGTATATTTTTTTCATTTTATTGTACATCGCATAATTCTTGTTACAGTCGTCCGATTCATTCAGTTCGGTTCTAGTCGCCCCGAGAAAATGTTGGAACTCTTTCGAACGAAGCGGCCGTAACGCGACCACTCGCCTGCTCGCCGGCAAGAAACTACCAAAATAAAAGCTCCGTCGCTCAGCTTTCACCGAAGCTTCGAGTTCTTTCAAGGAGGCGCGCGAGGCCTTGCCAGTGCTAAAGCACCCCGATGATTCCAGAAGGGAGAAATAGGGAAGCTGTTCGGTGGACGGCGGCGGGCGCGTTGTGTGTTGTGCCCTCTGTCTCCGTGCCGGCAAAGTTATAAATAGAGAAGCCGCGCCTAATCAAACCAGCTACGTTTGGACGTGGTGATGTTACAACGGCTTCTGCCAGTTTGTGCACCGATGATGATGATTATGATGATGATTAGTGGCTCTCCTTTGAAATCGGGGCGTTGGTTGTCAGCAACCGACTTGCCTGTTTTATTTCGCTTACTTGCCCTACTACCAGCTAACCTAATAGATTTGCTTTCTCCCTCCCGTCTCCCCCTGTTCCCTGTTTTAAACTCATCGCTTCCACCCCCCCCTTTTTTCTCCCCTCGCTGTTCTAAATCCTCCTCCGTATGATTACTCCGCGTGCGTGTCTATCCCTTCCCTACTTTTCCTCCACCACCGCTCCAGTCACCTCTTCGTCAACTCTATGGCCATGATGTTGAGGTTCCCCCTCGCCCCAAATCCCAAAGCCTCCGCCAGCGTCGTTTTTCCCTCACCCCGCGGTGGTCGTATCTCTGTGCAGCCCCTGAGAATGTGGTTTATTGTTTCCCGAACACTGCCGCAGCATGCACATGTTTCATCCCGCTGCCTCTAGCTACCCGTGTATGCCCCTTTTCTCAGGCACCCAGCCCGTGCTTCGAAGAGCAACGCACTGCCTCTCATATTGCCATACAATACCTCCTTCTTACTTTCCCAGTTTCTGTGCCCTATAAGTCTCCAGGGTTTTTTTTCCTTCCATTTTTTGGGGCCACTTTGTTGTCTATGCTGCCTTTACCTGCTTTTTATCTGTTGTGTAAACCCCACTTTCTCCTACCGACATTTCGTACCGCTTGGTCAGCTGTCTGGTCCTCCGTCTCCACCGCGTGTCCATGGTCCTTATATATCACACCATCGCCGACCCGCACCATGGAGGACTCCAACGTACTACCGGGCCTCCAATCACAATGATCGTCTCGGACAGCCTGGCCTACAACGAAGCCACGCTTCCCAGGCAGCCGAACGGCCTCCCACAGCGGTGCATTGTCCGGCCCTGTCGGTGAATATTGTGGGACTCTGTCTCTCATATGCATCGAATGGTTCGTCTCCTTTAGAGTTAACTGCTCTACTTCGTAATATCTATTGGTTAACGCTCCTGATTGTATCAATTTGTCCAAGTTTGAATGGTTTCTTGCATTTGTATTCGATCTAAGTTGTCTCTCATTAACGTTACATTACCTCGTGCTTGTGCAGTGTTTTGCCTGTCTAAATATAAGTCTTTGTGCTGTTTTGGGTGAGGGCCCTGACTCATTCTTGTCGCTCTGGTCGGAAAAAACCGCACATCAGACGGCCACACCCTTCGTCACCTATGTCCTGTAGATTCGGTAGGGTTGTTTGCTCACTTGAGTTGATTCCCCACATCTTTTAACAGCGTACCAAATTAAAGAAATGGGGACACTTGTGCATGGCGAATTACTAGTATATTGATCGAATAGAGGCACAAATGTGTTAATATATTCAAATATATTTAAAATATTCTCACATGTTTATCCGGGTAGTTTTGATAAAAAAACACTATGAGCCGTTTTTTCCGTCTTCCACAGTGTTCAGGCATACATTGCAGAATACGTGAATTCTCTCACGTTTGAAACTTTACTGTTAACTTATCCAGACAACTAACTGAACGTCTTCGTATGAGGAAGTTGTCTTTGCAGCCGATTTTAGTGTAACTTTTCCCAGAATACCTGTAATAAATTCACAGCGATATAGCATTTAGCCAGGTATGGAGCCAGCTTGTGCGATTCTTTGTCGACACGACTACGCAGACGCCCGCAGGTTTGGATAGAACCAAGCGCAAGACAGCTTCGCTCTGAGAGCTCTGTGCCATTCCCCTCTCTGGAAGTGGATAACCGTGGCAGCTGTTTGCAGGTGATTGCTTCACCACAAACCCACTCTAAAACCGTGCCGTCATTCCAAGGAAAATAGTCAGCCATACGGCTGACGTGGCAAAAACAGTTTTTCTCTTTCCACCTCGCGCTATTCTGGGTCTCGACGACAAAGAGCTTAAATTGGCCATGCAGACACAGTACACGTTCCTTTTCTTGGAAATATTTCGTCGTTTATAGTGCCCCCACCGTATGTCCGAATAGAAAATATGATTTACTCACTGAGAAATTAATCAATTTAAGCTAAAATATAGATCCACCCTCCAAATCGTACGTTTTCGCGACGTCTGCGATGACATTCGAAGAGCCCCTCTGCAGCCGATTCCGGAGGCTTGTTTACCGTTCATAAACCTAGATGGCACCACTATACCGCGAAGGGCTGTTTTCTGCCTTTGCTTTGTTTTCGACCACATTTGTACGTGGCTTGTTTTTGTTAAGGTAGAAAATATTCGTTTTGTGAAACGTGGTGTTCCCTCGACAAATATGGTCACGTAACATACCGTCGCTTACGCCAATCGTCCAGTGTTATCTGAGACAACCCCAAAGCGCCGCAGTGCTGTGCAGCTAAAACAAGCATAGTACGCGCAGTACCAACAGCAGTACGCATAGGTACTTCTATGTTTACGTGTACTTTCGTAACTCCCACTGTTTACCTCACCATTCGTACTGTTATAAAAAAGTGTGCCCTTAATTTAAGCGAAAATAGCTCTTTCGGCAAGCTTGTAAGCCCTGCCTTATTAGTGTTTGCTTTTGGCGGTCTCAGCCATTGGCAGAGCTGTCGCGTATGACAACGTAGGTTCTCTTCTGGGAAATCAGGTAGTGGGTTACCTGACTATACCCATTTTTTCCTTTAAATATGTAGCTTACTTGAGCTAAGTTTTCGATACAAATGGTGTCAGTATGATTCTAACGAGGCAGTCTTTCCCTACAACCCTTTAGGCTTGACGCCTACGGCTCTATCGTCGTCGGAGGTTTCCTTCCGCCGCCATCGTTCACACTGCCACTCATTTTTTCTTAATTGTTAGGCTTCGTTGTTCAGCACACAACAAGGGAAAGGCAGCTCCTAAACACGATTGAATTACTGGGAAGACTTTCTTCTCAGGGGCAATGTACGCATCTAATATCAAAACGCAGGGCGCCGGATGGGAACAGGTGGTCGAAGAGAGAGTGTAGGCCAAAATGAGGTGGAAGAGAGCAGCCTTTCTATGGGTATGCATGCAGCAAATCCAGAGGCGCTAGCCTATAACAGCTCTGCTCTAGAAAGGGAGTAAGGGGGATAGAAAGACTTTGGTCGCAATATTTGGCAGAATTAAGGAGGCGACACGGGGCTTCTGTTGATGGAGGCCTGTTGGCTTGGCGGGGGGAGTAGTAGTCGTTCAGGGAACATTTTGCGTTATCTTTTCTGGATGTAGACAGTCTAGCACTGAGCAGCTGAAAGATTACGGTACTTCTGTCCTTCGAAATGGCGTTTTAATATGACGCCCAGCGTACAATGAATGCTAGAGACATAAGGGCGCATAGTATTGTTACACTACCAGATTAATATGAGGAACGGCGGGTTCACCCCGGGCTCCGAGTGATACAATTGCAATCATAACCTCGTTTAGAATGCACTAATGCGAATGGCCTACGGGTAAGTCGACATGGAACGAACAAATTTGCACAAAAAAAGGTGCAGAGATTCCCAGAATGATCTACTAATGCGTAGCACTGTTGCGCTTTTAAGTGCGAATGCACTTCTTAAGCGAGCCTGAATCGTCCGCCGCCGTCGTCCGCATAGCAACAGCTGCGGGTGCACGCGCTCCTCGTCTTCTTCCTCGTCTTCCCTAGCAACGGGGGGAGATGGGCGCGCCCTACTCTCCTCCTCCTCTCTTCGCTCAGTGACTGCGGGTGTTGGGCACCTCCTCTCCACTTCGGTCGGGAGAGCTCTCGCTCGCGTAGCGTGCGCTCCGCATTCCGACGCGTGAGGGCGCTCGTGTAGCCCTCGCCGTAACGGCGGGCGCTACTCTCCTCCTCCTCTCTCCGCTCAGTGACTGCGGGTGTTGGGCGCCTCCTCTCCACTCCAAGATCACGATATCCACCGTAATCGCGCAATAAACAACCGTGCATTCGCACTTACACACTCTCCCCCTCGGGGAAGTGCGAGGGAATTTTTTGTCTTTATCGTGTAATATTTCTAGCCAGATCTGGCAAGTAGTAGCCAACTACGTTGGGTTACTTTACTGTTTTACAGTTTTCACTTTTTTATTTTCGCCTGTGATGTAGTGTTTGACGAAATTTTGTAGGCGACGCAAAATATTTCTGGGCCACCAATATTTCAAAGCTTAATATTAACTTTCAACTCTGACCATGAAAAAATTATGACAGTAACAAAGAAAAGCGTTTTCTCTTGCTTTCCAAATAAAACGCCTCAGTCTTGATCTTCTGCGGAAGTACTTTCACCACGGCATAGAAAATTTTAACAAAGGCTGTTTATTTACACCTATAACAATTAGGGGTGTTTACTCCGCCAGTACGCTTTTTTTTGCAAATCCGGGAAGTTGCACGATTCATATGTTTTCCCATTTTTTTTCTGTGCATCCCTTGTTTCTTTTAACATATTAGTACTGCGTGCGCCTTTGTACTACCCGATGTTTTTCCCGCCTACGTCAGATACGAACATGTCATGCTCGGAGCATCAGATATTCGTCCTAATTGCCTACACTTTTCGAAGAAGGCAGTTCGAACTCTACCGGTCAGCTTGCGCTTATTTTAAGCCGACCAAAGGGCACAAAGATTAGGCTTGTGATGAGATGGAAACGAGGGCAACAACGAGTAAACTATACGGCGGTGGGAAGGGCTGGACTGTAAATATACCGCAAGAACTAAGCATTTTACGATCGCAATATATTCTGTTGCACTGCTTCGCCTATACTGCCCATTGCCATACTCCGCCTGCTCAACCGCAGTAGTGCCCCCCCACCCCCCCGATTAACCAGCTTGCTCCACCGATTCAGCAATAAATCTCATCAAAATTAACTGATATAAACGCCTTTATAATCGGAGCCCCAAAGTACAGAATGCCATCCCAGTGGCAACCATGAAGTTGGCCGTAACTTTAAGACCTGCGTCTCTGAGGAGAGGTGGAGACTCGCGTAGAATTGCTGGCCAAGGCCGTGGCATTTTTTCTTGTTAAAGGAGCCATGAAACAAAAAAGAATTTTTCACAGTTTGAAAGACATATCCTGTGGTAATTCACTCAGCTCCATAACAGCAACGAACGGCCTTGTTTTAGAGAAACAACGCAATTATTATAACGAAACTTTCAAATTTCGTACTTCAGGGACGTATTCGAGGTAAGAATGACGTAATACGGGCAAGCACAAAAACACCGCTGCCAGCGTGATACCGGCACGTTAGCATTCAATTGATACAAAGCAAACGGGAATAGAGACCCCGCTACAATAGTACAGCGATGTTTATCTGCGGTTGCATTAGTCGGCTGCCGCAAATCGCACGAACTACGTTAAGTGATGTCGTAGGAAGGTTGCCGAAAAGTAGCTGGGGGGTCGCCACTGCTTTGTATGTTTTCTTTTCTAGCTTTATAGTTAGGAGCGTCTGATGGAATTCTGGACACAGCAATCTTAATATTGACCCAAACTCGTATAGTAGGTCTTTAGGGCCCCTTTACAGCAGCTTAGGAATTTCAATGAGCGTGTCCACGCCCAAGACTTCTGTGGCATCCCGCTGGAGGTGCGAAAATAAGTAGAAATTCAGTGCCTCCTCACCCTCGTCGGCGGCGCTGCTGAGGAAGAAGTCAAGCAAGCCGATCAAGCCTATGACGGCAAGGCAGGTAACAATTCCTACGGCAACACGGCGGCGTTCGTTCGGTTCCCTGTAAATCATGCGGTTTAGAATGGTATCCGAAGATGTACACCTTCTTTTCAACGCTATTAGTGAGACACACATAATAAAATCATAACTTTTGCGATCTGAACGGCATAAAGCACATTTATTCGAGAAACGAGGTGTCTTCATATCAAGCCTTTGAAGATAGGATTAGGAGTCCCGTCAACCCACATTCTTCCAGTACCTGTATTAAATTTGCTGTTACAAATATGCACAGTCTACACTCGCCAACATTTTGTAATTACGAAGGAAGGTTATGTCGAAAAGCTTAAGAAATACATACCCATCAGCGTACACGCCCTGTGATTACAACTCGCTTACTACGGTAATATTAACGCCATTACATTTCTGACAGCTGATAGGAAAGGCTGCATTTAGGAAATTCTAATCAACAATACATTCCGCCCATGTTATCAATCAGGTAATGAAACTTTCGTAGAGGAAGGGTTTGGACCCCAAAATGCAATTCCTTCTGTAGACACGGCCGCACCATCCCCTTCCTCTTGCTTCCTCACACTTGGCGCACGTACATTCCACGTCGACGATGCGAGAATGTATGGACGTGAAAAGTGCGCGGTACCCCGAGGGGCAAGACCCAGACATTCCCTCTCCTCTTGCTCATAGCTCGCATCCACTCGGTTTTTTTTTTCTCGTGTGCACACTGATTCCTTCGGAGGACCTTCTTGGGAACGGGCTAATGTACAGTCGTCATATATACAGCTTCGTTGTAAAATAGTGCCTTTCTTATCTCCGCATAATTAACACCGTTACTTGGACAAAACACCATTCCTTTTTTGTTGTTGTTGTTTCACTAGTAGCCGTTGGCTGAAATCATAGGGGCTTTATTTGCGCGTATTAAAGGTGGAGCGAATACTTACCCCTCGCCTGTGGGGTTGGAAAATGGGAAATTTGTGGGTACTCATAACTTCCAAAGCGGGCTACTATTACCCCGTGCACAACTACTGTCCATGGAAACCAAAAGTAAAAAGACACCCATATTAAACTGCCTGTAGCTTCTTTTTTTACGGTTCAGCTTGACGCAGCGCTCGTTACTTGGAACCAAAACAATTATCTTCAACGAAAGCAATGGATCATAAATAAAGAAATCCTATTTATTAATATTCACACCGCTATTATTGGTCCTCTGTACAATAAACCTGTCGATTTCAAACGCAAATTCATTCCCTTCGTGCCTTAAAAACTGCCGGGGCGCCAATGCACTTGTTATGAGTAGTGAATGCGGAAGCATTTACGTCCAATTGAACGCCCCAACACCGAACGGATATACCTGTAATGCGGGAACCGCCATTGAACAGGAGCGGCCGTAGCGCAGGCAGTGCGGCGTGCCCAAGTCTGTCCTGTGACAGCAGCGCCGCTGGATGGGGGTGTGCTGAATCCAAACTGGTCTACCAAGTGTGAGGAAAAGTACATGCGATCTCCCAATTTACCACGTGGCTGTGCGTGTACCGAGCCCTTTTCTACCAGCGCGCGTTCATTTTCATGGGATTTTTTTTTCAGGCGCGCTCGATGCAACAAGTCACAGCCAATGAAAATTCAGGGGCCTGCTTTATATTGCGATACCGACAACACCGGAATTTTCCGTCAATGGGCCTTTTAATGCCTTCGGAATAAACCAAGGTGACTGCCTTGGCTCCCAACTACGCCTGAAGGGATTCAGCTCTGTCCGCATTCACTGTCGTTTGCAAACACGTCGAAAAGGGGAATTTCACCCGGCAGGCAGAGTCTCTATGAAGAAATGCGCCCGGTAATCACAGTTCTGGCCCTGCGGCCAACGTATCTCACTCAGCTTAAAGTCCCCCTGAAGCAACGAGCGCAGCAAAAACAAGGAAGGTCAGCGAAGAGCTACATACCGCCACACATCGCTTGTGGTTATAAACCAAAAACACACCGTCTGCCGAAATTAAGAGAATTCTCTTCTAATGCATTGCATTCTTATTCCGCTCGCCTATTGCGAGGTTTTTAAACTCAAGTAAGGGTATGACTAGGAAAAAGCGCAATATCTGTTGTTTTTCATTTTTGTTTTCTTTTTTTTGCTGCCATGTAAATTTCTATCATTATAGCGACTAAGCGCCTTTACTTCGCTAATACTGTTTCTTTTTTCCCGAAGGTTCAAGGCATACTGCAGAGTTGGTCCCTTCGCGCTATTTTTTATTCGTATTTACAACGTTCTTTTTCGGACTTTTTTCGTTTATCCTCCTGTTTTAGGGGCAAAGCACCTTAGGGGCTCGCGCTATCGGCGTCTCATGTCGTTGTCGCCTAATGTCATATTCTCGTGTAGTCACGGTAATAAAACACCGGGTCACTCGCTTTCCAACGCCTCGCCCTAGAACGTTTAAGCTTGACGGGCAAAAACGTGCACAAAAAGAACACCCCTGGACACTCGTTTTTAGTTCGCACTTGCTTGCTTGTTTCTATTTTGCTCCGTACTCGCTTTAACTTTAAAAATTGCAGTTGTCTGCTTCGAATTTCACTTCTCCTCCATCTCCGTAATTGAGCTGCCCCCTATACCAGCACGTGCCATGTGGCAAAAGAAACACTTACAATTTTTCAATACACTTATACACTGCATGCTTTGATCCTGCCCAGGTTTCACGTTAGTGTGGATGGTCCGTTTTTTTTTTGTCCGGATAATTTTGTGAAAAAGTAATTCGCTTATGTTATTTCTTGGTGTTTCATAATTCTGTCCGACCAATTATGTCCCGTTACGCTTTTATAACGATCAACGGTAGAATTTCAGCTAACTCTGCGTTTTGCCGGAAATGTGTGGCTTTACACAGTTTTTCGCCTTTTGCGCCATTTCGAAGACTAGTTTTAACACGTTTTTCTCTATTCAATGGTTTAGGGGAGATTTAAAAGATGCAAAATCGAGATTTTGTGAGATCATTTTGGGTAAAATTTTATCCCTTTGCGTTCTTTTTTCGGGTTTTGGAAATCCCCCAAACAAATATCCCTGTTTCCGCTATTACAACGTGTCAAAGTAGAAAACCGCTAAATCTGCATTTTTACGAAAATGCAGGACGTTACACGTTTCGCAATTTTTCAATTTTTTTCCAATTTTGAGCCTTCTTTTGCGACGTTTTTTGTTTATTCTTTGGATTTGGGGGGAGACGTATGAGGTGAATATTTTTGTTCTTGTCAAAACCAATATGTTAAATTTTGTTGTTTTTAATTTCTTAGTTTTTTATTTTTAGAAATTATGTCCACCATTTATCTCCTTTTACGCTAGTATTTTTCTTCGCGTGGGCAGAGCTAAGAATTACTCACGTGACTGTGAGTGAGTGAAAGAACTTTATTGAGGGTCCGGCGATGACGCGAGCTCGTCGCGCACCCGGCTAGTCCCACGTCGGGATCGGCAGGTCTAGCCCACCGGTCCGGTCGCGGGCACGCTGGACTGCCAGGATTTGCTTGTCTAGAGCGGGGCTACGCAGAAGAGAGTCCCACTCCTCCTTGCTGAACTTGGGGTGTGCGGACCCGCACTCCCAGAGCATGTGAGCTAGAGTAGAGGTCTGTCCGCAGGACGGGCAGGTGTCGTCGCGATATACGTCGGGGTAAACTTCGTGTAGAACTGCCAAACACGGATATGTGCAGGTCTGTAATAGTCTAAGGGAAACGGCTTGCGCCCTATTCAACTTGGGGTGAGGGGGTGGAAAGACCCTTCTAGACATGTAGAAAAATTTCGTGACCTCGTTATAAGTAGCGGGAGCATCCCTGTGGCCGTAAGGGGGAGGCGAGTCAGCTCTCCTTACAGAGGAAGCGCGGTCAGTGAGGTCGCGCGCAGCCTCGTTAGCAGACTCATTGAGGTTCGGGGGAGCACCCGCGAGAGATCCTACATTAGCGGGGAACCAGTGAATTGAATGATGCGTGAGAGCATCTGTACGCCAAACGCTAAGAAGGCGAGCAGCTTGCTCAGCTATGCGGCCATTCTGAAAAGCCCTCACTGCCGTTTTGGAGTCACTGTAGATCTCTGACCCACGACCGTCTAGCAGGGCGAGGGCGATGGCGACTTGCTCAGCGACTTGGGGGTCTGATGTGCGAATGGAAGCGCAGTTAGAAATATTTCCGCTGGAGTCGACCACAGCGACGGCAAAGGTCTTCCCATTGCTGTACTCCGCAGCGTCAACGAAGCTTGCTATAATGTTTTTTTGCTTGATCTGTTTGAGGATCGCTGCTGCTCTTGCCTTGCGTCTGCCCTCGTTGTTGACAGGATGCACGTTTCGGGGCACGGGGGCCACTATGAATTTATCTCGAATGCACCTAGGGATCGGGGTACTGCTCCTCGAGGATCCTGCTGAAGGGTAGCCTAGCTCTTCGAGGACGCGTTTGCCTGCTGCTGTGGTGTTCAGGCGAGCGAGTTGTGCGCGTTCTTGGGCTTCGGCAATCTCCTCGGCGGTGTTGTGTAACCCCAGCTTGAGGAGATCCTCTGTATGAGTCCTGATGGGCAATCCGAGAGCCCTTTTGACTACTTTACGGATGAGAGCGTTGAGCTTGTCTCGTTCCGCTCTGAGCAAGTTGTGCATGGAAATCGTGTACGTGAAGTGGCACAGTACGAAGGCATTGATCAGCCTTAGGAGATTGTCCTCCTTCATGCCCCGGTGTCGGTTTGCAATTCTTCGAACGAGCTGGAAAGCGTTTTCCGTCTTTGCAATGATTTTGCGGAGAGCCGTTCCATTCCCGCCATTGAATTCGACAAACATGCCCAGGACCCGAATGACGTCGACCCTAAGTATCAGCCCCCCGTCACTGGTGCGAAGAGTGATGTTGCTTTCGGAGACTGGCTTCCAGTCTTTGGGTCTGCCTCCCTTCTCCTTTCTGTAAAGCAGAAGCTCCGACTTCGCGGGGGAGCAACGAAGTCTGGTGGGGCGGAGGTACTGCTCGGTCACATCGATCGCCTCCTGCATAGCTTCTTCAACTCTTCCCTCGCAGCCGCCGGAGCACCAGATGGTGATGTCGTCGGCGTAGATGGTATGCTTGACGCCCTCGACTCGTGCCAACCTCTCCGAAAGGCCAATCATACAGATGTTAAATAGCATGGGGGAGATTACGGCGCCCTGAGGAGTTCCCCGTCCTCCGAGGGGCACTTCGTCGGAGCGGAAGTCTCCAATGCGAAGCGTGGCCTTCCGGTCAGTTAGAAAAGAGATAACGTACCTCGTGGAATCTGGAACCGAGACCCAGGTCCGAAATTGTTTTGGCGATGAAGGTGTGGAGCACGTTATCAAAAGCCTTCTCGAATTCCAGGCCGAGCAGGGCCTTTACGTCCCTAGAACGGCCATCCACAATCTGATGCTTGATTAGTTTCATGGCATCCTGCGTCGAGAGTCCGACTCGGAAGCCAATCATGTTGAACGGGTAAATCCCGTTGTCTTCGAGGCACCTGTTAATCCTATTAAAGACGACGTGCTCCATTACCTTGCCGACGCAAGACGTTAGAGAAATCGGCCTGAGGTTCTCGATGTTCGGGGCCTTGCCGGGTTTTGGGATGAGAACCGTGCAGGCCATTTTCCATTCTGCAGGAACAACGCCATTCTTCCAGACCTCGTTGATCTTGTCGGTCAGAAAGGCAATCGATGGGGCGTCAAGGTTTCGCAGCATTCTGTTAGTGACCCCATCGGGACCCGGCGCAGACTTGCGATTGAGCGCGAAGATGGCCTGTCTGACCTCGGCAACGGAGAAGTCTTCATCCAGTACGGGGCGAGGAGGGCCTCGGTAGTCCGGGAGTTGCGTCACCACATCCCCGTTGTGCCGGATGGGCAGGTACTTCTGAAGGAGTTTGGAGACAAGTTCGTCGCCCGTGTGAGTCCATGTGGCCTCGTGAAGGGCCCGGGCCAATGTGTGCTTCTGGTTTGACTTGGGGCCGCTTACGTCGAGAAGGTGCTTCAGCATGCCCCAGGACTTGCCGTTACGTATCTGTCCGTCGATGGATTCGCAGAGCTCGTCCCACTGCTGCTTGCACAGCACTTTGCAGTAGTCATCGATAACCTTGTTGAGCTCTGAAATCTTCTTTCGAAGTCTGCGATTGAGTCTTTGACCTTTCCATCGGCGGAGCAGGGCATTTTTGGCCGCGATCAGGTGGGCAAGCCTACTATCCATTTGCTCGACGTCGAGATCGGTTACCACTTTCTTGGTGGCCGCGGAAGCGTCGTTGCGGATGCCTTCACACCATTCCTCGAGGCTGGCAGGTGCACTCGCTCTCCCGGGTTCTTCCCGAATCTTGCGAAAATGGTCCCAATCGACGAACGTGAATTCCCTGACCCTACTCCGAGCGACCTTGAAATGCGTCTCGAGAATGTAGTGGTCGCTGCCGAACTCCATGGCGGTGTTCTCCCATCCCACGTCCTCCACGTTCTTGACGAAGGCGAGGTCGGGTGTAGTGTCTCGGGTTGCGGAGTTGCCGATGCGTGTGGGAAAAGCCTTGTCTGTTACCAGAGTAAGGTCCATCTCGTTGGCGTCTTGCCACAAGTTGCGCCCCTTGGTAGTGTCATAGACATAACTCCAGAGGCCGTACGGGGCGTTGAAATCACCTACGACGACCAAGGGTCGAGGGCCGGCCAGGTCGGTCGCTTTTTTGAGGATGGTCTTGAATTGTTGGCGCGAGTCTCTAGGGTTGCTATAGATATTGAGGACGAAGACGCTATTTTTTCGCTGATTCCGCTGTGGCGCGTCGAGAAGTACCTCCACCATGACGTATTCGAGTCTACCGCTCGCCAGCTTGAGGTCGTGGGTGAGATGAGTTAGCCTTTTATCGATCAAAGTACAAATACCACGGCCACCAGGCTGGCCCGATACGGCTCTGTAGCCTTGAAGCGATGCGGCGGAGACTAATGTTTCTTGGAGTGCGACGACCTGAGGTTTAACCGCCAAAGACCTGAAAAACTGCTGCAGAGGGGCTTTCTTGGTAGAATACCCCCTGCAGTTCCATTGCCAAATGCGAAAACTTTCTTTGGACCTATCCATTATGGGGCTGATCGAACTGACTACCGCCTAGCGGGGCAGTTAAGGTTGCGCTAAAAATGGGACATTCTGTCACCGCGTTGGTGGGATACTTAAGCGTAGCTTCCCTCAGTACGGTGGGAGCGGTTAGAGGATGTACGACAGTGGCAGGTGAAGCCATTCGCGCCTCATTGGCGTCGATGCGATCTGCGAGAGCTCCGAGGCCCCTGTTGGGATCCCCGAGCGCAACCTGAATTTGCCGAACGCTGTCGCTAAGAAGGCTTACGTTAGCGGTGACCTGTTTGAGGCCGTCCGCGAGCGCAGTGAGCGTTTGCTTAATCTCGCCAACTTCTGCGGTCAACACTCCCGACTCGCATGTGTGATCGACCACTGCCCTGCGTTTGGAGGATGTTGCAGTACCGTCTACCGGAGCCGCGACTGGAGTCTCGGTGGCCCTGACTGCCTCACCGTTACCCGACGCATTCGAAACGAGTTTTCTGATTTCTGCCATTTCATTAACTAGCTTGTTGATCATTTTCTTAAGGTCGTCGTTCTCTTTGCGTAAACGAATGACTTCCGCATCCCTAGCTTGCTCTGGGAGCGGGTTGTTACGAGCGCCCGGAGCGGCCCCAGTATTGGCGCTGGGGTTGGGACGCACCAAATCGGCCCAAGCGAGGAACGGTTGCCTCCCGCCACGTGTAGAGACGGGCTGATGTCCGGATGCTGGCTGGGTTCTGGAAACCGAACGGCCCCTGGATCCGGATGGGGACCTGGGACTGGATCGGATTCGGGATCTCGACCTGGACCGGATCCTGGAGATGGAACGGCTCCTGCTACGGCCCCGGGAGCGGCTACGAGATCTGGGTCACCCCTTTCACGTGACTGTTCAGTGTATCCAACGCCTGTGGGAGGAACGGCAAGAATTTCATGAGGACGGGCACCACTTTGGTGACTCCACTGCTGCGTGAATTATTCGAAGTATTTTTACTGTGTTTGCACCCAGAAACTGATTGTAGGATACTGTACGAATTTTACAACAACGAGTTCTGAATTTTTTTTTCAAGTGTTGAATAAATGTGCTGTACAAAAAACCCAGCAATTCCACAAAAGCAATGAATAACTTCACCTTGCAAACAAGCTTTTTTTGAAAGTTGGCTGAACGGCTTGCATGCTTTCGTAAACATTCCTTCAGCGATAAGCAGCGGAACCGTGAAATCTTCGATAAATAAAAACAATACAGGCTACATTTTCCCACCCAAAGTGATAAACGCCTCTACCCGAATGTGCATCTTAAACTTTACGCCTGCAAAGGTTAGCCAACAGCGAGGCGTGTCCACAGGCTGTTTTACCGTGGTGCAAAAGAAATGTGCTCCACTAGTGCCCATGTCGCTCTCTGTTGGAAAGGTGGCAAGCTTATAGTATTGCATAAGCAATAACGCATTACGGCAGAATTATCGCATCGGGGTGTCATAACAGAGGGAGAGAGAGGAGAGAGTAAAACGAGAGAGTAGAGAGCTGTCTTTACAGCGCAAGCGACACCGTCCCGGGTGGCGCCAAGTCGAAGTGACGCTCGCCCCTTGCCTTTGCTCAAGGCGGAAACACACGAAGGCTGACCACGGACTTCGAGAGAGAGCAGGACGAGATGCTCACGCATTAACCAAGATCTACGGATGAGATTTACGGATCTACGGATGATCTACGGATGATCTACAGATGACCCAGTTCGCGTGAGAATTTAACAAGTTGCAGAAAACGTGTTATGGCTCAACCAGCACGATTGCACGTTTGTGCACTAGTACCTCGGCAGCTAAACAATGCGACACCATTGAAGCCGCGAATATTTGTCGAACAAGTCAGCCTGAGTTATAAAGTGGGATAAGACGAAAAAACGGCGGTAGCCGACCGGCTTACCGGGCGCGGCCGGGATCATTGACGCTTCTGACGTTTGGGATATTTGGGATTCGTCACCTGGAAAAAATTGGAATTATCTTACACTAAAGGTATGGACCAAGCTGCCTCCGCTGCATTTAAGTCAGAGCTTTCTGAAATCGGACAAGAAAGACTTGGGTAGCGGAAAAATTTCCCGATCACACAATTTGGCGAACTGATCATAATGTGGCTATTCTACATTCACGTACTTACCCATGATGCAGCGGAATCAGGTGGGAAGCAAGAATCAGCTAGGTGTAAATATCAAACCTGCAGGCTTGTACCCTCTGTCACCTGATCGGCTTGCGCAGTCAACGGTGAGTGTTCAGCCTGAAATTTAAAAGTTATCGTTCATCGGCTGAAGATGTTTTAGCTCTATGACAGTGGTGATCAAAAAAAATTTCCACATCTACATCACTGACAAATCAGTGCATGTGTTTTTATCCCGTCCTTGGAAATGCCGGCATGTGTGTCTCCGTCACTCTGTCTCGTGGTATAACAACTATTTTTTTTTAAATTTTGCAGCCTTTCTGTAGTCCTGTGAAGTGGTTCCTTTCAGAATACATAATTTTGTTTCAAGGGGACGGATATGTTTTTTAGCAAAGTTATGTAGTACACCTTGTAGTTTCAGTTACGTACTTACGGCTCAATCATTCCAACAGTGCCTGCATTGTTATTGTTTTTTTTTCTGGTACGTGGATGAGCCTGGAAACTCAATGATACACTGGACAAGACAAATGCACTTTGTGTAAAAAAAATACTTTTTTCATTGTCAACCAGCTGCATTGATTGGTGTCCAAGCCTGTGGCTGCAGGCTTCACCAAACTGAACACAGAATTGCATGACACTGTTCTACTTTAGTATTCGACAAATTACATTGTATAATCTATAAGAAGACATTTCCCTTTTTTGCCTTTTGTACGGGAGGCTCTGTGTTATCTGAAGTACGCCAAGATAACGTAGTAATACCGCAAGATTGTTAGATTCCCGCGCTTAATCATTTTTCTTTTACGGAAAGGTGTAAAAGCAATACGGTGGGTTTGTTATATTACGGACCTTACTGTTTGTCATTCACTGAACGAACCTATAACAACACCTTGCATCCCTTATATAACCTACGTTACATTTTGTCATTTAAACAGAGTTCTAATCGCAGTACGGTTTGCTCCGTTAATTAATGGACGTGATGCGCCAAAAAGTACGGACTGTGCCACTGTCATAGTCTTTCGGTACTGCGGAATGTCCTTTCTTAATATTCTCACCAGTTTCTAAATCATCGAAATGTGTCCGGCAACATGCCACATTTTACCAGTAGCTTTCTCCGTAAACTCGGCCATATTTGTAGAGTGTATAAGCGCAACAAAGTTTCCCTGACAAATTTGCGTATGCAAAATAGAATACCCTCTGCCAGGCACATGGCGTCATGTCTTTTACATCAGCGCGGTAGGACTGAAGTCAGATTTTTTTTTTGTTTTCCATGTAAGGCAAGTTTGATTGCCTGCGCGAAACAAACGGGTGCGCGTTTGAATCGTGCACGCAGGGATGTTCCGTACTGAGCTCCCATGTCTACATTCAAAAATTCTCTTTTTTTAGCACTTTTGAACCGCATTTTTGCCCTGCAAAATTGTCTGCGAATTCCATCGGAAGCTCTCATGTCTCTACTTGTTTTCCTGTTCGATTTTGGGCGTCTGCCAGTGCCACCTGCACTGTCGGCTCTACGTAGCCTTCTGGGCGCATCCGTCATTCATAGAATCACAGTTGCCACGTGAACGAAATTCTACTACATCATCCGCGAAGCAGAATTTCGCTATGCATTTCAGGTTTTGTTCCAAACAGCGTGCTCTCTTTGCATGCTAAACATCCAAGTTAAAACAAGCCGTATGAAAAAGAACAAGACATGTTTTTAAATCGATGTAAATTTAGCTCAGCAGGATACTGCTGGCGCCATCTCTGGCAGACAGGAGGCGGACAGAGGCGCAACCGAATTACGTTTCTGTATACTTCAAAGGAATATATGTAAACAGGCTTGAGTCCTTCCGGCGCAGCTGCTTCCTGCTTTACTAGATTGTTGTCATTTGGTATTCTTCCCTCAAAACTCCCGCCTGTGATATGAAATGGCGTGGAAGCAGCCTTGGATGCTTATTGCTTGCGGAAACACGACTCCGTATATTTTAATACGAAAGCGAGAAAGTGTTAAAGAATTCTTTATAAACAGGAAAACTTGATGCAAGGTCCAGTTTACACACGCTAATTTTCCTTTCGTCTCCACGACTCCTAAAATTCCCGGAATCAAATAAAGATTCCCCTTTATCCCTGTTGTCAAAAATTGCAGCCGGAAAGTCCCCAGAAAAGGGAAAATTTCCGGCACGGAACATCACTGCATGCTGGCACGGAACCCCGGGAGCAAAAATTGGCAGCCGACTGTTAGAGAGATTTTTGAACATTTTCTATGAGTTAGGCTGGGAAAATGCGCTTTCCTGCGAAATTACTTTATTAGTGTGCTGTTTCTATCAACTTTGTCTACGGCAATTTGCGAAAGCGTGGCAATGAGCAGAAAATTTTGGGGCTGCACAACTAATCGATATGCCGCGATAGATGAGCATACTGGCAGAATTGGAACTGCAGTGGAGGCCAAAGTACAATCACGATGAGGTCGCTTGTGCTACAAACTCACACGTGGGTGTCTAAGCACGCAAGACTTAACTTCAGCAAGAGTTCAGCTTCACACCATCGCTAACAGGGGCCCGCCTTATTTGTGGTAAAAAACCTGAAGAAGAGGAATTAATGACACAGAGCTGTAAGCACTTCGCCATTTATTACCTGTAAACTGTTCTCCTCATGCCGCAACATGAAATGAGCAAGATGGAGTAAAACAGACAAGTGCGAGACAATAGGCTGAAAAAAATAGTGCTCGAAGCGGTCCTCATGCGACGCGAGGAAACGGTGTGCATTAGCCACAGGCCAGTGCCTCTTGATACCGTAACTTGCCTCAACTCCAATTTCAAATACCTTCTGGCGCGTACGTTACTGGGGATGACATAAAATACCCACGGTATTCCAAGTTGTCGCATTACCTGAGAAATGGGCTCTTCACCTATGATCATTCATTGGTTCACTGCTGGGGTAAACGCGCCGCAGAATAACTGGGCTATGAGCCATGCCGTAGTGCAGCGCTCCGGATTGATTTTGACCCGGGGGCTATCTTTAACGTGCGTCGAAACATCAACACACTGCGGTTTTCGCTTTTGTCTCCGTCAAAAAGCAGCCACTGCGGCCGCGATCAAGCCCTCGTGCTTGGGCTGGGCAGCACAACGGTATAGCCTCTCACCATTTCTCGTTTCGCACCAACGCGTGGCTTGCCTTGACCACCATCACACTCAACACATAAAAACCCTCCCGGTATACGCTGTGGGAATACACAAAACAATAACTGGTGCTCCGCTCACCTTATACGGCGTGGGCCCTCAGGAACTGGCGAAAAAAAGACGCGGTTGCTAGCACTGTGAAATTCTCATCGCAAGAAGAAGAAGATGGTGATGATCACCTCGATGTGTATGTGCCTTGCCCAGACTCATCAGGGTCGAATTTTTCGCGGTTTTCCCGTTGTAGCTGATAGGCACAGATTATTTTGCCGTGAAAAAGCTTCATTTCAACATTTTACCGGCCCTTTTTTCTATATACGGTCCTCGTGCTACAATGAAGTTATCCTTTCTGTTACAGAATAGGAGAAAATGCGTCAAAAAAACGCACACTGTAAAAACAAGAATCACCCAATAATTTGATCAATACACTAGTGCAATTCAAGTTACCTGTAGCAAAAGAGAAGACACCGATTGTAATTAGCATAAATAAATACCAATAAGGACAAGAAGGAGCTTGAATACAAGTGAAAAACTGTTTTTGCAGAACACAAATATATACCAATATATATAAAAGCCTGTTCCCACACCGACCTATAGAGGACTCGGTGATTTCGGAGGGGCGGCTTTCTCTCCATCCTCCCATTAGTGGCACCGATTATTTTTAGCTTCCAATTCCTCACCGCGAACCATAGAATTTGCGCGAAAATGTCGCGGCCTTTCTGGTGTGAGGCCTAGATTTCAAGAAATTTCACACTGGATGGAACCGGCTTTATTTTAACAGCAGAGCCGTTCAAGATCTTGGTTCCACCGTCACTGAATAGAAAAAATATCAATGAAACAGTGAGCGCACGGGAACGTTCGTATTGTAAGAGCACTCGGCGGCACGTATCCACGTGGGGGATTGAAAAGGAAACGGCCGTAAGGAGGGATAATGCACCCACTACACAAAACAGTCACTATCAAACTGAAGCAATTGAATGAATAAAGACCACATAATCTCAAGCGGTAGAGCAAACAGCTTCGCTGGAAAAATGACTGTCCCTGTTCCAAGAAGTTATTCTCTGCACGTTTTAAGGGGCAACCACCTGCGCTCATAGAACTCTCAGGCCTGCAGCGCTGGCGGCGGCGGCGGCAGGCCTCCCTCCGACTCAGTGCCGCACACATTAGGGTTGCGGTGACTAAAGAAGATCCGCTCTGCCGAAGAAGAGGCGCGGTATCAAGAATCGCAGCACGCTGCCACGAGAGAATGCAATCGCCCAGAAGAACAATAATAACTACTGCAGGCTTTCATGGCGAGGGATCGCTTGACGAAGACTTTGCTGGCTGAGGGTGATAAAGTATAGCAATATTGAAGAGGGCTCTGTAGAAATAAAAACCTATATACTTCTTTACTTTGGGTTTGATCTTGTCTTCTCCGGACGAGTGTCATATATATACGAAAGGAAAAATGGTTCTCAATGACCAAAATTGTGCTCGTGGAGCTTAGCCTAGTGAGATAACTACTCTTCTGCTGTGATATCAGGCTTGTACGGTTGTGCAAGCTGGATTTGGCTTCTTTCTTTACTTTCGCTCAGGCAACAAATTCTCTTTGTTTTTCTCTGGTCTTGCAGCCGACATTCCCTGTCCACACCTTCGAGAGCATTTTATATACCAAAGCCAACTCCACTAACCCAAAATATCAGGTCCCCTAATCCACCCTGTCGTTTCCTCCTTTCTTTAATTCATGATCTTCGATCCTGACTGGGAATTTGGACGGGCATTTTGTATGCCTTACACCGTTGGACCGGCTGGCTGACGCGGCTCTGCGAAGAAAATACACGTCCGCAAATGTAAACAGCAGCCACACGCTATATTTAAGCGGACTATCGATAAGGCAAAAGAGGAGTATAAGTCGCGCCGCTTTCTTTACTCTCGGACCCACGTAAAAAGAGAACCATTTTTCAATTTTTGCGCAGTTGGATTGTGGCTCCTACCGAGCAAGACATTGATGAAGTATCAGCCCCCCGTATGAAACCCAGGATTTTATTAGCCAGATTGCGCAGGGCTTACATGCACGCTTCACTTCGGCATTACCACCAGTCCTTACGGGACTCTGTAAAGACAACTTTGCGAAGGTTACCCTGCAGGAGATCGGTGAGAGACTGAGCCGCGTCCCTGATGCGGATCCTCGACCTGATGGTATTACAGCCCACATGCTAAAACTCTTGTTCAACGAGTCCCCCGACTCAATGCTGCAAATGGTTATCCCCTCCCTGCAGCATTCATGGGTTCTATCTGAGTGGCAGCTGGCAAAGATTGCTCCCCTCCTTAAAAAACAAGGTCTTTGATACGCTTTAGATAATATAGATGCATAGCCCTCTCATCGAATTTTGTGAAACTAGTAGAAAGAATTTTGCTAGATTGAATTGAAAACTTATTGTAACGCGAGAACGTCTTTAACCCTAAACAGATAGGATTCAGTCCTGGCCGCTCAATATGGTCGGCCCACATTGATTCGGAGAGCCGCATTCAGCTGGCTAGCCAACGTAAAGAAGTTGGCGTATTGTTTCCCCTAATATTGCCAAAGGTTACGATATCGTTGAATACCAAATTCTTTTTGACACAAACCAGCGTTATTCTTTTCCAGACTACATTGTTTCGTGGATTGGCCCTGTTTTGTCTGATAAAAAATTCATTTGTTCACATCAAGGTCTGTCCTCTCCTATATACAAATAAAACTCGAGGTGTTCGACAGGGCTCTCTTCTCTCTCCCGTGTTGTTTAATAGTTTAAGGAGTTTGGTTCCGGTAAATCCATACATTCAGGTGTATATTTACGCGGATGATATTGCTTTTTTCACTTCAGAGAGAGATATACACATGTTGTGTCGGCGTATGCAGTCGTATTTAGGCTTAGAGGCTTGGCTGGATACCTCCTCTTGAACCTAAATGTGAACAAATGTGCTCTGCTTCCATCCCCAGTGAGTGGTCTAGTCTTCAACCCTCTTAGTTACCGGCAGCAGGGCATTCCTCAGGTCAATTCCTTAAAATATCTGGGCATTTTATAGGAATATACCCTGAAATGGCGTGCACACATAGATTACATTACTACTAAAGGGGCTCGGGCCGTGTCATTCTTGAGAGGGCCGACTCACAAAACGTTGGTCATGCGTCGTTACACCCTACTAATGACTTACAAAATGTACGTCCGGCCAATTCTAGAATTTGTATGTGTGCTGTTCTCCGGAAGTCCCCACTACAAACTTCGCCCGTTTCTAATGCTCAAAAGATAAGCTCTACGGTTATGCCTAGGTCTTCCCAGTTATGAACCTAATTAAAGTTCATACACGGAGTCCCGTATTACTCGATTTGTCTCCGGCGTGCACTCCGTCACAGTAGATGAATTTTTACGAGTCGAGGAATCGCCCATATCCAGGCCGCAAACAGCCTTTGTACATGTCCTTCGTTGTTCTTCGGTAGTCCATGGCCGCGGTTCAAACAACCACAGGCGGTCTTTGCACAATCTCTGCTTGGATCATTAAATGTGGCCCTCTTGTCATCTACAGTACTTGACAGAGTGTCGCCCTTGGATATTTCTTTTGAAGAACCTTTTGCCTCTAACGCAAAATACTCCCTCTGAACCTTTTAGCAGGCATCCTACAGTATCATCTGAATGGTTTTCCTTTCCACGCCATTGTTGCAACCAATACTTCTGTCCGGAAGGAGAAGACATGCGTGGGATCTTTTCTCCCGGTCTTGATTGGCCTTTTCCCTCCGGCTACCTTGCTATAGTATGTCTTTCCATGCATAATTTCTTGCAATAGCCTTGGCCCTTCGTAAGCTTGGTTCCTAAAAATGACAGGCGATAATTGTCACGGATTCATTTTCTGTTTGTTCTGGCCTTACTTCCTCAACTTCATCCCCCCTACGTCAAGCCCTTGCTTCTTTATCGCCTTCCTCCCTTGGTGAACTTCGTTTGGTCTGGGTACCTGGACATGCAGGTATCTGGATTAATGAATGAGCGGATGCTCTGGCAGGAATGGCATTGGGCGGTCCAGTAGGGGAGTTTCTGCAGCCCATTTCCCTGATACCTTCGACACGCTTTCGTAGGCTCTGCTTACTTGAAAGTATGCTTGATTCTGTTTACGAAGACTCGGAGCTCGGGCACCTCCGGTACTCATGGAAGTGCAGCATAAGCAATTCGCGAGCTTGGGAAGTCACCCTCACTTGCTTTCGCTGTCGGGTGCCAAATTTAAATTAATACTTGCGCCACTCTAATCTGGCCTTGTCGCCGCTATGCGCTTTCTGCAAAGAACCAGAAACCATCAACTATTTCTTCTCCTGCCGACGGTTCTCCTCGATAAGACGACGATATATAGAAAGCACATGCAGCCGGCTGAACCTCCCGCTGTCTGCTACACTTATTTTTTCATTCGGGGTGAAAGAACTGGGATTATGTCACGGGGATCTTTTCCGTGCTTTGCACTCAATAATCCTAGAATCAGGTGGTCTGCCGTGTTAGATATCATTTGGCCCTGCTGGATTCCCCTGTCAAGTATATGCGCGCCTAGCTCACTGCTTCTTCTGTACCACATTCTTTCTTCGTGTTTCTTCCAATTTTCATTCAATGGTGGTCGTTTTTACCTTTTTTTTATTTCTTTCTCTGATCTCCTTAATTTTATTTGTCTAGTCACTTAATGCTCAACCATTCTCATTATAAATATTTTATTTCCCTACAAAAATTACAAAATTTCCTTCGGTAAGCGCCCATATCCAGGAAAATCCCCCTGACTGGATACTCGCCATTTCACTGGAACCACCACCACCCTCAACACGGCTCCCACCGCACAGCGGCGGCTAAAATAACATGAATGACTCTCAGAGTGCGTTCCATGGCAGAAGTATTTGCGAGCACCGCATACTTCAGTTCCGTCTCGAACGCCACGTTTCAAGATGCAGCTAGTGCGCTGAGCTGTTCCTTTGTATGCCGCAGGTTATGTTATGACGGAAACCCCCAGCTGAGGAGAGTCAGCTGCACGGGAACTGTTATAACAAATTTTTAGATTACCAATAAGCAAAAACAAAACGCCCCTTCGCGATTTCTTCAAGAAAAACTGAAATTGCGTGTACAGAGAACTGGGTTTAAATAACACGACACCATGTCGATGAGTTGTCGGGGGCCATGTCACGTAAGAAAGCGACGCCGATCGGCGGTGAAATGTCTAAGGCATTCGTATCGGTGTGCTGTCAGCCGAGTAGCCTGTCGTGTTTCAGCGACAGCCGCGCGGCCCCGTATCTTGCCGCCTCGCTCTCTCTTCCTGGGAACTACTCAACTCTATTCTCAACATTGAGTATCGTTCCAAGGTTACGCTTCTGCCTTGACTAAAGCCATTCATGCGCACTTGTGCGTGTACTGCGTGTATTCCGCACTTCACGTTAAATCACGGACACGGAAGCAAAAAGAAATATACCCTTCTTCACTGACTTACCGCCAAGAACGTTGATATTAACAGCGACGTTTCTTGGCGTTCCTTAGTCGCAAGGCTAACCTTCATAGAACTTCTTGGAAGCCAGATGATCGATTCCCTTTCGTATCCGTTCACGCGCCAACTCTCGCTGGCGCATCCCCCACGTACGCGCCCTCCTCCGAACCGTCTGGAAGCGCGCTCTCCTAGTAGCCGACTCCTCGGCTCCTCTCCTTCGCTCCGCCAGCCTGCACTTGACTCCCTCTCACCATCTCCGTGCTACACTGCCGCTTTTCTTGGCGCTTGCACTCCACTGCGCCACGCTAGGCAGTTCCTCATCGCTCCGCCCGCATTACACACCTGGTACCGTGAAAGTTTCGGCCAAGAAGAGCTTCGCTAATAAAATAGCTGCAATCGGAGCAACCCATGCTCTCAAGCCACCATGTGAGCCTTGACGCTAGCATACCCGCAGACTTGCTTCATCCGACGCAGTACTTCCCGCTGTACAAATATTGCGCTCCCCTGGCACCCTGTAACATATGATATGGGAGTCTTCTGCAAATCTCAAAATTCAAGGAATCGCGCACCCTTCCCCTGAGCAGTAGGAGAACGAGCTGTCCAGCTCCGGACTCGATTCCCAGCTTACGCTGGTGGAAACGGACGTGGCGGCAGGGATCTCCAAGGACGTCTGGGACTGAGTGCCCCACACCACATTACGATGCTGTTAATAAAGTTTATCCTCCTCCTCCAGCAAGAAAAGTGCACATGTCAGAGCAATCGGTCGTAGATTGCTGAGCGTATCCACTGGTTTTCCTGCTATCGGGACGTGCATGATTTCTGCGTGCTTGCAGAACGTGGGTACACATCCAGTTGCCCAAGCTTCGTTTAAAATTGTCAATATGAACTGACTGGACTTCTCTGTGCAGTTCTTATACACTTCGTACTCTGTGCCATCGGGGCCCGGTGCCTTTCGTGTTTCTGGAGAGTCGATAGCTGCCAACAGTTCCGTCATGCTCAAGGGGGAAACAAGAGCAGCTGCCTCTTCTATAGTAAGCCGTCGCCCTGCCTCAAGGGGAAGGGGTGAAGGTCTACCAAAAGGTCAAAGGGTGCGTGACATAATTGGGGAAAAATATCTTCATTGCCTCCTCCTCAAATTCTTGTAAGGAGAGAACAGATGCAAGGTAGCCATTGTTCAAGGGATTCTGCGGCTTCCGGCCTCGTTGCATTGCCAAAAACATGCGCCATATCGAGGCTGTGTTTTTCGGGGACCGAGTAAAGCACACCAGTCAATGCAGCGAGCCCTGTAACGGCGCCGTTTATGTCGTCGCGCTTGTTGTATCAGGCCATTAAGGTTAATCTTAGCACTCTCAGATGACGGAAGGGGCCGCAGTTAATTCCGCGGGATGGCGAGCTGCCCGCAACCGGAGAAGATGGTCAGGCGTAGGTCGTGCTTCATCTACCCAAGAGATGTGCGTTGAAGCGTGCACTGTGCTTTGTAGGATAGAAATCGGGTCATCAGTCTCTTGTTCAAATTGGGAGAGTTTTGATCTAACTCATCCTAATCAATGATTTGGCAGCCTCGACGAAGTTACGACACCGGTCCTGCAGCAATCGTAATATAAATCGGATGGTGATCACTCGCCCATCCGTCGAGCTCCAAGTGCCGTGATGGCGCCCCGTGCCCAAGCTACAAAGTAAGGTCCGGATAGTAAGACGGTGTGCGAGAGTGTGTGTGCCGACGAGTGGGGCTAAGAACACAATTTAGGAGCTGAGAGTTCGCCCCCCAAATTTGTCTTCAACTAGCGGACGTTTAGATCAGTTCCTCGGGTCACCCCAATATCCATGCGGAACAATAATCATTAAGCGTAATAAGATACAAGAATCATCTGTAAGGGGTCTTGGCGAACTCGCACAGCGACCACCTCTGGCCAAACGGTTCACCACGCGAGAAGAGGTACCTGGGGTTGTGGTGAGTGGGAAAGTACGTATACAATTGCTTCTCCAGGAGGAATGTCCGGACGCACACCCCGGTGGTCCCGAATGCTTGGCGAATCATCTACAGTGAACTCCGATATTGGAGGACTACAATTCGTTTCATGTAGCCGGAGGATCTATAGAGATATTGCCGACACGCATGTGGTATTTCAGTTTACCGAATTTACCTCTTAAGCTCCTACAGTTCCACTGGAGAACACCTGACAGTTGTATAGACTCTGTGGTATTTGTCATCGCTAGAGATGAGCCGCAAGCCCCGAAGCCAAATGATGAAGCTGCTTTGACACGAGCACTGGGAGCTGCTATGGGGTCATCAGCGCCTCCCTTGTGTGCACCGGGAAAGACAGTGGTGTGGCAGGTGAAATCGTGAAAGACGATGGTTTGGCAGATGGAGTAGGTGAGAGCTGCTGGTTGTGTCGCTAAGACAATATAGCAGCTCTTCACCTGGTGCGCTTAATATCGGCCTCCATTGTTTCCAGGCGTTGATCGAACGCATCCAGTGTTTCAGTCTCTTCGATCCGGGTCGCACCAATAAGGGTGCGTGAAGGGCGACTCTTACTACGAGGGTTTTCACTGTAAGTTGGTTTAACCCTGGGTAAGGTTCGTCAATTTTGTACAGTTTTTATTCAGTTTTCTTCGATTTTTCTTTGTGAGTCATCTCGAGAGATGACTCACGAGCACCGAACCCAAATGCTGTAGCTGCTGGGACATGAACATCAGGAGCTGTTGTAGTGTCATCGGCATCTCCTTTGTGTACACTGGGAAAAACGGTTGTGTGGGAGGTGAAGTCTTGAAAGACGATCGTTGAGCAGGTGGAGTCAACTAGAGGTGCTGGTTGTGTCGCTGATATAGTACGGCACCTCTTCCCCGGATGCGCTGAATTTTGTTCTCCGATGTTCTCAGACGTTGATCGAACACGTCTAGTGTTTCAGTGTGTTCGGTCATGGTTGTGTCTTTACGGGTGCGTGAAGGGCGACTCTTACTACGAGGGACTTCACTGTAAGTCGGTTTAATTGGGGATCAGGTTAGTCAATATCAGTCGAGATTGTGGGTTACGTGGGATATGTTCGTCAAACTGTGGGTTACGTTCGTCAATATCGGTAAATATCGGTCGAGATCGGTCGACAGCCCTGCGTAATGATTTTATACTTCAATTGTGGATACATTCTGTTAGCGACGTGAAGTAGGCAGTTGTAGGGTCTGGCGTTGTCGTATCGGCTCTGTAGCCTCCCGCATGGTGGGGCAGTGCGGCGAAGAGGTAATCTGAAGACCGTTTCTCTTGCAAAGTCCAGAAGTGAACTGCGATGTGTGTCTCCGCCACTTCTGCAGCAGTATATGGGAATGAAGCCTTCATATGTCCGATATAGAGACATTTCTAACAGTACACAGCAGACGGCCGGTACTGGTGAACGTGAATGACGCATCCATAGTAGTACATGCGAGGAGGTGGATTAGAGGGTCCACTTCGTGTTACAAGACAAGAGAGCCCTTTTACAATCCAACGGGGAGCAACCACGCGGTGTGTAGGGCACTTCAGGTGTAAAAGGGTGGCCGGGTCTTCTCCAGGATCCACGCCAGAAACAATGTAATGTCGAAGATTTGTACATGAAGAAATGTAGGCATGCACCAGTACAGCCAGATCTTTATAGAGACATGTATTGTTTGCAGAGATTGTAGAAGGCTGACATCTTCCATGCCATGCACACAGATGGAAATGCTGTTCGTCGGGCGGTGTAAGGCAGAGCCCTTGAATTCACTTACGTAAACGCAGGTGTCCAATGTACGCTGAATTATGAGGTTAGGGAGCCTGGACATGTCGAAGCTGCACTTCGGCTTGATTGTCATGTTGTATGATGAGTGGCAAGACAGACTCCCGGAGGAGGATTGATACGACGTCGTTTCTTTCCAGTGAGACGGTGATGTTTTTGCCATCCTGAGAGGCAGGGTCGGTAGCCTTTTGGAAACGGTTGACGTACCAGGCTCTGATGGTGACCGTGGTGTCTGCACTGTTACGTCCATCGGGAAATGATCAGGAAGTTGCACACTCATCACCTGAGGCGTCGAGGGTAGCAGCGGTTCAGTGGACTGCGCCATAGTGTCCATCAAACCCTAGCAAGGTGGAGCGGTGACTTGAGTAGGCACTGAAGTTCACATACCAATCTTTGGCAGCGACGAGCTGCTGTCGATGCTGTCCCGACTTCCATCTTCGCCCGCTGTTGGGCACGGAGGTGGTCATGGCGGCCGAAAACTAACTGCCGCGCACTTGGAAAGATGCTCACCGGAGAGGCCGGGGGGTGCGTAGTGCCCCCGCACGTTAAGCTTCGGTGCCAGATGGTCGCGTGTAAATCTCGAAGCAGTGACAGTTCGTTGAAAACCCTCGAAGAACGAGAAAATCAGCAGAATGGGGTAGTGTTTGTCTTCTTCGTTTTCCTCCATGTCATGTCATTGTATATTTATTTCAGTTTTGTGTACCAGCACTAAGACGTCATCGTCGTTCACGGGCACTGAAAATACATAGGTTGAATGATTGATTATTACTATTGTTAGAACGCTACAATTGAAAAAAAAAATGTAACTAGTAATTTTTGCCATAGTAATTTCATTAACCATTGTGAGTATTTTTTCCGCTTTAGAATATTAAGAAATCCGAGTGCCAAGTTTCGTAAAAAGCAGCACACGGGCAATGACATGCGCTGGAATTTAATCGCGTGCACTGTTTTCATTCGTATGGCATGCGCTTTTGGTGACAAGCAAACACTTTTAATCCACCCGAAACCATATCAGGTTTTTTCTCCTTATTATTGCGCCGTTGCTAATCACGTAGAACAACCCTGTGCCATACATCCAACCAACTCGGCACCTTGTTCGCGTTTTTTCGTTGTATTATTGCGATGTTTTCTTATAAAGTAGCACAACCAGGTGTGAACTTCCAGCCAATTCGCCAAACGTTCTTGGTTTTTCGAGGTAATATTTCGCCGTTGCTAAACACGTTGAACAACACGGTGCCGAACTTGCAACCTAATAGACACGACGTTCTGGTATTTTCGCCGCAATATTGCGTCTCTTTCTTATCACGTAGAAAACATGGTGCCTAAGTTTAAACCCACTGGGCATGGCATTCTGTTTTTTTTGCCGTATTACTTCACTATATCTAACCAATTAGAACATCATCATGCTGAACTTCCAACTCGGCACACCATTCAGGTTTTGTCACCGTATTCTTGTTCAGTTGCTAATCATGCAGAACAACACGATGCCGAGCTTCCGAACAAGTCACCTCCGGGTTTCGATTCGTTCTTGTTGCAGTATGATTCCTCAAGCAAATATAACCTACTTGAAATGCCTCCACCTGTCCATGTTCTCAAGGCCTCTTTCAGCTGCCGCACTTTTTAGGAAAACAGGAGCCTAGGGAACGTGTCTTCAATTTATACCACTGTTTGTGTCACGAGCGGATACTTATTATACCACGCCACTATTGCTTCAGTACTACCAGTCATCTATAGCCAGCCCTTGCCGGGGTTTAACGCAAGCCAGTAGCAAACGCTACCATCATCATCAGCACCAGCAGCTTAATACCGTCTACTGTAGGACGAAGGAATTTCCCATTAACCTCCAACCACTCCTGTCTTAAGCTGCTCGAGTCCACAGTTCACCTCCAATTTCTTGATTTCAGCAAATATAACCTACTTGAAATGCCTCCACCTGTCCATGTTCTCAAGGCCTCTTTCAGCTGCCGCACTTTTTAGGAAAACAGGAGCCTAGGGAACGTGTCTTCAATTTATACCACTGTTTGTGTCAAGAGCGGATACTTATTATACCACGCCACTATTGCTTCAGTACTACCAGTCATCTATAGCCAGCCCTTGCCGGGGTTTAACACAAGCCAGTATCAAACGCTACCATCATCATCAGCACCAGCAGCTTAATACCGTCTACTGTAGGACGAAGAAATTTCCCATTAACCTCCAACCACTCCTGTCTTAAGCTGCTCGAGTCCACAGTTCACCTCCAATTTCTTGATTTCATCCCTCCATCGAACTAGGGGCCTTTCCCTTGTTCCATAACCCCGTCTTGGTATCTCCCAGGTTACCTTAATTGCCTACCGGTTATCGGTTCTTATACCAACGTGGCCAGCCCAAGTCTGTCTATTTTTCTTCGAGCTATAATATCTTCTACTGTAGTTTGCTCTCGGATCCGCGTAGCTCCTTTTGCTGTCCCTGAGTGTTACTCCTTACACTTTTTGTTCCATGGCCTCTTCAGTCACCCAACTTTGCTTTGGAGTTGTTTTGAAAGATGCCAAGTTTCAGTTCCATACGTCATAACAGGCCATATGCACAAGTAGTAGGTCTTTATTCTGAGGGACAGATGTAGCTTACTTTTCGTTATTTGGAGTGCTTGCAGAGTGCTCCCTAACCCATTCCTATTCTGCGTAGAATTTCTCTCTCGTGATTGGGGTCAGCACTAACCATCTGAAAGAGGTAGTTGTGTTCTGTTACTTCTAGAATTTATTTCTCTAAGGTGCAGAGGAATCGTTTAGAATGAGTATCCCTCATTACTTGAGATGTATTTCTATATATTTTTACCCGCATGGCCGTGCTTTCTGATTGTTGCTCCTAAAGAATTGTTTCCAGGTGTTCTGCGTTCTTACTCAGCAATACGAAGTCGTTCTCAATTCTCGAATGGCTCACGTATTCCCCGTTTATCATTAATTCTATATTTTCGCAGTCAACCTTTTTAGACACCACCTCTAGACATGCGTTAAACAGTTTTAGTGAAATGGTAGCTCCCCATCTTACTCCCTTTGTGATAGGTAATCTGTCGTTTTGCTTGTGGATGGTTATTCCACTTTCGTGTTCTTTATATAGGTTTTCTAGAGGTCTTAGAACGCAACAGTAGCCATATACAAATACTAACCCAGATAGCAGACCATAAATGCACGGAGTTTAAAAAGCCCGGACTCTAAAGTTTTTTTTCTAGTAAAATTCTGGGAGTATTTTTGTTCTAGCTTTGTTCAAAATACACGCTTATAGGGGGGATTGGGTATCACCAAATGTCTCAGTCTTGCAATGCGTTGCGATATCCCTAAAATGCGCCAATGTCCCCGTGTTCGGAAGATCGGGGAGGAAGAATTTATAATTCCTAGAGCAAACACTGCAGGTAGGGACATTGAAACATTTTGGAGGCTTATTTGCAGTGGTTCATTTTATTTACATGACAGAGTCCTAAATGCACATCGACACAAATTATGACAAGTTAAATTCTGTTAACTGCAGTTTACAGTCCTTCAAGAACTTCGAAGGTTATTCACGGGATCCCGAATTCTTTTTTAAGATTGCGGACTCTGGAGTAGTTAGAATTGATGTCACAGGTTTCCTGCGAGGTGTCAAAGTGAATGTTGAAAACGAGCCAAGAGAACCGGCTGATGATGTTCGGGTTGTTCCATTCGTGGATTATTAGTGCCTGCGTAAAGAAGTATGCAGTATATGAATTACGAAATAACATTTTATGTATTTCAACCACCATGGCTGTACCCGCGTTGCGAATCAAAACATAGTGTCACCTTTCTATGATAATCTTTGAACCGCAGTGGACGATTCCGTAATATGTTTGACCACCTGGAGATCATTACTTACTATGATATCCCGTCAACAGGCATTTTTGCTATTTGCCTTGATACAGGAAGGTGCCGCCGCTGCGTCATCTGACTGGGCCTCCATTGCATCAGCAGCAAAACATTTTTCCGACTGAGCTAACAAGATGGGATAGAGTACATTTATGCCGAGCGCTTGGTTAGCGACAGTTATTAATAGCTAAATAAAGATTCATCGCTGGTTGACTTTATTGTGGTTTTGTTATGCACAAAAAACTTACCCTAATATTTTCCCGTTTCTAACGTTTATGGACCTGTAAGTACTCATGGGCGGTAAGTTACAAGGCCGCAAGGAAACCTCTAATTGACACCTAGGCAATAGTTTACACATATGAGCTCATGCGACTCTCTATGTTGCTTAATTATTTAAAAATTTCCCTTTGAATCGGAGTTGGTCTCTCAGAATACGCTTTAGAGGTTTTTAACATATGCATGCCACCCCCAAACCTGACATCTCCCATGGAAGGCGAGTGTACGAATGATGCCCTCTTCTCGCAATAGACACTTCTATCATAGTGAAAGCACCGGGAAGTGCTTTAGTACGCCAAGCACGCAATGACGCTTTGCACGAGCGCAGCCATCAGCAAACGTATTGTGAAATGAAACTGGGTGGTGTGTTCGGCAGATGAATGCCTCGTCAGCGCAACCCTTCTCATAAATTCTAAAAGCGGAAAAGATGGTTAAACGAAAGCCGTCGGTCTAACCAAGTACACGACAACCATTTCGGAACTAGACGGGATCACAGTCAGAACACTCAGTTGAGGCTAAATAGTGATGAAATAGTGACGAAACGTGAAAAATACCGCACGAGTGTGGGCGTGCTGTTACATGTATTGACCCAATTTTTTCCGACTTAGAAGGGTTCGCAGTTCAAACTTTAAAGTTTCTCTGGTGACTTCGTTGATCTCAGTTGGCCCACAAATATTCACTTCGATTTTCACCTACCATGGTGGCTGCTAACGGAATCATCGCGGTACACATCATAGGGTTGTAAATAAACTCCACTGAAGCGGTGGCTGTGTATCTCAGAGAAACAAAAAGTACCAATAGACGCTTCTTAGGGCTAAAGGCTCACGCTCTGCCAGTAGTGAAAATGAATCTCTGGCACTTGAGTACGCACTTCTCATAGCCGAGCTCTTGTTTCAGTGCAAGAAACCCCGGCGTCAACCCTTTCCAATATTTGTAGCTCTTTGGGGCAAAGGCATCTTTGCGGCTACATTCTGCTTACCTTGGCTGTTACACTTTGTATACTCTCCACAGCAAAGACCCACTTGTTGTCATCGTGGGAAAAGAATCCGAAGCGCCCATACGCAGTTTCGGCATTACGGTTGGATTTGCATACCTAGAGGAAATAAAGGACAATAGCACCACGCTTGCATAACACGAAATGTAAGTAAAGCTCTTCAGTCTGCACGAAATCTTATGGCCCACACGTAAGAGGATACGCGCTACCGGCGATTTGCGCACGCAGATTTTCGAAATCATGGGCTTTGAACTTTTTTCATCTTTCTAGGCATTGTGCGCCATACAAAAATATTTGCTGGGGTCTTCCGTAAAAAGTGAGAAATTTAGAAACGCGGGACGTACTTGCAGCCCAATAACAAATATTGTCCATAACAACTCTTAAATGTATGTTCTAGCCATTGTGAGATTTAACCGATATATAATACGTCGGTTAGGTAGGCAAATCTAGTGCTGAGCTATCAGACCGTAGAAAAATTGGCGTCGGTTTTTGAAACTACATCCCCAAAACTTTTGATGGCGGGTGTTCGTGTATTTCTGCAGGTTCAAACATTTTGAGGAATCTTGGCGAAATATTATTGACAGCAGAGTCCTAACATCGAAATATTTTAGATTTCCCATGTCTATTTATTCTACTCTCAATATTCTGGCAGCTCGAAGTGCTCAGCTCTGCGTCGAGAAAACGAGACATTTGTCATCAGCATTACTACAACGGCCAGCTACTGAGTGCAGGACACCCTTGACAAATTTGGCGAAAGCGTCGGTACGTTTATTGTGAGTCTAACAATTTCGACATTAAATAAATATGTCTAGGCGTTTTGGGCGAGGTTGGAAGAATGGCCGTAGATGAGCTTGTGTATTATCACTGTAAAAGTCTAAATGCAGGCATGCAATGTAATTATTTGGAGATTAGAAACCAAATATAAAGTGCTTGTTGGGTTTGCATTTTATTCTAGAATTCGATAATGGAAACTGCCCTATGATTCAACATATATTTCTGAGAATGGCTTACATAGAACGACATGAGTATTCGAAAAGAAATTCATCTGGATAATGGCTATTTATACCAGTAGCTGATACAAATAGCTGTTGTGCCAGGTTTCTGACAAAGCCTGGTGACAAAGAAGTTTCGCTCTCTATTTAAGCTTGGTACGCATATTTGGCGACGTTTTTCACACTATCTTAACCTGTGCATTCGAAGGAATTAGAGTTCAAAAGTGTGATTAACAGGTAAATGGGTTAAAATAAATAGGAGAACTAAAACTGCTCACTATGAAAGCCAGTACCTCAGCACCACTAAACATCATCTTGTACCCATGTGCACTCAACATAAATTGAAATACAAACAGTGGAGCAAAGGGGTTTCAGCACATGTTCCACTTCCTGACAACGCGCTGTGTTCACCCAGTTGGAACAAGTTAAAAAAGTGCCTGTTCAATCTCTGTATGGAAAACAGCGTCCTTCCGTGTGGGATCATGTCCATTTGCCCCGTGCCACGTTTCGCATCGGGTCCCACTCCCTTTAGCAAACTTCGTCATGGCGGACAGCATGTAGTAAAAGCTATGCGCTCCGATGTAATATATCCAACTCATCTTTGTAGTACAGCCACTGTTCCTGTGAACAGGCATTTTCAACTCTATAAGTTTGTTATATTACCCTATTGCGTGCTAACAAATATGTGGTTCAATTAGTCGTTTTTGCATGAAAACTTGACGACCGTGCAGGAGCATTTTCACAGGCTCTTATGTGGAGCGGGGTTCTAATAACGTCTTTTATAAGTCATAACCTACTGCAAAAACTCGGAGCCTATGATTAAACCATCAGACTTTCTTGTCACGGATGTCCACATGCGTATTCACTCGTCCGGATCTAGCTGTTCCTTTAAAGGTGAACGCTAAGTAGTGTACACTCCTTTTGGTGAGAACTTTTTATGTCCTGTAACTAAAAATATTTTGAATTTTTTGTAACAGCCGAGCTGTTTAATGTTTTAGTTCCTCTGCGGTGGAACGTTGCCACAAAACTGAGTCCAACCGAGTGCGCGAAAGGTTGCCGCGGGACCAGAGCCCGGCATCTTCCAGTTTTGTGCGTGAACTTATGGCACGTAAGCAGGACGTAAAAAATACACAGAAAAAGATAGGATCGGCTAACCTCAGCTAACCAGGAATACGCAAAGCAAAACTCGGCTTAGTGTGATTGATTCTTGGTTTCACTTCGTTAACCTTTGATTTAGCTGTATTTGTTATAGTATTCGTCCGAAGCCTGGCTTTGTCTACGGTTGTGGTCCCGTTCCCGGCGTTTTCCGAGCCTAACAGCTCGATCGTCTTCGTTCTTGCTTATGAGGTTTAACGCGCCCACGCTACACACGCAATGACGGGCGGTATAGCGTAGTTCTCCAGATTGATTTCGACAACCAGGGGATCATTAATTAACGCGCCCCGAAACCTCGAACACATGGGGGTTTCCGCTGTTCGGCTCCATCAGAGACGCGGCAGCCACGGTCTTCTGTTCCTGGGTCTCCGACAAAAATTGATAGCGCAGAAAAATGAAGGATGATGGGATAGACACGAGCGCCGCTGCCGGGATGCCGGGATGCTGGCCGCACGCGTGGGCCAGCAGCTGTGTGGCAACGAGGCTGCGGGGGTTGTCGGCTGTCTGTCAGCTGAGCGGCCACTCTCGCCGCAGCTGCGGCTGCTCATTTGTGCAGAATTCACTCAAAAGATATCCGAGTGCGCAGCGCTGAATGCGGACCCGGCGAGTCAGGTGATGAACTTCAGGGAGGGCGTCACAACTGGGGTTAAACGAAGGTCAACTTGCGGCGAGATAGTGCTGGACGAGATAGGTAAAGCTTTGCTTTAAAATACCGAGCGTGCGTGTGCGTGCGGCTCATGATGATCACCCGGCGTCGCCTTACTCCGCCGTGGTAAATACTCTGCTCATCACCATTCATCGCGTTATCGCTCTCGTTCTGTTTTCCTCACTTGCTGACCTGCCTTCGCGCCTGAAGTGGAAAGCACAGACAAGCGCGTGCCTACAAGGTTCACTTTGGGTGAGATCGGAATGGCTGCGGACAAAGCATTGTAGACCTGCCAGTTACGGGACACTTTCACGGAGAGTTCACAAGCCCACCGGAGGAGAGAGAGGGGCTCCCAGCACTAAAAGGGGCTCCTTCGACGAAAGAGAGGGGCTCCCAGCCCTACTGTTTCTCCAGCCTTAACTCCCCAATGCAAGCTGCGCCAATTTGTTATATTTGATTCTATATTCGAAGCCGGCATTTGACAACACTAGTATTTGCTATTGTTGGATGGCTTAGTCATTCTCATTACACATGCTTGTTTGCCGATTTCAGTAGACACGCTGGCAATATGCCCTGTGTCAACTTATGTAACAAATTCCTCAACCAAGCGTATTTCCTTGTTTAGGTATTTACGGGACACGTGACGGGCAGTGCCCCATACGGTCATGGCTTAGCACAAGATGACGAGGACGATGAAAAAGTGGCTGTGTCCATTTGCGCAATATATCATCGCCGGTATATACATTCTTTAAGTTCTTCCATCGCATCTCTTTGTAAATAGATATCTTACAATCAACCATCGGTAGCATCATCAATTCTGCCTCAACATAACATTTTGCTGGAGGGTACGAATCGATCATGCCCATCCTGGTGTCAGCGTCGCGTCGTCTCCGCCTGGACTCAATCGCCGATAGTACTTGGGCCAGGTCCGGCAGTCCCAGCCCCACCAAGACCACAGACCAATGATATTCCCCGCCACGTACTCCAGGCCGTCATACGTTCATCAAGAGCTGTCAAGACCAGCCGGGACGAGACGGACCGCAGATGTGTCTCCAGCACTGTTGTCCGACGTGACTCCAACAACATTCGACGCTTCGTCGCCGCTGAAGACATCGCTGTGGCGGGGCCAGGCATCACCAAGCACGCCATTTCCATCCGTGGCGGCAAGCGATTCCACACAGTATTTTTCCATCGCATTGCCCACCTGCATCAGTCACGTCGCCGCGGCTTTGACCGGGATGGTGGCCACGGACAGGGGGGTGATGTCACGGAAGACATGACCGGCGATGCCGCATACGGTCAAGGTTAACACAAGAAGACGATGACGACAAAATAGTTGGTGTGTCCTTCCGCGCCCTATCTCAAAGCCGCCATGTACATTAGCTGAGTACGTCCATCGCATATTTTTGTAGACATATCTCGTCTAATCAACCATAGATACCCTCATCAACTCTTTCGCCAGGTAAAAATTGAATAGTGGAGCTGTGCTGAGGCTGCGGAGAAGGTGTATTCGCAGCGCGAGAACCGGTTTACAGTATAGAAAAAAATTATACCGACGACGAAAACTTGGTGGGGCCTTCATAATTTCATGTATAGCGGCTTATCTCTTCTCCGAAATAATTCCATCCCAGAAATTAATTTGTGTCTCGAGGCGAAGCCGAGTTTAAGGAGATCGGGATGGTTGGAATCTTGGTATTCCTCAGCTTTCTTTTACTCACTGTGTGTTGCACAGTGTTTTAACGCCATCTACAGAAAATTAGAAAACGGCTTCCACACTTTTTTTTTTCAAAAGTACCCCGACAGAAATCATTTGACAATTACCAGCTCAAACGACTCTAACAGTATGCAACAAAGCTTCGCTGCTCATTTGTCTTGACAGAGTGAGAGGATGTGGATGTTATTTTTCACTATGCTATACGGTTATTAAATTCATACCGCCGACGTTCAAACCCTCTTAGGAGAAAATGGCACGGGACTGGACATAAAGAGGCTGTGGAAGCTGCCTATGCCAAGAATGTCGCCTTTAATCTAACGGTGAAGTGCGTATGTGCACGCATACGTAACTACGTGGCAAAATATGTTTAAGGATATATAGAATGTTTGCAGAGATCACAATAAGCAAATTATGGCTAGAGTGTATATTCTTAACACCTACATGAATGCCCACGAGAGTTTGCAATAACGGCGGTGGGTGTTTTCTCAAACAATATTCAGTAAAACAGCTTTCATATACGCGCGTCACCAAGTGATAAATTGGGCCGTGCGCGAATTCCGCAGTCAGGGAGATTTTAAAAGAAAGCGCATACTCCTACACATGAGCCATATATTAAATCGCAATGGTAACGGCAACATCAGTTCAAAGGTACTACCGTATCAGGGCTGGTAAGGATCGCTCCATCGCATTCTTTCTCTATTATGTTTGTTGATGGCTTCCCGGTAAAATCCTTCTTCAGAAAGTAAACGAAGGCTCCCAATTGCAGTGACACCCCAACTATGGCTAACTTGTTCTCGTACTGGGTGTCATTCGTCAGCAGCTCCTTGAAGTGTTCCTGCGCAAGAGAAGCAAGAGGCAAACCAGTTAATCCGATTGCCACACTGTCGGCATGGGAAAAATATCCTCAGGCAAAATTTAACCAAAATATTATTTAAGTTCAACCATGTTAAAAATAGCAGCATCAATGGCCGATTTAGGAGGTAAACAACTGTAACTATAGATTGACCAGTGTGCGCGTGCATAAGGGAAGCCATAAACAAGCGAAGTGAGTGCGAAGCTGTTCCCCGCATTGCTCAATAACTATGATTTAAACGGTAGCCTTGGCGCACATATTCGACGGTGCCTACATTGTTATTGCGTGCGTTATTAATAGAGCATGCCGGAAACAATGTACGTTGTCGACGCGGCGACACCGAGCGACTGAATAGAGGCCAACCGAGCGCGTGTTGGGAGGCAGCCCTAAACGAGAGCCTCGAGGGCGTGTCTGGAGGCAGCCCAGTCCCCGAACCTGCATCCCAGAGCCTAATAAGCATCGGCTGTGGGGGCGCTGGGGCCGGAGTTCCTAGAACAACGCCAAGCCAGGAGAACTCCTACAAGATACTTCAGGAATGGCAGTCGGAAAGCTGTGCCGAGGGGTTAAAGGGGACCGTGAAGAGCAGAAAAGCAGATGATTTTCTGCTTTGCGACTTCAGAAAAGCATTTGACTGTATTAACCACAAAGTTGTTTTAGCCAAAATGAACAGGTACGGTGTAAGAGGTCAAGCATTGGATCTTATACAGTCTTAGTTGTCTCATCGCTGTCAATAGGTTAACATTAACAGAAGTACCTCTGAGCTATTACAATTTTGTTGCGGTGTACCACAGGGCCGCATATTGGGACCGTTTTTGTTCATCCTATATATCAAAGATATCAACATTAGCTAAGATGCGTTTTTTACCACTTATGCTAACGATACGACGATATGTCTCAGTGCTATAGACCCAAAACGAAATAATTGATCAGGCGAATCAAACACTCTCTGAACTCAAAAATTGGTCAAACCAGCATCCCTTGCAAATAAATGTTTACAAAACTAAAGCCGTGTTCTTTCGGCCTAAGGGGGAAACGTTTTCTATTTCCAAGATTTTAACATAATGCTATGAGCACATTGAAATTACCCAGTCATTCAAAACACAAGTTGTGTGGTTCACAGACAAATTATTGGGGGAAGCACACGTGGATCAAGCGTGTCCTAAATCTTCAGGTTTAGTTGGCATTTTGTACCGTCACCGTGATCTATTTCCAAAAAGTATCAAATTGCTTTTGTTTAATTCATTATTTATGTCGCACCTGAATTACTGTACTCTCGTCTGGGAGACAGCTACAAACGCAAAAATCAAGAAAGTGCACATTTTACAGAAAAATGCTTTAAAGGGACCCAGAAAAGATTTGTGGAGGTGGCAAACAAATGCATTCAGGTGGTAGAACACATAACGGGGGATTTGTTAGCCAAGTATCAGCCCCATACGTTGTACGGGTAATTTGTAAACGATTTTTGAAGATCGCCTTTCTCAGCCGACGAGCGCGACGCCGCAGCGAGCCGATCGCGGCTGACGTAACGCCGGTCGCGGCTGACGCTGCGGCGAGCTGCCCCCCTGATCCGCCCAAACACCGGTGAGGTCGGCCGCCAGCAACGTCACTGCCATTGGCTTCCGGCTGCTCTTCGTTCTTCCTGCGCGATCCCTAGGCAAAGGCGGGCCCGCAGCAATTGACGCATGCCTAGGCGCAGGAATGTAGCTAGCGAGAACGGAAATCGAGCGTCGCGATGTCACATGGCTATTCCTAGTGTTTCCAGCTGCTTTGAAAGCAGCAGAGAGGGAGGAGGAATCGATCGGTAAGGGGGGAGAGGTGCACTTAATTGCTTCTTGCGCAGCTAATACTAAATGTTGATGAATAATTCCAACGGCATTGCATCGCTATATTGGTGCTACGCCACAATACAGGCCTTTTGTAACTTTTACAAAAGGCTTTTCTGGGTCCCTTTAAGGATAATTTATAATTTTCCGAGGGATCACCCAGCAGCAGAACTTTTTCACGTTGCCAACGTACCAAAGATATTTTGTACGTAGCAACAGCGACTAGCATTGCGCTATAATCACAAAGTTGAAAATACTCTATGTTTTCTCTGTGAGCAAGCTAAGCTGAAAGCGCTTGCCCCAACGGGGTACCTTGCACAGCAATAAAAAGTTCGACATAACGACGCCTAGAACCAATTACTGCATTCAAATGCTGCATCACACCATTCCTTCGCTTTTATAAAGTTTAGCCAGAACTGGATTAGATATTTATTCATGCTCCCTATCACGCCTGCGTACTATTTGCTTAAACTTGAAGCCATAATGAAAAGTATACACCTCTTTTTTTGTTTATTTTCGAGAACACTGTTTCATTGCGTGTATTTCTTTTTTCTGCTTTTTATTGTTGCATCTGATTGAATTGAAGTAACGAATTTTAATTGTTGGCATGTGTATTTGAAGTGTTGCATATTTTAACGTTACTTTTTGAAAAGGCTGCTGCATTACATGTATTTTCGCAATCATGCTTGTCCCTGTTGTGATGTTTTTTGTTCTTTGTTTATGTATAAGAGTGCACAATTTCACAGTGTAATATGTTATAGCGATCTGTTCTTTTTCTTTAGCATTGTGTAAATAAATTACTAGCTGGCTTTGTTATAATTCTGTTAACCATTCTCTTTTTGCAACACCGGGACGATTGTGATTACATTATTGTAAAAGCATGCTGCCGTACCCTGTTGGGCTCGGGAACATTGTAAATCTCGCTTGAGCTTTATTTCAGAGCCCATTGCTCTTTGGAGTGGAAATAAATAAACAGAAATTGAAATTGAAATTGAAATTTGAGGCAGTTTTAATAAGCCCAAAATAACTCGCATCTCTTGCCTTGGGAATCAATAGTTTGCGGCAATGGATGAATATTACCCCCTTGTTACTAGTACCGTAGCAATTCCAACCACGAAGATGATTTGGGGCGTAGAATTGTTATGGGCGGGGGGTGGCATTGGGTGAGCCCTACTGAATAATGCCAGTAAGGTGCTTCGGTTACTAAAAAGCAGACATTATCCATCCCTATTGCTAATAAGGGTTTGAGCGGGGCACGTTGAGCGTACAAATTGGGGTGACAGAATCCGCAGCTCTAATCAAGACAAAGCGCACTAAGGTTTAAAATTGAATTCAGAGAACTTAGGACCGCTGGGCCAACAGTGTAACATAATGGCTACTGCTACATGGTACTACAGCTTTCACAAACAAGAAACTCAGTAAAAGAAGAATTTGTAGGAATCGGGTGTAATAATACACATCACGATACAAAAAACTTCTGGGGAGGCTTTTCTCCTCCAGTGGACCCAAACTCACTGATGATGATTATGATGATGATGATAACAGTAGTCCTGACCCCTTCCTGCATTGTTTACTTAAAAATGTCAAAATAAAGAATGGGTCAAAATCGAATATTTTGATCGCAGGTTAATGAAGCTAGGAGGTTTGATGCTAGTTTGGCTGGGTTGGGGGCATGTACCAAAAAAAATCCGTTGATTTTTTTTTCAGCATGCCCCCTGTGACGTAAATGCAGAGATGTTACGAGCCACGGAGGCGTATGTTAACATTTAGGCAAGCAAGACGCGATGTGTTCTAGAAATGAGCAATGACGCACCAAGCCTCAAACAGGGATTGCTTCTCGCATTTAGCAGGTGGTCGGTGACAACGCGCAGCTATGTACAATAACCCCCCTTCTGGGCTAGGCGCAACATGCAGCGCTTACTGGAACTCAAAGAATCCGAAGAATAAGCTTCACCATATTACGTGACAAAATGTTTTATGGCTGTAAGAACGAAAGGTATTTTATCTTGTTTTCCCGCATAATATGTTGCAGGCTCGCTTGGTACGTAAGCTTGTACATTGAATTTTTTCCTGCCTGCGCATTTCCGGCTTCGACAAGACAGTTTTGACAACGACTGCACCTTCTCTTGATAATATAGGTGTTAGTCTTTCTTGGGCTGCTTAACACCAAACATTTTGGTCTGATGGTCTGTATGCATGTCTGTCTTTTCCTCGAATAAGCAACTCCCCGGAAACATAAAAGAATTCTGAGACGAGAAGTTTCTACAGGCAAAACGGTTCTAAAACTTTAAATCCGATACCATACCTTGCGCTCGTCTTCATTGATAATAAAAGAGAAAATATAAGGCATATTTGAGGCAAATGAACTGGTACTGGGCAGTGTCCTTTTAACTGAGAATAGATCTGTGCTTGTAAGCAATACTTTGACCCAAAATTACAAAGGGAACGTCCGAAGAGTTCCAACCTATTCTGGTTGGCATATAACTTCTAGATTAAATGATAGCGTCATAAACCGGACGAAACGGCGACGAAACAAACACTTTGTGAGTGTTTGTCCGTCAAGGACACAAAATGAGGATGCGCCTGAGCCCAGACTTCACCGGGGCATCGGATGGCCTACATTAACGAAAGTTCCAATAGATGGAGAGCTAGGATGAAACACAGGAAAATTGAATTGACTGGAGCAAACTTCCACCGTGTTTATTGAGGGAAGAGAGAGGCGCGAGTGGAACAGCGTGAGAAGTGAAGCGTGGAGAGAATAGAGGCACTTACATGGCAGAGGTGGAAGAAGGCTTTCTCCTTTGGACGACACTTGCAGCTTATTGCGCATATACGCGGGCAACTTTCCCTAGATTCCGTTTTATTTTTTTGTCCTTCCCCCTTTGACTATATAAGTTTTACCCGATGATAGGAAAGTGGATCTTCTTGTCCACGCTGCTCTTTCTGGTGGGAAGAAGCCCTATAGACTGCCAACGCGTTTTGAAAGCCCTGTGGCTGTTGGTCTCTACTTGTGCTGGGCACTGTGTTTCACATAAACTCTACATCAGTGGCACTCAAACGAGGGTCCACAAAACCCTCAACTGTATTCTCCCCCTTTTTTTCTCTTTTTTTTTCAAACCTCGCCAGCAATACGAAAAAATAAAGGTGTTCCGTTCAGTGTGAAAGGTCTCCTAAGTGCAGAGCAGTGATTCGCCTTATTGAGTTGTAGCCCCAGAATTCCCCTACTACTAACACGCAATGCAATTCAAATTGGCCGCCTTCGCAGCGCTCGTGTGTCCCCTGCCTGAAACTGCGCATGCAGGAGTTCCGTTTATTTTTTGCTTGCTTTTCCTCCCGCACCAACCGGCTCGGAAGTGCCGCTTTGTTTCGCTTACTATAGTAAAAAACAAACTACTAGCGTTCGTAACTAAATGAACGCGGGCGCTTTCGGTTAATCACGCATATTCTGCCTCAAATGTACCTACAGGTTTCTTTGCACCAAACAACGGGGATATGTATGGCAAGCACCAGCGGTTCAAGAGTTTCGAACACTTTTGACTATATAAACCGATTGACTTTCGAAGCCTCTGGGTTACGTTGCGGTGCCCGCGGCTACGACGAATGTCAAAAAAGAAAGCAACGAGTAGAAATAACAGCCGGGTTTTAAAACCGTTTCAGCCTAGGCCCCAAGTATTTATGAGCACCGCCCACGACATGGCGCGACTTGTTCCGATCTATCAGAACAGCAGTCAGTTGCCTAGCACTCTGCCTTCAGTGCTTCCCACCGCTAGCAAATGAACGCTAAGGCACTAGACGGCCACGGAACACGATATTATGACCACCGACAGCCTTAACAGGTAAAAACTGTCAGAGTGTAATTCAGTATATGCCGAATGTCTTCTCAGAAACGTATTCCACCTTGCAAATTGCACAAACGTCTGGTCAAATGAACACATAAAAAAATTGGCCGCTTGTATGCTTGCATCTCTGAAAATGTTGCAAGATGATAGACTTCCTCGGCCACTGAGGCGTAACCACCCTTTCTTTCAGTAAACAGCTAAAACTACTTTGGCGTCCATATTACTAACAACCTCTCCTGGCAAATGCCCGTTGATCGAATAACTAGTTATGCAAATCTCATGCTTGGATTTCTGCACCGGAAGTTCTCACTTACACCCAGCTCACTAAAAGTGCTCCTCTACAAGACACTTGTTCGTCCCAAATAAAGTATTCCTCATCTGTGTGGGACCCGCAAACTGACACATTAATACAAAAACTAGAAGCCGTACAGAACCGCGCGGTACGATTCATTCTATCTAATTCTCCCGACCAGCTAGCACATCACTGATGCAAAAACTATTAACCTTCCATTTTTAACTATTCGACATAGCATTTCACAATTGTGCCTCTTCCACTTTTTTTACAACAGCAAAACTCTAAAACAGTCAATTTCAGCTTCTCTGCATAAATTCCCCCGCTTCCACCCCCCCCCCCCCCCCCGCAATGACCATCATTTAAAAGCAGGTGTGCCAAGCAGCAACACCAACCTTTACTTTGGCTCATTCCGCCCTAAAACCACTGGGGGCTGGACCACCCTTTCTGCCGGCATCGTATCTACAAAAGAAGGGAAAAAATTCAAGTCTGCACATTCCAATCATTAGTATTGACCCCTCCATTCTATGTTATATACTTTGCTTTTTTTTACTCCACTCCATTCTGTAACGCGTTAACGGCCTGAGAGTAAAATATTTGAAATGAAATGAAATAGAACCCAAAGCTTTTGCTTTTCAACCTCTCGCACTCTTCTTGTCTGTCGCTCCTCCGATGGAAAACGCAATCGAGGTTCCTCTATTTTTCTTTCGTGTTTGGAAAAGGTCCACTTGACATCTTTTCCGTTTTAGTCCCACTCCCGTTTGCCACTATTTTCACCCAGCGTATTCTCCGATTACAAAAAAAAAAATAAATCGCGTCTCCCTGTACCTCGTTTCTTTTCAACAGTATTTTAAACCCATCGTTTCTTTTTTATTATGATAGAATCTATCCTGCATGCATTTTACTTAAACTAGTGCGTGTAGCAAAGGTTACGCCCCTTATATTTTTCTTTAAATGTGCCCTAGGCGTCTTTTTCTCATAGTAATCTTGATATGTAAGAGTTTCCGGTGCTTTTACATATTTCTGTATTCTGTTTTCAAGCAGTTTTTGGTCCGCCTTTCGATCATGTGCTTCAATTCAGTGAAGGACGGTTCTACGGACGCGTGGACAGACAGACAGACAGACAGACAGACAGACAGACAGACAGACAGACAGACAGATCACAGTATCCGCGCTTATAAACCCGAGAATGGCTACTGTCTTTAAAATTTGTGCCGGCCCAAATTACAGCCTGCAATACTTTCAGGTGAGGTTAAAAAACGACGCAGAATATGAAAGGTGGCGTTACACTAACTCAACAAGCACCATTTATCTAACAAGATTACAGGTGAAAATTTCACAACTTACAATAGCCGGATATAGGTTACTTAGTTGCACACGCGTTCCCGTTGGCTGCACTGTACAGGAGCCAGGAGCAGGCAACTGATTGGTCGACGTGATGACGAACACCGTGTAGAAGGTGGAGTCGCTGAAAAAAGTTGTAGAAGCTCCATGTGGTCAAACAACACAAACTCTGTCATCGAGACCAATCTCTTCGATGAAGCCCAATATTAATTCAACATATATGATAGCAACTTTGCTCTTATCACGTTGACCAAGGACGTTTTGCGTAGGTGACTTCTTTCACGCAGCAGCACTAACTAGAACAGTGTCCCTTCAATTATCCGGCTAAGGTGATATCACATACGTCAACAGCGCCACTCAAACCGAGACCCAAGAATTCAAGAGACGCAACTAAAACCGCCGGTTCTACCTATTTTCGTTTAATACAAATAAATGGTTATGCACAAGTTCGTTTTCTTTTTTTGCATGAACACTACAAGGTGCGCGAATGCCTCATACAAGTTTGCACAATTTCTCCTTCTGGGAGCAGCAGTTACTCAAATGCTGTTTTTTATCTATGTTTCAGAGATATCCACGGGAAAACACAGCAGACACAGAAGGTTCCACGACTCTCATGCACATCTTTTGGTGTCTCCCCTACATGGCATTGCCAACGCAAGCAAACGCGCTGACTCCATGACACTGTTATAGTGCTGAGCGCAGTTGGCATGTTGTGCGGGGGCGTGTGAGAAACGTCGTGGTGTGGCCTTGTGAAGCCAGAGCAAGACCGGCGCACACGTCCAGTTTTCAGTTCGCGAGCGAGGGAAACGACATTCTTCAGCGTTCTCCCAGATCTCCAAATACAAGTTACACAAGTTTGTTAAAAAAAACACTGCTGCAGTAGTTTATCCTGTTGCTTTAACTGTATCAATGGCTTCATTTGATTCGTGCAATGTTGACTCGCTTGAACCGCGGTGTCACAATTAGTGGTCGAAGAATTTTTTGCTTGGATATACTTCGCCCTTATCACCACTGCTATACTCGGGAACAAGTTAAGAACGGCAATAGCTCATGCACGTTATCACTCCGCTAAGCGACGGACCCGGATGTCAACGGGCGCGTGTGTTTTTAAATGAGGTTGCTATGCATGCGTGATGCCGTCGGCCATTTCTCGTGTAGTTTTTTTTTCGTCGCTGCAGGAGTTTACAAGCGTATTAAACACGAAAAATCACGAAAACAGCTCGTGCCATGTTCATAATACTCCCAGTGACGCACTACTTGCGCCGCGCGGAGTAACATCTGGTCGCGGTGATGAGGCACAGCGGCAACTTCCGGCAAGTTCCGAAGAAATACGGAAGAAGGACAAAAGAGCATCCAAGAAGTTTTCGAACCATGTAAAATCACTAAGCTCAACAAACAACATCCATCAAAAATTCCTGATTGATGAGTAGGGGGAACATTTAGAAGGAGAGCACGCGTTGGCGCATTACCATCGAGTGATTAGTGAGATGTTTAGGGCAATATTGGTAGGGAAACCTTCACCGGTAACATCAGCGCCACAGACGACTGCGGAAAGGAAAATAAGTCTGAGCAACCTTGATTGGAAAAAAGCAGAGCAAAAGGTTTCCCCCCCCAGACAGCAGTGGGCCCGGATGGAATACCAATGCAACTGATAAACCTGCTTGAACATAAAAGTAAGGAATCGTTTATGAAGGCAATAGATAAGGTGATAGAAACCAAACAAATACCAGAGAACTGGCTAGAAAGTGGAATGCATTTGTTATATAAAGGCAGAGGAGACAAATCCAGTATTGATTCATAGAGACCACTCACAGTAACGTCAGTGGTGTATAAATTCGTAATGCAGGCGACAAAATCAGAAATTCAAGCATTGATGGAGGAAAATGAAATACTTGGGGAACTGCACAATACATTTAGACAAGACAGGCGACTGGATGACAATTTCTTCGTGATTACGCAATGCATTGAAATTGCGAAAGCACAGAGTAAACCAATATGGATTACGTTCTTGGACAATAAAGGGGCATATGACAACGTAAATAGAGAACGGCTGTGGAGAATGCTGAAACTCCAGGGATTAGATGACGAGTTAGTACAGTTCCTTATGGCAATCTATAAAGATGATAGAGTGCACCTTACTTGGGAAGGACAGAAATGCGCCCAGCAGGTCAACATCCCTCGGGGACTGAAACAGGGATGCCATTTGAGCCCAATACTGTTCATGCTTTACATGGCCGAATTAGAAAAGAAACTGGAAGAAAGTCAAGTAGGGTTTAGATTAACCCATATGCTGCAAGGCGAAGTGGTACAACAGCATATTCCGGGAATGTTATACGCAGACGACATTGTTCTTTTAGCTGATAACCAAACCGATATGCAGCGGCTAATAAATATTAGCGGCCAGGAAGCCACCGACCTCGGGTTAAATTTTAGTGCAGAAAAATCAGGAATAATGCTTTTCAATGACGCTACCACTGACGTAGTGTCAGTGGTAGCGTCATTGAAAAGGCCTGATAGAATCCATGGGGTTCTATCAGGCCTTGAAGTAAACCAGAGAATGGTAGGACGTTTGGCCTTAGGCGTGCATGGAAAAACAACTAACGAAGCAGTTCAGGGAGATATGGGCTGGGCGTCATTTGAAGTTAGAGAAGCTCATAGTAAAATATGCTTTGAGATGAGGTTGAGGGCAATGGATCAAGGAAGGTGGGCAGCTAAGGTTTTTAGGTACCTATACTTGAAAAGCGTGGACACGCAGTGGTTAACAAAGACTAGAAGGTTAACGATGAAATACGGAAAGAACAGTGGAGAATCCAAAACCGCCAAGGTGACCAAAAAAGAGGCAAGGCAGATTGAAACGAATAAATGGATGGAAAAAATGGAACCTAAAACGGCGTTAGAGATGCAATGGGCTGAGAAATTGAACATCAGAAAGGAAAATTTCTACGATAATTCCCAGGGCAGTGCTTTGCCTTTTGAGGCTAGAGCAGGTTGCCTGCACACTAAGAGTTTTGTGGGGAAGTATTCACATAATGATGGGGTACGCGCTCTGCGGAAAAGAAACAGAAACTATGCGCCACATAGTGTTAGAATGTGAGGGTATCCAGCCACATCTACATGAAGAAAATACTGAGCTTCCAGAAGCCCTAGGATTTAAGGGTATCACAGAGGAAGTTAACTTCAAGGCTGTCGATGGGACGAAAAAAAGATTAGAATGCTGGTGGAAGAAAAGCAGAGAGGGTAATATTGCCTAGGACCGTTACCACCTGTAACAGAAAAAAAAAGTATTTTGTGGCTAATACGCTTTGTGCCTGCCCTAAGCAGCGCTAGTATTAAAGCAAGAGTGTAAAACATGGTTATATTTGTCCTTTTTGGTAAGTTGACATGTCATTACCCCGCTTCAAAGAGGAAGCCATTAACAATCATCATCATCATCGTTGCCAATCTTAAGTTGTCACCGAGTATATTGGAGAAGTGTTGTGCGCAGCCGTGGGTGACCACATGCAAGATTACGAAGCAGCGAAAAAAAAGTCCTCAATAAAACTCTATTCAATATTCTCAATGATGCGCTTCCCAAAGAAAAAAAAACTGCACGCATGAGCATTTTGGCGCTCGTTTGAAGACATGCGGTCCAAATACGTCGCGAGTAGGAGTGGTATGGCGGAAGCAATTCTGCCCACTGGCCTTTGCGCTCGCAAAGGAGCACGTTCAGACATGACAAAAGGCATGGACTAAATTGAAAACTCACTTTACAACTTTTCTGAAAATTGTCTTGAACGTTGCCAGCCCATTCTCCTCTTTGAATGCGTACAAGCCCATTCCGATGAAAAGTTTTCTTTCTTCTCCTATCCTCTGTAATTTTTTGAGCTCCTGAAAAAACATTTTCACTCTATTAGCAAAAATGTGTTCCTCACGGGCTAGAATAAAAACGTTTGCATGGCTTGCGCGGCCTTCCAATATATAATAAGACTTAATCTAACAAAAGGGGAACAGCGCTAGCTCAGACAAACCACAAGAAGGGGAAGGTGACAAGCGCTCGTGCTTGTCACCTCCTTTTTCTTGTGTTTTGTCTGAGTTTGCGCTGTTCCCCTTTTGCAATCATGCACCAACTCGCCCAAGCCTTAACCCTTGCAAGCTTAATCTAAACACTGGATCTGGGACTCTGATTGCCATTTTTCACATGTTTGATCCTCCATATTTATCGGAAATTGTATTAGAAGAAGCTGTTTTCTCCTTTCAACGGAGATTGCGAGCGAGAAATTTATGGGAAAGAAACAATGGCGGCTAACTGTTGCGAAATGCCCTCGGACCCCTTTCTGGCAGATGTTTAGAATTTCTAATTTGCGACTGTTCACCACAACCGTCGTGAACTAATAATGGGGAAAATTCTAAGCACTGTTTAACTGGCACCTTATGGACGATCCCGGCTCAGCTGATTCGTTGCATGCTGGCCCCCTTCTCTGACTTCATTTTGTTTGCAGTTCAAACTACGAGATCACAACACTCAGTAAATGCTGCGGACAGACTTGGTTTATTTGTCCCGCAAAAAGCTCTCATGGGCCTTCAGTGAACAAAAATGTATGCTCTGCGGAACCAAGACAACTTCTCTTAAACCGATTTCCCTCCCGATTCTGGCCACTGTTCTTTTTTTCTAGGTATGACTGCCGCATGTTTTCTGCGTTGTTTGACTATCTTTTGCTGCTGTAATAACTAGAACATGCATGTTAATGCAATGAAAAGATTCCCCATTTCTTTTTTGTGGTATGTTCCTTTATTTTTTCCTTTACCATCATTTTGTTGTCCGTAATATCCCTGCAAAATACATGCAGACAAACAAAATTCTAACGCTGGAATTTTGAAGAGGTGATAAAATGAAATTAATTGTTGATCTTTTGAAGTGGAAGCTCCTGTTTGACTCCTCGAAACATCTTACCCTGTTTCCTTCCTGCCTATTAGGCAATACCAGCCTTGTGAACGTACCCCCGTAATCACCCGCAAAAACACTTGCAAATGTTAGTTTTTCTCGCAAAAAATTTATTCTACCACTGTGTTTGCTTTGAAAAATCTGCAAAGGTTAATTCATCAGCGCTTTCCAATGTAGTAACTCTTGCGCTTGCTATTTTTTCTTGATATTTCTAAGAGACTGTGTAACCACATTTGGCTGATATGCTATAAAATCATTTTTCTACTTCTTGTTGGTCTTAATTTTTTGCTTGAAGTAATGCATAAACAAAAAAAACAACATTACGCCTTTTGTCTGCAAACCCATATTAAGCGTTCTAATCAATTCCGTAGGGTTTAATGAATGCCATATTCCTCACCGCCAAGAAAAGTTTTGCTTTATCCACCAAGGTTTCAAGGTCGGGGCCTTTGGCGACAATGTCGAGAACGCCGTAGTTTGCAACGTTGTGGCCCTTCTGTGCATGATCGTTGATATCACCGGTTAGTAGCTGCAGCGGGCTCACGTCCACGTAGCTGCAGCAACGACCAATTGAATAAGACGTTATGCGATGGTTATAAATGGAGAATCTCAAGATTTTAAGATTTCGGCCAGTCGGCGGAATTTTTGCTGGTCACGAGGTACCGAATGCAGCGAATATCAAGTAAAAATGTTCAATACCTGCACAGAAGAAGATAAATGGAGCTAAACTTTTTTCCGATATTCGCAGAATAACGAAATGTTTGGTTATTCGCTTACTCCAATAGAGATGAGCCCCGAATGGTGGAAATATAGACAAGGTGAGAAACACGAAATTTTTTTCTTACATCGTAACAAAATCAGGAAGGAAAACTTACCTTGAACGGCACTTTCATGCGTGCGGGCAATGAAACGAAATGTGTATCATGTGTAATCAAGTTTAACGTTCCCGGTTTTGACTGAATGTTTTTATTTGTTTTTAGGCTTGTTTGTAGCGAAACTCATACCCGGGTCTCTTTTACTGCAACACAACAAGGACGCATTCTCGTGTACGTGTTGCGACTGATGTGTTAGTCATCAAGATCGTCCCGATCAATCATTGCATACAAACTCTATAAAACTGGCAGATGACAAACACGCTCACCCCCAGAAATGGAAGAAAAAAAAACTCAGAGCCCTTCCACCCCGTGAAGAGGGATGGCCAACAAAGCTGCGGTGCCGAGACTCCACGTGAGGTTTGACTGGGTCGTAGTCCAAGCGGTGCACGAAGCAAAACACGTTTTTTTGTAATTTGCGATTGAGCATTGCTGCTGGTTATTAACTTAAAGTCCAGTCCTGTCAAGTCACTTTTCCTCGCAGATGCTCAGAAGGCCTCTTCACGAGCCACGTGAAACGGCTACTGCCTAATTGAGGCGCACACCTGGGCGCGCGCCGACGCCAGTGTGTCTGCCGCGGCTATGACGGAACACAATCCAACGCAATCCACTTTAATCCAATTCAATCCGATCCAAGCCACGCCAAGACAAGCTAAGCCAAGCCAAGCCAAGTTAAGCCAAGCCAGTCGAATTGAATCCAATCCAATGCCCCTCGCGCTTGCGCAGAACGGCCCTTCACGGCACACGCGGAACTGCTCAACCTCGGCCAGGGTAGCTTACGCTAAAAAAAGCACAGGAATCGTGGGTAGAAATTTATTATAGCGCGGTATGGTAATCACGGCGCTACTCTATGAAGTCCCTAGGACCTTTCGAATTTTAATATTTTATATGATTTTTTTCATGCGCCGGCGGTGTGGCGCGCAGTTTAACGATTCCGGGGATTTGAGTGGGCTCCGCAAATTGGCGCTACGCTCGCTGGCAATTCCTGTCTACATCGCTCTTGGACCGCAGACGATCTGCTGGATCCTAGCCATTTGCAGGTTTGCTGTAAAAATAAGTGCTCCTGGAAAGTAGTTCGCGGCGTATACCAGTTCGTGGCAAATGTGGGACGAGGGTGGAGTCAGTAAAACCTTGTGCCTCTTTCTCAATATAAGCGAAATTTCTGTGGAGTTGGCCAATGGTGATCAGAGACGCTACTCACATGGGCAGATAATTTACTCGCGTTAGCAGCTAGCGGCCAAAATGTGGCCCAACCCGCACATATCAGTCAGGAGGATGGTCAGTGGCGGTGATGAATGATGATAAAATGGGCACCTACCAGCGACACAACACCGTGGCTTGATCAGTGACGTTTCACAATTTTATTGCGAAATAGTTGCAAAATAATTACTGCCTAATATGCTTGACTATCTCTGTGTGGTCAGCTCTCACATGTAAAAACCGGACTTTAACGGCGATCTTAGGGCACCGCTATTTTACAGCTATGGGCGCGCTACCCTGCTGGCGCTTCCTGATGACTGCGAGAAGAGGAGCCCCCCATATACTTTCATAGAATAATAACCAGAGGGGAAATTGGTGGTAGTGTTAACGCGAACGCGGAGGCGCCGCTTACACTTCGATAGGAATGATGGGTAGTTCTGGAACCAGATTTCGTTGGGTCTAAATAGGCCTATGGGTGCGCAAATTGTGTTTTTTGACAAAAAACTATCATTGCCTGATTCTTTGTTACCAAATTTAGTGGCAAAAAGAAAGCTGGTGACGAAAAACTGGTCTTGCAGGAAATTAAACAGCGCGTTTAAATAAATTTAAATAAAAAGCAGACGCTGAGACGATGAGGTTGGAGGAGCAGGTGTGCCATTTGACGCAAACTTCTTTAAAAAACGGCTTGTAAATGTTTCGGAGCTGCTAGTTTTTAATATTAAGAAAAGTTTTGTGCTCACAAAAAAGAAAACGATTACATTTTCAGAAGTTATTATAGCCTGATTTACTGACATTTATCAAGCTGCGTTCCCATCAGCTGCCGGTACTGCTGGTCTACGCCGCAGAAGCCGGCGTTCTCAACAAAAGAGTGCTTCTTCCAACCAGGTCGCAACCTTCGTCAGCTTCAAAAATGCATTGATCTGCCGAATGAGCAGCGCCGCAACTCCTAATTCGGAGGCAACTAAGCCGCATACAGTGCCGTCAATTGTATTTTCGTGCTCGCTGCTCCGGCAAAAAATTGTAACCCAATCGATTCGGAACTCTGGTCATAAAAGCTTTCCACTCAGCGCGGCCTCATTGCGCGTTCAGAATTCAGTTAAAGCATCAACGTATTCTTAAACGCTTCTTCCAACATAGGCAAATACGTTCATGCAAAATCCGAAACGAAAGCGAAACTGGCTGCACGATTCAATCCATAATAACTTTCGCAAGCAGGCGAGTGCCAATCCGTATACAGAACTATTCATCACGTCCATCACGGCGGACGATTGCAGCACCAGATTCCTCTTCTTTGTTTTTGTATGAAACTGTATGCAGCCGCCACTACAGTTATCTTCCGCTGATCGTATTGGACTACGTATCGGGCGGCTTATATGTAGGCCTGGCCTCACTTAAAAATTTGTGAGTACGTTATAATTCTACATGTTAACACTACGCAGCTTAACCGTGCACGCGAGATTGAGCTCACAAGAAAAAAGTTAGCGCATTCAAGGTTCGCACATTATGCACACAGGCCGTAGAAGAATTGTACCATGCGTTGCCCTCGTCAAAATGACGGCCTGTTGGACCATGTATCGTCCTATGTTTTTTGTCGATGCTTTACTATACTTTGCCGCAGTGGCGTAGCCAGAAACAGTTGTTTAGCGGGGGGAGGCGCAGGGTATACGTCAGCTGGTAAAAATAAAAATGAAAAGAACAAGCGCCTGCTTCCAAGCAAGGTGGCGTTTGCCAAGTTTAGTTATTACTGGGAAGCGTAAGTGATCTTACTGATGGCATGTGTAGCTGGAAAACGCCCTGAAGAAAAGCCAATTTTCTCTTACGATGATGACGTGTGATCGGTAGTGAAGCGAACGAAAGAAATTCTTCACGTCGTCATAGTCAAACCTTGTCCCTCGCGTTATGAAGCCTGCGTCTAACCGATTGCTCCATTTTGACATTGTGGAAGCTCAGTCGAAACTCAGCCGACCACCGAATATTCCCTCATGACGAAGCTTCACTTCCAACCATCCTCTTTGTTATGCGTAGGGGTAAACGATTCCTTCTTTGTTTCGTAGTTTGCCTGTCTCTTCCTTTCCTCCCTCCCTTTTATGTATCGAATGTGCTTATCTAGACGAAGGTTCTCCAAGAACAAATTCAGTCAGCTCTCGCCCCGCCGTTGCTTGTCCTTCGTCTTGTACGTGCTTGCACTCATCGTGAAAACCACGTTGTAACACCCCGTGACTATTCTTCTTTAAACATCTCTCAACAACACCGGCGTTGTCTCAAAGTGTAAATGAGAAGGCCAACTCACTTGATGTCAAAAGCCATTCCACCCTTAGTCGAATTATAGGCTTTCATTTGTTCTTTGTATACGTCCCAGCTCCAGTCGTCACTCACTCCGTGTACCACGCCTATTTTGTCTATTGTGAGCTTGTAGTAAAACAGGTAGTGGCAAAGGCCATCCATGGGGTACGCGATCATGCGGGTGGCGGTGTAGCCGATGGTGCAGACCAGCTCTTTGACTGTAAGAAAATACAAAATGGTCGGGTTTTCAGAACATGTCCCACAGTCCGCATTGTTAATAATATAATTAAAAGGCACAAGTTTCGTTTTTCCCACGTTATCGCAATCTATTTTTAAATGGGAATATAACTCTGTGCTATCCAGGGCGAACATCATTCTTTAAGGGAATGAAGAATAATCTCATCTGGCAATATTACACCGAAAGTTGCGGTACGTACCGTACGATCCTCTGTACTCTTTAAATACTGCAATACCACACGTATTACAGTGGACGTTACTTGAACTCCTGGACACGCAGGAATGTTTGGCAATGAACGGGCCCGCTCGCTAGCCCGCGCAATTAGAACCTGTACGCAAGACTTCTCATATTAAACGTCTTCCCTAAAACCAGTACGAAAGACTTATTATTTTAAACGTCTTCCCAAACGCCCCCGAATAGTTCTGTTCTACTTCGACTCAATCAGAGACCATACCCCTCTTCACACTCCGCTCTAAGCTGGCGACCGCAATCACTATTGACGCAAGCTTTAGAAAAGCTGTTTTCTACCACTAGTTAGGATTCGCAGAGTAATTATGACTCGTAGAGTTATAGAGTAGAATCCTCTGTCTATAATCGTTGGAAGCGTTTCCCGGACGGCCTCACTTGCTGTGGGGCGGTCCTAAGATCGGAAACACCCTCCCTCACGCCCAAGCCGCACCGTTCTGCTGACTGCTCAAGCTGACTATCAGGTCTCGCGCGATTACCCTGTTGTACCGGTTCACCCCCATAGCTCACACGAAGCGGGCTACACTATAGGAGACGAAACCTCTACTATAATACCCGACCCTTACCCGCTGCGGTGGCTCTGTAGCTAAAGCGTTGCACTGCGGAGCATGAGGTCTTGGATTTGATTCCCGGCAGCGAACGCCGTTTATCTGATGGAAGCGGAAAAAAAACCGCCCGTGTGTACGGGATTTCGGCGCACGGTAAAGATCCCCAGGAGATCAAAATTAATCCGGAGCCCTCCATTACGGCGCGCCTCATCGCCTTCGTTGGGCCGGCGCTATAAACCATGCAATCAATCAAATCAACTATTATTTCAGATGACATCTTCGCTGAGATAAAGTGTATTCTCTCTTCTGCTACCTCCACCAAAACCCTCTAACTTTTGAAATGCCACACTAACTATGTTTTATTTTCTGTGCTACTAAAACACCCTAAATTGGCCCAGAAACGCTCATGTAAACTGATTTTTTTTCTTTTCAACTCACTTAGAATTTGCGGAAAACGACTTGAGAAAATTCTTTCACGTTAAGGCAAATGTTTTTTCGTAACCCTGTAAAAATGATTCCACTAAAAGCAAAGCAGCCAATGCATGACGTAGACCTTTTCAGAAGCCGATAGCATGTAGCGTAGCATTCTGGGTGCTTTGAAGTGTCAGAGAGATCTTCTAGGGAGCCCTGCCTCAATATTTATGTTAGAATAACGAACATATTCTGGAATTCCAAGCAAGGGTAGTCTTGTGTTTTTTTTAGTTCAGATGGCCGTACATTCAGGTGAGTCTAAGCTGCAGAGTAAGATGAGGCAGGCGGAAAGCTATGACTCCACCCGAAGCCCCGCTTGGCCACTAGCAGGGGAGCACTACACTAAAGGAAGGCACCTACTGGATGAGTTTTGAGTTTGCCGGTGACACCAGGCAACAGCTTTCATCAGCGCTAGAGCGGTGCTGGTAAAGCTATTGAGGCCCGTAGGGGCACTATCGAAACCATAAAATGACATTCGTTGGTTATAGACGCCTCTCTTGGTCTTTCACATCCCCGAAAAACACAAAAAGTGAAGACTGCGCGGTAGACAAGGACAGATTCTGCCGAGATATAGGCATTACGGCAGTGTACAGCAGCGAAAAAGTCGACGTCAACGATAACTTTGATTTTATAGAGCGATGGGGTTCTCGTGCCTGGCCGTACCTAGAGTTTCCTGCGAAATATCTCAAGTCTTCCGTAAAAAGCTATTAGTTCCAGCGCAATATTCGAGGTTCAAAAATCACACAGTAAAAGATAGTGACTCTTTGTAACCCCTGATATCGCAAGGACTTTCATATATAAAGCATCCAAATCTACCCGAATCATCACATCAGAACAAAGCGGAGCTATGTGTGTGTGCTTTTGACCATAGTCATCGTTAACAACAGCCTATTCATGTCCACTGGCGGCCGAAGGCTTCTCCCACTGACTTCAAACAACTCCTGTCATGCACTGGTAGACTCCATTGTTGGCCCCCGAATTTCAATATTTCATCGCTCAAAGGTGTTATTGGCCCTCTACTTCCTCTAGACCCATCGCTTGGTGTACTCTCTTTTACCATAATTGTGCACCGGTTGTCGGTTAGTCTCACTACATGGGCAGCCGAAGACCATTACTTTTTTTTACTTGAACATACCATATTCGAGTTTGTTCCCCGATCCAGTAAGCACGTTTCCCCTCGTAAGTGTTACTCCTATGATCATGCCCTGATCGTAGTTCCCTATGATCGTAATGCGCAGTTACAGCTGCATATGCACTGGTTGCATACTTTTCTTTTAGGTGATAGAGATAGCTTAGTTTTCATTATTTGGGGTTGTTTACCAAGTCTTCCCCAGCCCATACCTATGCTGCACCGGATTTCTCTGTCACGGATGGGGTGAGCACAAACCATCAAGCCTATGTATTATTTTTTAACGCATTATAGCATTTCTTTTCATCACCTCAATAGGGCTGCTTGGGCACGCTTATTCCTCATTGCAGTAAATTTATTCATATTTATTTTGGCAGTGCTTTCTTATTGTAGATTCTGAAGCATTTATTGCAGGTTTTATGCCATCTCACGCTTGGCGGTTTCTTTCCTTGACTTGTTTCTATACCGTTTGCCCCTAAAGATAACTCAGAAACATTCATGCAACACTGACTGCCACCAAAAGCGCAAATTCTGACCAACTGTGTGAGCCCATGCAGAAATAAAATCATTTTAAATGAAAGCTTTTAGCCATACCTATGTCCTTGCTTTACACTGTAGTTAGGGCAAGCAGGAAAGGACTGGCAAACATCGGAGAGATTTTTGCGTTTGTATTCCGTACAACTCCTGCTACCCTACTCATAGTCCATGCCTTATAATTAAAGATTCACCACTGAAATGGACCCAGCAGCAGGCAGTGGGTGTATTATCATCGCTGCAATGTAAGCGCTTAGCAATAGAGATTGCGGCAGGAATAGAGATGACATGATAATACGGAATTCACCTGTTTCCTTGAAAGAAAATTTGCTTTCTATCGCGTGAACTGTCCGGAACTTGGGGTGTCCAGTGGTTGTAAGACTGTAGAGCTTACTACGGCAGCATTACCGCGCCCGTTAGTGATTGTAAATATAGCCTTACTAGGTGTTCTTGTGGTTGTGGTGGTCGTTGAGGTAGTTGTAGTGGTCGTTCTGGTCGTCGTTGAGGTAGTTGTTGTGGTCGTTCTGGTCGTCGTTGTGGTCGTTGTCTTAGTCGTGGTTGCGGTCGTAGTGGTTGTGTTGGATCCGCTCGAGTGATTTGTTACGGATCGAGTTACAGCAAGAGAACTCGGCCCGAACGATGACCTAGATGTTTTCGGCTGAACCACGACTGCGGAATGAAAATACATCATCACCTTTTGTAACCGCAGAATGAAGCCCGACATGGGCAGCCGAAGACCATTACTTTTTTTTACTTGAACATACCATATTCGAGTTTGTTCCCCGATCCAGTAAGCACGTTTCTCCTCGTAAGTGTTACTCCTATGATCATGCCCTGATCGTAGTTCCCTATGATCGTAATGCGCAGTTACAGCTGCATATGCACTGGTTGCATACTTTTCTTTTAGGTGATAGAGATAGCTTAGTTTTCATTATTTGGGGTTGTTTACCAAGTCTTCCCCAGCCCATACCTATGCTGCACCGGATTTCTCTGTCACGGATGGGGTGAGCACAAACCATCAAGCCTTTGTATTATTTTTTAACGCATTATAGCATTTCTTTTCATCACCTCAATAGGGCTGCTTGGGCACGCTTATTCCTCATTGCAGTAAATTTATTCATATTTATTTTGGCAGTGCTTTCTTATTGTAGATTCTGAAGCATTTATTGCAGGTTTTATGCCATCTCACGCTTGGCGGTTTCTTTCCTTGACTTGTTTCTATACCGTTTGCCCCTAAAGATAACTCAAAAACATTCATGCAACACTGACTGCCACCAAAAGCGCAAATTCTGACCAACTGTGTGAGCCCATGCAGAAATAAAATCATTTTAAATGAAAGCTTTTAGCCATACCTATGTCCTTGCTTTACACTGTAGTTAGGGCAAGCAGGAAAGGACTGGCAAACATCGGAGAGATTTTTGCGTTTGTATTCCGTACAACTCCTGCTACCCTACTCATAGTCCATGCCTTATAATTAAAGATTCACCACTGAAATGGACCCAGCAGCAGGCAGTGGGTGTATTATCATCGCTGCAATGTAAGCGCTTAGCAATAGAGATTGCGGCAGGAATAGAGATGACATGATAATACGGAATTCACCTGTTTCCTTGAAAGAAAATTTGCTTTCTATCGCGTGAACTGTCCGGAACTTGTGGTGTCCAGTGGTTGTAAGACTGTAGAGCTTACTACGGCAGCATTACCGCGCCCGTTAGTGATTGTAAATATAGCCTTACTAGGTGTTCTTGTGGTTGTGGTGGTCGTTGAGGTAGTTGTAGTGGTCGTTCTGGTCGTCGTTGTGGTCGTTGTCTTAGTCGTGGTTGCGGTCGTAGTGGTTGTGTTGGATCCGCTCGAGTGATTTGTTACGGATCGAGTTACAGCAAGAGAACTCGGCCCGAACGATGACCTAGATGTTTTCGGCTGAACCACGACTGCGGAATGAAAATACATCATCACCTTTTGTAACCGCAGAATGAAGCCCTATCCTAAGTGCACTACTGATCTGCTTCCCGAATTCATTCTTTGTCTGAAATTTTCATGTCACCAGTCATTAGGGCTATCAGTTTGCTCGTTCTTGTCCCGTTTCTCGTTAACGATGTTCTAACTAGGACGGTCCGCCAGTGTGAGCTCCTTGCAGTATGTTCCCGCTAAACTCTTTTTATCTCTACATGTGAGCTAATATGTTCTAGCTGGGGCGTATTTCTAACGCAATTACGGCAATTTCTCGGAATACCTTTGGAAGAACTATTTGCAGGTGTTCTAGAAGTCTCACTGCGCTAGGCGGTGTAGACAGCAACTCTTAATTTTCACAAATATGATCCCTCACTGCGACCAAGCACACACACTTTTAAAACCCTACAATCCGCCGGTTCCCTCACAAACTCGTCGTGCCGAAACAAGCTGACATTTTCGCAACCTGTGCAGTCTAAGTAGATGTGCCGTAAGATTTCTCGTCGATTCAACTGTAGTTTTTAACCCATGAAAAGGTTTCATGTGGCAAGAACATCCCTGAACCCCTCTCACACATCCAAATGCTCGCTTTCCGCTATCCTCACATCTGTACGAAGGCGAACCATCAAACCCCTTGGACGCTATCTTCCACAAACGAGAGAGCGCCTCATAACACGTTCGGGGTCTAAGGTGCAACCGCACATTCACTACGGCGCATCAGTCGCAACAAAAGCGCCGTCACAGTGCTTGCAACCATCTGCGCGAACGTTCCTCAAACCATCCTCTTTGGCTCTATGTTGACCGTTTCCCATCCCTATAATATCTAGCAAGATTCAGTCGAGTTACTACGGCCCATGCCATGTAGCCCGGCGTACCTGTTCCGTGGAATATATTACGCAGCCGCTGACGCCTTTGATGGACCTTACCCACCACGGGCGTCATTATGCTCACGTTCATCACCTGAAGCCATACTACGGCCCACTACTTTTGTCATGGCTTTGTGTCACCGGGGTGGCGTTTTTGAACCAGAGGGTCAATTGGAAGAGGTAACAGTAGCCACCATCGCAAGTAATCCAACTCGCGCACCCAAATACAGCGAAGTGCAAGAAACCCTTGGCGGAGCAGATTACCTTCGCGGGGACCGGTATCGTCACCATTGGGCACTCAAGATCTCTACAATCAGGGAAGCAGAATTTACTATCGGGCCACTCAATCATGTGTTAATTCTCTGTCTTCCTTCGGGCCTGATGTAGCCCTGTTGGTGAAAGTATGTTCTCTGCCCCCGGCTACCGCTTGAACAACAACCTCGTGAGAGTACAGGCCACTTTTGGGCCATTTAGGTTTCGTGCTGACCACATAGCAGATCACTCGCTCGCTTCCCTAGGATCACCTTAGCGTTGTCTTCCTGTTTTCGTACTTTTCTGCCATATGCGATGAGTATGTAGGCGTTTGTACGCACTCATTTCGCTATCTTGTGTGTGAAGGGCTTCAGGCGACGCGGTAGGCTCATGGGCACTAACGCACAGATGGCGGGCCGCTGATATCGTGTGGACAAACAGCGGGTTCTTATTTTCCTGTTCGAGGACTCTTGGTGAACCTTGTGATAACGTTCGACAAGCAATGACCAGCCTTCACCGTGATAGTGCGCAACAACCCGATGAAAGTGACCGAAGAAGGTGTCGCGTTAGGCTTTGCGATGGCTATGGGAGTCGATAGAAAAAACTTACTTTTGGAGCCACCGAAGTAAGAGCCCGGATGTGCTGGTCCTTCATCGTCGCCTTTTGTGGTGGTGTGGTGACCTGCGTGCAATCAGTTCGCAATCCAGGCTCAATCTCAACGGCCCTCATGTAACGGCTAAAGTTACATGCAAATCCACATCCCGGCGAACAGGAAGATTTTAAAAATTACGAAGTCCTTCAGCTACTGTAAAGACGGAAAACCCGCGAAGGTGTATTGGTGGAAAAATATATTGACCTATGTATGGCGAATTACAATATCAATCGAATAGAGGTACATACGCGGAACTTCTATTAAATATATTTAAAATATTCTGACATGTTTATCGGGATAGTTGTCATAAAAGAACAATAAAAGCAATTTTGTCCCTTCTCCACAGTAGACTGCCATGCATTGGCAGAATACGTGAATTCTCTCACGTTTGAAACTTTACTTCTAAGTGATCTAGACAACTAACTGACAGTCACCGTATGAGAGAGTCGTCTTTGCGGCCGATTCTGTTTAACTTTTCCCAAAATACCTGCATCAAATTCGGAGCTACTAAGCATTTCACACTAGTTATGAAGCTAGCGTGTGCGATTCTTTGTTGACGCGACTAAGCAGACGCCTGCAGTTTTGGTACAACCAAGCGAAAGACAGATTCGCTCTGATTGCACTGTGCCATTCTCCTCTCTGGAAGTGGATAACCATAGGAGCTGTTTGTAGGTGATTGCTTGACCACTAACCCACGCTCAAACCGCGCGGTCACTCCAAGGAAAGCAGTCAGCCGTATTGTGGCCGCACTACTTTTTCTCTTTCCTCCTCGGACTATTCGGGGTCACGACGGCATGAAGCTTCAATTGTCCACGTGGAAAAAGTACAAGTTCGTTTGCTTCGAAAGATTTCGTGTTTTATAGTGCTCCCACCACTTGTCCGAAAGCAAAAGATGATTTATTCACTGAGAAATAATCAATATACTTTAAAATTTTCATTTTCCCACCAAATCGTAAGTTTTTGACACGCCTGCAATGACTTCACAAGAGCTGCTCTGGAGCCGATTCCGGAGGCTTGTTTACCTTTAATCAACCCAGATGGCACCACCATACCGCAAAGGTCGTTTTCTGCCTTTGCTTTGTTTTCGATGACATGTGTACGTGGCTTCTTCTTGTTAAGGTAGAAAATAATCGTTTTGTGAAACATGGTGTTCGCTCGACAAATATGGTCACGTAACATACCAGCGCTTACGCCAATCGTCCATTGTCATCTGAGACAACCCCGAAGCGCCGCAGTGCTGTGCAGCAGCACAGCAACAGCAGTTTCCGTCGGTACAATGTTTACGTGTACTTTCGTAACTTCCACTGTTTACCCCGCCATTCTTACTGTTATAAAAAAAGTGTGCCCTAATTTAACCGAAAATAGCTCGTTCGGCAAGCTTGTAAGCCTTGCCTGATTGGTGTTTGCTTTTGGCGGCCTCAGCCAATGGCAGAGCTGTCCCGTATGACAACATAGGTTCTCTTGTGGGAAATGAGGTAGTGGGTCGCCTGACCATACCATTTTTTCCCTTTAATTATGTATCTTATTTGAGCTAAGTTTTCGGTAAAAGTGGTGTCAGTATGATTCTAACGAGGCAGTCTTTCCCTACGCCCCTCTAAGCTTGACTCCTACGGCTCTATCGTCGTCGGTGGTCTCCTTCGGCCTCCATCGGGCACAGTGCCACCCATTTTTAATTATTAGGCTTCGTTTTTCAGTACATAACCAGGTAAAGACAGCTTTTAAACACGAGTGAATTACTGGGAAGACATTGTTCTCAGGGGCAATATCTGCATCTAATATAAAAACAGAGGGTGCTGGATGGGAACAGGTGGTGGAAGAGAAAGTGAAGGCGAAAATGAGGAGAAAAAAAGCAGTTTTTCTATGTTAATGCATGCAGAAAAACTATAGCTGCAAACCTATAACAGCTCTGCTGTATAAAATGGGTTAAGAAGAGTTTGGTCGCAACATTTGATAGAATTAAGGAGGCGACACGGGGCTTCTGCTTCTGGAGGCATGTTTCCTTGGCGGTGGGACTAGTAATCGTTCAGGGACCGTTTTGCTGTTATCTGTTGTAGATCTAGACAGTCTAGTACTGAGCATCGGAAATATTACGGTACTTCTACCCTTTAACATGCCGTTTTATTATGACGCCCAGCGTACACTAAATGCTAGATACATAAGTGTGCATAGCATTGTTACACTACCAGAATGAAATCCAGAAAGATGGGTTCACCCCGGGCTCCGAGTCATACAATTGCAATCATAACTTCGTTTGGAATGTACTAATGGGAATGGCCTACGGGAAAGTCGACATGGCGCGAACGAACGTGCACAAAAAAGGTGCAGAGATTCGTAGAATTATCTACAAATGCGTAGCACTGTTGCACTTTTTGTCGTTATCGTGGAATATTTCTAGCCAGATCTGGCAATGAGTAGCCAAGTACGTTGGGTTACTTCACTGTTTTACGGTTTTCACTTTTTCCTTTTCGTTTGTGAAGTACAGTCTCTGCAGAAATTCTCCAGGCGACGGAAAATATTTCTGGGCCGCCAGTATTTCAAACCGCAATCTTAACGTTTAACTCTGACCACAAAAAAAAAATTACGAAAGTAAAGAAGAAAGGCGTTTTTTTCAAGCTGTCCGAATAAAACGTTTCAGTCTTGATCGTTCGCGGAAGTACTTTCGTCATTTTCTAGAAAATTTTAGCAAAGGCTGTTTATTTACATAAATAACAATTGGGGGTGTTAAGCGCAAGTGCGAACTTTGTGCAGCTCCGAGACATTACACGATTGGTCTGTTTTCCCAATTATTTAACTGTGCCTCCCTCATTTCTTATAACATATTTCCACTGCGTGTGCATTCGTGCTAACGATGCTTTTTCCGTCTACGTCACATACGAACATGTCATGTTCGGAGCATCACATATTCGTTCTAATTGGCTACACATTTCGAAGAAGGTAGTTCGAACTCTACTGTTCAGCCTGCACTTATTTTAAGCCACGAAGGGTCACAAGGCTCAGGCGTAGAATGTGATGGAAACGAGTGCAAAAAGGAGTAAACTATACCATGGCGGGAAGGGCTTGACTGTAAATAAACAATAAGAACTAAGCAATCTACGATCGCAATATATTCTGTTGTACTGCATCGCCTATTACTGCACATCGCCATATTACGCCTGTTTAACCGCAGTAGTGCCCCGGCCGATTAACCAGCTTGCTCCACCGATTCAACAATAAATCTCATTAAAGTTAACTGATATAAACACCTTTATAATCGGAGCCCCAAAGTATAGAATGCTATCCCAGTGGCAGCCATGAAGTGGGCAACAGCTCGAAGACTTGCGTCTGGGAAGAGAGGTGGAGATTCGTGTAGAAATGTCGGCCCAGGCCGTGACATATTTTTTCTCGTTAAAGGAGCCATGAAACAAAAAATGAATTTTCTACATTTTGAAAGACCGATCCTCTCGTAATTAACTCAACTCCATGCCTGCTACGAGCGGCCTTGTTCTAAGGAAAAGCGCAATTAATAACAAGAGCGGCCTATCGTCTCTAGCGGATGCTTTGCACGCCGAGCCTCTCAAAGCTCGCCCTATTCCTCAGCCGTAAGAACTATCCCCGGCCGCGCAATGTGGAGGCAATGATCACCTATAGTAGCTTCGACATTGAAGCCGCGGCTCATTTAAGGTACAGAGCGCATGCGCACGATGACACGAAGACAAGCGAACTAGGAGCGTGCGCTTTGACGTGTATTTCTAATTCCGAGCAAGTGTTGCTACGACACGGCGAACGGTGGAGTTTTGTATGGCCAGTTTTGGCCAATCAGCTTAAGTAGGTATGTTTGACTTGACTGATGTGCGCTGGAGGCACGCGGTGAACGCAACAGTATTTTTGGCAAATATTGGTCAGTCTCCCTAATATCGGCCAACTTTGGCCAATGACCGGAAGGTAGTACGCTTAGTTTGACAAGCGTGCGCTCGAGGCACGAATGCTGGAGAGCACGACCTTTTCTTGGTATTTTTAACTGCGGGCACCATACATAAACGATTTGCTCAACAACTTCTGTGTTAATTACCGAACATTCTTCTCAATTTATTAAGTTAAGCAAGTTAAGCAAGTTAAGCAACGCTTGAACAGGGCTATTAGAAAAAAGACATCCCCCTCGCGAGGGGCACGATCAAATGCACAGCATTTCCGAGGGGGTGCGCCGGCAAGTCGTATCTCTTGATCGCGGGACCCGTGTCGCCATCTTTTGGAAGCACGGGACAACTTGTGGCGCTTTCGAAACAAACGAGAAATGAGTGAAGGATATAAGGCGCGTTCGGTGCATTGAAATCTGTGTCGGTTTCGTGGCTCGGTCGGTTGTGCGCCGGGCACCTTGCGTTCCGCCCGCGGCGTCATGGGTTCGAAACCGGGCGCCGGAAACTGTTATTTCTTCCTGGCTGCGGACTACGACAAGGCGCGCCTGCGGACTACGACAGGGCGCGCATGCGGACTACGACAAGGCGCGCATGCGGACTACGACAGCGCACGCCAACGCCGCGTGACATTGTGAGTTACTAAAATGCTATGCATTTAAAACGAAACCTTCAAATTTCCTAGTACAGTGACATATTCGAGGTAAGAGCGACGTTATACGGGCAATCACAAAACCACAGCTCTCTGTGTGATACCTGCACGTTACATGCAATTGATACAAAGCAAACGGTAATGGACACCCTGCTAAAATAGTACAGCGATATTCATCGGCGGTTGCATTAGTCGGCTGCTTCAAGCCACACGAACCAGATAACGTGATGTTATATGAATGTTGCAGAAAAGTAGCTGGGGGGTCATCACTGCTTTGTATGTTTTCTTTTCTATCTTGATTACTAGTTAGGAGCGTCCGATGAAATTCTGGACAGAGCAATGTTAATAATGACCCACACTTGTATAGTTGGACTTCATGGCACCTTTAAAGCAGCTTAGGAATTTCAATGAGGGCGTCCGCACCCCAGACTACTGTAGCATCCCGCTGGAGTAGCAAAAATAAGTAAAAATTCAGTGCCTCCTCACCATCGTCAACGGTGCCGCTGAGAAAGATGACAAGCAAGGCGATGACGTTTATCATGACAAGGGAGATGAGAGTTTTCACGGCAACACGGCGGCGTTCATTTGATTCCCTGTAAATTATGTGGTTTAGAATGGTATCCGAAGATGCACACCTCTGTTTTAAAGCAATTAGTCAGGCACAAATAATAAAATCATAACTTTGGCGATCTCAATGGCATTAAGGCCGATTATGCAAGAAATGAGGCGTCTTCATATCAAGGCTTTGAAGTCGGGACATTTCTTTATTAGGACTCCCATCAATCTACATTCTTCTATTACCTTTAGTCAATTTTCTGTTACAAATATGCACAGTCTGCACTCGCAAACATTTTGTACTTACCAAAGAGGGTTATGTCGAAAAGCTTAAAAAATACATACCCATCAGATTACACGCCCTGTGCCTACAACTTGCCTAATACGTTAATATTTACGCCGTTAAGTTTCTAACAACTGCGAGGACAGGCTGAATTTAGGAAATTCCAATCAACAATGCACAACGCCCATGTGATCAATCATGTAATAATGAAGCTTGCGGAAAGGAAGGATATAGACCACAAAACACAGTTCCTTCTGTAGACACCGCCGCACCATCCCCTTCCTCTTACTTCCTCACACTTGGTGCACGTACATTCCACGCTGACGCTGCGGGAGTGTAGGGGCGTGAAAAGTGCGCGTTACCCCGACGGGCAAGACGCCGATATTTCCTCACCTGTTACTCCTAGCTCGCCCTCACTCGGTTATTTTTTCCTCGTGTGCACACTGATTCCTTCGGAGGACCTTCTTCGGAACGGGCTCATGTACAGTCCACATATATACAGCTTCGTTGTAAAATAGGGCCTTTCTGATCTCTGCATAATTAACACTGTTACTTGGACCAACACCCTTCCTTTTATAATTCCCACAGAGTTCTCTTAATAGCCTTTCAGTATCAGTTGTCTCTAATCATAGCGGCTTTATTTGCCCGTACTAAAGGTAGAAGGAATACTTACCCTTCGCCTGTGGGGGGAAACATGATAATAGTTGGGTACTCATAAATACCAAAGCGTGCTACTATTACTCCGTGCTCAACTACTGTCCTTGGAAACCAAAAGCAAAGAGACACCCATTAAATTCGCTGCGGCTTCTTTTTTTTACGGTTCAACTTGACGCAGTGCTCGTTACTTAGAACGGAAGGAATTATCTCCTACGAATACAATTGTTAATGAATAGATAAATAGTATTTGTCAAAATTCACATTGCTATTATTTGTCCTCTGTACTATACGCCAGTGCACATAAACACCAAATTCGTTCACTTCGTGCCGCAAAAAGTCCCAGGGCGCCCATGCGCTTGTTAGGAGTTGTGAAGGCGGAAGCATTCACATCCAATCTAACTGCCCAACACCGGACGGATATACCTGTAATGCGGGTACCGCCATTGAACAGAAACGGCCATAGCGCAGGCAGTGCGGAGCGCCCCGGGGCGTCTGCCCTGTGATATATGCGCCTCTGGATGGGGTATGTACTGAAACCAACCCCGTCTACCCAGGTTAGACGGAGGACAGCCGATATCGCCAATTTACCTCGTGGCTGTGCATGTACGCAGCCGTTTTCTACCAGTGCATGTTCATTTTTATGGCGTTTTATTAAAGCAATGCTTTTTACCTCCACCCCCCAAGGGTTCTTTCGCGAACGTTGGTGTCAACTTTTTACCTTTACCCCCCAAGGGTTCTTTCGCGACCTTTGGTGTCAACAGAAAACTCCAGTGAACAAATAAAATAATTTACTGGCACCGCCGGGAATCAAACCTGGAAATAATAAACTAACGAAACGAGATCCCGTTGTCTCACCGATTGAGCTACGTGCCCACGCAAAGACGGGGAAGATAGGTGGTGTGCTCACCAAGCACATGTATGGGTTTATTCTTTGCATTCTGGCTGAATGCCACGTGAAAGCGTCACGTGACCTCTCGCGCCATTGTGTGGTCCGCACACGGCCCGTCTAGCGGCCCTGTGCGCGCCTTCCGAATGTGCAAACATTTGCAAAAATTAAAGGAAGCTCACACCAATTCATGGCATCTGACTTCAAGTACGCCAATGTGCTAACGCCTGTGGCGTTCAGTGTTCACGTAAAAAATTACAGCTACTTGTCGTCCGCCCTCACGCCAAATCAAGCAAGCAACACGTTCAAATACTCCTTGGTGGCCAAGCCATGACTCCAAGCCCCGGCATAAAGAACCTGGGACTACATCTGCAGGCCAACACGAAGAGTTACGTATCCTTGCAGCGCCTCAGAGCAATAATGAAATCATACACATGATGAGGCGAGTTGCCACCAATGACCGATGCCTCAAGGAATCCGATACCTATAGATTAATTTAAGCTTTTGTCCGCTCAAGAAACACTTGCGTCAACCACCTGTCTTGTTCTCGGCAAGACGGACATTGAGATGCTTATATAATGATTAAAAAGGCGGGTGAGCAGGCCATTGGTCTTCCCTTGAGTGCGTCCACAGAGAGGCTGCTTAGCACGCAGCTGTACAACGCGGTGGAAGAGCTAATAGAAGGCCATCTTTCTAACCAGAGGCTCCGACTCAGAACTGCGGCTGGTCACCGCATGCTTCACCAGATAGGCTGGGCAGCATAGATTGTCACTCCGCTTGATGTACTCCCGGGATCTTGGCGACTAAATCTCAAGATGCTCCCTTTGCTCAGAAATATAGACCCCTCACACGACGAGGGTCGCCGACAAGCACAGGCTGTAGCGCTCCACACCACCCTCGTTGGGGATCATGCAGCAATCTACACAGACGCCTCCCGACATCGAGTATAGCAGTACGCCATCATCGTGGCTACCTCAAGAACCAACCTCCTTGCGTGTGCCTCACTCAAGACCCAATATGTGATGGCAGCAGAAGAGGCAGCCATCGCCTTGGCTCTCACTCAACCAGGGGTTCGGAGGTATTCACTGATTTCCAGCGAGACTACCGGAATCACCAGTCGGGTTGGGTGTCCCGACCTGCACTGCGTGTGCTAAAAAACCACTCCCCAAACGGTTCCATTCATCTCATCCGAACACTCGCTCACGCTTCCATGGAGGGCAACGAATACGCCCACCAACAAGGCTGGGCTTCTACCTTCCGTGCTATGGAGCTGCACGAGGACAGTCACCTGTTTGTCACGTTCAGGGAGATAACCCAGCATTATCGCCTTCAGAGACACACCCTGCCTTCCCCTTACCATGACCTTTCCAGAGAACAGCAAACTACCCTACGGCTCATACAATCCTGCTCCTTCCCACACTCGACGCGTCTTCACTTAGTGCACCCGAATCGCTATGACGCTAAATGTCAATTTTGCTCCGAAGTAGGAATACTCCGCCGCACAGTCGGGGTGCGCGACTTTAGCCCTGAGCACCCTCCTCTCTTTCCGTCAACTTCCAACAAGAGCAATGGGAGACGCTGCTGTCCAGGTCCTCTCTGACTACCCAGCTTCAGCTGGTGGACGGAGCACATCCGGCGTGGAGTAGATATGGGCTCCAGTGAAGCAGGAACCACTACCCTAGTCGCACTCTGAGGCGCTCACAAATCCAAATAAAAGCATTTCCTCCTCGTCCTCCTCCTCCCGCTCCTTCTCCTCGTCCTCCGTCTCTGCCGCAACTCTAGTCCCCTACGTTTGCGGCGCATAGACGAAGAAGATCGTCTAACACCGGGTTTCAGCTTCCTTTAATTTTAGAACAATAGGATTTCCATTTATGTGCTACACAAACAGAACTCAGCCTACCACCGTTCATTCATCGTGCATTGATTTAACCTTATCAAGAATACCCTTTGAAATAGTAAATGGTGTGGTTCAGTGCATTTCACTTCCCTCTGGTTTCACTATTGGTAGAGCGACGTGAGTCAGTTTAAGTGACGTCGCATGGGTAATCGCTGTGTGTGCCGTTTACAGCTTGCCTTTCCAATCCCATTTACAGGGTGGATTGGAGCGAATTTTTTTTTTCTTCAAGCGCGCTCAATTCAACACGTCACAGTCAATGAAAATTCAGCTGCCGGCTTCATACACCGAAGCCGACAACACCTTCTTTTTCGGTTGATGAGTATTTTAAGGCCTTCGTAATAAAACAAGGTGACCGCTTTGACTCCGAAGTACGCCTGAAGGGATTCAGCTCTGTCCGCATTCACTGTCGTTGACCAACACGTCGAAAAGGGAATTTTACCCGGCAGGCATAGCCATGATGGGAAAATGCGCCCCGTAATCACAAATCTGGCCCTACGGCAGAGGTATCTGAGCCAGTGTAAGGCCCTCGTAAAACATCGAGGGCTTCAAAAGCCCCGAACGTCGGAAAAGTGTTACTAACAGCCACACACAGCTTGTGGTGAAAAGCAAAAAAAAAAAAAACAATCCCCAGAAATTCAGAGAATTCTCTGCTAATGCGTCGAATTCTTTATCCGGTAGCCTAGATTGTGCGTTTTTACACTCAAGTAAGGCTGTGACTAGCAAAAAGACTAATATTTATTCTTTTTAATCTATCTGTTCTTTTTTTTCGCTGAGGGTGTAAGTTTATAACATTATAGCGATTAAGCGGCTTTACTTCGCTAATTCTGTTTCTTTTTTTTCGAAGGTTCAAGACACACTGTAGAGTTGGTCCATTAGCGCTATTTTTTCTCATTCGCATTTCCCAGCTTCTTTTTCTGGCTTTTATCGTTTACCCTTCGGTTTTAGGGGCGAAGCGCTTTAGGGGCTCGACCGTCGGCGTCTCATTTCAATGTCGTCTCATGCCGTATTCTCGTGTAGTCACGGTAATAAAAGACCCGGACACTCGCTTTCCAATGACTCACGCTAGAACGTTTAATCTCCATGGGCAAAAACGCGGAATAAAAGAACACATCGGTACCCTCGTTTTCCGTTCGCACTTGCTTGCTTGCTTCTATTTCGCTCCATACTCGCTTTAACTTTGAAAAATTCAGTTGTATGCTTCGAATTTCACTTCTCGTCCGTCTTCGTAATTGGGATGTTGCCTATATCAGCGCGCGCAATGTGGCAAGAGAAAGACTTACAATTTTTCAATACACTTATCAATTATACACTGCATGCTTTGCTCCTCCCCAGGTTTTTAGTGTAGGTCGTCTGTTTTTTCTTTTTTTTTTTTGGAGGTGGGGGGGGGGGGGGGAAGATGCATAAAAGGCATATTCTTGATTTTGTTAGATTAATTTGGCGAAAGTGTTTTTCGTTTTTTCTTATATCTTGGTGTTTCAAAATTCTTCCCACCAATTATATTCCCTTACGCTTTTATAACGACCAATGGTAGAATTTAAACCGAATCTGTGTTTTGGCGAAAATGTGTGGCTTTACACAGTTTTTCGTCTTTTTCGCCATTCTTATTTCGCATTTTGAAGGCTCTTTTGCGCCCTGTCTCTTGCACGGTTTGGGGAAAGATTTACAAGATGTACGATGTTGATTTTGTGAGATCAGTTTTGGTAAATTTTATTCATTTACGTATATTTGTGTGGGTTTTCGAAATTCCTTCCGACCAAATATTTGGGCTTACTGTAATATGACGCATGAAATTGGAAGAACCGCTAGATCTCCATTTTTGTGGGAATGCTGTATGCTTCAGGTTTTGAATTGTTCCTTTTTTTAGGAACTTTTAGCCTTCTTCTGCGACTTTTTTTGTTCATTCTTTGGTTTTGGGGGGAGACTATAAGCTACATAATTCTGTCCTTGTCAGACCAGATGCGTTAAATTTTACTTTTTCTAATTTCTTATTCTTTTATCTTTTAAAAATTTCGTCCACCATTTAACACCATTTACGCTAATATTTTTCTTCGCGTGAGCAAAGCTAAGAATCACTCACGTGGCTCTCCACTATGTCCAACACCTGTGGGACAGAACGGGAAGAGTTTCGTTGGGAATTGCAGCACTTTGGTAACTCCACTGCTGCGTGAAATACTCAGAATATTTTACTATGTTTTCACACAGTAACTGACTGCTGTACTATGTTTGCACACAGTAACTGATTGTAGCATACTATGTGAATTTTACAACAACGAGTTCTCAAATTTCCTTTTCAAATGTTGAATAAATGTACTGCACTAAAACCCAGCAATTCCACAAATCCAGTCAATAACAACACCTTGCAACGAATCTTTTTTTGAAAGTTGACTGAACGCCTTGCTTGCTTGCTTGCTTTCGTGAACATGCATTCCAGCGGTAAGCAGCGGAAGGATGAAATTTTCGATAAATAAAAACAACACGGGCTACATTTCCACATCCAAAGTCATAAACGCCTATACCCGAATGTGCTTCTTAAACTTTACGCTTACAAAGGCCAGCCAACAGCGAGGCATGAGTTCACAGGCTGTTTTACCCTGGTGCAAAATCAGTGTGCTCCACTAGTGCCCTGCGTCGCTCTCTGTTGGAAAGGTGGCAATGCTTATAGTATTGCATAAGCAATAACGCATTACGGCAGAATTATCGCATCGGGGTGTCTTAACAGAGGGATAGAGAGAAGAGGGCAAAACGAGAGAGTAGATAGAGCTGTCTTTACAGCGCAAGCGACACCGTCCCGGGTGGTGCCAAGTCGAAGTGACGCTCGCCAATTTACTTTGCGCAAGGCGGGAATACACGAAGGCTGACCACGGACTTCGCGAGGAAACAGGATGAGAGGCTTACACATTTACAAAGACCTACGGATGAGATTTACGGATGTACGGATGATCTACGGAAGTTTACAAATGACCCATTTCGCGTGAAAAGTTAAGAAGTTGTAGAAAAGGTGGTATGGCTCCACCAGCATGACTGCACGTTGGTGCTCTAGTTCCTAGGCAGCTAAACAGTGCAGCACCATTGAGTCCGCGAATATTTGAAGAGCTTGTCAGGCTCAGTTAAAAAGTGGCGTGACATGAAAAAACAGCGGTAGGTGGCGGGCTTACCGGACGACGCTAACGTCGTTGCGGGCTTACGGGGCGATGTCCACGCCGTTTGCATTTGGGACGTTTCGGATTTGTCACCTGAACAAAAATAGGAATGAACTTACACTGAAGGTATCGGCCAAACTGCCTGTGTTGTATTTAATTCACAGCTTTCGGAAATCAGGCAAGGAAGACTTGGGTAGCGGAATAATTTGCCGATCACACAATGTGCCGAAGTTATCATAATGGGACTATTCTATATTCTCCTACTTACCCATGATGCAGCGGAATCAGGTGTGAAGCAAGAATCAGCTAGGTGTAAATGTCAAATCCAGGCTTTTTTCACTGTGTCACCTGATCGGCCTGCGCAATCAACGGTGAGTGTTCAGCCTGAAATGTAAAAGTTATCGTTCATCGGCTGAAGATGTTTTAGCTCTATGACAGTGGTCATCATAAAAAAAAATTTACACATAGGCGACCTGACAAATCGGTCCACGCGTTTTTTATCTTGTCCTTGAAAATGCCGGCATGTTTGTCTCCCTCACTCTGTATCGTTATTTAACAACCTTTTTTTTATATTCCGCAGCCTTTCTGTTGTCCTGTGAAGTGGTTTCTTTTTTGTGAATCCATAATTTTGTTTCAAGGTGAAGGATATGTTTTTTGGCAAAGTTATGTAGTACACTTTGCAGTTTCAGTTACGTACTCACGACTCAATCATTCCAGCAGTGCCTGAATTTTTGTGTGTTTTCTTTCTGGTACTTTGATGCACCTGGAAACTCAATGATACACTGGACAAGACAAACGCACTTAGTGTAAAATAAAATACTTTTTCATTGTCAATGAGCTGCATCGATTAGTGCCCAGTGTATGGATGCACGCTTAACCGAAAAAAATGAAATTGCATGAACACTGTTCTATTTAAGTATTCGACAGCTTACATTGTATAATCTGTGAGAAGACAGTTCCCTTTTTGCCTTTTGTACTGGAGGCTCTGTGTTATCTCAAGTACGCAAAAATAAAGTAATACCGCAAGACTCTTAGATTCCGGAGCTTAATCATTCTCATGATTAAGGGGGCAATCTGCCTTTGGGAATAAGGATGACTTTTATAGCGGAGCCAGAGGCCAAAGAAGATTAATACGAAGAAAGGGAATGCAAATTTCCCTCAAAGAGGGCGGACGAATGACGAGGTGACGCGATGGAGGAAATGCGATGGAGGCAAATCACCAATGTACTGGTGACCCATGCGGTGGACACGGGCACAGCGAATGCAACAGTGCCGCGACGGCCGCGCAAAGGCTAATTAATTCCGGGGCACAGGCCGAGAGGGAGGGAGTTCAGAAGAACGCCACAGCAGGAAGGTCAGGTGGCACGAGTCCGAGGAACAAGCCGGGGTAACGAGGCCAAGCCATCAACCAGAGCCACGTCAGCCTGGGCCGGAGTGGACCGACGTTGCATCGGCTCCTACTTCCGCGTCGTACCACCAACGTGTGCTTTGGTGGCACCAGGGGCGACGGTCGGCCGCCTGAGTACAGCGAGCACGCACCGTCAACTAATGCTTTGGCGGTCCCAACGCAGCGACATTCCCTGAGCTCCCCGGCGCTACCTGCTTCCACGGCGACGGCCCCGAGGCCAGGGGTTGCTTCCTGCTACGAGGGCTACCACTAAGGGTAGCTGAAAAGCGGGCACAACTACATCGGTACCACCACCACCAGCACCGCGGCAGCAGACAACTACGACTACCAGCGTGTTACGGCCACGCTACGGCTACCGTCAGCGCCGGAGACAGTGGCAGGCCCGTTCGCTAGGGACTTGGTATTACATGACCATTGTTGGTAGGATTGTTAACATGGACGTTGTATAGAGTGGAACTAGGACGGGTTGTTTATTTATTAGGGACTTCATTATAGTAACGTTTGGTTAGGTTGTAAGCTTCTCTGGGTTTTTGTTAGGGAGTAGTATTTAGGAATTTATTTGGTTGAGTTCTTTGTGTGGTTGTTTATTTTGCTTAGGGGTTGGAGTTGTGCATAATAAATGTGTGCTGTGGTAAATGTGCCAATGATTCTCCCGTGTCCATTCTTCTGAGCTGGTCGAGATGTGCCACAAAACGTGACAATCATATTTCTTTTACGAAAAGGTGTAAAAGAAACACGGTGAGTCGGTTATATTACGGACCCTATTGTTTGCCATTCACTGAACGATTTATTAACAACAAGGTGCATCCCTTCTATATTTGACGTTACATTTTGTCATTTAAAGAACGTTTACCCGCACTACGGTTTCCTCCTTTAAATAATGAACGTGATTTTCCTAAAATTATGGACTGTCAGTGTTATCACGGTCTTTCCGTACTACAGAAAGTCCTTTCTTAATCTTCTCTCCACCTTCTATATTATGGAAATGTGTCTGGCAATATGCAACATTCTACCACTAGCTTTCTCCATAAACTCGACCATATTTGTATAGTGTAAAAGCAGAAGAAAGTTTCCCTGCCCAAGTTGCGTATGTAAAATAAAATGCCCTGCGCCAGGCACATGCGGTCATGTCTTTTACATCTGCGCATTAGGATTGGAATCACAGTTTTTGTTGTTTTCCTTATAAGAGACGTTAATTGCCTGCGCGTAACAAACGAAGACCCGTAAGAATCGTGCATGCAGTGATGTTCCGTACTGAGGTGAAACATTCCCATGTGGACATTCAGAAATTCCTTATTTTTGACAATTTTTCTCCGCATGTTTGTCTATAATTGCCTGCAAAATTGTCTGCGTATTCATTCGGCAGCTCATATGTCTTTACGTGGTTTCCTGTTCGATCTTGCGCATTTTCCAGGGCACCTTGGCACTAAGGCGCCCCCGAGATACGTTTCTGTATACTTCAAAGGAATATACGCAAACAGGCTTCAGTCATTCAGCCGCTGTTGCTTCCCGCCTCACTAATATTTTCATGAGGTATTTTTGCATCTATGCTCCCTCCTGTTTTATAAACTGGCTTGGAAGCAGTTTTGGATGCTTGCGGCCTGCGGAAACACGACTGCGTATATTTTAAGATGAAACCGAGAAAGTGTTAACGGATCCTTTAAAGGGGTCCTGAAATGCCTTCCGCCGATGCATGGATGTACATGTAACCAAATAAAGCAATGTATTAGCAATCTCCTCCTGCAAGAATTTTGTTAAAGTGATGAGTATTAGCTGAGAAATCGTAAATCAAAAACCGCGCATTATCGTCGCGCCGTATTTCCTCCTCCTTTCAACTGTTCCTTCGCTGTTGGCCTCCCCTCCCATGATGCTCCGCTCCTCAGCGGTGACGAACTTCCGCTATTGCGCTCGCACAGACTGCCGTCTGCTACGGGCCAGCTCTTTCGGCTTTTTCATCTTTGTTGACCCCATGGACACTCCTCTAAAGGCTGGAAAAGTGAAAGAAGGACCTGGCCGCATGTGTGCGGCCTGGCCTTGCCCTTTCGCGGTGTACGTAGCTGCCGTTGGTATCGGCGGCGAATTCGCAGCCGCGCGGGGAGAATCGTGCGCTCGTTCCCTTTGGTGCACCGCGCACTGTTTATCCAAAAAGCGCGGTCTCAGATGTGACCCCGCTGGTGCCGGGTGTTATTTTGCGGCGGTTGTAATTCCTACTACCGGCAGCATGTGAAAAAGGACATTTTAAACCGACACAGAACCCGTGCACAAAACGCGCCGGATTGGATCGCTTTATCACGGCGATGAACGGGAAGGCGCAGAGCAAACCAACGCCGCACTCGATCAGTGAGAACCCGTGTTCTGACAAGCTGCACCCATGTGTTGCATTCAACACTGACGGGAAAGCGTATGTTTGCACTTGTTTGGATAGTCGTAAAATGTCCAAACACTCCGGCACTCCGATAGCAGATGAGCCGGCGAGACATTTCGGAAAACATTTGACAGATGGCGCCGTATGCATTAGTATGTCGCTACGCAAAACTGATTAGACGCTCTACCGCTCTACTAAAACTCCCCTCGCAGTGTTTACGTAGCGGGATGCAAAAATTTAGCGTTTAGCGTATGCAAAGGCCACAAACGCTGTACTAAAACTCTATTAGCAGCAAAATAGCGTGCGTATGTGAGACCGCTTGGGTTTACAAAGCTGCACGCCGAGCGCGTACGTTTCAAACCTAGTGACATCGTTTAAATACACTGGCAAGCACAGTGTAACGTAGTCAGGTATCAACCGTATGCTCAGGCGATAAGCAAGAGCTTGTTTTATGTGATTGCGCATAAAGGCCCGTTCGCACTTGCGACGAAAGCGAGTGAAAGCGGCAGGAATTCTGTCGCTTTGTCGCGCGACGATCGTTTTTGTCGAATGGTCGGGACAAATTTTCGTCGCGCGACAGAATTTCCGTCGCATTCGCTCGCTTTCGGCGCAAGCGGGAATGGAAAGTTCTGCCGCTGCCGTCTGCGCCGCAGCTCGGAGGTAACCGCGCGATCTGCTCGGGCCGAACGAACGCGCACACTCCCGCACGGCAGCGCCCCAAGCTGCAGCCGGCCGCGTACATCGCTCCCGGCGCCCGCCTGGAGCCCGCCCTCGGCACACTAGCCAGTATATTTCAGGCACTATAATGGAGGACATATTTTTTGCTTCCGATTAACCTAGTTCTTTGCCCCTGTGTTTTGAAATACGTGAAGTGGTTAGCACGTCGTCCTCACGCAGCTCTGTATCGTCGTAGCATGGCTGATTGTCCGAACGAAGCTTGCAGCTAAGCCAATGCAGTGACCGAAGCTGTGTGTGTTTGCATCGCCTCCTGTGTGTTGTGGACGCGTTCGTTTCGCGATGAAATGCGACATTGTACTTCTGCGGGTGGATAGTGCTTCCCATGGTCTGGATTATCTTTCTCGAACGACGTACGACTCAACCTCGCATGGGGTATGTGTAGTGTGCCTGGCTAAAAGCCTTCTCGCTTGCGCGCCAGAGTTGTGACTTGCTGTTCGTCCACGCAAACCGGGTGTGAGGTGAGTGCCGAATTTACGACGGGCAGGAGGAGGCAACCCATCGTCTGTCAATCGCGGTTCAGACTTGCAACGCATGTTGTGACGTTGCGTTCGTTCGAAACGCATCTCTGGATTGTGAGTTGAATAAAATGTACGCGTCAAACCCTGGCATTCGGCTCAGGGCGTTCTCTGCGATTGCACCAAATAAGTGTCACGGGGCTTTCTTTATGGTACGTACTCATGTAACATAAAATCCATGTCGTGCTATGGCCGTGTTGCATTCAATACAAACGGTTAAGCGTTTGTTTACACTTGTTTCGTTTGTCGTAAAATGTCCAACACACCGGCACTCCGCTGGCAGATCAGCGGGCGAGCCGATGCTGAGCAGACGACTCATCTCTTTGCCGGAAGTGCGTGAAAAAGCCGCCCAATAGCAGGATGTCTAGCTCATGACGAACATATGGGAATCGATGATGTAGACATGTGAAGATGGCGGCGTCCAAAAACACGAAGGAAAGGGTGAGAAAAAAGCGACAAACTTTGCAACAAAAGTGTGAGCTTTCCGCTGCGCGTAAAAGAGTAATACTTGGCACAGATGATGTTGACGACCCTATCTAACGATTGCGCTAGTTAATTTAGTGTGCTCAAAATGCCTTTCAGGGCCCCTTTAAAAAAAGTAATAATTGATGCAAAGTCCGGTTTACAGACACTAATTTTTCTTTTTTCTCCACGACTACTAAAATTCCCTGAATAAAGAAAAAGTTTCCCCTTAATTCCTTTTGGCAAAAATTACAGCCTGAAATTCCCTGGAAAAGGAAAAATTCCCCGCACGGAACATCACTGAGTGCACGCACTGTACCTCGGCAGCAAAAATTGGCAGCAGGCTGTTAGAGACTTTTTAAATATTGACTGTGAGTTAGGCTGCGCTTTCATGCGAAATTACTTTCTTAGCGTGCTATTCCCTTCCAGATTGTCTACGGTAATTTGCTAAAGCGTAGACATGAACAGAAAATTTTGGGGCTGCAGAACTAATCGCTACGCCGCGATAGGTTATCATACTGGCAAAACTAGAACTGCAGTGTAGGCCAAAGTATAATCACGATGAGGTCGCTCGGGATACAAACGCACACCTTGGTTTCTATGAACGCAAGGCTTAACTTCAGCAAGAGTAGTGCTTCACAAAATCACCAACAGGGGCCTGCCTTATTTGTGGTAAAGAAACCGGAAGTAGAGGAATTAATGACAGAGAGCTGTAACCACTTCGCGAATTATTTAAATTTATGCCGCTGCCCTCCTGTCGCAACATGACATGAGCAAGATGGAGTAAAAATAACAAGTGCGAGACAATAGGCTGACAAAAAATAGGGCTCGAAGCGGTCCTCATGCGACGCGAGGAAACGGCGTGCATTAAACACAGACAAGTGCCTCTTGATACTGTAATTTTCCTCAACTCCAATTCCAAATACCTACTAGCGCGTACGTCACTGGGGATGACATAAAATAACCGCGGTATTCAAAGTTGTCGCATGACCTCAGAAATGGTCTCTTCACCTTTGATCATTCATTGGTTCATTGCCGATGATAACGCGCCGCAGAAAAACTGGTCTATGAGCCGTGCCGTAGTGAAGGGCTCCGGTTCCGCTTTTGTCTCCATCAAAAAGCAGCCATTGCGGCCGCGATCAAGCCCTCGTGCTTCGGCTGAGCAGCCCAACGGCATAGCCTCTTCACCTTTTCTCGTTTCACACCAACGCGTGGCTTGCCTTGACCACCATCACACTCAACACATAAAAACGCTCCCGGTATACGCTGTGGGAATACAGGAAACAATAACTGGTGCTCCGCTCACCTTAGACGGGGTGGGCCCTCAGGAACTGGCGAAACAAAGACGCGGTTGCTAGCACTGCGAAATTGTCATCGGAAGAAGAAGAAAATGGTGATGATCACCTCGATGTGTATGGACCGTGCCCACGAAAATGGGGACTCATCAGGGTCGAATTTTTGACGGTTTTTCCCATTGTAGTTAACAAGCACAGATTATTTTGCCGTGAAAAAGCTTCATTTCAACATTTCACCCGCCCTTTTTCCTATATACCCCCCAAGCGGTCCTCTTTATCCTTTCTGTTACACAATAAGAGAAAACGCGTAAAAAAAACGCACACTGTAAATACCCGAATGACCCAATAATTTGATCAATACAATTATGCAATTCAAGTTACCTGTAGCAAAAAAGAAGACACCGATTGTAATTAGCATGAATAAATACCAATAAGGAAAAGAAGGATCTTGAATACAAGTGAAAAACTGTTTTTGCAGAACACAAATATATACCTTGAGGTACATCAACAATTTTGCTTTCACATCGTATTTTCGTCTATTCTTTCGCTTTCGTTTCATTCACTTTGGTTTGAATAATTTCGCACGGCTGTTGTAGATGGAGCTTTTTCATCCGTTTGCTGCAAGTAGAAGCCGATTCCCATAAGGACCCTAAAATTACTAAGGCACCGCCATTCTATGAACGCGCCGCCTTTCGCCTTCACCCGCTCTCCTTTCCTCTCTCCGTGTTTTGCTATTTTCTTTTTTTCCGGCCAGCGCCGCCCGCCATTGGCCAACAGAGAAGTCACGTGGTATTTTTCTTCTGTTTCCGCCGCCGGGTCGCCTCGCCGATGCGTCGCCGGCTGGGACATTGAGCAACGCCGCCGCTGCAGCACCATTTCTGGCTGTCGAGCAACGGATCTTCAGGAGCTTCAGTGCCGGATTTATCGTAGGCGCCAGCTAATAGCTGGCGCCTACAAATTAGCTGCTCGTTCCGAACAAATATCGCATCGGTGTCGCTTTATGTTGCTTCTCGGTACCGATATGTTGTGCCTTAGGCAGCGCGAATATCGTCAGAGAGGGCAAAAGACTTCGTTATTCCGTCGGGGAAACGCGACGCAGAAAGGAGAAAAGTTTGGTTGCATATATTTGAACGGGCATACTTCTGGCCGACGCTTCCATCACTCTTTTGCGAGGTAAGTTTCTAAATGCTTGTTCTTGCTCTGTTAAATTCTGCGTAACCTTGAGCGGTCACTTACAAAGAAATGAGTATTCCCTCCGCGACCGTCGTCCACCCTTTCTTCAGAGTAGGCATTGCGCGCAGCGACGAGTTCGTCCCGTCGTAAGCTTTGCTTTGGATTAGAGGCCGTGTATTTGTCATATGCGCGCTTAACTTCCAGCATAATTATCAGCGGCGTAGCACGTTCAGTCGGTTGTCGTAAGGTTGTCGTGACGCGAGAATTGTTCACCTGAATTCGCGCTTGTTTTGGCCGACGGCAGCTTGCGTCTGACCATATAGCGTGTGTGTTCCGAGTTCTTGTAATCTCTTTCTGGCGTGAAGCCATGTTTTGTGAGTTAGCGACCGGGTGGTAATATAATCCCGTTGTTATGATATTGGAGTGATTTACTGCGTACTATGTGCTTGGTCGGTGCCGCGAAAATGGAGGCTGCTAGGAGTAAAAATGTCCACCATCTTCCCGCGAGGGGAACCATGGGGTAGATGCAACGCATCGGGGGTTGCTGTTGTGTTTCCGTTATGTTAGCGATGTGAGCGTGTGGATTGTTGTTGTTGTGTATCCTATTTACGCAGCATGTTCACCCCGGATGCGTCGCATCTACCCCATGGTTCCCCTCGCGGGAAGATGGTGTAAATTTTTAACCGAGCGTAAGCTGCGCGCTAACGCCAAGCTGGGACGGCGACGGGAGCGAGCGCAGCCGAGCGCAAGCTGCGCGCTGACGGCGCTTACGCACAGATGGCGCTGCGGTGAAAGCGGAGGAGCGCGCAGCTGCCGCAGCGAGGAGAATGGGGGAGGGATGCGGACTACGCTGCGACAACGACGCGGGGCAAGGCGAGTTACAGAGATGCGTTGCATATAAAAACATTTGCGGCTAGTTAAAGCAATTTAAGGCCAGCTAATCTAGTGACCACGCCGTTGGTGTACGTTTGATTCGCAATTTCTGTTATCGCATTGTTAAATTCACGCAAGTTTGAATGGGCACTTGAAATGCATATTCGCACCCTAACGGCTGTACGCCCTTTCTTCCGTGTATGCAGAGAGGACCCTTAATTACATCTAACGTTGGTATTACATGTGATGCCGTGCATTTGCAGTGTGCGCGCTTACTTCATCTTAGCAGTCAACGGCGCAGATTATCCAGTCATTGCGATTTGAACCAAGACACACTGGGCGACTACATTATTTTCAGCAGACCTTACTTTGTCCACCAAAGCGCATGTTTAGCGGGCTTAGTATAAGCGAGTTGAGCGTGGACGCGGCACTGAGCAGATGCGCGAACACGAATTTGACCATGCTACGATAGAACGGTCCCTAACTCTCTTCTGCAATGCAATATTGCCTATATTTGCCGAGCGTTTGTGGCGCATCTCAAACTTGGTGGTGATATTTTTCCCCTCATTAATCGGGTTATTTCACGAATCAATTTGAGCAAGGGATATTGGAGAACCTTGGCGTTATTAAACTAAACCCAAATGCCACTCCCACCATTATTTCTCACAGGAAACCACGTCAGCAGCACAAGCCATCTGCACGACAGCATTACGGACGTTTGTTCCAATAAAATATCTTTTTGGTGGCACCAATTTATTTTTTGGTATACCTCATTCTATTCTCTTGATAATTATCATAACATTGGTTCTCTTTCGAATTTCTTTAGGGTGTATTTCTGTGTTAGTGCAATGTAGAAATATGCCAGAGTATATCCCAGCACAAAACAATTCTGTCCAGGCACCCCCATTTATAACGGCTGTAAACGACGGCACCCGGTAAAAAGAATGTATTGCATGATTAATCAACTCTAGTAAATAGCTGCATAATTTGTACCTAGAGGGACTCGATCTCTGGTTTGTATGAGAAATAAAAGGCCACAAATGTGTAATTACAGTTTACCCGATCGATTGATCGCAGTCTTCTCTGGCGCCTATTCCCAGAATCACAAGCCTGCGTTTTTCACTCGGTTCGCATATCAACGTACGGCAGCAAGTGCAGTTTAATGTATCCAGGCGCGAAGTCGGGGAAGCACGAACTTTTCACGTCGCTGTACGTTCACAAACGCACAACAGCATGTGTATATTTTTAATCTATTCACAGCAGCCTATAACAACATGAAGGTGAAAGAAACATTTCTACAAAAGCGGCAAAGCACTCTTAACAGCGCGGAATTAAGGTAGGATGTAGGTCATTAGTAAAAGCGGGCGCTGAGTGAACGCCGCTAATGATTCACAAACATCGCAAGAAAGGCGAATGCAAGGACGCCAGCGCAGCTCCCGAACGACGGAATTTGCGACTGAAGCACTCTGTATACTGCCGCAAACCGTGCGCAAGCCCTCTGTGCAGTGATTGCACGACCACAGTCACGCGAACACAGCACGAACCGAGAAGTTTGAAACGTCCACGATCGACCCTTTCGCATTCACGAGCTATCCTCAGATGTTACAGCATGCCGCACACGTAAGCAAAAACCGCGCTGTGCGTATGCCCCAGCGGCATCCCCTCCGCAAATATCGCCTTGTGGACAAAAATATAAAACATACACCCTCACTCAGTGCATGTTTGTAAAACGGTGCTCTAGAAATCCTATAAATGCTACCAAAAAGCGATTGCGGAACGATAACAAGACCAAACTGCACGAAAAACTGCAGCGAGCGGTCCGAAGCGTTGCGAGGGCGTGTGTATAGTGCCTAGAATATACTGTATATTCTAGGCACTATAGCGTGTGCCCTGAAGCAGCCAACAAAAATGGCGGGACCGCCGCGGGGATAAAGGGACCGCGGCGCCGCAGGTGAGGGGAAAGAAAAAAGAGGAGGGCAGCGGAGAAGGAGGGAGCAGTTGGCGCTACCTTAGCAATTTTACGTACTTTAGCTTCCCAGACCCGCCGGCGTCCTCTATCGGTGTGGGTGCGAACCACCGACGAGGCGGTTCCCACACCCACCATATAGGGGGCACTGTTCTCTCAGGACAGCCTGCCTCTTCCTCCTTCTAGTTGTGGGAACCTGCCGCCGCTGATGTTTAGATGCCGATTTTCTTCCGCGGTTTATATAATTTGCGCGGCGACGGGGCTGCTTTTCTTACGCTAGCGCCCGTATATACAAAAAAAAACCACAGCTACTGTGTTTAATTTTGATGTAAAATGGGTTTATTTTTTATCCCTTTCGTTTCTCCTTTTTAAGGCGTAAAAGTCAGCAAAGAGAGTGGCACGCACCACAGCTTCCTTAAAACCAGGGTTCTTTGCGGCTGGGCAGTCCTGTTCTACTTCCTAGCAATCAATTTCAAGTGCTGCGCGGACCGCATTATTCTAAGACGTTTAAGTTTGGATTTCATAGTTTTGCGAATTTTTTTAAGCGAACACATTACACGACCACATTTAGGAGAAATCCCCAAGGTGGAGTAAGTTTCTGCAAACGAAAGTTTAACATCCACCTGTACGCAGCCGTACTGCTGCATACAGGGGGATGTCAATCTTTTCTTTGCGAGCACATTACCCCTCAAAGCTTCCGATCCGTGGCCAAACCCACAAGTGGGTATGTGCTTAGTCGAAATGAAACACTAGGACAATTTCTATTCTGCCGCCGTAAAAAAGAAGTTGACTACAAAATGTTTGCAACAATCGTATCTAGGCGCCTTCAATTTGTAATCACTAGGTTAGCGAGGTCCAACCAAACTTGCGGTATTCGGGGCAGGAGTATTCATACTAATATTCGTATTGCTCGTTCCACCTCAGAGCGCGTGCCTGATTCGGTAGATCAGGTCGCCCTAATACAAATTGACCTTGCAAAAGCTTTTAATCGGGTTTCTCATGACTTCTTAATCGCACTTCTCGCCGGAGTCAATTTAGTCAACTTAGGCGATATGTTTGATAAGGGAATCAAGCTGCATTATAAGCAGTGCACTATACAGCTTATCCCCAATCGTATTCCGTCTTAGCCGAGTGCGATCAAGTCATTGGTCAGACAAGGCTGCTCCCTGTCAACCTTGCTGTTTGCGTTGTAGCTAACCTTCTCTGTCTCAGCATTCAGCAGAGTCAAAGAGTGAACGGTTTTTTCTAACATTCCTGCGAAGTTCGGGTGCGAGCTTATGCTGATGATATCGAGCATTTTTACTCTGGCAAAAGGAGTGTCCAGGGAGCCCTTACAGTGACTAAGCAGTTCTTTGATTTGTCCTAAGCGGATGTTACCTTAAAAATCTAAGGGATTGTCAACTGGACAATGGGGAACGAAACCATCTAGATTTGCGGGTGTTATTTGGGATAGCTTTTGGTACATTTGTGGGCAATGCCTAATGGGAATTTATGGATAGGGACAACTTCTTTCTTCATTTGAAGGCTGGTGTCTTCGGTTCATGCATTTGTTTGTGCGTCAACTTGTGTCTCATTTTTTCTTCTATAAAATGGTTGATCACCCACTTTTACTAACTGCACATCAGCAGGCCATGTATTTCCACTTGCCTTTTTTTGCTTATTTCTACGGGCGAAGTTAACCCGAAGCCACCATCGGGATTTCTAAAGGAGGTTGTGGAACCTTTCAACTTTCCTACCGCGAGGTTTGCCTTGGAAGATCAGTTCAATATTTAAAAGGAAAATTATGGCGTGAACTCTAATTAAAATTATATTTCTGGTGCCTATTTATCGGCAGAGTTACTTAGGCCGCCATCGATTGATTGTAGGGGTCAACGCGCCGACGCAGTGCAGGCGATGAGGCGCGCCGCAGTGGAGTGCTCCAGATTAATTTTGACAGCTTGGGGATTTTTAACATGCACCGAAATGTCGAAAACCCGGACATTTTTGCTTTTTGCCTCAATCAGAAAAGCAGCCGCCGCGGCCGGGAATCGAACCCGCGTCGTGGTAGTTAGGCCACCAGAAACGCTAAGTTTTAAAAACGTGTAATGAGTATGTGTGTTCCGCCAAATGCAAAGACGCTTCATTCTTCCACAGCCCCAGTTAAGACATGGCTGCGCGAAAAGGGAGCGTCTGTTCCTTGATAAGACGATTCTTGCCTATACAATCAACCGCAGACAATTGATCATTGCTTTGTGTCGGGCAAGTCGCTGTTTTCTTCTGGGGCGTTTTGCAGCAGACTCTCAAGAAGGACAATAAAAATACTCCTCAGTCCACTCGGTTGGTGCTTTTTTATGATGCTAATCCGCTACCTTAGGGTGTATTTGTAGTGTTTTATTTGTGTAGCTTGTGACAGTGCCGCGTGCCTTACCCGCATGCCAATGAAGTTCATTTTTCGAGAGCTGGCTGCGTTGATGAGGACTGTTTATGGGGCGCAGAATGATCCGCTGGACTGCTTGAACATTTCGCATGCATGCATCTGCTTGCCTAACTTTTGAAGGACGCAAAACGCAAATGGACTTTGGGCTCCTCCATCGATGCATGTTAGCTACCGTGTTGTTTGCATCAAACAGAAACTAGTCCAGCTCAAGAAGTTCACCGTGAAAGGATTGCAGTGTATGATGTTTGACCGGGATACAAAGAATGTTAAGTACTTTGGGTACCGCGTCACATGGAAAACCGTAGAGTATCAGAAACGCTCTAACCATTTCGAACCGCGTGTATGCGTTTCCTAGTTAGCACAGCCAGCCGTCGTCTGAGCTTGCTATAGGGGTTATATCACAGTATAAACGTATCTAAAGAATGCAAAACAACTCCAACAGAGATAAATAACAGCAAAATGGACTTACAATGGTTAAAAACCACGCCGTTTAGAAATATTCAACAGACATTGACGAAACCGAACTAAAAGGGGCAAACCCACGAAAATGTACAAGAAGCAGAAGCTGACAGTAACCAAAAGGCAACGAAAATACCCGAAATCCAATTTAGAATGCATAAGATATCAAGGAATGCGATGTCAACACAAGGGGATATCAAAGGAAGAGGATATCAACGGGGGTTGCCTAAAAATGGTGTTTCATTGAAGATTCAGTTAAAAAAAATTCCCCCGAACCTCCCCGAGGGGGATTGTGAGGATGCAGAAATGCATTGGGTGCACCGATGCACTCACGCAGCCCTCTTCTCACGCAGCCCTCTTCTTCGCAGCTTTGTCTTTTTCTCCTTCTTCTTCTTCAGCGGTTCCCCTACGGGAAGATGAGGATGGTGGTTGAACGCGAAGCTATCTCGTGATGGATTGTTTGGTTGGCCAATCCCTAGGGGCATCATGCCACAATCATCATCAGACGCGCTGCGGACGCCGGCCAAGGGACGCAAGACAACCCCCGACTATAATGCATTTCTGCATAAAAGCTGAGACGGACATCTGTATTAAAAATTACCATTTCAGCATCATCCTTATCATAATCATCATAGTCATCATCATCAGCCTACTAGTTCCACTGCACCAGAAAGATCTCTCGCATTGACCTCCAACTGGTGCTAGAACCATAGAGTTTCTCAATATCGCCTAGAGTGGAAAGTGTCGCTCCGGTCGCACGCCGCCGTAGGAATTGTGGATAATGTGGAAATCGGATTGGCAGCAAGTGGCTTGTGCAAAGGTCTATGGATTAGGCTTCTCGGCTCAGAAGCGCTTGTTAGTTCTCTTTTCTGCATTCAACTGTCTGGCATTCAATGGCTATCACAGACATGCCTAAATAACAACGTGATTAGCACTTAACGCATGTGCTCGCGTTATCGGGGAGCTTCATAAGATCAAGGGGTGAGCACGTGCAGCAACGGTGACAAGCGCGCGAAGGACGTACCCCAAAAGGTGCATCAAGAGAGTGTACTGGGCGAAAGCGACAAGCGAAAAAAATTCATACACTGCCGCCTATGTCCACTGCTGTCGTCGCTCGTCGCTACAGTTCACTGTATCGTCACTGCCACTCGCTTGTGGGCTGCTTCTGGCCGGCAAAAAAGCCAGCGAGGGCTCGGAGTTCTATGTATAAGCTTATACCGCTTGCTGCTGTCGCCAACCCTATAGACACCAAAGAAACTTTGCTAGCACACACTATCTGTTTTCTGTACCCATTCAGTTACAATTTTCATGCCGCCCGTCGCCGTCGCTGCGTGTACGAAGCATGCGCTGCCTTGGACAGGCGCAATGGGGCAACCTATTATAGCCACTTGATAAGCCAGTATTTGCCATTTATAGCATACATGCAATTTCTTAAGGCTTTGCTCATGTACTTACAGACTTACGGTAATAGGCTTCCCCTCTACGTTTATTTATATCTGTCCGGACAAAATAAATAAATACAACGCGAATTACACAACGCGAATTACATCATTCTTGCATCTCTATGTTGCATCTGCATCGCCGGCCAAGGCGCGTAGCATACTGTAGATAGCAGTCTAGGTTGGGCGCTGTGGCCTCCTACATTTAATTGGAGAGCGTAGGCCCGACCAGAACGAGCGGCCGCCCAGCTGCTGACTCGACGTTCCATCTGTTGTCGCGTGCAACTGCTGACGCTGACCAAGACACCGTGACGATGGTTGGGCTCTGATGGTGACGATGGCGATGGTGTTGCTACAGGGCTCCCCTGTAACAAACGTAAATAAGAATGCACGAAAATGCACTGTCCACTATATTCAGCTAAGTACAGAAGGGGCCATCAGTAATGTATGTCCGCGTTCCATGTCCTTGGGTGTTCGTGATCAGTCCCGTGAGAGCATCCGGTGAGTAGAAGCCGTCGGGTGGTCTTCGCTCGGAGTGGCGGAGGGGACGAAACAGCGGGCGGTTTTGAAGTCCCGAAGTGAAAGAATCTAGAGCCGCGGCCATTGTGTAGACGCAATGGCAATGCTCCGAGAATCGGCGCTCCACGAGCAGCCTCTTGTGATGCGTGCGCATCCGCGTTTGGCTGTCGGTTCGATTAGGCTGATGTCCTTGGCATGGAAGTTTCGAGGGTGGTTTCGGGTTCAGAATTGTTCCGCAGGTTCGTAGTGCGTCCGTGGTATGAGACCTCTTCTGAGCGCGACTACAGCAAGACACGTGACTGCCACAGTGCCGACGAGTATTTGCACGAATCCGGAGCCGCCGTCCACCGGGAACGTGGCAAGGGCGTTGGACAATATACCATTGACGGCTTGGAGGCGTGCACTGAAGGAGCACCTGCGACGAAACTCGTTTTGGCGACTGCTGCTTAGGTCGTCGGTGGCGATGTCGGCGGCGCCGAGTAACAGACTTCGTCTCGACAGGAGATTCTGTGGCCTCGGCCGGGTCATCCAAGTCACGACCGATAGCCCGCTTTCGCGGTGCTGGGGCCTTGGGTGTGCTGTCAACTTGCTTTTGTGCATAGATTTCTGGGCGCTTCGCTGGTAGCCGGAGGGACGGGATGTAGTCGTCACTGGTGGCATTTTCACGTCCTCAAGAATCCAGGTGCACTGTTGACAGCAGCAGGCCAGGAGACGTAAAATCATCGGGGGATGGCGCGTTGTGCAACGACGTGCGTCTCGCGTGAGTCATGCTGCGACTGCAGTGGAGCAGGGCAGTCTGTCAACTTTGTGGGACATATGACGAGCGACCGTGGCGCAGCGGGCGATGAGGTTGGGCAGGATTTGGTGGTGACACCGAAAACTTGCTAACTATAGCCCTCGCATGAGGCGGTAGAAGCGGCCGAGGCGGGCTATGACTGGTGGGCTTCTGCGACGCCGTCCACTGCAAGTGTTGTCGGTGTAGGTGCGGCTGCCGCGCTTGAGATGGCGTCTAGGTGGCCGACACTAGTGGCCGCGGACGAAGGCAATGGCGCAGAGTGTACAATGGGCGACTGCGGTGCGTGCGCAGAGCGTGCGTGTACCTCTTCTGGTGCGGGCCGAAAGCGTTTGTCGCTGAAGCCGTAGTGCGCGAGCACGGCAGCACGAAGGTCATCGTAGGGGTGGCGCTGGGCAGTGGTAGGGCGAGGACAGGGCTGAGCTCTAGCGGAAGCGTCTCCAAGAGGATGGAGTGCTTCAGAGGTTGTACACTGACGTGGTTGAGCGAGAGAGTAGCCTCATTCTTGAAGAACTATCCTGTGTCGTGGCGTCCGTCGAACACCGGTATCGGCGGGTCCCCCACGTCGCAAGGTCAGTGGGCCGCTGACCGGGAATATGGCGCGGAACTCCCGGGTCACCACATGTAGGGAGCAGACTCGGTTGGGTGCTGTGGCCTCCTGCATTTATTTGGAGAGCGTAGGCCCGGCCAGAACGAGCGGCCGCCAAGCTGCTGACTCGACGTTGCATCCGCTGTAGCGTGCAACTGCTGACGCTGGCCAGGCACCGTGATGATGATTGGGCGCTCATGGTGACGATGGGGATGGTGTCACTGTAGTACGATAATGATACTGCTGATACTGTATTGAGAGAGGAAGCAAGCACAGAGGTTAAAGGTGTTGTGCCACCAAATTTGTTGCTTGTGCATTCTTTGTTGCAAACGTTTGATATTTCGTTAGAAGGCATGATACATGCTCTCACATGTACATATTCTTAGTAAAAAAATTTATTATCGCACGATTCATGTTAACAGGATTCGGTTTTGGTTTCTGGGCGCCGATTGAAGCAGTGACGTCACAGTGTTGCGAGGACGCTCTGCCACGTTGTCGACCATGCGGCGCTGCGGTACGCTGCGACTTTACTGCGGCGTCTGCTCACGCACACACGTGCTTCACCACGGAACTAAACACGCCGACTCGTCATGTGAAGCCGCGACAGCTCCGACACGGACTCTTTGTCTGCATCCTCGGAGTCAGACAAAGGAAAACCACGGATATGCGAAGCATATAAATGCTAAAAAAAACCCGTTCAAAAAAAAAAGCTCCCACCGCCACGAATTGAACCCGCAACGTTGAGCGAGCGGGAGCGACGCGCGAGCCACTGCGCCACCGCCCAAACGGTTTCGCAACGCCAAATAGCCGGAGTACTAGATGGAGGCCCATCCTTGCAGTCGTACGTCGGTGTGTACTAGCTAGTTTACAGAATTCCTGGCTTGCAAACTCAAATTTCTTAAATAGCACTTGCGCAGCAAGGCTCCGCGAAGCCCCCGCAATAGCATATCGCCATCAACTCTGCTCCTTCGTGAAAACGCTCGCAAAAATAAGTGTGCCCGGCTGCGACTGCGATTTTCCGCTGTAGGGATAGTGCTTGCCGTACTTTGGTTTTACGTTTTACGTTAAAAACCTTTGCCGATACTGATCTCTCATTAACCAAATTACCCTACGTAACTCTTCTTCTGCACAAAACTGACCTTATATTTTTTACAGGTGAGCCGATCGCACACGCATTCTGGGGTACCGGCGTCGCCGAAGAGCACGGTCGAAGCGGCGAACGCCAAAATACGGATCGCATTACCGCTAGTGTTGAGTTCCATCGGCTTCATGGACCTTATTGAGTTTATTACACTCTAGAAACTAACAAAATAGAGCCGCGTTCATTGTGGCAGGAATGTTATCAGGAAACAGTTTTCACTTCTTTGTCGATTCCCGACGACGCGTCGGGCGACCAGTCAGGCGACCAAAAGCTTCTGTTGGTGTCTGCGGTCGGCGAGTCAGTCACACTACGGCGATTTTCAATCGGCCGACGTGTTTGTGTCGCCGTCGGCGTAGTGTGACAACGCAGTCGGGCAATTCGGCAGTTGGCCGATGGTTTGGCGACTCGTCGGCGTCGCCGTCGCGTCGGCCTAGTGTGTCTGATACGACCAAGCGACCAAACAAACTGTGGTAACTGGAGTTCACGTTGACGTCGCTGGAGTCGCTAACGTGGTATGACGTCACAAACTTTGTTATGCTGGCAATTCACTGACGTCATGGTTAGTGGCGCCAGCGATGGGTCCCGGTTTCCAGAACAGCCTTTAAGTAAGTTTTAGAAGGGAATTAAGATATATATTAAGCGGTTGCTGTTCCCAGCACTTCGTGTTAAGGGTCCTTGCATGCAGAGGAAGCCTACAGCGGGCTTTTTACAGAGTTAAATTTGGTGGCACAACACCTTTAAGACAATCTAAGTAATTTTTTTCAGCTTAATATCACAAAAATAAAAAAAAAACTTTACCCATTTTTGAGTATGTAATAATTGAAAACTATATCCAGGACGGCCTTCTGTATCTGGCGAGTGAGCCAAAGGCAGGACTTCTGTTTTTTCCCCTTTGTAACCACCCAAATTTGTTTTGCATCATAAGCCCGCTAACACAGTGTCTTATACAAAATAAAATTTCTTAACAGCGCACTTTTGGCAGCAATTTTTTAACATAAACTCAATTTGCGTAGCCACAAACTAGCTACCGGCCATGCGACGCCGAACTTCCGGCCCAACTACACGGTATGGCGGCACCCATGGAGGCGTAGAGCGCTTTCGCCGAATCACATTGACGCTAGTGCCAGATTCCACTCTAGGTAAGCTAGTGAGAAACTCTATGGCGCAAGCCCATTCTTCGCCTCCGAAATTTCTCATTTGGTCCCTCCATCGAGTATTCGGCCATCCTGTTCTTCAAGACACGTTCCCAGTAAACACTTTTTAACCGGCCAAAAAATATAGTTTCTAGAGCCAGTAAATCATCATCATCATCATGATTATCGTCGCCGTGGTCGTCACCGCAGCCGACTGCTTGCGTGTGTGTAAATGTCTGTTAGGTGCGTTCTTGTGATGGAAGCGCGTAATCCCCATGAAAGGATCTCGGGACAATACGCCCTGAATGGTTACAGATCGCATTGAATTCATTGATGCTGGTTAACCTGCAGGAAGGCGTGGCCAGAGGGCAGCCCAGACGTAGGCTAGGCTTCCGTGCATTTTCGTTCTGCATGTGTTAAAAGTGCCTTGGGGCAAAGCTAACTTTATCGCGAATGGTCAGCCGGACACGGCTGTAGCTGGGCGTGTCTTGCACACCCTTTTCGTAACTTTTGTGCCACCTGGATATCACGCGTTAAAAAACTTCACTGATCAGCCACATTCACGGAATTAAATGGCTCGTGATTTTGAAATTTTTCGCCTGACATTTTTTTGTGGTAAGAAGTGGAGTTAAAAAAGGCCCTTCTGCAGCTTTCCACTATATATCTTTCCCTCGGTTTTCCTGGCTTTGTTCTCTGAAGAAAAAATAGGAAAAACAACATAAAAACATTTATTTGAGGTCTAACGTGGTGTAGGAATATTCTCAGCTAACCACTACAGGGCGCACCATGTCATGCCACTGCGCATGGAGGATAGAATTACTCATCGGCAAAGGCAGAAATGGGGTCCGATGTGATTTCCTCGTGGCCTTTCGCCAATGACCGCATATTTTTTTCTGGTGGTAAGTGGTAAAAGAAAAACATACAAACAACACAATCGTCCGCGTCATCCTCACGTGCGAAATGTCTCGTAACAGCTGTTGCCATTGTCAAAAGAAGCAGAGGAAGAAAAGGAACCTGTACGAACGTTGTGGTGTGTACAATCACCATGGAATTCCATGACTTTACTCCGGAGTTGATTCTCATGATATTTTCATACGTACCTCAGGAAATCATTCAAGAAATCATCCGGATTTCCTAGCGATAGATGCAGCTGGATTTGGACCCGTCCTTGTTCGACGTGGATTGCTTCGACCCATGACTTGCGGCTCACCCGCAGCGAGTGAGGAAAATCCCTCAAGAAATCACCAGAATTTCCTAGCGATGGATGCAGCTGGCTTTGGACTCGGCATTGTTCGACGTGGTTTGCATCGACCCATTGCTTGCGGCCCACCCGCAGCGAGTGAGGAAAATTCTTCAAGAAATCACCCGGATTTCCTAGCGATGGATGCAGCTGGCATTGAACCCGTCATTGTTCGACGTGATTTGCATCGACCCATTGCTTGCGGCCCACCCGAAGCGAGTGAGAAAAACCCTTGAGAATTCATCCGGATTTCCTAGCGATTGATGCAGCTGGCTTTGGACCCGTCATTGTTCGACGTGGTTTGCATCTACTCATGGCTTGCGGCCCACCCGCAGCAAGTGAGGAAAATTCTTCAAGAAATCACTCGGATATCCTAGCGATGGATGCAGCTGACTTTGGACCCGTCATTGTTCGACGTTGTTTGCATCGACCCATTGCTTGCGGCCCACCCGCGGCGAGTGAGAAAAATCTTTCGAGAATTCATCCGGATTTCCTAGCGATGGATGCAGCTGGCTTTGGACCCGTCATTGTTCGACGTGGTTTGCATCTACTCATGGCTTGCGGCCCACCCGCAGCGAGCGAGGAAAATTCTTCAAGAAATCCCCCGGAGTTCCTAGCGATGGATGCAGCTGGCATTGAACCCGTCATTGTTCGACGTGGTTTGCATCGACCCATTGCTTGCGGCCCACCCGCGGCGAGTGAGGAAAATCCTTCGAGAATTCATCCGGATTTCCTAGCGATGGATGCAGCTGGCTTTGGACCCGTCATTGTTCGACGTGGTTTGCATCGACCCATGGCTTGCGGCCCACCCTCAGCGAGTGAGGAAAACCCTCGAGCGCGCCCCCACGTTGCTCAGTCTGCAAATTATCGCAAACGTCGTAGACTCGGATTTTAGAGCTTGAGCGTCAACTGGACTTCCAGTCTTAAAGTACCTGGTGATCCCCGCAGCAGCCTTTCGCACCCGGCCATCCTGGCCATTCTTGGACATTGTGAGACCTTCACAACCACTGTGCTCTGGGGCCGGCACGGGCTCGCTGCGAACGACATCCGCACGCAAGAAACGGTTCCTCCTCTCAGGAGGCTCGTGACCTCGGATCACCCGCCGATTCGCGCGGATGTTCTCCCCCAACTACGTTGCAGCTTTCCTCGACTTCATGGTCCCTAGCTTAACTTGCAGCAGATTTCCCGCAGCAAAAGCTGGACCTCTATCAAGGGGCTAGTCCATCCTCGTCATTTATCGGTGAGTGTGATCTCCCTGGACGGATTGATTCAAGTTTCAAGAAGCTTCCCGGGCATCGCAACGCTCGAAATCGGTTCAGTGCAAACGGAAGGCGACGACTGCATGGCCCATGCAGGCTCTTCAGGGCTCCCTGCAACTCACGTCGCGGCGCTCGATCCACGGTTGTGGACAATGGCTACTAAAACGGCAAATCCGCACGCCACCCTTACTTGAGCGTTTAGATGTTCCCTCTATGGACATGGACACAAAGCTGTTCTCAAAGCGGATGTCGAGCATCAGGAAACACTGCGGCATGTCCACCTCGACGTAAGCAAGCTACCGGACCACTCGCTTCACATACTGCGAACCTGCAAGACGCTCGAATGCTTGTGCGTGCGGAGCCTGTGAGGCAACGCCATTGTTTTCGCAAATTATGCCACCTACCCTTAAAGGAGTACTGACACGAAATTTCAAAGCTGAGATAACTATGTAAAACGTTTCCTTTTTATCAGGAGATATCTCCCAGCAAGTTTCAACAGCAACCGTTTAGCGAAACATATTTAAAATCCATTTTAATCTTCGCCCGCACGAGAAAGCCCAGAGCGGGCCGACGTGACATCATCTGCTACATGCCCCAAACTGCCGACGTCGGGGCTCCCGTGACGAAGCTGACGCGCTGGCTGTGGTTGGCGCGCGCTGCTCGGGCGTGTGTACACGTCATGGTTTTGGGACTGACGTCATGCTGCCCGGGCCTGTGGGGACGGCGAAAACCTCGGCCGGTCTGGGCGCGCGCGTGCGCTCGCTCGCGCGCGCTTCCAGAGAGGCAGCGATACGGCAAGAATGGTGACGTCATGTTATACATGCTGTCATGGCGGCCGCTCGGCGTTTTTCAGTCGAAACCGAAACTGGCACGAATAAACGAAGCCGTAAATGAATGTTTACGCTGCGCTCGACCGTCTAATCTGTCATTCTATGATTAGTGGGCTGGTAGGCACGCATAGCAGCGAAAAAAACGTAACATAAAAATTTCGTGTCAGTACTCCTTTAATACTTGGTGCCTCCTTCCACACCGTGTCTGACCCCGCCGAAGCTGTTTGGCAGCTGAGGTCAATTGTGGACGGTCAGGACAAGAGGTCCCCGCAAGGCAATACCCCACTGGGGTTGAACACACTCTGTGCATGTCATGACATGCAGGTGAAGATAATGCGCACGGCAAATGCATTCGTTGAATACCTCACTGAAATTCCTTCCTAATGATGCCGCACATATTGGAGTTTGAAGCACTGTTTTCAACTCGCGGTGAGCTCTCCTATCACCCTGGAAGCTGGACACCTCATTTCTGCTGGGATCTCAACGCTTAAGTACTTCGCCGTAACGTTAGACGGTGTGTGATCAGCATTACCTACAGCGCACTACCATTTTTGTCAATAAAAAATGCAGCTCGTCACATTGTGTAGAGACAGGCGTTTACTACATTGCGCTTTGCGCACACCCGTTCCTTTCGCCTGTCTTTTTCTGTCACCCCTCCCCTTCTTTCTGTAAGTAGTAGAAGGTACGGAATAATGAGAGGGAATAGGGGCTCAAGACACACACACAGCTATTAGTAGTAGTTGTAAAAATATTAAGAGAGGTTGTGGCTGCGTGAACCACAAGGTATTGTATTGTACGATACTCGGCATGCTTTCGGGCTTCTAAAGTGTGTTAACTTCCCCCCTCCCCCATCTGTAATAATTCTGTCGGCATGTAACACTATGATAGGCTTCCGATGAAGCACACAGTAGTTAGACTGTTGCCAGGAGTCCAAGCGCTTGCGCTCAAAGTAATTGGATGGGTAATTCGTTAATTTCTTGATGCATCACATATGCCAGGCTCAACAGCGATTTCAGTACCGCAATGCGGGTACGTGCTCGTCTATGGGTAAGTCGCCTTTAGCTCTACATATAGCAGCAACTGTCCGGTATGCGCAGCCTAGGCAAAACACACCGAAAGTTGTATGAGTGGCGCTGGTATCATCCTCAAGCGCAGCTTGCAATTACGTTGGAATAAGTATCCACGAAAGTTGTGAGGGGTCCGTCCTCCGCCGTAGTCTAGTCCTAATGGCATTACAGCGGGATTCTGGAGGCCGTGCGTTCGGGTTCTACCCGAGGCGCATGTCTTTTTCTGCTTTATTTTTGCAAGCATTTCAAAAAATGACTTTAGAAAATAAGAAAGTTGCAGGTACTGCACCGCACGAGGAACTTTAAGGTGCATCGCTCACGCTGCATGGCTGATACCTGCGGGTCACGTTAAGTGTCCTGGGGTTTCTTGGGCCGCTCCACAATGACGTTGTGTTTTAGTTTCTCCGCCACCCGTCGAGGGTGCATTGGATGCTTCAGCTCGTCCTCGTCTTGGACTTAGAAGCGTCCTCCTCGTCTTCCGCGTCCATTATATAGTAGGCTTTGTGGTCGTCGTCCCGAAGTCGGTAACGTGCGCGGAAGTGTGGACGCACTCACTCTCCCTGTGGCCGAAAGTGTGACAACGCCCGCAGCGTGGGGCGTGGCACTCCCTCCAAATGAGGCCACTCCGGTGGCAGCGAAAACAAAGAGGTACATGTCATGGTACCACAACAAGAGCCTGGACGCCAGCGACGCTCAGACATGGTGTGGGATGTCGTTAACAGCGACTTCGTCCTTCAGTCGTAGATTGACCAGACGTGTCGTCGAGAGATTTGAGGTGCAGCCGCCACACGCCAGCGGTCACGAGCCACTTCAGTGAACTTTCCGAAAAGAGCCAGGGCTCCTCTCACTTCGTCATTGGGGACGTTCTGGAAAACCCAGTGCAGTTTTAGGCGTTTGTTTATCTCAGCCAGTCAATGATAAGGCGCCTACGGCCCTTCACTTGAAGTTTGGAGGCGGCAACCATATTTGCAACTGCGCTGGCGTCCATGAACGTCACGGCCCACACATGGTTTATCTGGTAGGGGCCTAAGGCAATAACAACGGCAGCAACTCCAGACTCACCAATGGGATGTGGAAATCTTTCACCTTGCACGGCCTGGCTTTCACATCTGCGTGCAGAAAAATTGTGTTCAGTGCTGATGGCAAATGAGGCAGAATAACTTGGTAATCCTGATTTGCAGCGCTTTCAAAAACTGAAGCCCTGGCACCGTGTGCCGAAGCGGCCACCAAAGCTGCCCCTTGAACGCTGCTCGCCATCGCGCGTCCACACTGCAGGATACGGGAAACAAATTCCGCCTTAAGCAACAAGCCAGGACATAAAGGCTCTACCGCCCTCCCAGTTTTGGGATGGTTAGACAAGTCATATCTCCAAACCCTCCAAACATCCCGTTTTCACCCGCCCCGAACGCAAGAGAAACATTGGGTGGAATGGTCCAAGGCGTGGACTCTGCCAGTACGTATGACCCGTGTGCAAGGCTAATCATTACTTAATTCCAAAGTCGCCTTGTTTCAACTTGTGCTTCTTAATTGTTATTGACATGTATTAGTGTTAGAAATGTTTTGTGTTGCTGTAAAGACGAATAAATGATTCCTTCCTGTGATTATATTCACAATGTCGATTGTAGCATGAATAAAGGCGCTTGAAAGAGTAGTTCGAATGCCATGCCGAGGGTACGATTGCTCTTTCCTAAACAAGTAGCCTTAATCATTCCTAAACAAATACGCTTACTTATTTCATTATGCGTGTTGTCTGCAGTGGCTAAAGCCCTGATTATTTATTGGTTTATTTATTTATTTATGTATAGTATCTCTAAAGGACCTCGGGCAGGCGCATTACATGAGGGTTGCCAGAAATGAATGGTGTTTGTTTAAAGATTCAGTTTAAATAGCCAATGCTTCGTATAAAAAGCTTTCCATTTCATTATCTTCATTATCATCAGCAACCTAGGTCCACTACAGGACGGAGTTTTCTAGCATTCACCTTCAACTGCTCCGGTTCTGCGCTGCTCGAGTTCATTCTTTGCTCCGAAAATTCCTTATTACGTCCCTCCATCGAGTAATGGGCTTTCCCCTTCTAGTCCCGTCCATTAGGGTACGCTCTTTCAGGAGCAAAATACACACTAGCAGTTTCTAGAACCACAAAAGAATCATCATTACCGTCGCCGTCGTCATTGTCATCGTGGTCGTCGATTGTGTGTTTGTGTGTGTAGCGTATGTGAGGAAAACGCCCATGTCTGCGTGATGGGAGAACGTTTTCCTCATAACAGGAGCTTGGGACTAGTGTCCGGGCGTGGAATACGCCCCGAACGGTTCCAGATCGCATTTCTTTCATTGCTGCCACTGAACCTGCAGGAAGGCGTGGCCAGAGGGCAGCACAGACGTAGGCTAGGCTTCCGGGAAATTTTGTTCTGCATGTGTTAAAAGCGCCAGGCGGCAAAGCCAACTTTATCGCGAATGGTCAGCAGAAAGCGGCTGTAACTGCACTCTAATCCTGGTAACCCATAATGTAACTTCTACACGGAAGTAACCTATAAAATAAAGGTTACAATGGATTCATTTTGATGTTTTCTTTATCCCAGTCCGTTCTAAGGGTTACAAGCGTGAGGTTAAAAGCGATTTTTAGGTTACAATAATGATTTATAGGTTACATCAACAAATTCTGACATGTAACCTCTACGTTCTAACCTATAAAACGCCCTGTAACCTCTAAAGAGATGCTCGTCGCGCCTTCTCTCCCGGCGGCCGTTGATTTCTCCGTTTCATGACGGGATATAGAGAAATGGCGGCGCCGGCAGGCCCGGTGGCCGCGTTTTCGCGCCACTCGAGCCTTTTAACCGCTGTGATACCCCTACGATGAAGCGAGGATTGCTGTTACAAACTCATTTGTCGGCGTGAGTCGCGGAGGCTGCGGCGAGCCCATTTGTGACTGGCAGCGCTTCACGGCCCGTTCTTCTACCACCAGCATCAAGTTCGCATGTTGGACCAATGCCCCGGCGCCAGTGAAAGCGAACTCGGTGAGTATATTCCCTTAACGGTTTCCGTGCTTTCATTGAATGTATCTTTTCGCTGGGGACTTTTCAATTTGAAATTGCAGCATTCGAGAGGGATTTTCGTTACCTGACTGGTTGCTTTGCTGGACGTTTTCTGTTGTCCGCGACGGCAATTGAATGAACTCACGGGCTTCCGTTCGTTGCGTCAGACTAGAGCGGACGATCGGGAAAGCACAGATAACGACGCCCGTGACCTGCTTTCTGCTCTGTTTGCGCGCCTTTATCATGTGTTGAGCGTTTCGTTTACGCGGTTCGCTGCATCGGGCGCACTTGACGAGTTATTGGCCCATGTAATTGTCAGGTAGCTCTGTTTGAATAATTGAATTTTTTCCCATTAAAGTCTTATATTATCGCGCTCGGGAAATGTTCATTTTTCTCGCTGCATATATTCGGAATGGTGTCTAGTTTATTGGTCTTGTAGTAATATATCCGGATAAACACAAGGTGTGTGCTACAGAAAAGTAGTCCACTTAATGCTGCCCGAAATTTCTAAACTCACTTTTGTCCAGCACAAGCCTCTTTTTTGTGAAAGTTTGCCTTACGGCACAATAAAACGTTTTCGTATGTACAACACTCCTCATTTTTTTCATTCTTTTCCTTGAGTGGGTAAATTTGGTGTTAGACATTTTGAGACAGCGAGCCATTTCCACCATGTTAAGTGGTTTATTATTCTCATTCGCACAAATCAGTCGTTTATTTATTCGCGTGGTATTGCAGGGCAAATGATTGTCTCGCGTGATCCTAGTGTAGTGCAGTACAGCGACTTTACAGAATGGTGGTATGTATGAGCCAGCATGCAGGCTGCTTGATTGTTTTTTTTTGATGATACAGAAATTGTGACGAATTACACAGAGACAGGTGCAGGTGTAAAAATGGGTTCTGTACCCCCATCTGATCCTGGCTGTTCAAAAAGTGTGGTTGCATCTGGCTACCTATCGTATGACTTATCAGCACTACTGTTTTTTCTTGCAGGCAGTGTTCCTTGAGCTGACAACCAGGACTCCCCTGCGTATGACACAAGTTGAAATGAAGTCTGATTTCAGCGGAAACAACGGTATGAAAATGCAATAACTAAAACACATTCATTCAAATATTCTTTGCAAAGATGGCACCCAGGCCTGCACAGACAAAAGCAGACAAAAGTATGATGCACTTGTAAAAATGCGAGGCCTTTCTTCAAGTGTTATGATGTTATATTTCGTACCTTATTTTGCCTCATGTTTAGTGACTCTTTCTATCAGTTCGTTACTACATGAACGTTATGAATTCACATAACGATTTCCTCAGCATGGAGCTTGGTAGTTTTTCAGCAACTCTAGCTATTCTATAAGATGCGTGGTTTTGCAGAGCCAACAAGAAGAACTCTTTTTCTAAAATAGCTCTGTAAGAAATCTCCAGTTTTTAGTGAGTGCTTGTGCTGTGTTCTTTTTTTCGTCTTGTCAAGTTTGAAGTGTTCTTTCATTATGAATGTATACCAACTGCCCAGCTCTAAAGCCTATTACATTTTAACCAAATAACCCTTCGAGTCATTACAGGTACAGACCTCCTGGGAATGCCACTTGAAGATCGGTGCAAGTTCTAGATGTATCCTCTCCCACAACACATCTGGACGAAGAAAAAGTGTAAGTTGGCGATTCCTTTTTACTTATAGCCGAGGAAGAAACCACCGATAAGAACACTTTACTTAAATGAAAAACGTTTCGGCTTCCACGTGGGATCCTTGTTCAAAATGAAACTGCCAGTACAAGGGGGGGGGGGGCGGGAGGAGGATGTTTAAGTACAGCCAAAAATGTGACGCAGGTGGCGTCAGCATCGTGAAAGCACGTTTCCTGGGTTTAGTGCGACGTTCGCTCTGATGCGTGTACTAGTGATTCCACATGAAGGCGCGGAAACGTTTTTGTTTTCTCTTTTGCAAATGTATGTCAGTTTATCTCGTAGCCCAAAGTTTCTGCCTGTTTTGGGTGAGCATGCAGAAACATTTCGCGAGATAAACTGGAACACGGCACGATTAAAATTCGGGAAGGTTGGCCGGTATGACTATAGTGGCTTCGCGTTGTTCGGAACAATGCGGCCAAATTGCTCTGTGTAACGATTACTGAAATGATGTGAAATTATTAGGAAAGGCCGTAAATCACTCCTCTGGTGTGGCCTTTCATTTAATTCTCTGGTCTCCGTCTTCATTTTCGTGCAATATATTTTTCGTACTTCAGATGCCTGTGGTTTGGTGTGAGGGGCTTATGGTTGCACTGGATTTTGTTCTTCTTCTGAAATTTTCTGTAGATGGCTCTTCAAGGTGGGGAAATCCAAGTGACGGCCCCTCACATATATACCCCCATCTGCGGCAGCAGGGAACAAGATGACCGCGGAAAATCTTCAGCGAGCCCTGATTTTGTGCCTGCTTGTGTACTACGTAAATTGCGAAGCTTATCTCTGAATTTTTCCAAGCGCCTTTTTTCGTGCAGGAAATTATAGATACCATTTAAAGTTTGTCCAAAAGACAGATTGCAATCGGCCTAGAAACTTGTTAGTGCTGCATAAAAAACGATAACTTGGCGTGGGAATCACAACTCAGGTGGAACTGTAAAGAGGAACCTAAGAGGGAAGTGTAAAGATGGATTCGTAAAGGCGAGTGAATTCCAAGTGTAATATTAGACTGAGTGAAACGGAGAATGTAGGGAACATAGCCATAAACACTGCTTTGTATGAAAAAGTGAATTTGTAATAAATGTTCTTTCTACTTTCCCACATTCTGCGTTTTTTCTGTGGGGAACCATGACAACAACACTGTACTGGGAAAGTGCACCCCTGAGAACCATCTTATAAATGTAGCTCAAACTCGAATTCGTCTGAAATTGTTCAATGGTAGTATCCAAACAATTCGGAATGCTTTGCATACATCCGTGCAAATATTGAGGTAAAGAATTTGAATATTTGGCCATGTTTGTGAAGCTGTCCACACAACATTTATTAAATAGGTTTAATAAGGATATATGAATAAACCGAATTTTACCTGGAAGTCTAAAGCAATATAGGAAACACCAATTCGCCCAATAATCCGCACTCGTCCAATACTCATTAAGGAACGATAATAACGTTGGGGTGGTTCGCAGCTTTGCTTTTTAATAAATAGCCCACAGGTGTTTCATAATAATAAATGTGAATGTTCAAAACTACCGATGCGAAACTTCTGGAAATGTGCTCCTGTTAAATGCGCAAATATGTGTGCATGTACTGCAATTCTCTTTTGATAATCATGGCCTAGGTTGTCAGACAAGAATTTTTGGCTTAAGGCTATGTTATCATAACTTTGGCGTCCTTTTGAAGTATGCTATCAAGTGCATCTTTCCACTCAAGCTTGGTTTCACTAAAGCCTAATGTTGTTTAACTAAAGCTCAATTTAGCAAAAGACCTATCATGCATGTTTGATACCGGTTTCTTAAACGGCACAAAGCTGATGCAAACATCAAATTTAGTTATGCCTGTTTATAGGACTTAAGCGTTGCCAATACTCACGAAGATTTTTGGGTGACAACCTGGGTAACGATTATCGAACAGGTAATGCAATGCATATATATTAAGAGAACATTTTCAAGCTTTTTGGCACTGCTGTTTTAGGAATTATAAAAGTAATTTCTCTTTTAGCCCCAGCCGTGTGGCCGGCAGTTTATTCAAGGGACGAAGAAAAGACACCCGACGCAAAAGTTTAGACGGCGCAATGGACAGCATGGTCGCACATATCTTCCACTAACGCAATGTTTGTTTACCACGCGGGAAAGGCGCCTTGGGGGTGTCGCCACAGCGGCGCCGGCGAAAGCGCGCCTGGCGCGCAGCATCACCCCTTCAAATTTGTGTGGCCTTGGACGGCGGTAGATGTAACTTATATAAAGGTATACATGCTGAAAGCTGCAAAGTAACCCATAACTGCGTAACCCTTACGTGTATACGTATATAAAGGTTACGAAGATATAGGTTACATTTGTACCTTATAAATTATAGGTTACAAAAATTCGAAAATGTATACCTCTATTAAGGGTTACCCAGCTTAGAGTGTGGGCGTGTCTTGCACATCCTTCTCGTACGTTTTGTGCCACCACTATATCCTGTGCTAAAAACCGTGTGCTAAAAATGGCTAAATTGTGTGCTAAAAGTGGCTCGTTACTTTTAAATTTCTTTGACATTTCTTGCAAACTTGAGACTTCCTATTTCCGAACATGAGACTTCACATGACGCGTAGAAAGAACATCACTGCGTAGGCCGCTGAAATCGCCTATCTTTTTTGTTTGTTTCCGCTGTAGTATTATTCCCCTTTTTTCCACAATCTGCGCTGCTCTTTACTTAAGGCAAGACCTTGTGACTGGCTGCTTGAGTTGTATTTTGCTGGTAGCGCCCATGACGACGTACTTCCGTGCACACTTGATAAAGACGGCTGATAGCTGATGGATGGGAGGCCACGGAAAATTGAAAAGCAAGACTAATAGCGCTACCGAGTTAAAACGTAGCTTTGCGCACACAGAAAAACATTCATGGAAGCTTGCATTCAAGATGAAGACTTTAATGGCGAAGCAGTGGTAAGAGATCATCGACTGACACGAACTTCAATTTTATTAAGGTTGTGGTGTTGTGGTTCGCACCGGCGGCGTGACAGTTCACAGACCTTATGATGAGCAGAGTCCGAGTGAGCTCATCCTTAGGTAGACGTTTTCGTACGCCACTCTGCAAGTGCAACTTATCGTCTATAGTGGTGGTTTTTCAACAAACCTCTCGGAGCCCTGCCTCTTCCTCGGCCGTGCGATCTATGCGCGGCCTGGCCATGGGGAGTAAATTATCACCTACCGCAGCTTCAATATTCAAGTCTCGGCTCGTCTAAGGCACAGAGTGCATGCGGACGACGATACGCGGACGAACGAACGAGAAGCGAACGCGATGATGTGTCTTACTCTCTCCGAGCGAGTGTCGCCATAGTTGGAGTGTTTTTGTGTCGAATGTTGGCCAGTATTCTTAAGTGGGTATGCTTGGCTTAACGATCATGCGCTAGAGGCACGTTGAGACCACTGGCGTTTGTTTGGCAGTATTGGCCAATCTCCGCGAGTGGGTATGCATTTTTCATGAACCTACGCTCGCGATTTTGCATGTCGTCGATTTCTAATAGGTACCCAGCCTTAGTTGCTTGAACGGAAATGAGAGAGCAGAGAGACTCGCTAAACAGGGACATGACCAAGTTGACTAAGTTGCCTTCCCGCTTCTCGGTAATGATATCGGGATCATAAAGCGGAACCTGAGTGAGCAATGGTCGAGAAAGGCGTGGTTTCATCCGGACACGAAGCGGTCATTGCTGTGTTCAATAAATCAAGCCCTATAATTCCTGCGGCTTTTGAATATGCCCCGAAATGTAGAAACTGAGTTCGGTCGGCTGCGATTGGGCGTTGCCTATCAAAATTCCATTCTGCTCAAAACTAACTCTGCAAACTTACCATCTTGTGTATGCAGAGCGCCTAAGCAAGATGTATGACATGTGTTGTTGGAGTGCCCGGTATTCTCCCGGCGAAGACGTGAACTATACAAGAAACTGCCATTAGCGAACCCGCCTTGTGGTGTGTCTGCCGTCTCTACTAGGTGCATGGCCTCAATATGGTCTTGAAAATAATGTTGTTCATGCCATGTCTGCGTTTTTTTGTTTTTACAGGTATCCCGTCAAAGTATTAGGCGCGTAAGAGATTTCCCCCGTGAATCCATGGAAACAAACACAGGAGGACATTTTATGAACATCTATAACTCACGAAAATTGTCGTGAACTTGTTATTTGTCTAACCGGGACTGTAACGCTTTATTTAGAGAGTAGCCGGGGGAATATTCGCTTGCGATCTCTCCATCCAATAAACCAGTTAAGGAGACAAAATGGGTGGTAGTGTAAGTTGCGTACAATTTCATGGGAACGGGGTAGGAGAAAATGGATGGGGAGGCAGGTTGTGGAGAAGAGTGGTTCGTTTGCAGATGTGGGCTATAGTGCGTTCCCGCTTTCAGCCTTGAGATCAAGCCACATCACCTGTGGTGCTCCTGATTGAACCCCATAAGAGCTCGCGTACGACCCACCGCAAGTGAGTCATGAAAGGCAGAGTTTGGAAGGTGGTGCGGCGTGGTCACCCCAATGTTGGGGGATAAATTAAAAAAAAAAGAAATAATCAAGTCTGACGTTCGGGACTTGAACCGTAGACCTTTTGAACCGTGATAGAGAATCACATCTATAGAGAAAAGAGCTTTTTTTTCTTGCCTGCGAGAAAATGCAAAAATTCGACAAAAACATCCCAGCCTAGCTTTGAATATTCCTTCACATCCAATTTTCTTCAGGCATACAGGTACATCAAGAAGTTTTGCTTATTCAGGATGCTGGGAGTACGGACGACCCGTGTGCGAGGCTAATCGTTGTTTAATTCCCAATTCGCGTGGTTTCTTTTCCCCTTGTAGCTTGTTAGTGACATGTATTACTGTCAGCAATTTCAGCTTGTCCTGTAAGGAGGAGTAAATTATTCTTTCCATTGATTCTATCCATAATGCCGATTGCAACCACGAGTAAAGGCGCTTAAAAGAGTACTGGGAATGCCACGCGGATATGCGGTTGCTCTTGCTTAAACAAACCACGTTGCTCATTCGATCATGCTGGGAGTTTGAAAGTGTTGAAGCCCTGTTTATTTATTTTGTGTTTCTTTCTTTTTATTGTAAGCGCAAATGACTAACTCTGAGCGCCGAGCTTCCTTCATCGGTTTCCCTCAATTTATTTGACATCAAGGCATCGTCTTCGTCCTCTTACCTGGCCCGTTCATCATCAGCACATCATCGCCTGGGCGCGCAACGCTCGATCATCATCGTCGTCGTTCGAAGTCCCTCCTCGGTTTGGGCTGCTGTTGCGCAATAAAAGGCCTTCTCGCCTTCAACAAAGCCTTCTCGCCAGAGCCTCTCAATATACAGTACTCCGTTAGGCCCCCGGTATTGGGCAATAAATAAGCGTTGCCAAAAATAAATGGTGTACTGCTGAAGATTCAGTTGGAATATCCAAGGCCGACTTGCACATAAAAAACTTTACATTTCATCATGATTGTCATGAGCCCACTAGGATCCTTGTAGGACGAAGGTTTCTACCTGTGACCTCCTGCTCCGGTTCTACGCTGTTCGATACCATTTTTTTGCTCTGATATTTCTTATTTTGTGCATCTATTGTGTAAACGGCCTTCCCCTTCTTCTAGACCCGTCCGCCAGTGTACACTCACTTTAAGATGCAAAAAACACACTATAGTTTCTAGAACCACAACAGTGTCATCGTCATCCTCGTTATGATCGCCGTCATCATTGTTTTCGTTGATTGCTTCCGTGTGGGGATGTGTATATGAGAAAACTGCGTTTACTTTCGTGATAAAAACACGTTTTCCTCCCCAAAGGAGCTTGGGACAACCGTCGGAGCGTACACTGTAAAACAATTTCCCTGGTTTTAACCCGGAGACAATGTATTGCCGACCACTTTCCGCGATTTAGAAACGGACTCCGTCATTCGGACTCTTTCACCTCAATTGTGGACACTCCGTGTAAGCTTAACGTAAGGTGTCCATTTTGTTGCTACGGACATTTGTGTGAATTGTGCGTAAGGTCTCCGTTTTTTTTTTTGGTACAGACATTACGTGCAAGCTATGCGTAAGGTGTCCGTTTCTGTTCTTGTTAACGGAAGCTCCGTAACTTGCATTACTACAGTGCCCGTTTTGTCCGAAGAACAGTTCCGTAACTTCCGTAATTCTGCAAACGTGAGACGTCCGCTCTCTGCCAACAGCTGCCACGAAATGTTCACCACATGCATGCATGCATGCATGCATGCATCCAAGGCCTGTAGCTCTGCATGCAAAAAGTATCTGGACACATGTTGGGTTGACCACAATTACATACAATTTATTTTCACACACACTGCCATGTTCTGCAATGTTCACCCTCTCTGCCGTGTTCCCCTGCATCACGTAAAAGGAAAAAAACGAGAAAGCTCAAGAGCAATTAGCCGCTTAACAAAAACTAAGAGCTCGATTCATTTAAACTTTTCTGTAATAAGCATAGCACTATTTCATAGGAAAGCCGGACATTTAGTCATCTCAGAACACCTTTGAGATGTGGGCCCTGTCAGCTGAAAAACAAATGTGGTTGATCCCTCTCATAGGGGTCGGTAAACTCCTCATAGGAATCGGTAAATCGGTAATCAACTGATGGACACGATCAGTTGAATGTCTGCATCAATATGAACATGCACATCGTTATTTATATTCCTTCGGTATGGCACCGTCAGACATATCAACCTGGATTGCACACAGGATTGGACACTGGATTGCACCCAAATGAAACCACATGTGCTCGCAAGCAATGCGAACGAAACTGAATTCGTTGCCAGCGAATCGTGTGGTGAACAAGCATGATTTGCGGGGCTGCCTGTGGGTGCGCTTGGCGAGCAAAAACCTGCTGGCGCGTCTCTTTGGCAAATGTTCGACGACTGCGTCCCTGCTCCGTGGAGTGTACGGCAGACAGGTGCATTGCGAAGAGCTCAGCTGGCACTCAGCGAGCTCAGCTGCCGCCGCTTATTAGCACCGTGATGCACTACTTTGCTTCACCTCTTGTAGGCAGCAGCACAATCGAAATAGAAGAGGTTATACGAAAGATATATTCCACGTTCATACGGCCGTGTGCGCTTCAGCTCGTAGCGGAGTCGGAAAAGTGCCTGGCACCACCCGTTGCGGCGAAAGAGCACCCGGATGAAATCCTGGCACAGCCCCGTTTTTCTGGCGATGTCATTTCCGTGACGGATATGACGTCAGTCAGATTATTGTGAATCCCGGCATACACATCCGTGTTAAAAGTTTTAGGCAATAATAACAAATACCAAAAACAGAACTTTTTCTCTCTGCACTGGAATTTTAAAAAGGCGGCAGGCCCTGGGTTGGTTTACATTTTATTCACTTGGCCAGGCAAACACTCGAAAAATATAGCAGCCGGATAATCAACTGTTGCTCAGTAAACAGCTAATTTAAAAGCAGTTATTTCTGTTAAATCAAAACCGTTTTTCAGGCAACCTTCTTTAAGACCCAGAAATGAATACTATCTTGAAATAAGCGTTTAAAGGGAAATGAATTTTTCAAGCTCCTGCTTTTACTTGTACCGGGAAGACTGGCTCAAATGAACACACTTTTCAACGTTTATCCGGGCCATAAGGCGGTATTTTTTTATAAAGCCTGAAAAAGGAAAAGCTCCCACGTGTGGTTTGCGACGGCCCTAGCAATTAGCAGCAGTGGCATCAGTAAAAGGTGCTACGTGATTGGACAATGTCAAAGATTAGAATTCAAACAAGTTTCGGTTCTGTGAAACAATATGCTTGGCATCCGACATTATCGTTGGATGGGCATTCTCAATACCTCATACCGTGCTTCTGCCATGTAAAATGCCTTATATAAGCCTGCCAGTACGGCTTGGAATTGTAGCAATCACTAGCCGATGCATACGCACTGGAGGAACGCCCTCCGCGGCACCTCGGACACTCAAATGCGATGCACTGTTCCCCATCTTTGGATGGGGCTTATAGCTTGGAGCTTGCCTGGCCTGTATCGTAAAAAGCGTGTTCGCACCAGGCTAGAGGTCTGCTGATTCCAGACCGTGCCCACTGCCCGCAAGTAGTCGGTGCTTATGGCAACAGCACGCCAACGACAACTCGCTAGCGCGTTAGTGTCAGTCTGCGCGCATTCTGCGAGCTCTCTCTTGGAGGAATAAACGTTACAGCGAAAATTCAGCTGTGCCTGAAATTCAGTATAGAAAACATCGGCAAAAAACGAAGAAATCAACTTTAAAAATAAGAAAAGAAAAAGAAAAGCCCGAACTCTTGGGGATTCGAACTTGCAACTTGCAAAACATCCCACCTTGTACTCCAAACCACTTGGCGACGAGACTTTTTTTGTTTATTACATAGGAAGAATACGCTCAGACGTTGCAGTACGAGCAATACAAGCAAATAAAAGAATACACTGAAGATATGAGAAGCACATATACATCAAAATTCAGGCAAACACACACAAGCGTTCAAAAGAGGGAACCAGTCGGGTGGTTGGTCAAGCACACTATACACACTTTGTACAAATGCCACTGTTTCTCGGAAATAGGACTTAGTTGATCTTGGTGGCTCAGCATGCCTACACATCAGCGGCATCGCCAAAAACTGTACAAACCAATCAACGCAAACATGTGCTAAGGCAGCTCGCCAGGATAGTCGAATGGCAAAATCGGATAGACAAAGGTGTAATATCCATCTCTTTTCTGAGCGTTCACTGTAAAATGTCCCAGAAAAAGACAGCATCTCTGCAGTCTACAAAGCAGTGATCAATTGTCTCTGATCTAGTACAGAGCCGACAGTCTGTCGAACAAGCTATAAACAGACCCCGGTCTTTCATCCAAGTTTTAACAGGGAGCGTGCCAGTGTGTAATTTAAACAAAAATGTTTTAACACCTGGCGGAACACACATTTTAGACACTCTATTGAGGACATCCTGGTACGGACACTGTAGGTACAGAACACGATTTAAAGGTGTGGGAAAAAGCCCAGAAACCAGGGCATCGGAAATAGACTCGCTTGAAGCAGTAAATATGTTCTCAAGGCTAAACCGAGCCTGTAAGAAGCGAAACGTATCAACCACTTTTTTGAGGAAACCTCGCGGGCTTCGGGCTGCGTCCACAAACAGCGAAGTCACCACAATATCAGGGAGAAAATGTGCTAGACGTATTTGCAGTACCGCTTTCAAAAAAGGATGTTGAACATCTGGAAAGTAGAATAAACGAGAAAGAAGCTGCCAAAGAAACAGACGAACAAGCCCAAGCCCCCCTCGCACAACCGGAAGAAAAAGTTTATCGCGACGCATTGGCTCACTACGCGAACACCAAAAGAAGGTTGCAAAAATCCGGTGAAAAGCCTGTATCCTGAGTCGTGAGTAATGTAACACCTGCAGGACATAAAGAAGTCGGGTCACAAGAAATGTGTTACACGCCCGAGCACGAGAAAAGATAGACAGCTGCCGTCTCCGCCAGTCATTCACTTGGCGCTGTAGCTACACCGCCTGCTCCGACCAATGCGAGTCAGTATTGCGAAACTGCGAGAGGGGTACTCCTAAATAAGTTGCGTCTCTATGCCAATAGATTCCGGCGAAACAATCGGGTGTGGTTTCCCATTCTCCCAACCAAAATCCGCAGCTTTTCTCAAAATTCATGGCCGCACCTGAAACCTCGCAAAATTCTTGTGTAATGGCAAGAGCATTCTCTACGCTGGCCTTTTCAGTACAAAATAAAGCGGCATCATCGGCATATGCTAAAAGTTTCACTTCCAAGGACGACAGCGTGAACCCTCTAACATTATGTCCTCTATTATGCGCATGTATAATGGTTTCAGATATAAGCAAAACAGGAGTGGTGATAATGGGCACCCTTTACGAACCGATGAAAGAGGGTGGATTCGTTGGGTTAGTCGATTGTTGACTATCACTCTTGTCGAGCCATTAGCATATCATATTTGAATACTTTCGCTGAGACAAGATCCTGCGTTCACATGCTGTGGAGCACGAAACAGTAATTTGTGACTGACGCGATCGAATGCCTTTGCCAAATCTAGTTGTACTAAGGCTACCTGGGCTGACGTACCCGAAACACACTCCAATATAGACCTTGCTATGTGTATGTTAGTTTGAATAGATCGCCCAAGGATGCCACATGTCTGATGGTCACCAACCAGTAGCTCAATCACATTTTGAAGACGGTTGGCCAAAATCTTAGCGAAGGCTTTATAATCTACATTACATAAGGAAATGGGACGATATCTTTCTACTTTACGCAGTTTGTCAGGATGATTACTTTTGGGGATTAGAACAGTGTGGCCTTCGTACTGCGTAGGTGGAAGAAATCAAGTCTCGTAAGCCTCGCGGTAAACCTCAACTAAAAATAGAGCCAGCAGAGAACAGAATGTGTGATAAAATTCTGAAGTGAGACCATCAGGTCCCGGGGTTTTGCCTTTCGCCAATGATTCTGTAGTGGCGGCAGCTTCACCCGCTAACAGCACCCCTATCATAATCACCCCTGCATCCCACAATCATCATCAGCAGCGGTGCTTGCCCGGCTGCGTCAGCAGTGCCACACGCCTGGAAGATGGAACACGACCGAGCGCCTGGGCGGCCGTATGACTACGCTGCTCTCGAAGTTCCGGCCGGGGCTTGCACACCCGAATAAATGTAGGAGAGCCACAGTGCATCACCGAGTTCAAGGCTCCCTTTCCTACTATTCAATGATAGACACCAATTTTTGAATGTCAATCTCCTGGTCAATAGATTCACATTCGTCCTGGTTTAATTTGGCCAGCAAACTAATGAATTTGTCAATGGAGACCTCGCTCACCGCGTTTTTGGGAGTTTGGAATGCAGTTCTATAATGATTGACGAAGGCCTTCATTATCACAGTAGTGTCATCAGTAATTTTCACTTTATACTCCATTTCAAGTATTTGTTTAGAGAGAGCATGACGGCGCTAATCACTTAGAGACTGGCGACACGGTTCCACTTCACCTGCCTTAAAGTTCTTCGCCTTGGAACTGATCTTTCAAAAATACAGGACCCACACCCATCTACACACGGATGGATCTGTGACAGCCAGCTCATCGGCTATAGGAATCTGGATTCCGTCCTCCTGTACCGCCTACAGCGCAACGCTTAGCCACAGGACGACGTCCATGGTCACCGAACTTGCCGCTCGGCGTGCTGCTTTCGCCTACATCATCGAGCAACCAGCACGTCAGTGGGCAATCTTCACGGATTCTCGGGCGGCCCTTCACTGTTTAAAATCGTACCCTAAAAATCAGCTTGCTTTCAACATCCATGCATTGCATTTACAAGCTCTAAATGCACACCATCATGTAGAGCTTCAGTGGATTCCTGCCCACTGCGGTATGTATAACTGGGAACGTCAAGGCGGACACTGCGGCATCGATAGCACATGATCTGCTCGGGCCAGTGATACCGATACCGTTCTCTAGAAAATATGCTTCTGCCCTAGCGTCCAAGGCTGCCTGGAGATTTCAGCGATCTATGTGGGCTGTTGTGCCGCAACATTACGCGCCGCTTCACTCCATAGACCCGCACGGGACCTTTAGGATGCCTGACGGACTTTCCAAGCATGACAAAGCGGTTCTTCACAGCGTGCGGCTAAATGTCGCTTACACGAGTTATTTTCGATTCAAGATGAAACAGGCCGCTTCCCCCTTTTGCACTCTTTGTGACGTGCGCGAGGACTTGAACCACGTATTATGTGAGTGCACGCGGTATAGAGCAGCTAGAACGTCCCTTCTAGTGTCCTTGGGTCGTCTGATTTCTAGAGGACTAACTCTAATTGACGTTCTAGGCCTTTGGTCGAACGCCAAACGAGCATCTCGGGCGACAAAAGCGCTGTTGTCTTTCCTGCGAAGCACAGGACTTGATCAGGCTTTTTAAACAGGACACTTAATGAGCGCGTCACCTTCATCACATTCATTATAATCATCTGTTCTTTGATTAAATTTTTTCATACATCTGCTGTAGCAAGCTAGGCACCTTGGCCAGGCTAACCTCACCAGTATCATTAAAGACTACTCTCTCTCTCTCTCTTTAGCAAAGCGCTGTGATCTCGCTCGCACTAGTGCTCCCCGGTATTTCTCAACATCAAACGCCTTTAGCTGCGCCTTGACATTCCCAATGTCATTCATTTATTGACCTTGACATCGGCCTTCAAGTTGATAAAGTTCTCTCAACAATTTATATAAGTGATATATGTTGTTGTTTTTTTCAAACGCCATCACTGTAGCCCCTTCAATTGCCGTGACTTTCACTTCTTGCTTAAATAATTCCCACGTGCGAACATTGGCAGATCATAGCGATTTCTTGCATTTTGCAAAATTTCTGGCATACGATTTAAAAAGGGCTGATCGGATAGTGAAGAATTGATTAATTTCCACAATTCCCACTTCAGGCGACCACTCCGACACTGTTGGCTACCATGCGCAGCAGATACAAGGCAATGGTCGCTAAAAAATACCGGATGAACAGAGTAGCTATGGACACACGGTAGAGAATCTAAAGAAACGTAAATACGGTCTAGCCTAGCGTGACAGGCTCCCTGAAAATGTGTAAAACGATTTTGCAGCCGGACATTTTCTCCAATGTCACAACGGTGAAAATCACAAGCAATGTTTTTCAATGTTATAGCGCTTAAGTCCGATCGTTGCTGCTCACATGACCTGTCACTCGGGTTACACACACAGTTAAACTCCCCTAAGATCATTAAGTGGCGGTCAGTACGCAGGTGACTTTGTAACGACAGGAAATATTCTTCCCGCTCACGAGGTTGAGACGTTGCATAAATGACAAGAAACCTCCATGACTGTCCCGCGATCATTAGGTCACATATGATAAGGCGTCCCTCCCTATCAGTGGATACAAACTTCACACAGCATTGGAGGCGTTTGTTTAGAAAGAGCATGCGCCCAGCAGATAACCCTTTGGCTTGGCTAACGCACACTCCGTACTCTGATTGAAAAGGAGCTAGAGCTTCCGCAGTCCCTTCATCCGAATGAATTTTCGTTTCTTGAATGGCCAATATATCAACCTTCCAACCCCGAATTAGGTGAAGAAGCTCGCCTTGACGCCTCTTGTTACGTAAGCCAGACAACGCTGCCGAAGTTGCGAATATGAAGTATATAATGTATGGCCAGATTACATTGTTATTTAGTTTTCCATTTCAAAGAGCCTAGGTGACTATTTCTTGTTTTGCGTCCCCCAAATTCCCACAATGTCTAATATCTAGTCATCGCATTTCTTGGCCGTAAAAGCGTTCACAGATGTTTGGTCACGCTGCTGAGCGCTGTGCAAAACTCACCCAGCGCAAACCAGTGCTTCCTGCATCCTAGTTGTATGGTGTACTGTAAACGTTTCTGTTGATTTTATTTACTTCGCGGACTCTTCTCCCACCTTTATCTGGCCTTAGATATTCCTACTAGCATGCCAGTAAGCGAAATTTTGCAAGTGCGCTTGCCCAGTACTTCTATGGAGTGACCTGGTTTAGAGCTGTATACAGCATACAAACTACCAAACTAAAGGCACATTCTTCCATTCACAAATTTGTAGTGGCTTAGTTTCAACTGAGCGAAAGAATTGTGATGACTCGTCGGCAGCCAGCGGACTAAACGATGGGTCGACTGGCTCTGTCGGAGGGTTGGCGAGCCGTGCACTAGTGCAGTCCAGCCAAGCCACCTTTTTGTGACATCATGCGGAATGCCAGAGAAAATGGGTGAGGATACAGAGAGGACAGCATTTTTAAATTGATTTTTCTAGTCAACAAAGTCATGCAAAGGCAGCGAGAGTGGTCTAAACAAGGCCTATAGACTGCAGACTACAATTTGCGCTTTAATCCCGCAATGTTTACAAATCACTCCAGTGTCCCTTTAAAGGAGCCATGAAGAGAAAATACAAATTACTTTAATTTGAAAGAACTAGGATTCAGTATCTCACCCAGCTCTATTACAGCCACAAAAGATGTTTTTTTAACGAAAAAAAAGCAGGAAGTATTTAAAAACTTTCAAAATTTCCGCCACAGTGACGTGTTATGAGCAAGAATGACGTCATACGGGCCAACAATAAAACATAATTTTCTGTGCGTTAGCTACTCGGTAGCATTGAAGTGATGCGGTCAAATGCAACTAGAGTCCCCATTACAGACGTCCAGTCATGTGTCGTCGTGACAGGTCAGTTAGGCGGCCGCCAATCGCACAAAGTTCCGTGACGTCATACAAAAGTTGCGGGAAATTGGCTAGGGGGTTTCGACTGCTTCACACGTTTTCTTTAATATCTGCATTATTTTTCGAAGGTTGCGATGATATTGGTATCATTATTATCGGGACTAAGCAGTCTTCCTAATAAGCCCAACCTGTATTTTGTCTTCGTGGCTCCTTTAAGCTATTTTCCAACTAATTCAGTGATCTTGTCTTATAAGCATACTCTGCCCACAATGGTGCAGCCTGAACTCCTCTCAATCCACATTTTACTTTCATGTTCTGGGAACTGGGTGTTGCTTGCAAAGGATTGCAAAATTAAAGGGTCCCTAAATGTGTAACACCAGCAAGGCCCACAAAGTTCTGTTATGCTTATTTTTTATGCGTATCATGCTCGCAAAGCATGTAATCCTAATACGCGATATTGCGCTCGTGTTAATGGCGCTGACGATGGCCTTGTTTGTTTGTCTTTTGCCAAATACGGTCATAAAAAGTGTGTGGATAATGGCGAAAGACCTTGGGGATATCACAACGTGCCCGTATTTTTGCTTTTGCCGATTAGTGGTCCCGTTCACCATGCGCAAAGGGATGGCATGCTGCACCCCATAGTGGCGTGCTTAGAACTTCTTACATCCGCTTCGACGCAAAAGAAATGTCATTATGCTTTTTTACCTGTAGCTGTTGCAGAGACCAAAGCCCGGAAAAGCCAGAAAAAGATGTATTGGAAAGGTGAAGAAGGTCCCCTTCTTCACCTAGTCCGTACGCAAGAAAAACGCCAGAAAAAGTGAAACGTCTTGCGCCATTTCAATTCGTCCATGTGGATGAACATCGAGGTTTTTAGCGCACGCTGTAGAGGTGGTGCAGAATTTACAAGAAGTGTGCCTATAACAGCCGTTTCTTTCTACGCATTCGCTATAAAGTTGGCTTTGCCGCGAAGCGTTTTTTACACATGCATCTGTCATTTTGGGCATCTGTGATGTGCAACCATCTGTGATTTTGGGCACTGAATCGTGGTTTGATAGTAATTACAGGGATTGTGATGTCTTCCCTAGCAATACGTTAGTTATAGAAAAGATAGAGACTTTCATGGCGGTGGTGTGTTTATTCTTGTTGATAAGAAAACACAGCCGCAAATGTTAAGCAATTCAGATGATTCTACTGAGGCTGTTTGGGCGTGACTTCGTTTAAAAAATGGATAATCCCTGGCGGTTTGCTCCTTTTCCAGGCCTCCTGGAAGTAGGGTACAGGTTCTAACTAAGCTAGTGGAAGACGTAGAGATGAGAAATTCTGATTCCTTAGTGATCGCTGGCGATTTCAATTTACCTAAAATTAATTGGACGCCAAATGCCACAGTGCCTAATCTGTTTGGTGCGTCGGCAAAAGAATTGATGAAATTAAGCAACTCATTTGCGCTATCGCTGTTGGTGTGCCAACCTACGTGTGGAAGTAATTTGTTAGACTTACTTTTTACTAATTTGCCTCTGGATACGGTACCTGTGCTCATATTGCCAGGCATAAGTGACCATAATGCTGTTTTGTGCAAAGTGAAATCGGAGTACATTAAGGCCACTAATGGTGCATGCAGACGAATATACAGCTACCGGAAGGCTCGAGTCAATGAAATTTCGCCGGCACTTGACTCGTATTACGGCGTATTTGAGACATTGTAAGAGTCGCTGAACATAGAAGAAGCATGGAGTTTACTTAAAAATAATATTTTCAACTTGCGTGACCAATTCGTTCCCATGGATAATGACGTCAAGGCGGGGTAAAAATAAGCCGTGGTTCACGAGGGACGTTCGTAGGCACTGGAAAAAAGGAATCGCGAATACACTGCGTACAGAATAAACCCGACACCCCAGAAAAAGCAACAATTGCAGCACGCTTCAAATGCCGCGAAGTCCGCAATAATACACGCGAAAGGTGTTTTTTATGCTTGTTTTCATTCTAGGTTAAAAACGTACCCTAGGGAATTTTGGCAATTTATCAAGAGTAATAGAAAACACGAAGTGTCGATTCCTGTGTTCGAACACAATGGGTTTCTTGTTCATGAAAGCCTCGATAAGGCAGAATGTTTTAGCTCTTTCTTCGGCTCTGTATTTTCTGCACGCGCAACTAACACGGATCCAATGTTTCACTACGGGACTACCGAAACGAACCCATGAATGACATCGTCTTTGACAGGAGCGGCATTCAACTGCAACTTCAGCGTTTAAAGGGACACTGAAGTGAATTTGTCAAGCTCCCGTTTTTGCTTGCACTGCGTAGACTGGCTCAAATTAGCACACTTTTCATCGTTTATCCGGTTGACAAATCGGTAATTATTTTACAAAGCGCGAAAGAAGAAAAACTACCATGCGCGGTTTGCGGCGGCCGCACCAACTAAGGCTGTGACGTTGAGAGGAGGGGCGCCGTGATTGGACGATGCCCAAGGTTAGCAATCACACAAGTTTCGGTTTCGGTTTCGGTTCTGTAAAACATAACCAATGGCTTTGTTGGATGGGCATTCTCAATATCTCAGTAATCATCGTACCGCGCTTCTGCCATGTTGTCGGCTGTAAAATGCACAAGATAAGCCTCCCAGGACGGCTTGTAGTCGTAGCATTCACTAGCCGAGACCTACGCAGTGCATGAACGCCCTCCGCGTACCCGCAGACGCCCAAATGTCATGCGCTTTTCCCCCATATTTGGAGCTTGCCTACCTCATGCCTGTATCGTAAAAAGCGTGTTCGCACCAGGCCAAGGGTCTGTTCATTCTGGCCTGTGCCCACTGCCTGCAAGCAGTCGGTGCTTATGGCAACAGCACGCCAACGAGAACTCGCTAGCGCGCCAGTGCCAGCCTGCGCGCGTTTTGTGAACTAGTTCGTGTAGCCATGAACGTTGCGGCCCCAAAAAAGGTGAACTCAATATAGAAAACATCGGCGGAAAACAAAAAAGTTAACTTACAAAAAAAAAGCACGTACCCGCGGGGATTCGAACTCGTGACTCGCAAAACATTTGCGGAGAATTCCTAGCGCCCCAGACCATAGGTCGGCAAAACAGAAAGAACTCACTCAAACTCAATCACCATTTTTTTCATTCACGCTGTACTCAATCAAACTCAGACTCAAAAAGTTCGTCTGTTCACAAAATCACTCGTACTCACTCATCAAATACTCATTTTAATCGTACTCACTTGTACTCAAACTCATTTGTCCTCACGAGTATTCATACTCAATCTGTACTCATGAGTACTGAATCTGTACTCATGAGTACTCAATCTGTACTCATGAGTACTACTCATTTTTCACTCATGAGTACTACTCATTCTGCACTCATGAGTACTACTCATTCTGCACTCATGAGTACTCAATCTGTACTCATGAGTACTCAATTTGTATTACTCACGAATAATCAACTTATCTGCACTGTTAGATAGGTCGTAGCTCGAATGAAAGACTAAGTAGAAAAAATAAATTGTTTAATTGATTAGAAAAACACAGGTTACATATAAATCAGGACAGAGGAAGAAAACGTCTGACGCGGTGCACTGTCGTTGGGCAACTTACTGCGCGAAGGCAAGTACATGTGACAAAGCAAAACGGAACGTAAGCACTCGCGTTGCGTCTGGTGTTTCCTCTTGTTCTCAGGCCGGGTCGGGCTCAGGGGAGCTCGGGGGTTGTCGGTGCAGCCGTGGCCGTAAACTGCGTTTTTCTGCGTGTCTTCAGGTGGCAGCTTTTGTCGTCCGTTTTCTTGTTTGCACTACTGTTTGCACTACTGTACTCAGGAGTGCATACACTCAAGAGTGCAAGCACTCGCAAAAACAGTAATCATGAGTATTGTACTCATGAGTGCTGTGTACTCATGAGTGATGTGTACTCATGAGTACTGTGTACTCATGAGTGCTGTGTACTCATGAGTGCTGTGTACTCATGAGTACTCATACTCATTAGTACTCAAACTCATGAGTACTCATACTCATGAATACTGTACTCATGAGTACTCATACTCATGAGTAGTGTACTCATGAGTACTGTACTCACGAGTAGTGGACTTACCCCTATACTCACTCGTCATCGTACTCACTATTTTTTTCTGGGTGTGTGATCACTCATCATCGTACTCACTCGTTAGTTTGAGTACAAATGAGTACAAATGAGTGTACTCACGAGTGAGTACGCCGACCTATGCCCCAGACTGCTAGGCCACGGAGCGGAACGCCAATGCCTTGCTAATATAGGGTATATATTGTACAACCGGTTTACACTTTTATTTAGTTTTGGCATTTCAAGCCGCTTAGGTGACTATTTGTTGTACTGCGATCGTGCAGTAAGCGTCGCCCGAGTTTCCACAGTAGCTCACGTCTAGCAATTGCATTTCGTAGACGGAAAAGCGTTCGCAGATGCGTAGTCGTGCTGCTGACCGCTGTGCTTGTTCGCCCAGCGCAAAAAAGTGCTTCCCGCGCCCTAGTTTTACGCTGTACGGTAAAAATATCAGTTGATTTTATTTGCTTAGTACCTATATTGACTTCGCTGACTCTTCTCCCGCCTTCAAGAGGCCTTATATTTTCCTACTGGCGTACCAGTCAGCGAAGCGTCGCATGTGCAGCGCTTGTGTGAAGCGACCTTGACTTGGAGCTAGATACAGTGTGCAAACAAACCAAGTAAAGAAAGGCACATTCTTCCATTCACAAACGTGTCCTGGCTTCGTTTCAACTAAGCGAACGAATTGCGACCAAGCAATTTTTTTTTAACCTCCTTGATTGCGACGACCCGCCGGCGGCCGGCGGACGAAACGCTGGGCCGACTGGCTCTGTCGGCCGGGGAGCCGTGCAGTAGCGCAGCCGTGGCGCAGCCAATTGCCAGCTCATCCCCTCCTGACGTCACACGAAAACGCCACAGAAAATGGGCGAGCGTAAAGAGAGGAGGACAGCGTTTTCGAATTAGTTTTTCTACTAAATAAAATCGCGTAAACGCGCCTAGAGTGGTCGAAACATGGCCTGGGGACTCCGGACTACAATTTGCGCTAGTAATCCCGCAATGTTTACATATCACTTCAGTGTCCCTTTAAGTACCACTAATGCTAGCGGACCCAATGACTTGCCGAACTTTCTGCTCTCCGCTTGTCTAGGCCCGTTGTCTAAATACTTGTGTGTACGTTTTACTAAGTCCTTGAAATGTGGTTTATTGCCTGCACAGTGGAAAATTGCCAATTATCGTTCCTATTCGGAAATGCGGACCTGAAAAATTTGTGTTCAATTATCGGCCTGTGTCCTTGACTAGTGTCCTCTGCAAGATATTTGAGCATGTACTTTTCAGCAACATCACGAGCCACTTGAACAGGTTTTCTTTATTGATTCCTCAGCAACATGGATTTCGAAGTGGTTTTTCTTGTGTTACTCACCTTACAGAATTAACACACGACATAGCATCAATCCTTGAAAAAGTGGGTTGTGCAAATGACATTTTTTTAGATTTAGGGAGGCTTTTGACGTAGTTCCTAATTCTTTGCTGCTTGAAAAATTGCCGTGGTACAACATAAACAAAACGGTTGTTGTGTGGATAAAAGAATAATTACGTTGTAGGACGCAACTTGTAGTCGTTGGTGGTGAACGGTCGCACGGTGTTGTGTCATCGGGGGTGCCTCAGGGTTCAGTTTAGGGTCCACTCTTGTTTTTGTTTAACATGAATGATATTTCCATTGGCATAACATCTTCTATCAGAATATTTGAAGATGACTGCGTTATGTACCGTGTTATAAAACGTCCCGATGATTACAATGAACTACAGAAAGATTTAAACAAGGTTGCAGAGTGGTGTGATAAATGGGGCATGGGTATAAATCTTGACAAACCGGTGCAGATGTGCTTTACTAGATAGAGGTCGCCACATGTATATACGTATAGCATTAACGGGACAAATCTTGCATCAGTTTGTTAATATAAATACCTTGGTGTTTACTTGGCCCAACAACTATGCTGGCACCGTCATGTTGACTATATAATTGCTAAGGCGTGTAGGAGATCTTGGTATGTTGCGTAGAAAGGCGAAGTGCTTTCGTTTAGAAACAAGAAATTTACTTTACAAGACTAACATACGGCCAATACTAGAATATGCTTGTACCATCTGGGACCCCTGGACTGTGACCGACATAATAAATCTAGAAAGGGTACAGAGCTTAGCAGCACGTTTTGTTGTTCAAAATTCTACTCGGTATTTTAGCCCATCGTAAACAAAAGAAAACTTAGGCTGGAATACCCTTCAAAATCGTTGAAAGACATTCAGATTAAAATTTTTGCACAGTTTATATCATAATAGAAGCGGGCTCAATCGTGATAGCTATATAAAGCCACAAGAGTACACTTCTGCAAGGCGCGATCACCCACTTAAGAATAAAAAATATAGGTGTAGAACACAACTTTTGAAGATGTCTTTTTTCCCTAAGATGGTCAGTGAGTGGAACAGGTTGCCTAGTGATGTCGTATCGCTGTCTTCAAGTGATGCATTTGCTTCACCCGCGTGATTTTATTTTTCGAATTTGGGTTTTCATTGCCTTGCAGTGCTTTCCTTCTTGCGCCACCAGAACCATGTTTTGCGTGCACATGTACGCTTATGTCTTGCTTATCTACTTTGTTGTCGTTGTTGTTGCGCATACATTAACGGTTCTTGCTCTTGGTTTGTGTAAGCGATTTGTTCTGAACTGTAATTGTTATTTTCATGTGTTCAGTATTAACTGCTTTCTTTGTCTATGATATATATGTACTTCTTCCCCCCACTGTAATGCCAAACTTGCGCTGTGGGTAGCATGATAAATAAATAAAGAAAGAAACAAAAATCCACGAAAGAGTAGCCTATGTCAGAGCGGCCCTCTGGCCACGCCTTCCTGTAGGTTAAGTAGAATCCGTAAAAGATAAGGGTTGTGGACGCATTCGGAGGGTGTTGCAGACTCGGGCACAAGTCCCGACCTACGTTCGTGAGGAAAACGCGCGTCCTCTGAAAAAACGCACGCGTTTTCCTCACAGACCCGCACACACACTGAGGCAATCGAAGACGACGACGACGGTGAGGGTAATGATGATGACAATGATTCTTTTGTGGTTTCAAGGAATGGACTCGAGCCGCGCAGTACCGGAGCGGTTGGAGGTCAGTTGCCGGGGAGACCTTTATCCTACAATGGACCTAGGGGCCTGAATATGGCGATGATGCTGAAATGTAAGGTCTTTGAGAAAGGTCGGCTTTCGATTTTGAAACAACGTTCAGTCGAATACGAATGATTTTAGGTAACCCTCATGTAATTCCTCCCCCTTTAGGGGTATGTGAATAAATAAATAAACAAACAAACAAGAAACATATAAACAGGGGTTTATCCCTTTCGAACTTCGAACATCAAGGAATACGTAAGGGTATTTGTTTAAGAATAGGAAAGGTTTTTGTTTCGGGAAGAGAAATGGTACCCCCCGCGTGGCAATCTACACACCTTTCAAGCACCTTATCTCGTGATGCAATCAACATTGTTGTAAAATCATGGGAGGAATTATTTGCTCCTCCTTCTAGAAACAGGAAAAAGTAACGATAGTAACACATGTCATTAACAAGTTACCAGGAGAAAAGAAAAAGGCGAATTGGGAATTAAGTAATGACTAGCCTTGAACACAGGTCAAAGCATAGAAGAGTTTGTAGCGGGGCTACGCAGTTCATTGCACGTATTGGACAGTGCTAAGAACGGACAGAGTGAACAGTGACAAATCCGGGCGCCAAGATGCACAAATGGGCTCCAAGGAACATCCCGCAGGGGGGCATAAGAAGGGAGCAGTCATCCCCTACGTACACTGGGTAAGTCATTATGGGAACAAGATTGTTGGCAGCTCACGTGTGGACCTCCGTTTTTCAGTGCCCAACAAGGTGAGGGGCCTGGGAAAAAAGGGAACCACGGGGAAGTGTGCAAGCACAGCAGTGAGAGTCACGCCCCGCCGTTTGCCTAATGCGTTGATTCGGTGGATTACGAAATGCCACTGTCCGCTAAAAGATCGTATATCGGGCAGACGGGACGATGCATTAATTATTGGCTGCTCCCGCATGCCATCTCGCTAGAAAAACCGGACCCATGGCATACTCGCTCTTCTTGTGAAGAGTTGCAATGTGTGCGCTCGCCATTTTGAGGACTACCGTATCTTGAAACGTACCAAAGGGCAGCGCACACGCGAGATATGCGAGGCATTCCGCATTCATTACAGAGAACTTCCATGCATAAGTGCATCCTTCATAGTCATGCTGAATTACGAAATAGCCTATTGGCGACATAGCAGTTCATGTTCACCTATTGAATACGTGCATTTGAGATACGCGCTTTCACACTCTGTTTCATCGGTTTTCCCTTGTGCCGCAATGCGTACACAGATAACCACGCTCGTTTTGATCCCCTGTAATAATTATTTCCTTTGAAAAATGAGCAATCGTTAGTCAATGCCATGGCTTGTCTCTCTTCCCTCTGTCCCGTCTTGGCGCTTTTAAATTCATGACGTATTATCTCCATGCTTCAGTTGCGCAGTGGTCTTGAGCATGACGCGCGCACACTCAACGTGACGGGTTCCAATCCCGTCCGGGTGTTTCTTTCGTGCATGTACATTTGCCAAATTATTTTTTCCGGGATTTTGAGAGGGAGCCTCCTATTCTGGAAAAAAATTCTTTGGAAACAGCAAGCCTCTACTTTTCCCCCGTGCGACAACAGCAATCAATTTACTTTTAACAGCAGAGCTCGTTAAGCTTGTAATTTTCCGTTTGGGTTCCCCAAAAATATACCAACAAAAAGTACTGAGCGCACGTTAGCGTACGCCCAATGAGGAGCGCCCGGCGTTGCCCAGGCTTGCGCGCAAGTTTGCACCGCTTGAGGATTTCCAAAACCCTTCCGGAAAAATAAGGAGCATAACAAAGCATGTGCCTCTTTAGGAGCGCCCGGTATTGTGCATCTGAACCTTCGACAACGCTCTGCCCAGCATTCGTGGCGTTATCTCTCGCACGCACTTTTCTTCGCCAGTTCACGTGCATTCATGCCTGAAGGTGGAGCACAGACGCCAAGTTAGTGCTTCAGAATTCGTGTTCGCGAAACTGGTTTTCGCGGCTTCTAGCGTGTGACAAGGCGGTCCGCTTTATGAGATATTTGCAAGGCTGCAAACAAAGCGATCCCGACCTGCCAGTCATGGAGAACTTGCAGCGACAATTTCGGAAATCCCTGTGAGCTGCAGCAACCGGGTGTCCTCAAAGAATGCAGGCCCACCAGCTGTGCTTTTTCTTCAGCGTTTCACCTCTAGTGCAAGCTTCGGCAACATCTTTGAGACATTCCTTGAAGATGCGACGCTTGTTCATTACAGGAATCTAAAGTGCTGTTCAAGTACGCAATAATATGTTTGTATATGCTACGCTCGCACCATACCGACTCCGCTTTGCTCCAAACGTCCCCCGCTCGGAGCCATACAGTGATTCATGGGGTGCAAGTTGGCCTCTTCGCCTTCGTTTCACGCGGAAAGGGCGAGACGGCAAGGTGCATCATCGAACGGTTTTAGGATTGGTGTCACAGGGTAGTCAACCAGCAGAGCGCATACAAAGACGCCCGCAGGTGATTGGCGTCGGCTAGACGGAACACGGCCGCCGACAGCTCACCGACACGGTTTCGGTGCATTTCATGGCGTTTCTGATTACAACCAAATTTCTGCTTGAGCTTCAACGAGTTATGCAAAGGGGTGTTGCTTTTGCTTCATTTCTGATCTAAGTCACTTTAGTTCAACAGTGTTAGAACAGTCCCCGTGTAAGCTGAATCTCCTCAGCTGGCGGCCTCTGGGATGTCATTCCCTCCGTCCATTCAAAGCCAGCAAATGAGATTGTTCGCTTTATTTGAGGCATGGTGTCCGAAAGACAAGCGAAGTATAGACGGTGCTTGCAGTGTCTGTTTGAAGCGAACTTTGACATAACTGACTTGAACATGCGATGTGTTTATGCTAAACGCCATACAGTAAAGCCCCCCGTACGAAGCTCTCTTGATGATGATGATGACCAGAATTCAAGTTTAAAGGTCTATGAAGAGGACACTGTGATTCGTTCGGCCGAAGAACTGGCGGATATGTGGAAACACCCGCTTGTGAGCGGAAAATTTAAAAAAAAAATGTGGGTGATGATTCTTTCATAGGAATCGGTAAAACACGAAAGTGAAATGTGCCTTAACAGGAACATATATTGTGCATCCATATGAACTTCGACATCGCTATTTATACTGTAGTGGCAAGCCACAGTGCCAGCGGCAGCAGCGTGACGCAGGCCCACGAGCGCGCTCACCCGCCGGAGGGCTCGCGCGCCCCTGGCATCAGTAGTTAGAGACCCCATGGCGCTCGGAATAAACCGGCCTTGCTACGTGGTCTGGTCGTCTCTGTTTCAACGCCTCCGTGGAATGCGCTCTACAGTTGGTGACCCGGTACAGTGTCTTCGGGCGTGACCTTTTGGCAATGTATCTGGCTGTGCGTCACTTCCGACATCTTCTTGAGGGTCGTCAGTTCACCATCTTCACTGACCACAAACCCTTGACGTACGCCATCAGCCGGCCCGACACCCATTACACGCCACGAGAAGTGCGGCAGCTTGCCTACCTGTCTGAGTACACGACGGATATCAAGCATGTCAGTGGCGTTGACAACACAGCTGCGGATGTTTTAAGCCGCGTGGACGCCATTGCCTCCACTTCGCCGCTTTTAATTGCACCCGACCTCCGCCGGCTGGCTGCTGACCAAGCAGACGACAAGGAGCTGCTGCGTCTTCGCACATCCCCAACTGTGCTCCAGCTCGAAGACGTGACACTCGACGGACAGCAGCTCGTTTGCGACTTGTCGACCGGAAAGCCACGACCATTCGTACCCAGAACCTGCCGTCGCGAGCTCTTCGACGCCCTGCACAACATGGCCCATCCTGGGATTCGTGCCACGCAGAAACTCATCGCGGCTCGTTTTGTCTGGCCTCGAATGAACGCTGATGTTCGCGACTGGGTTCGTGCGTGTGCACCATGCCAACGCGCAAAGGTTCACCGGTACTCAGTTCCGCCGGCAAAGACGTTCCTACAACCTGATGAGCGCTTCGCCGTTGTGCACATCGACCTCGTCGGTCCCTTGCCCCCTTGCCAAGGCTACCGCTACCTACTGACTTGTGTGGACCGATTCACACGCTGGCCTGAAGCCACACCGCTACCCGACATCTCCGCGCCCACAGTAGCGTCAGCATTCGTGTCGACGTGGGTAGCGCGCTTCGGATGCCCATCATCCATCGTCACCGACCGCGGACGGCAGTTCGAGTCGGCTTTGTTCGCCGAGCTCCTTCACCTCCTCGGCACGACTCGTTTGCGCACGGCAGCGTACCGGCCACAAACAAATGGACTCGTCGAGCGCTTTCACCGCCAACTTAAGGCCGCGCTCACTGCACACGACTGCCCAACACAGTGGGTCCAGCGCTTGCCCCTCACACTTCTGGGCATACGCACCGCCTTCAAAACTGACCTGACGTGTTCTTCGGCTGAACTCGTTTTTGGAACCCAGCTCCGACTACCAGCCGACCTGTTCGAGGTACCGTCCCAAGCATCTTCCGCCGCGGACTACGTGAAATCTCTGAGATTGATCCTCGCGGACCTTCGACCGCAGCCTACACGGGAACGAAAACCCAGAGGACCTTATGTGCTTCCGGACCTTGAACAGGCAACACATGTGTTTGTGCGGTACGGACCCGTGCGCCGCCCTTTGCAACCACACTACGTTGGCCCTTTCCCAGTGGTAGAACGACACTCGTCAAGATATGTCATCGACATCAATGGCTCTCACGACAACATAGCCCTAGAGCGCCTGAAGCCGGCATACGTCACTGCCGCCGACATCAACCCTACGAGTCTTCCCACTGTGGCTGCACACCACCGTGACCATCATGTACGTTGGGTTCATCAGAGCGTCGAACCAGCTCCTCTCTTGGGGGGGAGCCCTGTAGTGGCAAGCCACAGTGCCAGCGGCAGCAGCGTGACGCAGGCCCACGAGCGCGCTCACCCGCCGGAGGGCTCGCGCGCCCCTGGCATCAGTAGTTAGAGACCCCACGGCGTTCGGAATAAACCGGCCTTGCTGCGTGGTCTGGTCGTCTCTGTTTCAACGCCTCCGTGGCATGCGCTCTACAATACTACGTCGGTATGGCACCGTTAGACACGTGACCGTTAGATACTGCATTGCACGCGTCCGAACATTGCGTGAATCCGACTTAAAACACAGTCCCTTGAAAATTGTGTGAACGAAACGGAACTGAAACCGAAACCGAAAGGAGTAGGTGGTGGAGGGTGCCTCATTTCACCCGCGTTCCGACTACACAAACACGCTGGCATCGAGGCGCCAAGTGTCGGCACTCATTAGTGTCATGATGAACTACTTCGCTTCACTTTTCTAGACGGCAGCATCTCTTAGACGGCGTCTGAATGAAAAAAGTAGTGGGAAAGATATAAGGCGCGTTCGTAGAACATTTTGCGTTTGAATTCTTTGCGCAGTGGGCAGAACGCTGTATACCTTCTGTTCCGGCGAAAGAGTTCGGGGCTCGAGTCCGGGCGCAGCCGCGTCAACGGAAGTTTTTCTAGCGACGTCATTTCCGTGACGGATATGACGCTTGTCAGATCTTGGTGTACCGGGCATAAAACCCTCTCGTGTTAATATAAATTTTAAAAAAAGTTACAAAACCGGAAGCAGTACTAAATATTTACTTTAAGGTTATATTTAAAATAAAAATAGGAACCGAGTCTCGATTTCAAAAAAATACAAGAAAACATGGGTTTATAAATATGGGCTTTCTAATGCATTCCGCTATATCTCTGCCCCCCTCATGAAGAGCACCCGCGGAAACAATTCTGAATAAAAAAATGAGAACTTAAACATATTTTGACCATTGTGTACTATTGTGACCAGGGAGTGGGCAATGGACAGATTACTACCGCCTCGTCTTCATGTGTACATAATCATCAGCACTACATCTTATCCCTGCTCTTCCTCATCGTCCCTCCTGTACATAATCATCATCATGGTGTACGTGCCATTCTAGAGTCGGAGCTTCTGTAATAAACGTCGCATCGGACCCTTGCCTATCAAGTGTTGGAGGGTGCGTCTTGATCCCGCTGTGTCCCACTCCGGTCCCACCCCTGGAGCTTTGTTCGCGTCATCGTCTAGCGCGGCACACCATCCCTATGTTGCTGGAAGCGAGTAACGTTTCGGCAGGCGCACCGGCCCAATGCATCGTCACGACCAGCCAAATCCCCCGAAGTTTGCCGGCCTTCCTGGAGAGGATGTCGAGAACTGGCTGGATAGCTATGCTACAGTGAGTGTGTTCAACCACTGGGACGACACTCAAAAGCTCCGGAATGTCTCTTTTTCCCTGACGAAAGTAGCAGAGACGTGGTTTTTAAACAACGCGGCTTCGATCACTGACTGGCCGGACTTCATTACTCGACTGCGCCTGATTTTCGGGTCTCCGGCAGCTCGTTCTAACGCCGCGAAGAAGAAACATGAGGAGCACCTGCAACATCCGCAAGAGACGTATACCTCATACAATGAGGACGTTCTTGCCCTATGCCGGTGGGCGAACAAGAATATGTCGGAGGCGGATCGCGTGCGTCACATCCTGAAAGGGATCGCGCAGTTCGCGTTCAACACCCTCGCCGTCCAAAATCTGACAACCGTTGCGGAAGTTACGGCTACCTGTCAGCGCTTGGATGACCTTCATTCTGCGCGTCTTCAGCCGGTGACGCCCGCTCTGAATCTTGGTGACGAAAATCTTCGCACGCTCATACGAACTATAATTCGTAAAGAGCTCAACTACCCCTCCGGTGCATACGCACCGGCTTGTTCCCACCCCGCCTACAACCAGGCTTACGGGACATTATTGAAGAAGAGCTTGCGTCGGTGGCCGATCCAGGCATCTCAGACCACGCTGCTCCTTGGTCCGCGCCATCGTTCTCTGAAGTTGCTGGACGACCACCCATCCCTCCGGCAGCGATAACTTCTCGGCTCTAACCCGGTTATGTCGCCGCGTACCCTCCTTCTTCGGTGCCGCGGTCTTACCTCACCGGGTGGCAATCCCCACGTCCTGAGCCTCTGACCTATCGACCTTTGTTTTATTATTGTAAGATCTGTGGCCACATCGTCCGATTTTGCCGTATACGCCAGCTGGAAGAACGACGCTGTTATACCCCTGATGAACATGATGACCTGAGACTCCATTACAGCTACCGCCAATGAGCCTACCAGTCCCCAACGCGTAGACCTCAACCTGTGACAGACTCCACTGATGTTTCTCGGATTTCCCGTGAATACCGACGCCGTTCTCCGTCCCAGTTTTGCCGTACTGTTTTACCTCTTCGCCCTGTGGTTCACGATACCAACCAGCACTCGGAAAACTACGCCATGCAGTTTCTGGGGGGGGGGGGGGACTGCATCGATGGGGAAGATAACAATTCCTTCAAAGCATCTATCTGACGTGTTGTCAGTATCAGTTGAGAGCATTTCTGTTAAAGCATTTGTGGACACTGGCGCAAGTATTACGACTATTCATGAAGATTTGTATACTCCACTTCGCCAAATGCAAACTCCGAACGAAGGTTCTTCGTTGCATGGCGCCGACAAGACTTCCATTCGGCCGATGGCGTACTCTACAGTTCATGTTTCAATAGATGAACTATGCCAACACATTCAATGCGCTGTGTTGTCTCCATGCCGTTACATGGTTATCCTCAGAAGGGATTTTCTCTTTTCGACGTCTGCTTTTCTTTGTTACCGCACGCCCGGAATCAGCCTTGTTGACATTGAACATTCCGTACTTCCTGGCTCTGAGGCCCCGCCACTGGTATTAAATGAGGACTATACTGTACTGCCTCGTCACGAGCACATTCGTTCGGTTTCGGCAGGACCAGTTCTTGACAGAGACATGCTAGTCGTCCCTTCTGGCCGTCTCCTTTGGCGAAGGATCGCTGTTCCTGCCTTCCTTATCCGGTTTGCTAAAAGAGGTGCCCTACCCCCTGTACAGAAAACCACAGCTGAATGTGTCCTCCTTCCACAAGGCTCTACGTTTGCTTCTGTGTCGGACGCTACATCACCCTTCTCCCCTCAAGCTCCGCTTCAACTCCCACCTCCACCTCCCCAAACACAACCGCACCTCAGTATTCTTTCGAACGCACCATCAGCTCCGATCTTACGTCTGAGCAGAAACTATTGGTACTGGAAGTTTTGAACAAGCACCGTACTTCATTTGATACACATTCCAAAATTTTCCATGACACGACCGCTGCCACACACCATATTCGAACTGATGGTGATACCAATGTGCGTCGCCGTCCTTATCGCGTGTCTTCTTCATGAAGGAAAATCATCGAGGAAAATAGGGCCGATATGTTGAAGAGGAACGTTATTCGTCCGTCGTCAAGTCCATGTTCCTCACCAGTGGTATTGGTTAAAATAAAGGCTGGCACAGTGAACGTTCGCGTTGATTATCGGTCACTTAACAAAATTACTCGCAAGAATGTATATCCAATGCCACAGATCGATGACGCGCTCGACTGCCTACAAGGAGCCGATTACTTCTCCAGCCTAGACCTCCGTTCGGGCTACTGGCAAATCGCTATGCATGTGTCGGACAAGGAGAAGAGAGCGTTTCGACTTCCGACGGCCTATATGAATTCGACGTTATGCCGTTTGGTCTCTGCAACGCTCCCGCAACTTTCGAGCGGATGATGGACACGGTGCTCCGCGGAATCAAATGGAAGGCTTTGTTATCTAAACAACGTTGCTTTCTCGTCGACGTTTCATGAACACCTCAAGCGTCTGGATAAAGTCCTCACGTGTTTATCAAACGCCAGACTCCAACTCAACTCGAAAAAATGCCATTTTGCCAGCAAAAACATCAAAGTACTAGGTCACGTTGTTAACAGAGAGGGCATACGGGCTGACCCCGAGAAGATTTTGGCGGGAGTCAACATTCCTTGGCCACTTCAAGTAAAAGAGCTAAGCAGTTTACTTGGTCTGGGGTTTTAGTTTCGCCGTTGTGAGGGGCATTTCGCTATGATTGCGTCTACTCTCAACCAGCTCCTGCAGTCTGGCACGCCTTACGTCTGGTCCAGTGAGTGTCCAAATGCTTTTGAAGCGATAAAACTCGCCCTGGCATCTGGCCCAGTGCTCGCCCATTTTGACGAGACAAAGCCCATCATTTTCCACACCGACGCAAGTGGGAATGGCATTGGGACTGTCCTACTTCAGAGACATTCAAAGGGGAAGGACAGGGCTGTTGCTTATGCAAGCCGTTCGATGACAACGGCGGAGAGAAATTACACGATCTCTGAACAGGAGTGCCTTGCCGTTGTTTGGGCTGTACAGAAAATTCGCCCGTACCTGCACGGTCGTCGCTTTTCCGTGGTAACTGACAACTATGCCCTTTGCTGGCTGTCCTCTATCAAGAACTTGACTGGACGCCTCTGCCGGTGGATTCTTCCCCTCCAACAGTATAACTTTACAGTAACTTACAATTCAGGCATAAAGCATCTCGACGCAGAAGCCCTGCCGCAATGCTCGTTGACGTCTCCATTGCCTGCAAGTGTTCTGAACCTCTCGATGACAACGCTTTCCCTGTACCCAACCACCTATCCTGACGTTCTCACGCCGCCAGATTTCCGTTCCTGCAAAGCGCAGACACTTATTGTCGCCCCATCATTGACCGTCTCACCGGACATGTCTCGCCTCCGAACAGCCGCGCTCGTCGACAGCTACAAAACTGCCAGCTCCAGCAGGGTAAATTTTACCGGCGCAATTACTACCCCACTGGCCGCACGTGGGTCGCGGTCGTGCCATGTTCTCTCCGCCGGTCTGTCCTTAAAGCGTATCACGATGCCGCAACCGCTGGGCACCTTCGCTACGACAAGACGTATGACCGAATAAGGAGCCGCTACTTCTGGCCTGGCCTCTCATAGAGTGTTGCTAAATACGTTATCTCCTGCTCGTCTTGCCAACACCGCAAGCGCTCTACAAATCCACCTGCCGGCTTTCTGCAGCCCGTTCCTTGTTCGTCTGCGCCCTTCGACACTGCTGGTATCGATTTGTATGGACCCTTGCCTTCCACACAATCTGGCTACCGTTGTATTGTCACAGCCATCGACCACTTCGCCCTATACACAGAGACAGCGCCAGTACACTCCGGCACGGCTACAGAGGTGGCAGACATTATCCTGCATCACATCATTTTGCGACATGCGGCCCCACCCGTCCTCCTCAGTAACCGTGGTCGGACCTTCCTATCGAACGTCCTAAAAGAACTCCTGCGTGTTTCCGATACGGTGCACAAAACGACGTCCGGTTATCCCCTGAGACGAATGGTTTAAAGGAGCGGTTTTAGAACCCTCTCAGACATGATCTCCATGTACATTAGCACTGACCACCGAAATTGGGACCTAATGCTCCCGTTTACTACTTTCGCTTATAATACTGCAGTACAGCGGACTACCGGATACTCGCCGTTATTCCTCATCTTTGGCCGCTCTCCATCCTACACCTTCGATTCAACTTTCTTCTCGGCTCCTGTCTCCTCTGGTGCACCACCCCATCAACAGTACATTTCATGCCTCAGACACTGCCGACAGATAGCCCGTTGCCGCACTGAATCTCACCAACAAAACTGAAATTCCGGAACGATTCCGCCCATCACTCTCTTCGTTTCCGCCCGGAAGACGAAGTGCTCCTTTGCACTCCTCTTCGTACGCCTGGTCTGTGTGAAAAATTTCGTCATCGTTTTATTGATCCATACAAAATACTCGAAGAAATTTCCCTATAAATTATCGCGTAACTCCCGTGAATCCTCGCACTGATCTCCGTCGGCGTGGCATTTAAATTGTCCATGTGCAAGACTCAAAACCTTGAGGCGTCGTAACCAAGACTGAGTTGCGTCCAGGAGGCCGCTGCCGCACGAGTGGGGAAATAAGTGTGAGCATTGTGTACTATTGAGACCAGCGAGTGGACTATGGTCAGATTACTAGCGCCTCGTCTTCATCTGTACATAATCATTAAACACAATGTCTAGAGTGCCGTCCGACGACATTTCAATATTTAACACTAGGCTAGCACCGGCCAAAGAATCTGTCGTCGTAGTGTAGAGGACCTGTCTTAGCTTCTTGATCCCAAAGACGGTGGCTCCATAGCGGCTCTTGCCTCGGTTTTTTTATTATTTAATTAAAGTGTATTTTTATGCCTTAGGTAAGTTTTGGTGTTTTAAATTATTTCTTTGCGTGCCTTAGGTTATCTTATGTTATGTTTAGGATAGGTTGCCTAGCTTTACGTTATCTAGAGCGGTGTCCCGCCAGATGCGGTAATTTTACCACAAAACGCCGGTGGACGTCGTTATAGTGGAGTGCATATAATACCGTCGGACGGCACTCTAGACACGGCCATCATTAAAACTACTTTTACGCTTGCTCTTCCTCCTCTTCACTCCTGTACATAATAATCATCATGGTTTGCGGGACATTCTAGCGTCAGAGCTTCTGTAATAAACGCCCCATATAATTATTTATAATTATAGCGTCGTTGATGACACTCAGCCTCAGTTGTCGTTATTCATTAGGTGTTTACCATCTAACCCCACGTCACTTATGCTTTCATTTGGGAAGGCCCATTTGATCATTTATAGATGACAGCCTTTCGTGGGTTACTTAAACTGGAAATAATGGTTTCCTGCCTGTCGGTCGATCACTCTATCCAGGGATTCTGCCTTCTGGACAAAAATTTGAAGAATACTTGTGCAAGAGGTTTACATAGGCGACGCATTTTCACGCCAAAAAGTCGGTAACCACTTCAACCCTGCAAACGTTATTGCGAAAAATAAAACATTGGGCCTATCTGATGCGAAACATCAATACATTAGTGCAATTCTATTGCTCTCTGACCAAATTACATGTTCGGTTGATTTTTGAAAAAGGAAATACCAACTACAAATTCAAAATCATCTCGTGACCCAAAAAATGCAAAAGGTGCTCGCGCACGCGCTTAGCTCTCGTGGCGACATTGCAAAAGACCAACAGTAACGAAAGGTTCCAGTAGATGACGCAGCAGCAGTGGAATTCGCTACAATTGATTTGTGATGAACAAACACCTAACGTGTTTATCGCAGGATGAAAGCGGCGGGAAGGAAAGAGCGTGAGAGGGTGGCGGAAAAGAGCAGAGATGCATTTACGCGGCAACAGCGGCACAGAACTATCGCCTTTCGACGATACGCTCAGCGAATAAGCAGATACATTGCCTATTTGCCTACCAGAGTCATGGCCATGGAATGCAACTTTAGCGGCATTGAGGTTATTTCGCGGCATCGGGGGACAGAGGAGATGCGGTGCAGCTCCTTATGTTTGCGGGCCTTTGTCTCTTTCTAAGCGCCACGTCCGCAAGCCGGTCCCGCTCTGTGAGGGCGACCAAAGTCCAGTGCTGAGCGCCTGTTCAGCATGGAAGGCAAAAAAAAACACAATCTAGATTAGGGAAAATTATGTTTTGAGTTACCGGATTTGAATTCTTCAGAAGAAATGCTTGCAAATGTGCGGATGGGGCAAAATGACTGTGGGACGAGAGAAAACGAAGAGGATATTTGTGGCCTGAACGAGAATAAAGGGATGAGTTAATGCTTTAAAGTAACCCTTGTACAATTACATCAACGGTAATTCAAGTGGCGTGGCAACTGTCGCCCCTCACATGGCCGTTCATCGCGCTACTTTTCCACAGCTTTCGTGCACTTGTTGCAGCTTGCTTGCCACGTACCCACTCATGGTAGCCGGAACCTTTTAGCGTTGCTACGTGCCATCCTGTTACTCCGGGAAGCGGTAGACCATAGGTCGTTGAAAACCTCGTTGTCCAACAGTTCTGCAGAACCCAGCCGTCGATATTTATTGTTTGCTTTGCACTCACTCGGGAGTGTGGCTCCACAGTCGGGCCACACGGAAGGACTTCCACACAACGGGCACTTCCAATTGGATGCCCTAAGTTTCTAGCGCCCCTGTGTGAATTCTTGTTGTCTCGGTCCCTATTTTTTGTGGAGTGGTGTCAAACCTTCCAAGTCATGGGCAAACTCTCCCAAACCACGGCTGCACTGAATCTTGTACTTACGTTTCCTTTATTCAGAACTTACGCTTATGCTCAATCCCGTGTTCTGAAACCCTCCTATACAATATAACCCCCCCCTACCGCCCTTCGTCGAGCTGATCCTCGAAAGTGATGTTTGCACGTTAAGGCATTGTGGTATCGTCCACTTGGCTGAGCCGTGGAAACACATGAAGTGGACTGGGAAGACGGAATCAGAATACCGGGGCTGAAAGCATATAAGGTTGTGTAAGAACCTTTTGAATCCACGCATGCACTCTATTCTATGAAAAAAGATGGAGAATGTTGAATAAATTTGTACTGATTCGCTCTTTATTGATTCATCTGAAAACTGGCGTGGAGGGGGCCCTCAGTACGGATTGTACAGGCAGAAGTGGGTCTTGTTGCAGTCTCGCATACAGCAGATTTCTCCTTTGCCGCATACCAAGGTGTCGCACGACTTTCCGTCGTCCTGGTACTTCGAGCAGTCCTCGTTGTCCCTGAGGACGACACAGCTTGTCTCCTCGATCGTTTCCGCTGCGGCTGTAGGCAAAAATGCAAGAGAAGTAGTTGTAGTCTACTGCTAGATGATAAAAAGACTGAAACCCTTAGGAGTCCTGATAGAAGTTTGAGAGGTTGTACCAAACGTAAAGAAAAACTTTCTCGAAGCTTTGTAATAAGATCTATTCATAAACTGACACGTAGCGCAAAAGTTTGACTCCATGTCATGCGAACTTTTGTTGAAGTTTGGTGATGGTTCCCTTACGTTACCACTAGTGCTCATGATATGAATGGGTGAGTTTTCTACATACCTGGTTTCCTTCTCATCGCTTTGGTTTCAGCAAGTGCACACACTACTAAACAGTCACTCACTATTCTGGGCTTTAGTAAGCGCGAAACAGTTTTCATTAGGGTCACGTGGCTGTTGCAGATAATATGAACCCACATAAAAAGTGAAAAGAAATTCTCACCTATGTCACAGCCCAAATTAACGGCTATGTATGCAAGGAAGCCAAACGCTGCGACGGTGAATAGGGCTCCGGGTTTCATAGCTGGTATTAAAAGGGCACTCTTGCGACGAGAGGAAATTCAAACGAAAGGATATTATGTGCGTTCGCTCCCAGGGGTGATGTGGAGTGCAGATGTATGTCGCTTTTATAACGAAATCAGAGACACCGCTACTAGGCTATATGGCTGCTTTAGACATCGATGTGACCCTGGCACGCGCTGTCCTGGACGTAAATCTTCTCCAGGACAGGTCATAGTGTTAGTGGCGGCCATAAGGTTGACACCCCGTTTCCTCCCGCATGCCGACTGTTCTGCTTGAAAGCATCAGGCGTGTTGGGATAAAAAACTTGTTTAGAGCCATAAAACGAGGCAGTACGCTTATCGCTCCATTGCAACCTCGACTGTAACACAGCCATCGCGCGCCATTCATGTCATATGCACAGTACGTCCATATGGTGTGACGCTCGCCTCAAGCGCGTTTCGGTGCGTTTATGGTGACACCTGCTTTTAGATAAGGCTGGGCCAGAATACGCGACAACCTTGCTGTTAGGAGGAGCAAGTTGGAGACCGGAAACTTCATTGGAGCGTACGACACTATTCTTCCGCTGCTCTGGTGCCCACGCGATATGACTCGTAGCCGCTGCTACAGCTCCCCAAGCGTTGGGCGGATATGGTTTACTGCTTAGTTTCCCCTCCAAAAATGGTCCAGGAGACAGCCATGAATTCTAGTATTTGCGCGCTTTCGTCGGTCATAAAACATGAAATGTGTCGCCCAAAACATGCTTTTACTCTTAAGGCACTTCTGACATGTTTTAAGGACAACCTAGCAACCGAGCTTGACCCGTCTTAAAAACAACAAGTCCTGCTTGCTGTTCGCAATAACCGACAACTGAGCTACTTGCTTAGAAAGCACTTCCATCCTACCTGGCAAGATTTAGCGGATGCAAGATGAAAACCTAGCATTGGTGGCACCGCTGCTAAGAGGCCAGACGAACTAGTCGCATGGTCTCGCAGAACGAGAAGCGAAATACAGCTCGTGGGAGTCCGTTACTCCATTTGAGGCAGAGTACCTGAACCCTGTATTAGAATTACAAAACCATCTTCAAGGAAGCGTTCCGTCACTCCTGTTAAAAGGGAATGTGCTCTATTGGCTTCGGCGTTACCGGAAAGCATTGCGTTACGCTCCAAGAGCATTCTACTATTCTCCGCAAAGCAGCATGTTTTCACTCCGCCCGCTTCCACCCCCACCCTTCCCTCTACGGTAGAAGCTGGCAGCAAAGCACAAGTAACTTAAAGCATGACAACGAGGTATAAACAAACTAAGACTTTATTTTCTAAATAGTTAATGGGATAGTTAACAATAGTGTAATTAACAGTATTACACTGAAACAAAAAAGCGTTCTGTACATTACTCCGTGCTTCACACAGAGAGGAAAGCCAGCTCTTATTTAGGAAAAATTAAAATAAAGATTTAGAAATAAATTTTCGAAAACAAAAATGTGCGACAAAAAAATTGAGCTTGGAGTACTATTAACACATTAAAGATGCAATCAACACAATTAGGATAAAAAGGCATTGACACGAAAACTCTGCAATACATATATGTTGGTGAGACAATAGGAAACAGCATGAAACATTCCAACTTGGTTATTTAGTAGTGGTGGTTCCTAAAGGCAGGCTGGGCTGGTAAGATTCAAAAAGACATACTGGATGTTAAAAAACACCACGTTCTAGATGAGTGCTTCGTAATGTTGCTGGCAGCCTTCAGAAGTGTAGGGACTAGGACACTGGGCTAGATGGTAAGTCTATAGAAGCAAGAAGTAGCGCTTCTCATTTGGCGCGTATTGCATACTAGACGGCGAAACCGCAGAGATAAACAATTATGACTCATCCGGGATGTCCTAGGCTCGTAGGTGAAGTGTCTCGAGTGGGACGGTGACTTCTGCTGATTCCTCGGGGCTCTTTCCAGAGAAAAAAATCTTTGGGCAAGTACCACCTTCCTCTGGCTCCTACATGAGGAAAAAGAGTGGGACCGGAAATATAAGTACTACAATAAAAATAAACTACGTTAAATTAGGTTTGTTGGGTGATACTTCAGTTTGCGCGCAAAGAGCACGCTGTAAACACATACTGAAATGCAATGCTGCTTGGCGCTGTCTCCAGTCTAGATGCGTATGCGTAGTGACCCCGGATGAAGCAACCCTCCTTGTATCATTGTCCTATGGCACGTGTCTTTACTCTGTCCCCATATTCCTCTCCGCACACCCCTTGAAACGAACACGTGATTACGCCATTACTCCACGCAACTGTACATAACACTGGCTTTCCCTTGGCTAAGCTTGAAGGTCAGATTCACACTGCAAGATATTTACTAAACACGTTTTCTGGTTCCGTACCTGGAGCAATAAAGCTTTCATTTTAAGAACAGAAGCCCCACCCACTTCGCCAATACAGAACACTAATGTTGCAACGTGCGCCTTGGGCACTGCATGCGACTGTTGCAGACACCTTCAGCCGATGCCCAGGAAGACTATTATTCCTGCAACCGAAGCTATGGCCCAATACAGTAGCCAGCACAATGAAATACACAGGGTGAATAATTGATTGTATGGTTTAACGAGCCGACGCAGCGCAGGCGATGAGGCGCGCCGTAGTGGTGAGCTCCGGATTAATTTTGCACCCGGCGATCTTTAACGTGCGCCAAAATCTCGTACACACGTGCGTTTTTGCTTTTCGCCTCCATCAGAAAAGCGGCCACCGCGGGCGGGTTCTGAACACAGATGCAGCGTGAACTGACTATTTAAGGCTATTAGGAATACGAATGAGAATAATGATCCTACTGTTTTTATAAACGTGTATTTTGTGTTCATTGTTATGATTGTTACACTTGCGGATATCAGGCTGGGTGTGACATAAATTGGTCTTTCTTCATTCCTTCCTGCGAATGTGTGCAGGCCAGGTTTGAATTCAAGCGAAATGTACACCACGCACAAGAGCAGATATCAACAAGACCTGACAGCGGTATAAACAAAAAAAACAACCCCTTCTGTTTCAAAACCCATTTTAGAACGGTTCCTTACTACTTATAACACGACCTCACTCCTTGAAATGTCCGCGAAGACAAAATGCAAGTTCGGTTCTTTAAAAGGCTTTTTTGTACCGATAACAACAATACCAATGTTATCGCCAACTCCATACAAACAATCAGGATGTTAAAGAAAACATTCCACACTTCCCATTTCACAGCCATTTTCTGGCGATTTTTCTACGACGTCATGGAATTGTATTCGTGCGATTGCCGGTGAAGACGTAGATCACAAACAAAAAATAAGACTGGAAGATTGTTAAATCGCATCACTTGAATAGTAACACCCATATGTCTCTTTGGCGCGAAATTTGTAAGTTCAATCGTTCTTTCCTTAGTTTTGTTTAAAGAAAGGTCTTTTGTGGCTGGAATCCCGCTGAGTGAGCTACTACCTTAGTTCCGTCATACAGAACAATGATGACAAAATGGAATTTTGTTCTCTTCGAGAGAACATGAACACGGGAACATAAAATGCAAGAGCGTTTTATTTTTTTAAAAAAACGGCGTTTCACTAGTGCTCTCAGCGCTTGTCCGGCACCGAGAAATGCTGTATTCACTGTGACATTGTAGAAATTGAGCCAAAATTTTAATTTTTTTGCTCCATTACGTGTATGTTTTCTGCAAGGACTTAAGGAGGGAACGTACCTTAACCGAGAGTTTGTAGGTTGACTGACGCTGCCGCCAACGGCCAAACAGCCATTTTGTTGCCATCGTTACCATCTGCGCTTCTGTATGGTGCACTGATACCGCTCAAAAAGCGCTGTCCACATTCTTTCTTTCGGGCGGGACTTGTAGCTGGCTTCCTTTTACGATTGATAATAATGGTTTCGTAAAACAGTGGGAAGGATTGATTGATTGCTGGGTTGAACACGCTGATGTTACCTATGCGACGAGGCGTGCCGTAGTGGGGATCCGTATTAATTTTTTACTACCCAGGAATCTTTCACGTGCGCCTAACTCTCCAACGCGCAGGCGTTTCAGTTGTCGACTTCACCAGAAAAGCGGCCACCGCGACCAAGAATCACAGTAAAGCCCTTGCAACCAGCGGGAACTACTCTACAGACAGGGTGACTAAGTTGAATTGTCGCTTGTGCCAGTTGGCCAGTGTCGCATGATCAGACAGCGCGCCCAACAGCTATACAGCGTCTGCCTACACTGTGCGCGCCAAACCTACTAGTGCTTGCTTGTTTACGTGTTCGTAGCTTGCATTCTTTACCCCGCTATCGTTACCGGTATAACAACATCCAAAAAATGCAGTACAGATAACTCTTCTTGTAAGTATAATTCCTGATTATGTGCACTGGATTTTGCGGGCCTCACAAGTTCCGTGTGGAAAAGCTGCTAGTGAGTCGCATGGCTGGTGTTTTCTTCATTCTCGAGTACGGGTCTGTTGCTTATTCGCTGCTGATCGCAACTTTGATGACAACATATAGGACCGTGTTTGAACGATGCGAATTCTCGAACATTGGAGGGATAACCACATGCAGCGACGCGACAAGTGACGCGAAAGGCGAAGGTCACCAAGTGCGGTCTTTGCCAAACTTTTCTGGGCCAGCGCGCCCGTGGCCGGAGCAGGAGCTCGGCCGAGAAGGGGCGCGGCGGTCGCCGTTACCGGCTGGTTGAGCTGCTACAGAGAGTGAGGAGCACGCTCGTTCTTGATTTATTTGTTGTAGCAGTAGCGTCCACCAAATGCGGCACGCTGCCAGTATCTCAGCACAAGCAATGCGCAGCAGGTGACGTCACTGAACATTCAGGATGAAAAGAACCAGGCTGTTTCTTTTGCATTTAAACAAATGCGAACGCTTTTCGCGAAGAATGGCAGTTGATACGTGACATTTTTTTCTGCAGGCATGAAATACTCATCGCCGGATACATTCTTTATTTTCCGTGCATTCACATTCTCCGACATGCGAAGAAACCAGTAAAATAGAGTGTATCCAGTCGTGTTTTAAGGACGCGTTTATTATAGCTTGATAGAATTGGCTGAGCCACCTAGTTTCCACATTGGTCCCCTGTGGCTAAATTTCAGAACAAAATTCTTCCGAAAACTTCAGTGTTATAATGCAACAAAAGGAAATTTCAGTTGCAGAAAATATGCAGATAGTAATTTTAAGACTTGGCATTATCAAAAATTCGTATTGTATCCTTTAATTTCTGTACTTCGGAGTTTGGCGTTCCTTCCAGTTCTTGTCAGCTAACGAATGAATATTTTTGTCTAGAATCACAACTCCCTTTAACCAATTACCAAAATTTTGTGCAATGGTCGATTCATCTAGAAGGTAACACGTTTAAACTCCAGTTGGAGCATCTTCTGACAAGACAGAATACAACAATATGTAGTGTGTAAGAATGAACGGCATGTTAGATTGTACAATAGGTGGCTCAGTGGAATGGTCACTTTTTATTTTCATTTGAAGCAATTGAACAGAAAGGTATTATCCACCTTCAATTATAGCATTCACAAAATTTATTTAGTAGTTTCAGTGATTTGTAATCCTTCTGATGCCCTAACGCATTGTGGCCAGTCAAATGAGAAAATGTCAAAATTACAACCACCCGAGATCATCCAGCACAACCTCATAAAATGACATTTTTCTGTTGTTATAATTAAGCTGAGAGCGTGTTATCACAGCATGCTTATTTTTTTGTGTTCACCAGACATTTTATGTTACATATTGTTCACGTAAATAGTTCCTCTCGCTGCATACTGCTATCGTTTTAAAATTTGTTTATTGCTGCACCAGGTGTCTTAAAAATCCGATGCAGTAGAAAGTGCCCTGAGGAAAAGATGAAATGTGCAATATGCTTCCAGCAAAATTGCTGCACCTAAAAATTCCCAACAAGAGTTCTTCGAGTTTTCACTAGATCTTAATCGCTCGCGTCATCTTACCTCGCTCGGTGATGTACCCCCACCACATTTTTGACGCTACGTCATTACCGAGCGTTTAACCGCGCCAAATAAACCGCCTAAACTAGCTCGACCACGTGCTCCCGGGGTCGTAATGACACGTCGGACACAAGACGTACCGGAGCTATTTCATTACCGTGAACACCTGATCCGCAGAGCGCAGATAATAAACGACGCGACGGTGCCAGGAAGAGCTGCCTGCAAGCAAATAAATGTAAAACACCACATCGGCACCATGCTGGGTGCATAGTCGATCAGGTTGTGCAGTCTATATTGTTAGCACTGCAGTTTTTTTCCCAGGAATATATTTTGCAAACTTCTCTGCACAGGGACCAATTCGGAACCTAGGTAGCTTGGGAAATTTCTTCAATATATATTATACGCACCTCTATAACAAGGGTGGATACGCTCTATTTTACTTGTTTCTTCAAATGTCGGAAAATGTGCATGCACGGAAAAGAAATGGTGTATCCTGCGATGGGTATTTCATACCTGCAGAAAAAAACGTGAAGAATAAACTCCGCATATTTTGCAGAGAGCGCCCACGCGCTGTCTTAAAAAACTAAAATTCTTGGATAGTGCGCGGATGGGCACAAAACAGCGTGGTTCCAAATCCATCCTGAATCCTTCATGATGCCAGCTGCTGGGCTGTGCCTGCGCTGAAAAGCAGGCAGCGCACCGCACTTGTTGAACGCACCCACAACAGAAAGAAAGCGAGAAGAAACGTCCTCATCCCTCCCTTTATCAGCACAACCAGCTGGCAGCAGCGACCGCAGCGACCGCAGCGTCCCTTCTCGGCCGCGTGGCTGCTCCAGCCAAGAAAGCCGTGGCCTAGAAAATTTTGAACAAGGCTGTACAACAATGGAATAGTGCGGGCCACAGCGACAAGCGAAAGAGACTAATGCATTGCTGGCAATTTCCTCCGTCGTCGTCGCTTAGCACTGCCGCCGGCTTGTGGTCTGGTTCTGGCAGGCAAAAAGCCCGCGACGGCGACGGCTCGTAGCCTGCCGCTGTTGCCGCCATAGGTCGGCATACTAACTCGTGAGCATACTCATTTGTACTCAAACTCAGGGTGGAGTAGGGTGACCAGTGAGTACAGATCCAGGAAAAAATATGATGAATAACGAGTGCAGACACAGACGAAAAAAGTGGGTGTGGTGATGAGTGAGTACCCAGACAGACGAAATATACGAGTATGATAACGAGTGACTACAAACGTAAATTCATTCACTCGCGAATAGTACTCGTGAGTACTGTAACCGCGAATACATGCATTTGCGAGTAGTGCTCATGAGTAATGGTGACGAGTTGTACTCGCGATTACATGTACTCGCTAGTACTGTAAAACCCCACTGATAGGTCCTCCGAACTTATGGCTACCCGCTTCTTACGACAGATCAGTGTGGTCCCGACAAACTTCCCATTCAAACAATGCATTAAAAACCCCGATGATATGATGCTCCGGTGCACGTGGTCCGCTTCATACGACGACACCTTCGCGCGCATAAATAAGCGTTTTCTCCAACTTTTAAACCGCTTCACTGCCTCGTCTATACCTGTCGTATTCTTAACCCTCGTTGGACGCTGCTTGATCAGCAAAGTTGCGCCGGCGGGCCAGACCACCTGCCACATTCGGGCCAGGCCCCTAATTTGTTCAATGTCGCAGTGAATAAACAATTTTTCGATGCCGGAAAAGTGCTCTGAGCTCTATAATACACTGTTTTTTTAATGAGCAGACTTGCATTGTGTGTTCATGTGTGCATGTTCTCTCGAAGCGAACAAACTTATATTTTGTCTTCATTGTTCTGTTTTACGGAACCAAGGTAGTAGCTCACTCAGCTGGATTCCAGCCACAAAAGACCTTTCTTTAAACAAAACAAAGGAAAGAACGATTGAACTTACAAATTTCGCGTCAAAGTGACATATGCGCTTTACTATTCAAGTGATGCGATTGAACAATCTCCCAGCCTTATTTTTTGTTTGTTATCTACGTCTTCACCGCCAATCGCCCGAATATAAATCTAGGACGTCGTACAAAATTGCCAGAAAGGGGCTGTGCAGTCGAAACTGTTGAATGTTTTCTTTATTATCCTGATTGTTTGTATGGAGTTGGCGATAACATTGGTATTGTTGTTATCGATACAAAAAATCCTTTTAATGAACCAAACATGTATTTTGTCTTCAATTGCCTTTCAAGGAGTGAGGTGGTTTTATATGCAGTAACAGTCAGTTCTGAAATGGGGTGTGAAACAAAAGGGTTTTTTTTGTTTATGATGCTGTCAGGTCTTCGTCAGATCCTGTCTTTGACGTGGCTTATATTTCGCTGGAGTTCAAACCTCGCCTGCAAACATTCGTAGGAACGAATGAAAAAGGGCAAATTTATGTCATATCTAGCCGAATCTGAGCAGGTATAATAACCGAAACAATGAACACACCATAAACGTTTATGGAAACAGAATGAACAATATTCTTATTCGTATTCTTAAACGTCTGAAATAGTCAGTTCACTCTGCATGTCTGTTCGGTAGCTGGCCGCGGCGGCCACTTTTCTGATAGAGGCGAAAAGCAAAACCGCCCATTTGTACGAGATTTTGGCGCACGCTAAAGATCACCGGGTGGACAAAATTAACCCGGTGCCGTCCACTACGGCGGGCCTGATCGCCTGCTCTGCGTCGGTGCATTAAACCATACAATGAATCAATCATCCTGTGTATTTCATTGGGCTAGCTACTGTATTGGGCCATAGCTTGTGTTGCAGGACTAATAGTCTTCCTGGGCATAGGCTGAAGAGTGTCTGCAACAGTAGTACTCTCTGCAAAGGCGCACGTTGCAACATTCGTGTTCTGTCAAAGCATTGGCGAAGTGGGTGGGGCTTCTGTTCCTAAATAGAAAGCTTTATTGCTCCAGGTACAGAACCAGAAACCTCCGGCGTGCTCTTGGCTCACAAACTGAGCTATCACCCTGCAAACTTAATTTAACGTAGTTCATTTTTATTGTAGAACTCACCTTTCCGGTCCCACTCTTTTTTCACATCTAGGAGCCAGAGGAAGACGCCACTTGTCGGAAAAATGTTTTTCTCTTGAGAGTGCCCCAAGGCATCAGCTGGAGTGGCCGTCGCATTCGAGACACTTCACCTCACAGCCTTGGACATCTCGGATAAGTTGTGTTTGTTGCTGTCAATGTTTTTGCCATTCAGTGTGCAATACGCGCCCATTGCGAAGCGCACCTTCCTGCTTCTATAAACTTTACTTCGGCTCAAGCCCAGTGCCCTGGTCCGTACAGACCTGAAGGCTGCCACCAACATTACGAAGCAGTCATCTAGAACGTGTTTTTTAACACGTAGTAATGCCTTTTTTAAATCTTACTAGCCCAACCTGCATTTAACAACAACCACTACTAAATAACCCATTTGGAATGTTTCATGCTGTTTCCTATTGTTCCACTAGCATATATGTATTGCAGAGTTATTGTGTCAACGCATTTTTATCTCATTAATGTTATGCCATGTTTATAGCGCTAATAGTATTCCAAGCTCAATTTTTCTAGTCGGAGATTTTTGTTTTCCAAAATTTATTTGTAAATCTTTTTTTATGTCTCCTAAACAAGACCTGGCTTTCCTCTGTGGAAGCGCTCAGTAATGTACAGAACGCAATTTTGTTTAAGTGTAATACTGTTAACTATACTATTTTTATCTCTCGTGTTAACTATTTCTTAAAAAAAAGGTCGTAGTTCGTTTATACCAGTCTCTCATGCTTTTTTTCCTTTTGCTTTGCTGTCGGCTTGCACCGTCGAGTGGAGGGGGTGGTAGCGGGCGGAGCGAAAACACGCTGCTTTGCAGAGAACAGCAGAATGTTCTATGGGCTGAACGGAATGCTTTCCGGTAACGCCGCAGCCAATAAAGCATATTCCCTTTTAACAGGAGTGGTGGAACGCTTTCTTTAAGATGGTTTTGTTATTCTAATACAGGGTTCAGGTACTCCGCTTCAAAGGGAGTAACGGACTCCCTCGAGGAGTATTTCGCCTCTCGTTCTACCGGACGATGCGTCACTTTTTGGAATAGTAGCTCAATGCTTGAAAAAGGAGGGAAATATGGGACAAGTTTTTACTGCTAGACACAGCGCCAAGCACTACTCGACTCCTGAGAGTGCAGTCGCCCTAGTTAGGCAGTCATTTAGGCGTAACACTTGGAACCCCTAAAGTAAAGTTTAGGAACCCTACCAAGCAACGTCACTCATTGTATGTACGTCAAGATTCCGGTACCAATTGACGGTGTTAGCCATAAATTGCAACATTATGCCAAGCGCGAGGCTGACGCACACCCGCGCTCTTTGGCGCCAGTACGTCTCGCCCCTTAGCAGCGGTGTCACCACTGCTAGGGCTTCATCTTGCATTCCCGAAATCTTGGCAGGTAGGACGCAAATGCTTTCACACCAGAAGCAAAAAGCCGAGTGGTAGGTTACGGCGAAAAGCAAGCAGGACTTGTTAAAGTTTTTAACACGCGTCAAGCTCGGTTGCTAGCTTGTCCTTAAAACATGTCAGAAGTGCCTTAAGAGTAAAAGCATATTTTGGGGCGACACATTTTCTGTTTTATGAACGACAAAAACACTGCGAATACTAGCGCTCATGGCTGTCTCCTCGACATCATTTTGGGGGCAACTAAGCAGTAAATCATATCCGGCCAACGCGTGGGGAGCTGTAGCAGCGGCTCCGAGTCGAATCGCGTGGGCACCAAAGCAGCGCCGGAACACAATCATCCGCTCCGATAAAGTTTCTGCACGCCAACTTGCTCCTCATGACCGCAAGGTTGTCGCCTATTCCGACCCAGCCTTATCTAACGAGCAGGTGCCGCCCTAAAAACACCGAAACGCGCTATATGCGAGCATCACACTTGATGGCCTTACTGCGCATATGACATCAACGGTGCGGGAAGGCTGTGTTGCACTCGAGGTTGCAACGGAGCGACAAGCGTACTGACTCGTTTTATGGCCCTCAACAAGTTTTTTGTCCCAACATGCGTGATGCTTTCAAGTAGAACAGTCGCCACACGGGAGGAAATGGTGTGCCAACCGTAAGGCCGCCACTAAAACCACGATCTGTCCTGGAGAAGATTTACGTTCCGGACAGCGCGTGCCAGGGTCACAGCGATGTCTAAAGCAGCCATATAGCGTAGTAGCGGTGTCTCTGATTTCGTTATAAAAGAGACAGACATCTGCACTCCACATTACCCCTGGGAGTGAACGCACATATATACTTTTGTTTGAATTTCGTCTCGTTGCAAGAGTACCCTTTGACTACCAGCTATGAAACCCGGTGCCATTTTCACCATCGCAGCGTTAGGCTTCCTTGCATATGTGGCCGTTAATTTGGGCTGTGACATAGGTGAGCATTCTTTTTCACTTTTTATGTAGGTTCATACTATCTACAACAGGCACGTGACCCTAATGAAGCGTTTTTCGCGCTTACTAAAGCCGAGAACAGTGAGTGACTGTTTAGTAGTGTGTGTAACCGAAGCGATGAGAAGCCAACCAACTGTGTAGAAAACTCGCCCATTCATATCTAGAACACCATGGTTAACGTAAGCACGACTATCACCAATCTTCAAAAATCATCACCCAAAATTTTGCATGACAGATTCCGACATTTGCGCTGCGTGTCAGTTTACGAATATATCTTATTACAATGCTTTGAGAAAGCTTTTCTTGGCGTTTGGTACGACCTCTCACACTTTATGAGGAGTCCTACCAGTTTCAGTTCCTTTACCATTTAGCATTATACTACAGCTACTCCTCTTGCATATTTGCCTGCAGCCGCAGCGGAAACGATCGAGGAGACCAGCTGCGTCGTCCTCAGAGACAACGAGGACTGCTCGAAATACCAGGACGACGGAAAGTCATGTGACACCTTGGTATGCGGCGAACGAGAAATCTGCTGCATGCGCAACTGCAACAAGACCCACTTTTGCCTGTACAATCCGTACTGAGCGATTCCAACACGCCAATTTTCAGATGAATCAATAAAGCGTGAATCAGAGTAAAATTTACTCAACATGGTGACTCTTCTCTGATAGAATATAGCGCATGCGTGGATTCAAAAGATCCTTACACAAGCTAATGTGCTTTTACCCCCGTATTCTGGGTACCTCTTCCAAGTTCACTCTATGTGTTTCTTCGGCTGAACCAAGTAGAGGATACCATGATGCGTTCATTTGCAAAAATCACTTTCGAGGATCTGACTGGTGGGGAGGGGCGGTATTGTGGCGAAGGGATTCAGAATATGGGATTCAGAATGAGAGTAAGTTCTGAATAAATGAAACGTATGCACAAGATTAGGCGCAGTCATGGATTGAGAGAGTTTGTACACGACTGGGACGTATTTACACCGCTCCACAAAAAATTAGGACCGAGACACCAAGGAGACACAAAGGGGCGATAGACCCACAGGGCAACCCATTGGAAGAGCCCGTTTTGTGCGATTCCTCCCGTGTGGTCCGACTGCGGAGCCACATTCCCAAGAGAGTGCAAAGCAAAGAATAAGTATCGACGGCTGGGTTCTGCAGAACGGTTGGATAACAAGGTTTTTAACGACCAGTGGTTTACCGCTTCCCAGAGTAACAGGATGGCATATACAACCGCTCAAAGATTCAGGCTACCATGATTGGTTGCGTGGCAACCAAACTGTAACAACTGCGCGAAAGCTGTGGAAAAGCGGCGCCATGATCGGCCATGTGAGAGGCGACAGCTGCCACGCCACTTCAATTGTTATTTACGTAATTGTAAAATCATTACTTTAAAGCATTAACTTTTATTAAGCTTTTCTCTCGCACAGGCAAAAAATCTCTTCTTTTTCTTTTCTCGTCCCATATTCATGCTTCGCTCCCCACACCTTTACCAGCATTTTCTGGGATAAGTAATATCCGCTAACCCAAATAATCGTGTTCTCTAATCTACCCTGTTTTTTTCGTCGTCCATTTCTTCTTTTTTGGTTGCTTTAGATGCTGACCAGGCACTCAGCACTAGACTTTGCTAGCTCTCATGGCGCGGGACCGCCTTGCCGACGTGGCGCTGAGAAAGAGACAAATGCCCGCTGACACAAGGAGCTGCGCCGCATCTCCTCTGTCCCCCGAAGCGGCGCGAAAGATGCTCATTGCAACAAAAGTTGGATTCCGTGGTCGTGACCTTAGTAGACAAATAGGCAAGGTATCTGCTCTGATGGTATCGTCGAAAGGCTTCTCATTTCGCTCACCTTTCACGCTCTTCCCTTCCCCGCGCCTTTCTTCCTGAGTTGGAGGTTTGCTCAGGCTAAATCTATTGTAGCGCATTCCACTGCTCTTCCGTCATCAACTGGAACCTTTCGTTACTGTTGGTATTTTGCAATGACGCCAGGAGAGAGCAAAGTGCGTGCGCGAGGGGCTTTTGAATTTTTGGGTCACAAGATATTTTTTAACCCGTATTTTGTATTTCCTTCTTCTAACATCAACAGACCATGTAAATTGTTCAGAGAACACTGGAATTGCCACTACTGTAATGGTGTTTCGCATCAAATAGGTCTAATGCTTTACTTTTCCGGAAAACGTTTACAGGTACGAAGTGTTTACTAATTTGGTGTGTGAAAATGCATTTCCTATATAAACGTCTCGCACAAGTGTTCTTCAAACTTTTGTCAGGAAGGCAGAATCGGTGGAGGGAGCGATTGACCGATAGACAGAAGACCAATATTTTCAGTTTTAGAAGCCCAAGAAAGACTGTCCTCCATAAAACATCAACTGTGCCTTCCCGAATGAAAGCGTTAATACTATAGCGTCAGATGGTAAACACCTAATGAACAATGAAAACTGAGGCCGATTGTCATCCAACGCACCTGATAATTCTATTTTTAAGTTTTTTTTTATTTCTTTAACCCTTGTTTTCCTGTATTTTTTAAAAAATCGAACTCAGTTCTTAATTTATTTTAAATATATCCCTAATGTAACTATTTATAATGCTTCTAGTTTTGCTACCCTTTCTTTTAAATTATGTTAACAAGAAATTGTTTTATGGCCGGGTTCACCAAGATCTCACCGCCGTCATATCCGTCAGGAAAATGACGTCGCTAGTAAAACTTAAATTGACAAGGCTGCACCCGGATTCGAGCCCCAAAATCTCTCGCCACAACGGAAAGTACACAGCGTTCTGCCCCCAGCGCTACGAATTCAAACGCAAGATGTCCTACGACCGCGCCTTATATCTTTCCCAACGCTTTCTTCATTCAGATGCCATCTAAGAAATGCTTCCGTTTAGAAAAGTGAGGCAAATGAGTTCATTGTGACACTAATGAGCGCCCACAGTTGGCGCCACGGTGCCAGCGTGTTCGTGTACGCGGGACGCGGGTGAATTGAGGTACCCTTCGCCACCTCCTCCTTTCGATTTCGATCCCGTTGCGTTCGCACAGTTTTCAAGGGGCTGTGGTTTCAGTCAGATTAACGCAATGTTCGGACGAGTGCAATCCAGTGTCTAGACGTTCACGTGTCTAACGGTGTCATACCGACGTAATAAAAATAGCGATGTGCAAGAACATATGGGTGCACAATACATGTTCTTGTGAAGGCACATTTAACTTTCGTGTTTTACCGATTTCTATGAAAGAGGCATCAACGACATATCCGCCTGTTCTTCGGCCGAACGAATCACAGAGTCCTCTTCATAGACCTGAAAACTTGAATTCGGGTCATCATCACCATCAAGAGAGCTTCTTAAGGGGGGCTTTACCGTATGGCGTTTAGCACACACACATCGCACGATCAAGTCAGTTATTTTAAAGTTCGCTTCAAGCAGACTCTGCAAGCACCGTCTATATTTCGCTTGTCTTTCGGACACCATACTGTTCATTTTTGAAGGAAATAAATTATTACAGGTGATCAAAACGAGCGTGGCTATCTGTGTATCCATACAAAAATATCGTATGCCAGGCTAAAAAAAAGTCCTTTTTGTGGTTATTTTTGGCTATTTGGCCCAGAAAACTATAGATGTTTCTTCAGTTTTATATAGCCGTTCGTAGCGCCTTTGCTGCGGATGTCTTAGCCTGTTCTACGGCTGTCTTTAGCTACTCGTATCGACATTCCTGGGGGTTTATTTAGCTTCTTTTATAGCCGATTTAATGGTTGCCATTAGGTATTCATATCGAGATTCCTAGGGAGTTTTTAAGGTCTTTTATAGCCAGTACTATGGTTGTCTAACTTTTTCTTGTGGTTGTGGTTGTCTTTGGTTGTCTTTAGCTATGTTGACTATGCTATGTTTTAGCTATGTGGTTGTCTTTGAATGTGGTTGTCTTTGAATGTGGTTGTCTTTAGCTATTCGTATCGACATTTCTATCGATGGCTTTAGCTTCTTGTCTGGAGGGTGCATGGCTGTCTTTAGCTCTTGTTATCGACATCTATATGGCTATAGAAGAAGATAAAGACACGCATAGGAATTTCGATACGAATTGCGAGACAGCCGTAGAGACGTCTATAGATAATTGAGATAAACAGCTAAAGACAACCATAAAAAGTATTTTCAATAGCCGACCATACGATACTTTTGTATGGGCTGCAGGCAGAAAAGAATCGCAGCAGCTGCTACTTGAAAAACGGCGACAACAGCAGCCGCTGAGAAGTTACCATGGTGCTGCCTTGCCGGCGTATAGTCTTGCGTATCTCCAAAAGTTATCCTGTGGTACTTCCTAGATTGTGTGCCCAACTGCATTCTGTAATAAGCGCTCCGTGAACACTCCATCGCTAAAGGGAGAGTACTAGGTGGCGATCGCCAACACTCCACCAGTTTTCATTCACAAATGTCTTCAGGTCAGGCAATGAAGGAAAGTAAAACCAAGGGGTTGATTCATTCAAGTCATTACATAAAGGGCTACTATCTACGCCACTTCACCGCGAGTAAGTGGTTGTTCACATACGCCGATCAAAGCACACACCACACGCATTCCGACACTCTAGCTCACGCTTACGTTACTCCATCGACAGCCACACTACGTGGCACATTCTCCTTGGACGCCCGCCGAGACACAAATACCTACAGAGACTGGGTGGTCCAAAGAAAATAGACCACTCAGGAGTTTTTTAGTACACTCAATACTTAACGCACAAAGCTGCAAGTACGGCGGCTAAAATGGAATTGCACTCCTAATAAAACAATGAAGACGGTCGCACACAATGCAATAACAAAAAAAAAACGTTTTCAAAGTCCTCTCAGTTTGTTTTGTACGTTTTCTCAGTTCGCAAAAAAAAATATGTGTCTTTGTCACATCACCGCAGCCAAATCTTAACTTCTGTGTAGGTTGCAAAGCCTATGTGCTGCAGGGCAGTTTGGAAACGTAATCTTGATCACCAAAAAAATGTACTGCATTTCTTGCACCATACAGCCTCTCAGTACGTACGATCACTCACCCTGGAGTTTTGCGTTCGATGAAATTCCTCTTGCGGTATCGCAGGTATCCATTTTTGCATGACTTGAAGTTAAATTAATCGTTACACGGTCACCGCAAGCACAAAAATTTACGACAGCGAAAAGCGGCACATTTGCTCGGCGTCAAACCATCTACACGAACACATTGCCGTCGAATTGCAAATTCCCAGCACCAGGCAATACAACATCGCTTAACGTTTTGTTTTCTTCATCAGAACAACTGTATCTGTTCTCAGTACTCCGGGAAAATTGTCTATCACTGTAATCGCCACGCGCACAAATACTAACACAGCGCGGAAGGCCTAACCCTTCCCTTCAACTAAAGCTTTTCTTTGGTACCAATCCCCAAACCAGTCTGCCAAACAAACAATTAAAAAATTACGCCCATCTTCCCGCAAGGGTACCCTGATGTGATGCAACGCATCAGGGGGGATCGTTTGGACTGACGCTGGTATTGTATTGCGTCAGTCCACTCGCTGAAGGGACTGTAGCTTCCATCACGTCTTCATCGGAAGATCTTGAACGGAGGTATCGTCAAGCAAAGTCAAGTCAAGTGCGAGAGCGAGCGCTGGACTGATCCGGCGCGCACTCTAAGAACTAAAGGAGTCCCACCAATTCCCAAAGGGAATAGAAACCCTCGTCCCATATACGATTCCCTTTTCCAGCATCAGGCAACTCCCTTTTTAGCAGAATAGCCTTACCCTTTACAAGGAAGTCGCAGGCCACTCGCGGAGAGGGGGTCGAGGTATTCTCAGAGGAGTTGCGGGAACCGGGTCCGGCAATTCCCTCACCACGGGTCGAATAATTCCTCCAGTCAGGGAGTTATACAATTCTTTACCAGAATCTTGCTATACCTCTGCCAAGAAGGTTAACTTACATCCCTTATAATTACCTTATTCCACCAAACAGCATTTTGCAATACTTCACCAGGAAGGGTTAGCGTACGCTTTTCAGAATCATTTTATTCTTTCAACCAGAGTCCCATAATGCCTCCTCAAGGAGGGCTAGCTTACTCTTTGTCAGAACTAATGTATTCCTTTGAAGCAGGATCTATGCACTACCTGCGAGTTGCCGGACTCTACTATTCAGAGGCAGCACGATGTTATGTTTAACAAGACTACACTTTAGCATCCACAACAGCATTAGTGTCAGCCCTCTTTACTTCATGTTTGCAAACTGAAATACAGTAAAATTACTTCGCAAGTAAACATAGCAAAGCGTCTTTACAAAAAAAGCTGTCTTTTGTGCTTAGCCAAAAAAAAAAGACAAACCGTTTTCACACTGCATTTTATGCTTTATTTTGACATCCTCACACACGTCGCTCCACCTGTATTGCAGTTGCTGCTTTTATGACCGAAACCATCTGCTCTGTCGTCGGTGGTAGGCCGAGCATCATCTCAAAAAGCAGACAGGTCCGCTTTACCTTTGGGGCATACTGGATGTTGAAGGTCCAGTAGACCGCCAAAAGCAGAGCGAACCCGTCCACTATGTCCATAGCCGTCAGCTGGAGCTCTTCGAAGTGCACGGTCAAGGCTCCATATTTCTCCGCAGTTTGGCCCGAGAACAAGATCCTGGGGTAAAGGGAAGTCTCTCCTGGCTCCTGCATAAAAAGCACACAAATGCAAGTACCACAAGAAACACAAGTAACAGTATTTTGCTCTTCCTTCCTCAGTGGACACATTCCTTGCATGACCTGCCTTACCCAACCACTGTACAAAGCGATTCTCAGGAAAACGAATAGCTAATTAGTAGTCTATACACTTAAAGCTAACAATTTAGTGACTATGCTAACGATTCATCAATGTGACATTCACAGTTGTCTACTGATGAGGCAAAATGCTCCCTTCTTTAGCAAATTTGAATTGCTGTGATGGTGATTGCTGAGCCTAATTCACAAGTACTACACTGGAGTTCACTTACTCAACATACAGAAGAAAAATATGCATACCAGCTTTGAGAGCAAGGCCTCTGGCTTTTCTTTCACCAGCACTGCCACTGAAAAGCCATCTGAGAAGAACGAGAGCACGGATTAATTTAAAGCATCGGGGTCCTGATCCCCTATTCAAATTTTAAACCAACAAGGTCCCCCTCCTCTTTTTTTCCAACCACTTTCAGAAAAAGCAGCCAGACCAACAAGAGAGCTTACAGCAAAACTGTCAGCCTCTCATTATTGGAATTCATCATGAAATCAGTGAAAAGTAACAAGGCCGAATCATGGAGAGTAACAAGAGGCAAGCAGAAAATAAATGCCGCACAGCCGCATTCCTAATCCCCATCAATCTTGAAGCTGCACATCGAATCTTACTCGTGACCAAATAGGTTTGTTAAAAAATACTGCAGTGTTTGGCAGTTTGAAAAAGCTACAGCATTAATGCACTGCAGTGGAAGCGACACATTTTTAATCAAGCAGAAAGTTGGTTACGCAGTTATGTTATGTCTCTAATGACATTTATAATAAAACACAACTAAGGTCAGTTGATGCTAGAAAGCAAAAGTGTATGCAAATGACACCATGAAGGCTAAAAGACACATTTTTATTTGCCAGATGACTACGGCAAAGTGACCAAAGTGTTTAATACTTACAGCTGTCTGCCACATCAGGCATCTTTGCTCTCTTTCTGCTGCCGAACGCCAGGCGATCACAATATAAAATGGATTGTTGGGCGAGTTGGTTCATGGCTTCAAGAAACTTAAAAAGAGCGCAAAGGACGAGGACAAAGAAACACAAAGAAACACAGAGCGCGCGTCCCGTCTACTGTGTTTCTTTGTCCTCGTCCTTTGCGCTCTTTTTAAGTTTCTTGAAGCGATCACAATATGTTGTTGAACAGCACTATTGTAGAATAGCCCTGGAAATATCCACAGGAAACACCTTTACGTCGTAGCGCCTGTAATAAGTAAAAAAAAGTTCACTGTAATGCTAAATGCACGCTGCTTACTAAATACAGCACCTAGCACCAGTTTTACCACATGTCCACGTAAAAATATTCAGCCTAAAGTTCTAGCTTGTCAACACTCGCTATGAAACATAAAACGTACTGCAGTATTCATTTTTCAATACTTCGTTTTACGGTAGCAGTTACTTGGCTCTTTCTTGAGAAAACAGTACGGAATTTCACCGAAAATGGGCTTCACTCTTATTGCAGTCGCGCAAGGTAATAAGAAAAAAGTCCAACAGACAAAGCAACACGCCAGCGGTTCCGCGAAATTTTGTTGTGGCTACTGTAGCCACATAAACAATTAATCGCGGTGAAATGTCCTTCCGTCAACGTTTTATTAGCGTAAGTATTGTTTTCTAACAACACGGGACCAGAGGCTACAAGGCAACGCACTACACAATGGGTTCGGAACGCACAAACGTTCACGGTCTTTTTTTTTTGCAAGACATCTATGCCAACTTGGAGGTTGAATTGAAATCTTGTGACCTTTGACTGCGTTATATTTTAAGGGGTAACCAAATAAAGCGACGCTACCAACCTAACTTATTGCGTATTAAACTGGTTACGGTGCTGCTGTCGCCGTCGCTCACTTCTGCCTCGTCAGACGCGCCAGATTGGAACGGAAGCGACGGATAAGCCCGGCGGCAGTGTAACTACCTTGTCGCTCGACAATATATTTACGTTGCTCAAGAAGATAATGAAACGAAAGCCTAATTTATAGCTAGAGGTTAAAGCGCTGGACACATGTACGATTAGTACACGCGATTCGCATGCGACTGATCGTTACGATTGATCGTTAGGGCCTGTTTTGGGTCGTTCGCTGGTCCGAGGAGGCTCACGCCGTGCGACTGGCAAGCCAGATGCAGTCCTGCCATCATTGCGATCGTCGTGAGGCCACAGCCAATGAGAGTCCGCTGAGCCCCAACCGCCCGCAACAGGCTTGCGTTGCTCGGGTCGGCTCGGGTGTTGGGGACTTTAGGCTTAGCATTCTGGCGGACATTTGATCGCCGCTATCTGTGCAACTGCGGATGACAATCCGTAACACAACTTTTCACCACACTATCATCCTTTTTCTCGCATGTGAAACTTTATTTGGGCTATAACGGCCGTTTGAGCGATCGGTGACCAAGATATCTGCGTAGCCTGTTTAGATGCTTCCGCGTAGGTATCGCCATCTCTCGGCCGCTCGGCGCACCGCGCGCCGCGGCATCCACGGCCGGTCAGCGTAGGCTTGCATAGCGGCAGATATCTGATCGCCGTTTTTAAAATAAGCCCTGGCAACAATCCCTAGCACAATTTTTCACCACATTAACACCTACTTTTTCGCATGTGGAACTTCTTTTTAGCGAACAGATTGATTCGGGAGAGCAGCGACAAGCGGTTGCTACCGTGGTCTTCGCCGGTTCGAGCCGCTGAGTGTGTCGAGCTGGCAGGCGCGGCCGGCGTGAGCGCGGACTGTTCCCGAAGGCAGAAAACGCTTCAAGATTGCTTGCTTTATCAATTTCTTGCGAAAAAACGCGCGGAATCTGCAAATTCAGCTCAGCGATCGTCGTAGTTGACCATGGAGCAAAAACAGTGGGCGGAGCGACGCCGACGACACATCCCATGCGCGCATCGAGCCATGTGTCTCAAATTCACGCGCACGGCTACTCGTGGCGACAGTCGTAACGATCAGTCGCATGCGAATCGTGTGTACCAATCGCACATGTGTCCAGTGCCTAAAGAAGCCAGCTTAATAAATCCGGAACTCTTATATTGCACACGATTCTTGTTTCAACGCATGCTGAACGTCGTGAACCTGCGATGGGAGCACGGCCGCTTGTTCGAAAAACACAAAGCCGGAAAAAGGATAGCTAGAACTGGTGTCACACAAATGAAAGCACATGTATGTGACCACTTAATTCTTCGCAAGAACCAACAACGCTAAGCAGCACTCACGAGCGCCAGTTGTTATAAATACAACTGAAGTTTTGGCGGAAACGACCGCGAGCTCTCCCGTACTGCGCAAGAAAAACTGAAATGGTGACCTACGTTTTCAGCGGTGGCCGCAGCAGCCAAACGATGTTATTCCACCAGTCAGGTATACTTCAACCACAGCCACCGACACCAAAACACACCTCACAGACACGTACAGGAGTACTACGGCGGTTTCAATACCACAAAAGAGACGGAGACGTCCGAGAGACGCATCCGTCCGCCAGCACCGCCGCGATGAAAAGACCGCGCAAAGGTACAACGCTCAAGTAGTCCGGCGGACACCGTTGCGTTAGAACACACAAATGACCCATTCCTAGAGGACGTGTAACACTACCTCGCACGCTCTTTTGAATACGCTGCACTTTATTTTAAGTACGCTTTGTTTCATGGCCCGGTGCTGTGGCTGTTTAGGTAATTACTTTTTCATACGATTTGAAAGAGTTCGCGTCCGCCATAGAGGTGCCTGCCTTTTTGCACACCTGAAAGCGTGCAGCTGAAGTTGATAGAGTGGATATACTGTTCTATTCTCTCTCGCGGAGGATATACGAACTCCATCGATGGAGACAGAGTCGGTACGCTGTTCTATTCTCTCCCGCGAAAGGGGTACAACCGCCGCTTAGCTCCATCAAGAGTGAGGAGAGTTCGCCAGCAGTTTTATTTTGGTTTCCTAGTAGAGTGAACACGCCATCTAACGCCACGCGTTGTGCGGACGGTGTCAAACGACCCTGGCAGGAATAGGAACGCTGTTTGATTCTTCAACTACTCCCCACATTTCTTAGAGTGCGGTGCGCTCCCCCGCTTATATTCCCGCTTTTGAAAGAAAAGGAGCCAGGGGGAGGGGGGGGGGGGGCGGGGGGGGGGGGGAGAGTCGCGCGCATGGGCACACATGCACGCACCCAGAGCAGCGAAGCGCACACGCGCAGCTGTTGTTATGATAATGAGACGGAGTGAGAGTGCGCACACATGCGCGCAACCAGAGCAGCGAAGCGCACACGCGCAACTGTTGTTATGATAATGAGACGGAGTGATTGATTGATTGATTGTGGGGTTTAACGCGCCGACGCAACGCAGGCGATGAGGCGCGCCGTAGTGGAGGGCTCCGGATTAATTTTGACCACCTGGGGATCTTTATCGTGCGCCGAAATCTCGTACACACGGGCGTTTTTGCTTTTCGCCTTCATCAGAAAAGCGGCCGCCGCGGCCGGGAATCGAACCCGCGACCTCGTGCTCAGCAGCGCAACGCCTTAGTCACTGAGCCACCGCGGCGGGTCGAGACGGAGTGAGAGTGTTGCGCACAGCTGTCGGAGAGAAGAACGGATGAGAGTTGCGCATGTGCAGTGAGCGTGCGGACAACGCCGCGACAACGACACCGATTGAGGGACATGCCCGCGAGCAAGAGATGCGTCGCATCTAATAAAACAAGAAGCAGGGGTGTACCCTCTGCCTTCTTATCGCTTCCCACAATTTCCTTTCTGTGCCTCCTTTGCTGGTTTCGTGTGGGCAGCTCTGCCCATGGTTCTCCCCCTTTTTCTATCACTGATCTCGAAATAGGCTCCGCAGGACAAGGAATGCGATTGTTCGCAGCTGCCACTACATTTCTCACCATGTCTGCATGTACCTTGGGACGCGAAACGTATTCCCAATCTCAAGAGAACGTGTTGCTGGGCGTGTTTTTATAGGTTTACGAACATATTGAATGGCGCAATTACACAACACACAAGACAGAAGACACGGACAGGCGCTACACTTCCAACAGCTTTTAACTATTAGAAGTGTAGCGCCTGTTCTTGTCTTCTATCTTGTGGGTTGTGTCTTTGCGCCACTAAGTACGTTCTTATTTCCAAATCTGCTTAGACGCTGAGAGGTCAGTTTTCAGGGAAGCCCGCTTATTCACCTGACCTTGGCTGCGAAGGGCTGCAGAGGAATTCTCCGAACTTATACTTCCTTCGCTCAATGTTTATTTGGAAGCTTTGCCGACGCCCAGTATCCAAGTTGCAACCTTAATCTAAGCGCGAATCACTTGCTGCCTTTATTTTACTTTTCCTGTGTTGTTGGTACAACCAGTAACTAACCTTATTGTAGAAATACTTTCATATAACTGCCCGATCAACCTCATCATCGTTATCCAATCTGTGTTGTAGATGTATCTCGGTAAATCAAAGGTATATGAATGTCGCGTAATAAGTAATATTGAACCAGCGGAATAGGTATTAATGGTTGCTCAAATTATAACTGTATAGTCAAGATCTTTCTATTAGCGGCTCGAGGCTTGGAGCCTTATGTCAATATCTAGTTAGCTAATAATACTTTTATTGATGCAGGCCGAACACTTTCCTAATGCGTCTAAAGGGTGCCTAATTGTAACACGTCTAAAGGTTTAAAGTTATATATTGCTCTGTAGCCAGCTGCAGCAGCTTTTATTGCTGCTTCTATTAACCTTTAGGGCACCCTCGCTCCAACAGCTGAGAAAAGACAGCTGAATGGTTCCAAATATGGAGACGTAGAACTTGAGAACGGCCTATAGCCAGCCAAAGGAGCTTTAATGGCTGTCTGTCTTTAGCTTTAAGAAAAATTCTTTTCAATAGCTGGCAAAAGACAGCTGAATGGTTTCAAGTCTGTAAACCTAAAGCTAAACAACGGCCTATAGCCTGCCAAAAGAGATTTTATAAATGCCTCTGTTTAGCTTTAAGACAAATACTTTCCAATAGCCGGCAAAAGACAGCTGAATGGCTCCAAGTCTGTAAACTTGGAGCTTGACAACGGTCTGTAGCCAGTCAAACGAGCATTTATGGCTTTCTTTATTTAGCTTTAAGACCAATTCTTTTCAATAGCTGGCAAAGACAGCTGAATGGGTTCGAGTCTGTAGAGTTAGTGCTAAACAATGGCCCATTGCCAGCCAGAAAAGCTTTTGTGGCTGTCTCGCTTTAGCTTTAGGACAACTTTTTTCCAATAACTGGGAAAAAACACTGAATGGTTTCAATTCTTCAGACTTAAAGCTAAACAATGGTCTATAGCCAGCCAAAAGAGCTTTGTCGTGGCTGCTCTGAAGAACTGAAGCCATACGTATTTCTTTAGCTGGCTAAAGTAACCTGAATAGCTGTGGCTCTATAAACTAAACACATTAGGACGTTCTATAATCGTCTAGAGACTTGCATGGTTTAGAGTATTTAGTGCCAGAGGCGTGAAAATTTTAATAGCTGGCTATAGCCTAAATTATGCGCCTTTATGGATGACCATAGGGGCTCATAAGCGGCCATAGGTTAACAATATGTTTTTCCACAGGCGCCTAGAAGCCATTTTTGATGGGTACGCATTTCGGTACAGGGCAAAAACGATCTAACAGTCTGTGAAAGCGCGTATCTCACATGGACACATTCCACAGGCGAAACACAAACTCGTATGTCGCCGAATAAGCTATTTCCTGGTTCAGCACGACCACGGACGGTGTGCCTATGTATGGCAATGCTCTATAATGAATGCAGAATGCCTCGCATATCTCACGTGTGCGCTGCATTTTGGAACGTTTCAAGATACGGCAGGCCTCAAAATGGGGAGCACAAACATTGTAACTCTTCACAAGGAGGGCCAGTATGCCATGGGTCTAGCGAGTTGGCATGCGCGCCCAGCCGATCATTATTTCATCATCCCGTCTTCCCGATATACGATCTTTTGCCGGACAGTGGCATTTCGTGATCCACTGCCTCATGCATTTGATAAAGGGCGGGACTTGACTCTTAGTACTGCGCTTGTGCACTTCCTCGTGGTTCCCTTTTTTTCCCAGGCCACTCACCTTGGTGGGCGCTGAAAAACGGAGGTGCACGCTTGAGCTGCTGCCGAAAATCTTGTTCACATAATGGCTTTCCCTCTGTATTTAGGGGATGACTGCTCCCTTCTAAAGCCTGCCCGTGGGTTCTTCTTTGGAGCCAAATTGTGCATTTTAGCGCCCGTGTTGTTTACTATCACTTTGTCCAGTCTTAGCACTGTTCAATACGTGCAATGAACTACGTAGCCCAGCTACAAACTCTTCTGCAGTCATAACACGGAAAAAGCCAGTATACAACGTGAACGTCCACCCTGTGTGTCGTACATTGATGTTTACTAGCTGGATTGAAAGATTGTGCACCGCCAATGAGCCCATTGGTTGAGTAACGCTTGTGCAGTAAGGTTCTCTGAAGCCCCCCTTTGCTTCCTTCCCAAATACTTGATCACCAGCGAATCCCCTTCTGAACGAAGAGAAAGCGATCGCAAGTACGTACTTTTGCTTCAGATACTTGCGGAGCTTTAGATTTATTAGAGCGAAGCTTCCCGCCTCTCACTCTCGATGTGCGTAGGGGAAAACGTACTGCCGGAAAAACTAACTTTCCCTGACCATGATGATGATCGTGGGTGAACTTTAGAAAAATTACAACGCTCTTCGTCGAAGCTTGGCGACAGCAATGGTAGGCCTCATCCTCTAAAGTTTGGTGTGCAACAGAGGAAGCAGGTGACGCTTGTCTGTGACAGCGCGGCGTTATAAGAGTTGAGGCTGTTGCGGTTGTTTTCCTCTATCATTCAACCACTCTCCCGCAGGATAATGAACCTTGAATATCGTCGAAAAGTTTGCGGGGCGAATGACGCGCTTCAATAGTACGCACATCATTGTAAATAGACAGCATCTTCGCTCATAAATAATTTGGTTGTCTTGCTAGCCGTTTCATATGAAGCTACTGTGTGGTGGTATACGAATCAACATTCCATGCTTCGTCCGCGATTATGGTCGCTTCTCAGATCTACACTGTTTTCGGTCGCAGGGGCGTACACGACCACAAGAAGGGCGGCTCTAGAGGCAATAGCTAACACCTTATCTCTAAGCATACACCTGGACATTCAAATCCATGTTTTTCTCCTGTTTTCTGAGCGACAATCCATCAAGCTGAACTCAATCAGATACAAACCTTCCGATGTGGACCTTACGATTTACTGTCTCAGTCAACCCGTCATATTGATTCGAATTCGCTGCAAGAGTCGCACTGCTGCCTACTCAAACTGAAGAACACCCGACCTATACACGCCTATGTGTACACAAATGAATCGCATAGCTCTACTTCAGCTTGTGCTGGCTTCGTTATCATATCTTGGCCTGATTCCATTACAGCAGGGCGCCGTTACCTGCTCCTTAGCCCTAACTCATCCTTCGACGTAGAAGGAATAACCCTGAACACGCTACTTTAGTTTTAACGTGATAATCTACCTTCTCCGGTACACATATACAACGAGCTCGTCCTAACCGCTCTTGATAGCCCATTTCAGCAATCGACTCTAGTCCACCAATCAAAAACAGCCATCGTTTCGCTCACAGAAACTGTTTCTGTTAAATCTATACCACGTACCGGGACCCTGATGTGTTTGGGGTAACGAGCTGGCGAACTTTGTAGCGACAAGTGCGGCTACAAAATGGGAAGATGGCAAAAACAAACAGTCGAGATGTGTGATCAGATCGATATTAACAGAAGAGGGCCACCTACAATAGACGCGACGATGCTCGGGGGCAAATACAGACACAGAACGGTGCAGATGAATACACAACTTGTTGGACATTCTCTCCTCCCAAAAGCTAACTTATATGTGGTCCCACATTATTTTGTAGGTTACAACTGACGGCAACCTGTCGATGCTTCTGAAGACCAGACGCACCTTCCGTTTCTTACTATTCTCAATATTGTACAAAAACAGTTGTTTACATTCGAAGAATCCACAGCGCAATAAGACAAGCTATTCAACCACCCCGCTTACGGGCCGTTCGTAACGACAGCGTGGGAGTTAAATGTCTGACGGAATTGGTTGAGTGTCTCTGAAGAAGTTGCCTGAAGCATGACAGGTATTCAGAACCCTGAACAAAGTGCTTTTTCGACTGTGACGTGCATTCTTTTTTGACGCGAAAGTGTTTTATGCCGGGGTACACCCAGATCTCACTGACGTCATATGCCTCATGGAATGACGTCGCCAGAAAAAGTGCCAGTGAAGGGGTGGTGCCCGCATTAGACACTACGAACTTTTTTGCCGCAACGGGAGGTACAAGGTACTCTGCCAACAGGCTAAGAACTCCGAAGTACACTGTTCTCCGAACGCGCCCTATATCCTTCCCTATGACTCATTGAAATGGTGCTGAAACGTTAGGCCTATGGAGTCCTTTTATGAGAGTTGCTATTGTTATTCTAGAAAAGTGGTGCATAACTCTAAAGAGACTGACGGCTGAGGATTAACGGGCGTATTCTGGAGAGGTTGCAGAATATGCAAAACTAATAAGCATTCATATGCAGTACACTAATGTTGTGCTCAATAACCTCGGCAGAGCACAGCGGTTGTAGATAGGTGGCAAGGCAGTGGAGCTGGAAAGGGAATATATCTATTTAGGCAAAGCAGTCAGCCCGTGTACCAACCATGAGACAGAGATATTTAGAAGAATAACAAGGGGCGGAGTGCATTCGGCAGACATTCTCGGATAATGAATGACAGCCTACCACTGTCCCTGAAGAAGAAAGTGTATGACAGTTGCATCTTACCGGTACTCACCTACGGGGCATAAACTTGGAGGCTCACTGAAAGGGTTCGTCTTGAATTGAGGATAACTCAGAGAGCAACGGAATAGAAGATATGTGTATCATTTAGGGACAAGAAGAGAGTGTAGTGGGTCAGGGAACAAATGCGTGTTACGGACATTGTAGTAGTAATAAGAAAACAAAGGTTGTGGGCGGGCATGTTATGCAAATGTTATTAACGGTAACAGAGGGGATCTCTAGAGAAAACAAGCGTGGCAGGGGGCGGCAGAGTGCTAGGTGAATCAGGTCGAGAAGTTTCCGGAGATCCATTGGTCGAAGTCGGCACAGAACAGAGATAATTGGAGATCTCTGGGAGAGGCATTCGCCCTGCAGTGCGCATATATAGCCTGATGATTATGATGATTACCTCTAAAGAAGCACATACAGAGTGGGATTGACCAACCAAAAAATTCAGCATAAGAAAGCTTCGCGTTGGACTATTGTCGTCGTTAGATAAAGGGGTGCACGATTTTTTTCTGAAATTTTTAGCCGATAGCCTAGCGGCTTTCAATGACGCTTGTAGCCTTGGGAATTTTAACAGGGAATTTTTTGGCACAGACACAAAAATGTATGGATATCACGCCACATGCAGCTCCGGGGTTATGCCTTTGACATGTACAACAGATTTTAACGCCTGAACTTTATATTCTTTATTTACGCCTTTTTATTTCCCGCGGGTACAGGGTTTTGTAAAAACCATCAAACTTGTGCTCCATTTCTCTTTCTTTTTTACTTTTTTGTGATCACCAGCGAGACGCGGTTCAAACAATAACCCGCTGATGGTTTGCTCGTTGTCGTTTTTTCTTTCCTCGCCTCCGCTATGTTTTACAACCTTAGCAGCCCGGGTTGCTAGAGAAAATTTACTGCGAGGGCTTGGCTAGCAACTGTTATTCATATAAATAGGGAGTGCACGTAGCCTAGCTAAATGATGTTAAACGTGTACCAACCAGACCAAAGAGGTGCTTTGGTGGATTTGACTTACGGCAGGTGAGACATGGAGTTCTTCAGAATGGTTTAAACCGCGGTACTGTTAGGGTTAAAGCACACCTTCAACTTCAGGAGATGGTTTGAAGTGTGCAAGAGCAAAACCGTGTCTTTTCTTTGAGGGCACGCTTGGGAACGTTGGTGCATAGTGCAATGTTTCCGACGAGTTTCTTGCAGAGCTCTGAGACTTCATTCTTTACAACACATTGCCTCGATAATCCTTGCGAATGAAACTGATGCATGCTAGTTTCAAAAATACACCTTAAAATGGTTGCTATACGGGAAACTATCGCAGTGTTCCAACGACACGTTTAAAGTAGATGCTCAACAGGACAGCAGTGTATCCTAGGCTACATTTGCGTAGTTAACTCTTTCAAATGAATACCTGTACGCCCTGCTTGAGGAAGCCTTATTTCAGAAACGTCGAATTTGCACCCCCATTAAATGAAGGATTTAAAACAACCGCCAAACGTTCAAACAAAGGACACAGTGAGACCCACGAGGTCACGGGGCTTCCTTGCAGTACGGAGCTTTATTATGCGCGAAGAGAGATAGAAGCGTGTTGAAAAAACGCATAAGAACAAGTTAATTCCACATAGTTCAAAACTTCAGCGTAATCAGGCCTTCTGACTGGCGGGGGTTGATAGACAAGGTCCAAAGTCTTTCAAACACGTTGAGGTTAGTCAAGGGATGTTGAAGGCTGATTTCAGGAACCTTAGTCTGTTGAAATTTGAATTGAGGCCACATGCTTTCAGGGATTGGTCAAATTGTATGTTAAAAACGAGCCAAGAGAACCGGCTGATTATGGCTGGGTTCTTCCATGTCTGGATATCCGCCTGCGAGAACAGATAAGCCGTAAATATTGGTAGGTGAAGATTTGGAGTAGCATTTTATTCGGCCGATCCGGCCGCACACGGAGAAATCTCATGATGATGATGATGATAATAATAATTAACCAAAGAAGTGGCTGCGGCCGCGGTGTGAAGATGAGGATTTACAGGTGAAGTATAGAAATGATCCCTTGTGAAGGCAATCAGTCCTCACATTAAGTTGTCTCTCCAGGAGATGCAGCCGCCTGTCGCAACAAGCTGAAACAATATTGTTACAGAGAGGAATACGTGAAAACGAAGGCGTATTTTACACACGTATTTACAAGGAAGCGAGCCCCGTGTTAGCCCTAGCACGGACCACCTCCTTTTCTTTTTCCAATGAACCCCCGAAGCCCCAGCGTGCCCAGCGTCATCTTCTTGTCAGCTGAGCCCTAGCACATGCCGGCAATGGTTGCATCTATGTTCTACCTTCCCATTTTTACGGCTGCTGACAGACCAAAGTCAGGAGATTAGCTGCTTGCGCGTAGCTTCTTTAAGCGGTTTAGCCAGAATGTGCGTTCTACATATCAATACTTGGCTCTCAGTAGCCAAGTGCTTTGAGCTTTATATGCTCGTAAGTTGTCTTGTTCCTTTTCGACAATGATGTATCCCTAACATTACGGCGAATAAGGGTTTTAGTTCGGTAATTCTGTATTTCTACGCAGATGTGAAGCGTAGTGCACGTTTGGTTGGTTTTCGCGATTATTCATTCTAGCTTGTGTGGGTCTTTTCCGGGCTTGTTGTTCTTTGGGAGAGATATGTCAGGTGCAATTTTCCGATTTGGTTAGGAATTAATTCTGGCAAATTTCTTTTTTTTTGCATTTTTTGGTGTTTTCATATTCTCGTCTAACAATTATCTAGGCTTATGGTATTAGCGGGTTACTTCCACCCATTAGGAATTTAGGGAAATTTGATGGCATTAAACTGTTGGTCATTTCGGCTACTTTTATTCGCATTGGCAACGTTCTTTCCTGGGCTTTTATAGCTGATTATACGTCTTAAGACAATCCAGATGCGTATTACTTATTCCGTCAACTCATTATCTTTTTGTATTCTATGCTTCTCAGAATGCCGAATTCTTTTTCTACCATTATCTCAATTTACGCTATTATAACAATGAAATGTGCTTTTTCGGCCAATTATCTTTTTTGACAGAACTGCAGGAAATGACAGGATTTGTTTTTATTTATTTTTTATTCTAATTTCATCGTTTACATCCGCGACTCTCCAGCTCAACAATCGTTTTTTGGAGGCGATATTTAGAATGCATATTTTGATTTTTGCCTGATCATTTTTTGAAATTATTTAAATTCTGCCTTTGTGTGGGTTTTAGATTCTCATAATTGTAATAGACTAATCTTCTTCTTTATTAAAACGATAAAATATCTAACTTCCACCAATTATGCACTTTGGTGGAAATGATGTTGATTTTCACGGTTTTTTCAGTTGTTTAAATTGCATGTTTAGATGTTTAAATTGCATAGCTCTAAGTTTTTTTTCGAAATACTGTTGGACCACTTAAATTGAAAGCTCCTGAATGCGAACTCCGTTATTGCGGAACATCAGTTAATTCGACCTGCGTGCGTTGCTTCTACAATTATTTACAGGAATATATGTTGCGGTACTCTCCTTCATCCGGAAACATTTTAGCGCGCTACGATTATTTCGACCGAGCGTCGCAACCTGCAAGCTCGTCCAGCCGATGCGCATATAGTAAAAAAAAACACTTCCAAGAGCAACACTACTGTGCATCTAAAAAGTGGTTGCGGCTTAGCTGAGCTAACCTCCCATATGCAACGCAAAAACCTGGCTCAGTCTGGTTGAGTCTTGGTTTCGCTGGTTTACCTTCGTTGTAGCTGTATTGTCGGTGACGGCTGAAAGCCGTTCGGTCCTGTGCAAAGCTCACACAAGGAGGCCCGGCCTCGCTTTCATTCCCTGCGAACGCGGTGTTCCTCTTTTACGGCGAACGTGGCGCAAGATGAGTCACATAGCCCGAGACGACCCTGCGGCGCATGCGAGGGAGGCTGCGGGTTTGGACGGCTACCAATCAGCTGAGCGGCCGCTCCAGTCACGGCCGCCGCCGCTACGCGAACAGAACGACGGAAAACGGGGCCTGAAAACAGAACGACTGAAAATGGGAAAACGACTGAAAACGGGACAGAAGTAGTAAAGATTTGCTTTCAAAAAAAGAAATGCCACACAGGCCATCCGCGGGGTCATCGGAATCAGCCGAAACGGGTCGATTTATAGGCTGGGTGGCGAAAGCTGCGGCCCGGAACAAAACGTTAGGCCCCTACCATCCATCCTCCATCCACGAGGAAAGCGACGTTGGTGGCGTCTACAGCAGTCGAAGCCTCTCTACTTTGTTTCTTTTTTTGCCTTCACGCAGTATTAGCAAGTCTCGTTTTGCCGTGAACCACCGTTTTGTGATAAAGAAATCATTCAGATGTGCTGGGCGCCAAGAGCGACGATTCGTCGGAAGGTGACGATTGCGACCAACTATCCGAACCACCGAAACGCCCGGTAAAAATAATCCGCGGAAGCCTTGCCCATGCTGGGGGACAATCCGTGAGCAAACTGCGCACGCTGTGTGTGCCACGAAGTATCTGGCAGCTATTAAAGCTATTGTGACCACTAAAATTCGCCAGAAAAACAGAGAAGATTACACACTTTTTGGGCAGATAAAGGCACGTCATTGTGCGAAAAATTTCGTGTTTTTGTTGTTCATTCGATATATCGACAATCGGGTAATTGGACAGTTTTCTGCGGTCCCAGCAGTGTCAAATGAATAGACTTTTACTTTATCCTCATTTACAATATTACGCCGAATAAAGGTTGAATTGTGTCGGTTATTCTTTTTCGTGTAGATACAGGGGGTTACGGGGTCCTGTCTGGGAGGTTACTCGGAAAAGTATGCGATGCTTTAAAATGAAATTTGGCGTCTTTCCAGTACCTATAGGCTATGCCCGGATTTAATCAATCAATCAATTTTCTTGACAACTGCAATTCATACAACACAAAATCCGGGTGCCTCCTCTTCGCATAAACAATGAGCCATAGCAGGTAATTCCGGAATAATTTTGAGCACATGCAGATCTTTAACGTACCACTAATTTGTCGATGCTTTGGCCTTACCGTTTTACGCACTAGACGGAGTTTCCGCCACCACAACCGAGCCAATACAGCTGCTTAAGGTATACGTATTGCTAAAAGTTTTCTAGTTCACGCGTCGCAAGCTAAATCGAATTATGATTGTGACTCATGTCCGGTCATAAAAATCACTAATTTCCTTCAATATTTCGAAATATTTCTGGAATCTTCTATTTTTTTCGCCATACATGTGAGATGATGACCAGTATTTAGCGTGCCAGCTACAATCCAGGCGTCTTCTGCCGGACACGAGAGTACAAATGGTGCCCACTGCTCTCAATCAACATCTGTCATCATGCAGGCACAGGAAAGAAAAACGCAAAAGTACGCCAAAGACAAAGTGACGCTTCTCACGCGCGCAGCATGCTGTAAACAAAAGCGGAGAAAACCACCTCGGCGGTGTCATGAAAATAAGAACACCTCAGCATTGCAACAATTGTCGAAACAATTTTTGATGAAGTGGCAAAGATGGTTAAACTAAAGCCCATCCCCCAGACCAAGACAGCTAGAACAATGTCGGAACACGGCGGCGCCTCAGTCAAAACAGTCAGTTCAGGAAAAATGGTGACCTTTCTAGCGCGAACAATGTATCTTTACGAGTGTTGGTGTCCTGCTGCATTTATCGACTCCTTGTTCCCGATGTAATCAAGCCTTTAGCACATGCATTTACAATTTATTTCTCGCTGGGCTTCGCTGATGTAAGTTCGCCCTGAAATTTTGTTCTGGTTTTTACCCGTCGCGTTGCCTGCGTAGCGCCCTGAAAGACGCGGGGCCCGGGATACAATTCATGTCAGAGGTGGGTTAGCATCTCACGAAAATGAAAAGGATGAATGCCTGTTCCACAAGGCTTACGTGCCGGCTAAATGTCCAAATTAACCCCTAGCTGTCCTTTACGCACCACTCACATTCAAGCTTCCGCTTGGGTGCATAACCCACTATTTCAACCATTTTCGATGCTTGTAGCTATGTGCAGAAAATACATCTGTGGGTGTGGTCTGTGCTTACCTTGGCTAGTATACTTTTTTCGTCTTCCATGAGAAAGACGTGCTTTTTATTAGCAGAGTACACGAATCCGAAGCGGCCATTCCCAGTGTTGGACACCTGGTAGCCTTTACACACCTAAAAAGAATAAACTGCATTAAAACCACGCTTCCATACTATGGAAGCTCTATAAAGCCCTTCAGTCTGCACCACATCCAAAGACCCGCACAGGAGAGTAACGGCGCAAAAGTCAATTTCCGCTCGTAAAGTTTTCGGCAAACGCTATTTTTTACAGCTTTGTAGGGTGTGTGTGCCATATCAAAAATTTGGGTTCTATATCGTTATAGAGGACAAATGAAGAGCAGCTCAAGAAATAGGGTATTGCAACAAAACTCCTCGTTATAGGCAAAAAATCAGCAAAAATTCAGAGAACAGTCTACACTTGCGTAGGCTCTACGCCTCAGTTACCGAGTGTCAGTTTTGAACTGCCACATTTACCTATAAGTAGCCAAAGGCGTTAGGTAATATTACTGTGTTAAAGTTTTCGACTTTTTTCTTTTTGCCAATGACGTAAATTCATACCATTATAGCAATTAGGCCTTCTTACTTTGCCAGCTATGTGGTTTTCGCAAGATTCAACGCATAGCACAGGGTTCATCCATTTTAAGTGCGAATGCACTTCTTAAGCGACCCTGAATCACGCGTCCACCGCCGTCCGTCCGTCCGCAGCCTAGCAACGGAGCTAGCTAGCGTGCCTAGCAACGGCGCCGGATTTCCGACGCGTGAGGGCGCTCGCGTAGCGCCTCCTCTCCCCCCTCGCCTACTCTCCAGCTCGCAACACCCTCTCTCGGCACGCCAGCCAGGCCACTACACTATATAAAAAATTCCCCCGCATTTCCCCGAGGGGGAGAATGTGAAAGTGCGAATGCACGGTTGTCGGCCCGCTTGCGGCGCTTGCGCTCGGCACCCGCAGCCCACCGCCTCGCCGCCTTCTCTTCCACCTCTTCCATCGGGTTTGTAGTATCACGTGTACACCACGCAGTTATCAAGCCGCTATAACGCCGCTGAGTCGCCAACGCAACGCCGCTGACGACGTAGTTTGAATGCGTTAAAGATATAAGGAGCGTTCCTAACACTGAAATCCGCGTGGCTTCCGTGGCTTGGTCGGTAGAGCGTCGCGCTGCGGCCGCAAAGTCCTTGGATCGAAACCTGGCGCCGGATGCTGTTTCTTTTTTAAATATAGAGGAGCACTTCGGACGCCGCCGCCGCCGCCGGCGGTGGACGGTTTGGGGTCGCTTATAAAGTGCATTACTTTATAAGCGACCCCAAACCGTCCACCACCGGCGGCGGCGGCGGCGTCCGAAGTGCTCCTCTATATTTAAAAAAGAAACAGCATCCGGCGCCAGGTTTCGATCCAAGGACTTTGCGGCCGCAGCGCGACGCTCTACCGACCAAGCCACGGAAGCCACGCGGATTTCAGTGTTAGGAACGCTCCTTATATCTTTAACTCATTCAAACTACGTCGTCAGCGGCGTTGCGTTGGCGACTCAGCGGCGTTATAGCGGCTTGATAACTGCGTGGTGTACACGTGATACTACAAATCCGATGGAAGAGGTGGAAGAGAAGGCGGCGAGGCGGTGGGCTGCGGGTGCCGAGCGCAAGCGCCGCAAGCGGGCCGACAACCGTGCATTCGCACTTTCACATTCTCCCCCTCGGGGAAATGCGGGTGAATTTTTTTCTTTTTTAGAGTGGTTGTTCTAACGTTCTTTCGCGGCCTTTCCTCTTTAATCTTCGGCTTCTGGTAGGTGTATCAGATGCTTTGTTTTATTTTGTCTGATCGTTTCCGTAAAAGTTGTATTCTTTTGTGTTTGCTATTTTTCGAAATTGTTTTAGATCAATGGTCTCCATGTATGCTCATATAACGAAGTATTCGTGTTCTTAACCGCAGTCACGCAATTTCGTGAAAATTCAGGGGGTTACACGGTGTGCTCATTTTCGCTATTTTTAATAAAGCGAAAGCGTGCTTATTTGTATTGATGATGTTCTCTCAAAAAACAAACGCATTTGCCCGCAGACTGGCCGGTCGACCGAAAAGCTCTGGTAAAATTCCTCGACAGGCGGCGCCAGCATCTAACCTGGCTTTCATTTTTTTCAATACGGTTGCTCTAAAGTAGTGAAAAAAGACCGGCTCAGATACGAAAACCCATGCATCGACGATGAAGGACTATATAAGTGTACCTTTATCTCAGAAACCACGTATCGTATACATTTACATCGTTCGTAGAAGCGTTTAATTAGTGCGAGAAAAATCCTTGAGTTGGTTCGTCCTTTATTTCCAATTTGGGTCTTTCAAGGTTTGACAATCGATTGGAGGCTCTTTCAGCGAAATTTGCGTTTTCGTGCTTCTCTCAACTTGCTTTAGCGAGGGATGGTAAATTTTAACGCGGAGCAAGTTAGCTCGAACGATATGCATCTGTTGCACCAAAAACCTCGAGGTATTTCGGGAAGTAAGGCAAGGAGCCCACGAGCAGGTTTTCGAAGTGCGCGCTTCGAGAACAAATGTCTTTAGGGAGTCCCTTTACGCAGTGAAACCAGAAGCCTAACCGCTGGGCAAACCCAAAGGGCCGACGGGCACTGGATTAGAAGCTACCCTGAACAATAAAATGTACAACCAATTAAGAAAAACGCTTAGTGTTATAGGTATCGAACCTAGGCCCTTCGCGTTAAGAAACCGTTGTCTATTCGATTGAGCCATTACCGTTTTTTTCACTCTTAATAAAAAAGGTCGAAAACGGTAGTAACGGCCGTATTTACTAACTCCTTACGAACCTTACTACCCCGCGGTTTTGTACGTAGGCTCTGGCACTAACAACTGCATGGTTAGTAAATTAACTGAGTGTAGGAAGTGGTAGCACTAGATTAAGGTCGTGCTTATGACTAGGTTGTGCATAACCAGTTAGTAAACGCATGTAGCTCAGAAGAGTGCTATCGCTGGGACTTTACTAGTGGGGGTAGTGGTGCTTACTGCCTGCTTCGGTTAGTAATTTTGACAAATGCTACATTTACTACCTCCAGTTACTAAGTACCTAGTGTATACTGGGACAAGTAACTTGTTAGTATTCCATTAGTGAATGCTCCGACCTTTTTTTTTAAGAGTGTTCTTTATTGCCTGCTTAGATATTTGTTAAGAATAAGAACAAAAAGGCCTAATGCTAAAACCTCTCAGCCATCCTCGGCTGACACAGAGGTTTTAAAACTCCCTAAGGCGTTCTATATCATCCAGGACAGGCAACACTCTCGGCGTCCATTCTCCACACGGGCCCCCTCCCGTAGTTACAGCAAACATTCAGTGAAGTTCTCCCTGAATGGCCTTGCATATATGTCTGCATTTTGCACGTCCAATCTCAGCCTCCATATGCGATGAACACTGAGCAGCAAGATAAAGTCATACGGTACACCACCCTCACTTTCCACATGCAGGAACCGAATACCGTGTGGAGTATAAGGGGTCACTCCTTCTCTAGACTGCGCTCGAGGATGGCCAGTGGACGACGGGTGGCGGAATTCTATAGACACATGATTAATCTTTTCGGGCCTCTTACACAGAGTACAGTTTGTTTTCCCTGGGCGAACAAAGCTCTCTCTGCTAACCATAAAATTACGGCTATACCATTTCGCTGTGTCCTTTATTAAAAAATTCCCGCGCCTTCCCGCGAGGGGAACACGAGTAAATGCAGAGCATTGCGGCCTCAGTACTGGTTGAAGGCAGTGTTGCTTCCATCGCTTCTTCCGTGATGCTGGAGTAGCAGACACGAGTAAACGAGGGGGCGAGCGTCAACCAAGGAAGGAAGGAGCAACGCAGTGACTGAAGCACGAGCGACCGCTAGCGGCTTTATATTTGCAGCGCGCGCAGTAGAGGGAGAGTGGTACGGGGGGAGAGCGCGCATGCGCAAGCAGCGCGCGCTCTTCTACGCCCCACCGCGCTGATATAACGCACCTGTTGCGCCGAGACACGGCCGGACTGGAGGAGCGGCGAGCACGCACTTTCATATGAAAGTGCGCGCCCGCCGCTCCTCCAGCCCGGCCGTGGCCGAGACCGCGACGGAGCGTTCCGGGGGTGACGAGCGAACGGGCTGACTACGACGCATGCGCGCACCTGCTGCGGACGCGGAGCTGTGGACGCCGTCCGACGCAGGAAGAGGCGAGGCTAAGAAATGCTCTGCATTTAAAAAATGATTTAATGGTTGGTTTTCTGAGCATTTTTATACCCCTTCGAGAACATCAAATCCAGTGTCCAATGTAATGACTATACAGAGGTACTGGCACAGAAACCTTGGGGTACACCGTGGTGGCTCAGCGGCTTAGGCGTTCTGATGCTGAGCCCGAGGACGCGGATTCGATTCCCGGTCGCGGCGGCAGCTTTTCTGATGGAGGCGAAAAAAAAAAAAAACGTCCGTGTGTTCGAGATTTCGGAGCACGTTAAAGACCCAGAAATGGTCAAAATTAATCATGAGCCCTCCACTACCGAAAGCCTCATCGCCTGTTAAGCATCGGCGGGGTAAAAGCCCCAATCAAACAAACATCGGCCAGGCCCTTGTACAGGCGCTTTTACAATCAAGTAGACAAGTGAGAACCGCACTTTCACAACTCAAAGCGCTACTTCTCGTACATATCCATTTTCCCGTTACAAAAATGAGTGTCTGAGGGCACAACAAAATCAGGTAGCGCATTTTTCAACCGGACTTGAGTTCCGTGCACAAGAACAAATCGTTTTGTTCTCACAAAAAATAAAACCTCGGCACGACCTCTCAAAACCCCAGACCCCCTTTCTTAACTGAATGGAAAAGATTAGCATAACTCGTTCTTTCCAAGCTGAAATATCAAATGAAAACAGCGATAACCCTGTGCATTTTTGAAGATTTCAACGAGACATGCATAACACTTTTAGCACGTACCACACTTTGGCTAACAAAAACGTTACAGGCTGTGGCACGGGAAAACATCAGGTTCCGCCCTTGTCAGTTTCTTGCCTTTTTCCTCAGTTTTTCTGCATCATCACTCCAGTGCTGGCCGGTATACCGGTAATCCTCCAGCGGCACTCCGAAATATTTTGTCGACAAAGTTCTCAATTGTAAGCCATTTGCATGTTCTCGAAGACAGGGCTGTTTAGTTCCAGTTTCCAAGCAAACACCTCGAACGGTTATCCCCAATAATTACCGCCGCGAATTTTTGACAAAGTCTTCGCTACCATAAATGATTCACTTACCCTTTCTTGATTCTTGAAAAAAAAAACGGCTGTGTCGTATGCGTACGCAAATAGTTTTACTTCAGCATTCTGCAGTTTAAATCCATGTATTCCCTCCTTTATTATTCTTAGGCAGAAATGCTCAATATACATCATTCGCAAAAAGCAACGGGGATAACGGGCAGCCTGGCGTGACCGAACATCCTATGTTTATCTCTCAGTTACGTTTTTGTAAATATTGCTCGCTTTACATCCGGAATACTCCATGTCGGTGTCGTCCAAATAACGGATCTGGCATTCACTATCTTAACCAGTAGATCGTGTTTCACCCGGTCAAAATCTTTCTCCAGATCAAGTCGCACCATAGAAACATGATCTGAGAACCCATCACAGCAATCCGAACACTTCTGGGTAAATGCACATCAGTGCTTCTTGTGCGGGGCTCACTACGACAAGTTTTATTTGCCCCCACAAGACACTGAATTGCGGTTTGCAACCTTCGTGCTAGGACCGTCACGTACATTTTACGGTCGACTTCAGTCAGGTAAATTGGCCTATAAAACTTAACGGACAGTAGATTTATTCTTTCCTCCTACATTGGTATCAAGAAGATGTATGCCTCCTTAAACGCTTGCGGAAGCACGGGTATTTCGTACGCCTTCACACGCACTGACAACAAAGACCATGAGCATGAGCTGTAATTGTATCCCCGGCATGCACATTTCCTTTGAATTCATACAGCTGGTATTGGTGCCAAAATGGCAGCGGGCTCTAGCCCCTGCTACCGCGGACTACTTAGAGACAGATATAAAAGCCTTCGGTCGGAGTGATCTGGGCCTGCCAGTCATAGATAATGTCCCGTGGCAAGTTCGGGAATAAATGAGGTGCAGCAGCCAAGTCTCCGACGAAGGAAGAGGGGCCGACACCGCTGGTCCTCCCCCTTCCTTGCAACACTCGTGCAAGCTGCGGTGATCTTTTGGGCGAAAGCTACACTACGCTACCTCGGGCAGTCTTGGCGGGGTGACCAGGTTTGCCTTTGAGAGCTAGAAGTCCCATCCCACACCCTTCCGCAAGCGCCCGGCACGAAGAAGCGGCCTGATGGCGGGAGAGATACGCAAGGAGAGAGCGAACACGTGCGCAGGACCTGTGCCGCCACCTGGCGGAGGAAGGTGACGAAGCCGCCATCGCAGCGATAAGCGCGCGCCAGGAAGGAAGCGCCGCAGGTGGCTTTTCGTGGCGCGCGTATCGCTCCGTCATAAAATGATTACTTTCACGGCCTATACAGGGCAATGAACCTTTCGCTATCAACAGGGGTTAACCAATAATAAGCCACAGCAATTTCGTTTTATATTTTCAACGTTCTTTTGCGGGCCTTTAAGAGTGCATCTGTGGTTTTTTTACAAGGTGTATATGATGCATATTTTTGATTCCGTGAGAAAGTTTCTGTAATTTTTTTCTATTTTTACTGTTTTTTGTTCTTAAACTTCTCTTCCGCAAGTTCTTTCTATGTACGCTACTATAACGATGAATAGTGTTGCTTCTGAAAGTAATCTTTTTGTTGAAATGCAGGGCGTTACCTGGTCCTGGCTGCGATGGTACTCGGAAAAGAATGTTATGCCGTGTTTTTGGAAGATGCCACATTCTTCCAAATTTTAAAGCTTGAACGCTCCAAACCTTCACTTGGATTATGAGAGCTGCAGCAGTGGATGGCTGGGGAGTAATTTTTTGCCACCTGGGACTTTTTTGTGTGCACCCATCAAGAAACCGGCGTCTTTCCTTTGTGTTTCCAGAAAGCAGCTGCTGTGACCGTGATCAAACTCATTTTATTGTGCTCAACAGTGCAACGCCTCAGTTACTGACCCACATTGAAGGGTGCAGGTGCATTGTTACCAACTGTTAGAACCTGTGCGTCAGCGCGACTTTATTAATTTTCGCATACCTAGGCAAGCAAGCAATCCCCCACTTGAGGTTGAAAACCTAGGTAAAGTCTTACAATTCCTTTCTGAGACTTAGCAAATTCCTTCCTGAAACTTTCCGAAGCCCTAGCAAAAAATTTGTTTCTGGACAAGTTCCAGCTTTTTTTTCGTTTTATTTTGCTTATACATGTAATTTTACACTGCGCTAAATATTCTAACGCGTCAATGGCTCGAACATGAGGCTAGGAAATGTCAGAGTGGTCTTCGATTTTCCTACAGTGGCCAGCTAGCGAGATCAGGCAACCATAAAAAATCTTGGCGAGAGCATCGCTGTAATTTCTACTTTGAATAACTAGTTTAGGTCTTATGGGAAGGATTGCAAAATGAGGGCAATAGAAATTGCACAAGCATCAGTGACATTTCAACAATTGATAGGCGAGTATTTAAAATTTCGAACACGAATGGAATGCCTCGAGTTATTTGATTCGCATTCCATTCTACAAATCGATCTCCGAATCATCAAAATTCCGGTCTTATGCAACAGTGAGTTGCATAAGTAAACTAGCATCTCTATTTCATGTGTTTCGCTCTGTTCGCTTAGCTAGTGAATGTGCCGTCTTGCTAGGCTGATATGCGGTTCAATTAGATGCTTCTGCATAAAATTTGAAGCAGGCTTTCCTTAACGTGTTTTCTAAGGTGTCAGTTTTGTTGCCACGCATCTCATTATAAGGCTCCAGTAATATTGCCCTGTTCTTTTTTGAAGCGAACATCAGGTTGTTGCTGAGCACTTTTCTTTTACTAACGAAGAATATTCTGGTGCTTTTTTAAATATATCTTTCTAATATTTCTTTAACTCACAATGTCACCCGTCCATTGGCGATCGGCGTCCGCAGCCAGCCAGCACGTGCGCCCCTCCCCCGCTCCTCCTCGCTCTCAACAACAGGTGCGGGCGCGCATGCTCGTACTCCGGCGCTGAAAGAGGTGTTGCAGCAGCAGGTGCTACCTCCTCTCCCTCTACTGCGCCCGCTAAGGCAGCGGCGAAGCGTCAGCGCCGAGCGGCCGATCCCGAGCGCCGAGAACGAGAGGCCGCCGCCAGTCGTCAGCGTCGAGCTGCGGATCCATCGAATCGAGAGCGAGACACGGCTTCGAAACGTCAGCGGCGAGCGGCGGACCCCGCGTTACGAGAACGAGATGCCGCGGTCGGCCTTGTTGACGTAGTGCACGACGTACGCCGCGCATGCGTAGTGGTCGAGGATGATCTGCAGGTCCATGTTGGAGTCGAGAACCCTTCCGATCCACGGGTTGAACGCGTTCACGCGCGTCTCGGCGGCGGTCCTCGCGTGAAGCACGTACGGACGCGACGCGCCAGCCCGCATAATCTCCGAGTACTCCTCCCCGGACCGCACGTCGAAGGCACGCAGGAACTCGTCCAAGTTCGCAAACTCCCCGTGCTCCAGCGCCTCGTGCATTTCGTCGTACTTGGCATTCAACCGCCGTCGACGGACCCGTACGACAATAACAACTACAACTACCACCGCCAACTACCACAACCTACGCCACGTGACCACCCCCAATGCTCTGCATTTACTGGTGTCCCTCGCGCGGGGGCATGCGACGGAGGCTTTACTAGGATCCCGGTTTTGTAAAATTCGCATATGATACTATTTCACCGTATAATATTCAGAAATGCGAGAATTTTGCATTTCACAATATACGGTGGCAAAGGTCTTCCTGCTGCAGCTGCAAAAAACACCGCTTTACCGGAAAATATGCGTTCATAAATGGCCAGAATAAAGCAATGAGGGATTCTGGCGCCTCCCATGTCGTCTCTAAAATAACGCTGCTGTTGTAAATATTTCTAGAGTAAGCAACAACTTAGGAATATACTTATATCCGAAATAGTATGTGCAGAGATTAAAATCCGAAAGTCAGGTCAAGTGTGAATTCACGACACAAAACAAAACACACATGTGGTTTTTCAGAGCCGGCTGCAAGTATTTTTGCAAGAAACACGTTAGTAAAAAGTTATCATGAATGTGCGAGTACAAGTGAGCAATTTAGCCGAATTTTAAAATAAAGCTCATACACTAACGCAACAGAAATGTATGAAAGTGCGACCGCAAAGGCAACAACACTTAAAGGTACTACCGCTTCCGGTCTGGTGAAGCTAGCTTCATCGCATTCTTCATTGATTAAATTTGTAGAAGGCGCCCCGGTGAAATCCTTCTTCAGAATGTAAATCATTGCTCCCATTTGCAGTGAAGCCCCAACTATGGCCAACTCGTTACCATATTGGGAGTCATTCGTCAGGAGCTCCTTGTAGTTCTCCTGCGCGAAAGAAGACATCAGAAAAAGTCTTTCGCCGATGGCCACACCACGGAATGGCAAGGCTGCACAAAGCAAGATTGTACCTAATTTATTTGTTATTTTCCCTCCATGGTAATAGTTATAGCAACAATGCAGCGTTTCGCAGGTACAATACCGGATATCTAGTTTTACTAGCATGCACGTGCAAGAAGAAAACCATAAAGAAAATAAGTGTGGGTGGAGCTGCTCTACTCATTGATCAATAACGCCTATAGAAACACAGACATCACGCGCATCCTTGATGCGGCGTACATAATGTTGCGCAGGAAATTTACACATAATGTCAGCAAAAGTGTGCGTCATCGATCCGTCGGCACTGGGCAGAAGTATATAAGACGGCCGAGCGCGTGTGCAGAAGAGCCCTCATCCCGATCCTCCAAAGCGCGTTTGGGCATATCCAGATCCCTGAGCCTGTAGCTGAGAGCTGAAAACGGAGTTCCCAGCGGTGGCATTGGGGCCGCGGTTGCCATGGGCTCGCAAAGGCATAAAGAATTACATACTGCTTGAGAAACTGTAGTTTGAAAGCTGCGCCTTCTGGTTGCAGGCAACCATTAAGAAATTGGAGGAAAGTGTAAAAAGCACCCAAAAACGCGATTCTCTTTCCTCGGCAATAAAATGATCCAAGGGATGTATGATTTTTGTGACGTGGCAACGAAGGGGATGTATTTAGAGATGGTAAATACAAAAACAGACGGGATAGTAAACACAGACAAGGCCGCTGCGATGTCCCAGGTACCCCACACACACCAACATTAGCGAGCGTCGTCGTCTTCTTCTCCAGCCAATTGGTTCACTTATCCAAGAAGGCGTATACCCACAGAGACAGGTTGGCGACTGGTTCCGTTTATAGTAAGGAGTCAAGGGACCAAGCCCGTGACAATATTACCTCGTTCGACAAGGCGGCATAGCAATAAAAACCACCGGAAGGAAATGCGTCGCGTAATGGTTCTTGGCAGAGAGGGGGTGGAATTCGGCAGGCACTACGGAATACTGAAAAGCGTTGCAGCTTCTTTTCCTCACCGGCAGAACACACCGTTGATATATCAACATTCTTATTTCGCTCCTCGAATGTAGGTATGAAAGAGGAAGTCAAGCGAGCTACAAGTTCGATCGAGACTCACGATGACATCCAGAGCGTAGACAGCAAGCTGGTGCACTTGATCGAGGCAAATAAATCGATCAAAGAACGGTGGAAGAAGTAGTAGTGGAATAAGAAGCTGCGACACAAGGTGTCTGAACTAAATCGAGCGATTGCGACGCACAAGGCTTACTTAGCAGACAGCAGGGGGACCAGGTTTGCAACCACATCAATGGTAGTCGCTTTAGGGCAAGGCGTGGTCGTTGATCCGGCATTTATTGGACGCGACACAGATCTGTCATTCCAGAAGAATCGCATGGCTCGGATCATGCGCGAGGCTGAAAATAGCCTCGGCAGGGACCCGCTCGTTAAGAGGCTGAGTTACAAGTATCTACCTGTAACGCGGCCGTAGAAACACCCGGCTTACGCGGGGTTCTCGAACGACAAACTAGATTGCGGCATCTCGACGGCCGAGTTCAAGACCACTCTGCGGGGGCTGAACATCAAGTCGGCGGTGGGACAAGATGAGGATTCGAACAAGCTCCACGAAATTCGGACGGCCCGTCGAACGAGACGCTTACGAGATACTACAACATGTGCTGGCGGAGGGGCAAGCTACCGATTAAATGGAAGAAGGCGAAGACGGTATTGATCCCAAAACTAGGCAGGACACCAGGCATCGAGAACTGGCGGCCTATCTCCCTGACTTGTGCGTGGGGAAGGCCCTCGATCACATGTTGGCGAACCGCTGGCAAAGTTACCTAGAGCAAGAGCGGCTGTGTCCTGACTCGACGATCGGGTTTCAGACTGGCCTGTGCACCCAAGACGCGACGTTACAACCGAAACAAGATGTAATCGAGAACGAGCAGAGTGATCCTTGGATTGGACCTGCAGAGCGCCTTTGACCGGGTCATGCACTCGGACATGCTTGCGCAGGTGACGAAGCTCAACATGGGTGAGAGAAGTTATGAATATACCAGGGACATCCTGTCGGGGTGAAAGGTTGAGCTGAACGCAGGGAAGATCGAGCTACCATAACGAGATATCGGAAGCCTGGGCACGCTCCAGCGGTCGCTTATGTCACCGCCGCTATTTAACATCGTCATGACCCGGATTGCCGAAGCAGTGGCGGGCGTTAAGGGCGTCCGGCATACCATATCTATAGTGACAATATTACGCTTTGGACGATCGTAGGCATGGACGATAGTATCGAGAGAAGGCCGCAGAGAGCAGTCTCGGCTATCAAAGAACGGCTTGACGGGCCGGGCCTGCACAGCTCGCCATCCAATTCTGAGCTCCTGGTGTGCTTGCCTCGCAAGACCGGGCGACATTTGTTGGCCCAGAGAGAGTGCAATTTTCTAGTTGTGATGACCAAGACGGGTCAGAGAATTCCCGAGGTTTCTGAGATCCGGGTGACGCGCATGCTGATGAGCGGAAACTGCAGCAAGGATACTCTTGTGAATAAGTTGGCTATCAAAACAGCAAGTACCTTGCGGCTGATCCAGCTCGTGTCGTCCAAGCAGGCGTGCATCCATGAGGAAGCGCTCGCGAGGCTGGTGCAATCCTTCGCTGTCAGTCACGTGGCATACATGGCGGCTTACAAGAAGTGGTCGCAGACGGACAAGGACAAGATTTACACCATTAACAGAATTTTGTATAAGCGACATTGGGTTTAAAGAAGTCAACAAACACCGAGCGGCTGATGCGGTTGAGCGTTCTCAACACTGTGTACGAGCTCATCGAGGCGCAATTGGCGGCACAGCGAGAGATACTAGCGCGGACTAAGACTGGCCGGGCCACGCTCCAAACTTTAGGGTACGGCTATTAGGTCACGGGGAAGAAGCTCGAGAAGGAAAGGATTGTTCTACTAGGAAAACGACAGCGTTCAAGACATTTCTGAATCCTGACGCGATTCGAAGAGTTGATCGGCAGACCAGACGGTGTTGTCAGGTCCTGTTTGCCCTGCAGCACTAAGGTCACGCGTCGCCTACAGATAATGCACCCTTTGGAAGCCACTTAGCGTCATCTGTATTGGGGTCAGACTGTTCGGACTTCCTTTTTCTCCCCGGCAGCAGACGACGTTGATCATCATCATGTTCATTACGCTCCTCACAATCTGGTGCATGTTCACGTAGCTGCGCCGGCTCGCACCCGCTTTCTAGATCATTCCGTTAAAAAGCCTCCTCCCAACAAAACGTATCGCTCCACTTTCCGAATATAGAGTCACCGCAAGACAGCTGGATGACCTAGAGGTACATAACAAAAACTAACGTCGTTCGGTAATTGGGAAATGTTTACTTTACATGCATATTGCTCTGCCAAGTGAATTTGGCGCCTCAGTTTAATGAACCTGAGTTCAGCTTAACCCCGCGCGTGCTGGCCAAGTGGGTAAGGCGTTATGCTGCTGGGGGGCAGAACGCCGGTACGATTCCCCACCCTGGCGGCCGCTTTTCTGATGGAGGCGAAAAGCAAAAACGCCGGCGTGTACGAGATTTCGCGGCACGTCAAATATTCCCAAGTGGTAAAAATTAATCCGGAGCCCTCCACTACAGCGCGCCTCATCGCCTGCGTTGCGTAGGAGCGTAAAGCCCTACAATCCATCAATGAGTTTAGCCTAACTAAGAATGGATGGAAGTGTGATGGGAACAGCACTTATTGGCAGATTATGAGCGTCCACTGGCAGTGTACAAGGTTGGGTGGCACACATCGCAGCTCGAATTAAGACGAAGTGCACTACGGCTGGGAATGAAATACGGAGAACTTACGACCTGTGGACCACCAGGGTAACAGCAACGCTACTGCGGCGGGGTACTACAAGTTTAGGACGCCGGAAATTTAATGAAGGAATAGGTTGCAAAAATCCGGGTAAAACTAGAGAAATCGTGGGAAACACTTTGGAGGAAATATGGGACGTTTATGTCTTCTAGTTTACATAAACTGATGTAGGATGAGGATGAAAGCCCTCCCTCCACAAATTGTTCGTTTAAACTAAAAATCCTGGAATCATAGCCTGTTTGAAACTGCGTCAAAAGGGATAACGAACGAAGGAAAAGTAAACGATGTTATAAGCTTGTGCCACGGACAGCTGTTTGTTTTTATTTTCGGCGCGCGCCACCCAAGACACAAGGGCAGAGACGTTGCCACCCTCGGTGGGGAGTGTTAACAGTTAGATCAGCAAGACGTGATGCACGCTGGAAGCGTGCTTAAACAGAAGACGCGAATCAGGTAAGGCGAGGCGCTCGGTGACCACACGCGGGCATTTCAGCCTAAACCGTTGCTCATTCACGGCGCAATACACGTTCCCTTCCTCTTAATTCTTTCTTGTTTAGTTCTTCGCGTTTTCTCTTCGAAGAGATACATGACAGCCCTGCCAGAAGAAGGGTTGACAACAACGGATCTCTTTAAGCTTCAGCTCTGGCAGCACCGAACGTTAGCAGAAAAGCGACGCGGAGACTACAAACGCCGCAGGAGGTGTGGTAAGGGCGGGAGGAGTGCCCAATAACCAGGGTGTAAGAATATTTAGGTGTTGACACTGTTCGCGTCGGCGCGGCCAGATCTTGTTCTCCGGTCCATGCGCTTCTCCGGAACGCCGCCAGAGTGCGGCCAGCCACGAGGGCCTGTTCGCCGGCTTTAAGGGTTAGCGGAGGTTAGCGGTGGTGGCTTGAAGGTTAGCGGGAAAGTGAATTGGACGGCAGTAGAGGTCAGTAAAAGAAGCTTAGAATGTTGGTGGAAAAAGAGCGCAGAACAATCTGGGAAGACATGCGAACAAAGACGCCAGACTATCACAAAAATTTTGTAAATGTATTTTCTTTTTATTTTTGTATTTTTATTTCTTTTTTTCTATTTTTTGGCGAGGTGATTGTATACAGTGGCGTTGCGACTAAGGCCGCTTTACAACGCCACCTCGTTACAAAGGGAGAGACGCTAAGCGTCATCATCATCATCTGTCGGCTCGCCGAGTTACAGTGGCCGTAATGCAGGTGCTGTGGGATCGTTCGGTGCAGCGGCATGTTCGTAAAGTTTTTTAATTGCAAACAATAACAGACAGATTGAAAATGCTGTCGACACCAAATAATTTCGGGCTACTTTTATTTTTACTCGCTGAAACTCCAGCAGTGCGCGCTACAGCAGCGAGAACGCGGCCGTGCGGCCCTTCCGAGCAGGTTGTCGAAACGCTTTTATTGCAAATAATTTTTTCCCTCGTCGGCGCGACTCCCGAAGGCGTAGTTACGTTGCCGTCTTTAAAAATATAAGGTTGTCCTAAATGCGCGCGCTCGCCCATTTGGGCCGTAGAGCCTACAGTAAATAGCCAGAGCTGTGAGATGCATGGTAGTGCGCGCTGTGTAGAGAATATGGTAAAGTCCGTCCAACTCTGGTTCTTTAATGTGTCCAATGACGTCGGTGATGTTTTCCTATTTCGCCTTTGTCAGAAATGCTACCTTCATAGCAAGGAACCCAACCCGCGCTGTTTTGCTGCGTAGCGCGACACCTTCGCCGATACACGCGCGAGGTCCTGGTTCGTAACGAAACGAAGACTACGTATGCGACATTTTAATGGCTAAGGAAGTGCAGTGCTACCAACTTGACGCGAAAATGGTCAGTGGAAACTTCCCAGGCCTTTTTCTATCAAGCTCGTCTTTCATGCCGCGATACAGACGGTGCTGTGCTGTTCAGTATGTCTCAGAGAACACAGGCATGCACGCGCAGGTATAAAATAGTGACGCCACTCTAACCTGGGATCGGGGGATGTCAGTTGAGAATAATTTCAGACGGCGTGGTATAGCGACTGGGTGGACCACGAAATGCTCCACCGAACTTAATGAGGTCCGGGAAAATTATACAGCTATACCAACAGATGTTAAACCAAAATGTAGAGCAGGTAAAAACTGGGCCCAAGACGGCTGTCTGAACTTAACCGCTCCGCTGCCATGGCATACGGCATCTGGTGTGCCTGTGCAAATGCTTCTTCGAAAATAAATGGAAGATACCGCCATCGGTAGCCTAAATTATTTCTAATAAATTGGTAACTAGGGCTAATTGGTTCTTGTGCACTTTTTGACAAAAAACTGCACGTAGACAAGGACGAAGAAAGGAAAACAGAAGAACTGCAAATTGAGACACAAAATCGTGCATAGATAAAGACAAACGAAGGGAAAACAGGAGCTCGTGTTTTTGTTTTCCTTTCTTTGACCTTATCGATGCGCGTTTTTTTTTTTTGTCAAATATTACAGAAGTCTCAATTATTTCGTCCGGGGTCCTTCTGACCTCCAGACTTTTGATACTGTGAGATTTTATTGATCAGGCAGCTCAATCGAAGAGCATCAGTGTAACACTGACTGCGGCATCAACGAAAGAAGGGAAATTGTGCCCGCGCTCTGTACAATGGTAATAATCCCCTTTGGTCCTAATTTGGAGCACTCCATTGTGGTGTTTATTATTACCCACAGTGGCGTATCCAGAAATTATGTTCGGAGGTTATACGCCACAGGTAAAAATAAAAACAAATAGATCCTGCGGCGAAACAGTATTCGTTTTTCTACTTTAGTATGCCGAAGGGTATTTGTTTTGTCGACGATAATATCTGCTCAAAAATACCGCTATGTACAGGACTCCGACGAACCATATGTCTGAACGAATCAACATTCGTGTTATCTTTGTTTTTACATTTTAATATAATAACTCCTCGGTTCTTGGAAGGCGAAACAGCTACTGTGTGCAACAAGCATTTTTTTAAATACAAGTCGCCTTTCTGGCTGGAGAAAACACAAGGCATTACAAGGTGCCTTTAACGGGGGCTTGCGAAAAAGCACACGGGCCGCGGCGGGACAGCCGTACACTGCGTCGGCGCACTCCTACCGCGTGAGTTGAAAAGCGATCACTGCGGCACAACGTGGAAGCTGAACATTATATGCACTCCTCGTGATTAACTCTGGCAGCAGAAAACACCGAAACACAGCTCGAACGACACGAAAAGTCAAGCACACTTCGCATCCACCGCAGCTGCACCCGGCACTCCACAAGCGATAGACGGCCCCTACAGCCACTACTACCGGCCCCTAATACTCAGCGACCCCGCGCCGCTGCGGCCTGCACGTGTACTACACGATGAACACGATCTGGCCGCGTTCTCCGCCGCAGCTGCCGGCGAGTGTCACCACCTAAATATTAAAGACGATATTCATTCCCCTACGAATGGCGTGTAAAAATGGCCGGAGGCGCAATGGCGGAGTGAAAAGTGGGGTATGTTAGTGCGCAGTGCGTTGCAGATGGCGTTGAGAGGAACCGCGCCGGTATTGGCTGAGCCCAGCGATGACGTAATCCCTGACTTGGAAGTGCTCCCCTGGAAGAGAGTCGCAATGCGTGCAGGCGACATCAATATCTGGCCTAACAAGATGCTCAAACTGAAAAGATAATTTCTCCTGATAAAGAACCCGAAGGATTGCAAAACACGAAGCAAGCCGCTCGCGAATGTACGAGGCGCGACCTACTTAAATTATTCCCGAAAATTTTGGTATGTCTATTTTTAAATTAAATTTTGGTCTGTGTGTGTGTCTGTTCGTTTGTCTGTCTGTATGTGACTCGACTCAGCCACCCGGCCAGAGTAAAATGAATACAGAGCAATAGCCTTATATACTCACAGCAAAATTCAAACGCCTAAGCCCGGGTTATATGTTCAAACTTGTCAACTTTGTTGAACAAGAACAATGCATTACGCAAATATCAGCCATAGAATTAGTACACGGGATATTTAAAGCGTTCCGTCATTAAAAATTCACGGAGGCTTCGTTTTTCGATAGCAAATGATATTTCACATCTACTGCGGGAAAAACCACCTGCTGTTGCCCGCGCCACCTCCTGGCGGCATACGAGAAATTACGCGGCAACTGCAACGATAGGTGCCACTAGCTGGGTTCCGTGTTCTGCTTGGAACGAACGTGGAGCACGGAAACGCGGTCCTATAAAACTTGAAGACCACCGCCTCGATGCACGTGCGTCTTCGCCGTACTGCAGCGCTGGCATTGCGGAACCCGGCCTGTAGCAGTGGAACGCGGTATATTAAAATCGCCTTGAGCAAGAATTTAGTGTGTTTACCTTAAGACGAGCGCGACGGAACAGGAACAGCATGAGAGGGGAGCGGGAAAGCAAAGGGGGGAATTTCTTTGGCAAATGTCTACATATCGTCTTGTGACGATATTTGCAACGAAAGGAGCAGATACGCGCCCAAATTTTCTTACACCATGCCCAAAACGAATTTCGTATAAAAATGCCGGTGGCGTAATGGCGGAGTGTGAACTGGTGTATGTAGAGAGAAAGCGCGCCGGTATTGGCTGCGCCCGGCGATGACGTCATCTCTGACTTGCAAGTGTTCTCCTGGAAGAGAGCCGTAACGCATGCAGGCGACATCAATATCTGGTCTATCAAGATGCTCAAACCTAAAAGATAATATCTGCTTAAAAAGAAGCCCAACTATTGCGGAACACGAAGCAAGCCGCTCGCGATTGTACGAGGCGTGAGCCAGAAGTTCCTGAATATAAGGCTACTGCTGCCAAAGCTAAGCGCCGGAAGATGGGTGACGCTTAGGCAGCGCAAAAAGCTCTGCTGTTTCGTCAGTCTTTGCGACGTTAAGTCTGTTATGCTGGCCCAATCTTTTGCTGCGCATATTGCTCTGGATTGCGGGAAGTTGTCCAATCGACCACACGCCAACACCGGCAGGCATTTTGTCAGTTTCCCTGGGTTCTGTTGCTTGCTGCTCGGAGGAGCACATTTTTGTACATGAAGTGTGCATAGATGACACTCAGTCTGCATCGTCCCCTCGGGCAAAACGATACGCTGTGGTGCATATCTGCAGGAAAGCAGGGTCTTAAATTACCTGAAGGATTTTGAAAACGCTGTCCAGCGTATACGAACACAGCATTTCGAAGCTTCACCCAAGGCATGGTGTGAACACACACGAGCCCCAGTTGTTTCTGTGTCTCAACATCACCGTCGCTTGTACGCCCTCTGCATGCCATGGTTCCGGCACCACTGCCCAGTGAACGCTAAGGCGCTAAATCGCCACGGCACGCAATATCATCACCACTGGCCGAATAAACAGTTGCGCATTTCTGATGGAAGTCAAACCTATATACCCCGCAATTCAAATTGCCCCTAAACTGGTCAAGTAAACACACCAATATTTGTTGCCTATGTGCTTCGTGCCATTTTCCCGTAACACTTTCTCTACTCTTCCCTTCCGTCTTCTCATGCTCTCCTCGTCGCATTTTTTGGTTCCTGCCTTTAAGATGGCACTATGTGCCGGCTCAGCTGAATTTGCCCCCTTCACACTACTTCGGCGCACTCTGACGAGACTGTTTTTTCTTTACTCAGATAATCTCTACTCCAGCTGTTTTAGACTCATAACTTTAATGTTTGTGGTATGTTTCTTGGAATCTCAGGGTCGACGAAATCTCATTTGATCGGGCATAAATAAGATTCATAGTTAGAAACATGATCGCTGGCCATAGGCTTCTGAAAAAAGTTAAAAAAGGGTGTTTTGTCTTCCATATGGAAGGCTTTGTCACAGCCGGAGGCGGAAACATTTTCTTGTTCTTTTAATTACCCTTTGGTGGGCGATCACACGCTTCTACCTCTGCAATTTTACCTGTTCTCCAGTATCTCTAAGTAATAAATATTCGCGCTTAACTTTAGTTCTGCTTTCAAACCCTGTTTTAGGTTAATGCCTTCAGTTCGGTATCGTAAAACGAATCTATTTGCATTTTAAATAACAAAGCACTCGTAGTGCATTGTATGTTTATATTTTGCATCAAATATGCCCGAGGGCTGTCTGGCGCTAAGTAATCTCGACAAGTAGGAACCATGGCAGCGGTTCGGTAGCTTGAAATGCTTTCGCCCCTGTATGCACTTCACTTTCAAGCCTTTTAACATCGAAGCTGTTTAGCACATCGTCAGGTTTCGTGCCAGCAATTAAAAATACCAAGAAATTGCCGAGCGCTCGTATGTGAGCGTGGGAGCGTAGGCGCGGCCCTCGCGGTGACCATCCTGCGGTTAACAGAACCAAGAAAATGCATAACGGTGTGTACGGGCTTTGCGACGACGCCCAGCGTCCCCTGCGCACGTTCTTCAAGCCGAGCGTACCCGCCTAGGGAGATTGCACAAGAATGGTGTGAAGTCCGAGCGATTGTGTGTGCGTGCCTCGAGCCGACCACCCAGCATCCCCGGCGCATGTTTGTCAAGCCAACCATACCCAAAATTAGATTATAAGAGATTGCCAAAGAAACTCCACCGTTCGAAATAATTGTGGAAACACTTGGTCGGAACGAGTTAGCCTCCAGCGTTCGCTGTAATCGGGGCACCAATTGCTCGGAACGTAAAAGATATGTCATAGCGTGCACCACTCCAAGGTGATGGCCGATGATTATCACTTCCATAAAAATTGAAAGAAGCTCACACTTATAGAAAAAATGGCGGAGTAAAGACCGTTGTGGCAGCGAATAAGAAGCAATCGGATCCAATCGTGGACTTAAACCTTCGTGACGGTCGTGAAAGTTGCGTACAGCTTCACTACCTTCAAGTCTTACCCGTGGTGTAAACTTTATTTTTTCACCTGTCTCTGAATCGGGTGTTCTAATTCAGTGCAGGAAATACAGACATAAAAACACACAGACAGACAGACAGATGGACGGATGGACAGAAAGACAGACAGACAGACAGACAGACAGACAGACAGACAGACAAAAATAACCCCGTTTTTTAGGTATTCCGAACAAATGCTCTTATCCTTAAAACGTCCGCAGGCACTGCATTAAAGTTGTTTTAAACTGGCAATAGTTGCGGGGAGTTACAGCAAATCACTGAATTTTGTTTAACAAGCATACTTAAGGCAAAAAGTGCTCCACTTACAATTGCTGGATACACGTTACTGTGTAGATGACGCTCTCCCGTTGGCTGCACGGTACAGCTGTCGCGAGCCGGCAGAGAAGTGATTGACGTGATGGCGAAAACTGTGTAGAAGTCGGAGTCGCTGAAAAAAAGAAGGTGCGGTCACCTCAAGGTTATCGAATGATATAGGCAGCTTTGTTTAAAGTCCGTCACACAGACCAACCCCTCGATAAAGCAAAGGAACGGGTCAATGGTGATGGTACAGTCCGTAAAACGCTTGTCCATAACAGCGATTTCAACTTCAACCAGCCACATCCGAAAACTTCCGAAACATACTCGTTCCAAACATGTCGGAGGCAAAAGCGAAGGGCTAAGACTTCAGAATTCCGCAGTAGTTTTATTCGAATCCCGCACCGGCGGGGCAGGATAAGGCTGAGAGTACGAAAGCTGTGGTATAGACAAGCCTTTTACAGGCTGTACGTAAAACCACTGCGCTTATACCTTAGGCCAAGAAATTTTTGCTCTGGGAAGCTTCTTTATACCTATTCAAGAAGCTTCCCAAAGCGAACATTCCAAAGCGAAAAAGTGAAACACTGAAGTTCTTTGTAATCATTGCGAGATTACGAGCGAAAATCGTAGTCTGGGGTCGTTAGGCCATGCGGCGACCACTCTCGCTGCGTTCACGCGAATTCATTGAGTAGAAAAAGCAATTCGAAAATGCTGCCTTCCTCTCTGCATCCTTCTTTCTGATTTCCTATCACTTGTCGTGTGATGTCACCATCAGGTGGTTTGGCTTGACTGCGTTACTGTACGGCTCGCCGACCCTCCGACATAATCAGTCCTCCCAGCGTTCCTTCTCTCGGCGGCCGGCGACTTGTCGCAGTTCCTTCGCTCAATTGAATCTAAGGCCCAGCCCGATTGTCACTGCAAGAATGTGCTTTAGCTTTGAAGTTCACAGACTGTATCAAGATCAATGTCCAAGCCGCTCCACACAAGCGCATAGGTGACCCTTCGCTGATGGGGAAGCTAGTAGAAAAGTCCAAGGCCAATTGACGCTGATAGAAGAGACAGATGAGTAATATAGAAACTAAGCAAATAAATGCAACCAAACTTTTATCCTGCACTCTTTCGCAAAAAAGACCAAAAGAAGGATTAAAATAGGGCCGTTAGCTTTCGCGGGCAACCTTCCATCTTCAAAGGGAGTAACTGTGCCAGAGTGTGTGCCGTGTGCACAAATGCGGGCGATATGTTCGTTCCCGCTCATCAGTAAAGAGTAACGGAAGTTGAAACGCAAGCATATGGTCGCTTTGTTGCGTGGTTAATTCGATATAATGGCGTCGTTGTTGCCATTTCGTGCATATATCTGTGGACAGTTTTACATTTCCAAAGTAGAAGTAATCGCAGTCAGTGGGTCTTTTACATATTGCCGTGGCAGAAAGTATCGATGCAAAGTATACGAAAAGTGCGGATGGTTAATATATCTACTGCTAATGGCTAGCAGCGGCGAAGCAGGATGGACAATAGCTTCTCGGTGAGGTTTGCGAATACGCGGTATTGCATACAATTCTCGCGTGGTAATATCAGTGATGAAAAATTTCAAGCGCGTCAACAATCAAAGAAATATGAAAGACGGAAGCAAACGTTGATCCGCAAGCGTAATTAATATGTATATGTTTACACATGAGAAAAACACAACAATTGCTGATGACAAAAACTGGAACTTTAAAATTCCCGCTGCAGATAAGCGTTTGGAAGTTATCTTTTGCGTTCGGTACATAATTGCCTTGAGCACCAAAGCTATGATAATGCTGCCACGGCTGTAAACCTCGGCTGCACTTCTCAATCCCGATCGTCTAGCAAAGCTAACTTGCAGAATCGAGTCTAAGAAACGCCGAATGGGGTTTCGCCGATAGAGGACAATATGGTCTCTTTCCCTGGCACTTACACAAACGAACGCATTCACGTGCGACGCATAGAGCACTTAAATTATCTGGCAAACACTGAGAACATACTTAGTTTGAGATAATTGTGCACAAACAAATGAGTTGTCCGATCACTCAGCCACCTGTCTCAACTAGGTGACGAGTTAGTTGTATTTTTACGTGGAAAAACTATGGTTGTGAGGCTCAACTTAGAATAAAACTGAGCAATAGTTCCGACCTTAAGCAGAGCGCAACGTTTAAAGCGCAAATAGCAGTCACGTTCACTTGCATGGATTGAAATTCGGAAACCAGTTGCAATGAATCTGCCGCGTTGTGCGCAGCACGGCACTGAATGTATATTTTCTATTTCTGCATGTGCACATCTGAATGCTTGTGCACATCTGAATGCATATTTTCTACGTGTGAAAAACGGCCAAGCAGGCAACGAAGGAGGCCGTCGTCGATAGAAAGCAGGTATATTTACATAACATACGAGGAACCGTTCAATGCACAGCCATCTTGTCGCCTCGCCTAGTCGTCTTCTTCTTCATTGCCTATGCGTCTGTTGTGCTCGCTGCTTGCGTCGCCCTCGTAGCCATCGAAAGTTCTCACAATCTCCCTCCTGATAAGAGTTCGTGTAAGCGAGATGCGGCAAGGTCTTGAAGGTACTGTCAATAAACCTTCTTCTTCTTACGTGGTTAGATGGAAAAGGAAAAGAAATGGACTGGGGATATTATTGAGCCCAGCTGGGGCCTCACCGGCATACAACCCAGTCCGGGGGGTAGGGAACATAGAAGGGGATGTATAGAATAGGGTAGAGAAAAAGGAGATAGGTAAAGAGAAAAGTTGAGGCGTGGCGAGGAAAAGAAGCATTGCCACAGTCACTGGGGGCCACCGAGCACAGTGCACACCACAAACACAGGTCCTGGCGTCATGCTGCGTCCGGGAGAAGTTCTCGACGGGAGCGGTGGAGCGTAGAGGCGAGGCTGTGCTGCGACGAGTTGTGCGCGGAGGTCCGAAGTGTGGGGAGCTTGCTGAGTGAAGTTCGAGGCAGACCAGCGGTTACTGGCGAGCGGGAGCAGGCGCTCGACGGCCCCACGCAGCAGAGCGCGCGCCGCCCGAACAAAACACCCATGGCTCGCGACGCCTGGCCGGCATAATCGCGATACCGCCCCGGCCGCGCAGGAGCGAACGAAAAACGTTCGCACCCCACGACGACCGAGGCCAAACTCCCAATAAACGTTACTCTTGAGTATCCGAGTCCTGGGGTGAGGATATTTGGTTTGCGGTCCTTCGCATCCAGCTGGTGTCTGTTTTCATCCTTTTCATTTTCTTCGGTCTCCCCTTTCGCCTAGGCTTCGCCTTTCGTCTGACCTTCGGCCTGTGCTTATTCATGGTGACGACGTTTGGCAACAATTAGGAGTGATATCTTTGTGCAGTTCAGAGTAGGCACTGACTTTACATGCAGTTTCTTTGACGTCTTGCCTTTCCACTTGATGCCACGGTTGAAACCGTGAGTGTTTATATCTTGCTCCGTGGGAACTTTCACAGAGCTACGCTCTCCAGGTTTCTTCAGTTTGTGAAGACATGCAGTAAATTTCCTAATCGTAGCTATCATCCTATCGGCAGCAGCATTTTTCTTTGGCTTCCTCCTTGGCGAAAGGGATGTGCGGTCTTTAAATGTTCCCTAAAGCCGACAAGAAGCTGAGGGGTTGTCGAGGGGTCCCATATTTTACAAATACCCTGTTCAAAACACTTCTTTTTGTTGCCGCAGCTTCATGGCGTTGGAGCCACTGCCCTTTTGTTTTCTTGGTTGTGGGTATAGCGCCGTACGCATTCCTGTCGCATCCACAACTCTGTGAAAGAGGGGCACGCTTGTCTCGTAATGACCACCTAATATTGTCCGACGCAGTTTTGCTTACTTTTCCACGGGGTTCAATATTTTCTTTCTTGAAAACGTTTCTGTGCATACCGTCTGAAGGAGATCTCATTACCAGATACCGACAGGCAAGTGAGGGTACAAGCGCTTGTCGTTGGTTCCTCGACGGTGACACCTGCTGAAGCCCGCTCCTCGTCCAGGGTGTTTCGTTCTGATGCAGCTGGATCTGGCATAAATGGCGCGAGATCTTCAGGGTCTTCGTTCTGTTCCTAATGTGGTGTTTCCGGAATCTTGGCGTTTCCAGGTCTGAGCGAAAGACGCACAGTTGTCTGGCGTACCTCCAGCGCTGTCTCAGTAGAGTTGTCATTCATAGAGGCACACGTTTTCGGGGCTGGTGATGTAGCCAAGCTTGAATGTCTGGAGTGTTTACAACAGACTATCCGAATTCCCAACGAGGTCGTTCAAGTCGTTGGCTTCATGTAGGTTCCGGTCACCTCCTCAGGTTCGTTACTCTCGCTTGTAAGGTTCAATTCATATTTTGGTATGTGTTGCCTTCTGTCTTGTCTTGCGAGGTGTGGCTCCTGAGAGACAAGTGCTTTTCGTCCATTAAGTCTTTGTTGAAGTGAACAAACGATTCTGTGTGCTTCTTTGACCACTCTACAGCGTCGTCGTGTTGGCCGTCGACACTGTTTGCGCGTGCAAGGATATCCATCTTCCCGCTGATAGCAGCAAGTCGGTCGGCACTGTGGTGGAGCCTTGACATCGAAACAGCGGCCTCGACGTCTTTTGCTTCCTCAAGAGTGGGCGTGAATTCAGTGATAAGCTTCCGTTTGAAATGAAGAAGGCTTCTCTGAGCAATCTGCAGCCGCTTCAGCTGCTTCGAAAACTCTTCGTATGTAGGGGTGAGCAATGCGGTAGAAGAGTAGATTTCCGCTCCATGGCTCACCTCGTCGTGTCGCTTGACGTCCCGGGTTTCGGCACCATGTGGGAAACGGCCAAGGAGGCAAGAGAAAAGGTCGTCGTCGATGGAAAGCTGATATAAATACATTATGTAAAAGAAACTGTTCAATGCACAACCATCTTCTCATCTCGCCTAGTCGTATTCTTCTTCATCCTCTATGCGTCTATTGCACTCCCTGCTACTACAACTAGTACTTTCTACTACCTACTACTTTCGTCCGGCGGCATGGCCTAGTATTGGCACATTCGGTTCCTTGGGCATTGTTTATTGGAGTCGGTGCTCCATCTCTGCCGGTGGTAGCTGTTTTTATTATGCGACTCCTTTCAGCAGTTTGTCCTTGGGAAGTATTAGTCCTTGGCCAACCGAGTGGCGGACTAACCGCTCGTCCGCTCACATTTCGTCCCCAAATGGAGTAGTGATTGTGGCAACGGCCGTTATCCCCGCAGGAGTCGAACTTTTACTCCTTTTGACCTAAAAGTGTACAGCGTAAAACCAGTGTGCGATAAGCACTTTTTCCGCTGGGTGAACTAGGGCAGCGGTCTGCAGCACAACCACACATCTGCGAACTCTTTTACACCTAAGGAATAGAGTAACGAGAGATGACACATTTTGGTAATTTGGGAAACGCTTCCTGCCCGAGCGGTATACAAGAAATAGTCGCCTAAGCTCCCTCAAATGGTAATACTAAATAAAAGTGTAAACTGGATATAGATTCTACACTTTATACTTCAGCCCCTTGCATCACAAGCTTAAGGCCGGGTGCCCTAAAGCACTAGGTGTACCGTTTTGAAAGCATAGAGTTTCATATAAAAACTAGACGGGACACTGGTACTGCAATCGTTCAACCACCATGGAGATCATTCCTTGGCGTAGACTTGTGATTTTCGAACTTGTTGTTTGATGTTGTTGTTGTTTCGAACCTGTTGAACATGTTGTTTCATGTTGTTTCACTGAACCGAAACCTAAACTGGTTGGAATTATCTTAGACATCAGCCAATTAAGTAGCTGCATGTATATATGTTTCTGCTGGCAGTTGGTGCGACCGACTCAAACCATGCACCGACCAGTGGAAGGAAAAGCGAACAATGAAAGAAAGCAAAGGAGGGTAGTGTCGCGAAATTGGGAGGGTAGGCCGGTTCGCCATGGCGCTGCGAGCCACCGCTCTCCGAGAAATTGTGGTGGGGGAGTGGAGGCCGCAGTATGCAGTGCCCGCACGAGACGATCGACCCCGCGACGTGCGCGTGAGTATGATGTGCGTTCACTCAAGACGCAGATCGCGGTCTCTTCCTGAGGCGCCCTTCGCGCTGCATCGCAGAGGCTCATTATCGTTGTCGTCAAGAGAACGCACGAGTGAGTGCTGCCTCAGAACTCTGCTGCTACGGTCAAATATCGCATTATGGTGTAGCGTAATCGCCAACCAATTTTTTTTTGTCTTTCAAGCTTTATTAAATCATACCGCCTTATCGGGCAGATAAACTATGAAACGAGTGTTTTTTCGGCCAGTCTAAGTAGTTCAAGCAAAAACAGAGCTTCAAAAATTCCCTTCAGTGTTCCTTTAATCCTGGAGCACTGGTCTCAAACAATGCCCCTGAAACTGTCCCGTGGCTGTTCCTGCTGTAATTTTCACATTCGTCAAACCTGGCAGTCAAAACGACGCTGTAAGGGTTCTAAAGATGCAATACAACCACCCGTTCTCCATTCTGTCGCTGCTATGAAAGTTAAACGTCTTACACTCTCTTCTGCGTTTTTGCTGTGAAGACCAAAAGCTGGGTAATTTATCACAGTACCACTATAATTTGCCCCAGCTGTAATCAGCAATTGTACCGTCGTCCACACGCTTAGGTTGAACATTACCTTCGTCATTATCGTGAAATATCTCAAAAGTAGCTGAAGAAAAACCGCGCAAATTAACGTGGAGGGTTTAAGTGCCGCCTTCAATTTGAGGCTGACGCAGCAGTCGAGACTAATTACCTTACACCATGGAAGGAGGGAATAATAGTGGGTAACGCGTTTTCCCAGAAATGCAGTGGACGACTGCACAACTGCTGTTCTTATTTCACCTTCCAATGATATCCTGCGGGAAAAACTCAGTGACAGATATGCAAGGCTATAGGACTATTGTGCAGTATTCTTGCTGTCTTATCATTCATGCTGCTGCCATAACGGCTGGTAAAGCAAGTAAACACGATTGCGTTCAACGGTTAGAGCTCTGAGGGTGCTTTCACCCGGTGTAAGCGGGACGGGTGGCACGTCGCTTTGCAAACTTGTAAAGTCGGAGCAAGGCGCACACACCCGGCCCAGCGTGCAGTTCGCTGGCGAGAGAAACGAGATGCACCCGCACTCTTAATGATCCCCCAATAGATTTGCAAATAAGAGAATTTGTAAACTAATTTGTAAATATTAAAACTCCGATGGTGTCACTTCTCTACCTTTTTTTATTTACCTGTGCGCATGCTTTGATGAGTTACCACAGCACCGGGATAAGTGGCAATTAATAAAAGTGCCTTTGCCTTGCAGTGTGCATATACAGGCTGGTGGTGGTGATGATGATGATGATGATGATTTTATGCAATGTTGACACGAATGAACCATGGCGTCACCGATAGGGGCCAAAATACCATTTTCTTATAGATGACTTGCCCTCGTGACCACTCTTCTAGGAAAATTGTTTTGTGCTCTCATGGACGGCCCCACGCAGGAAACAGAAATGGCGTAAAAATGGTGGGCAATAGAGAGTTTTAGCCGTCCGTCCGTTCCATTCGTTACGTTGTTACCGGGTTGCCGGGACCGGTCTGCGCCTGCGCGCGCGGAAGGGCGAGGAGGAAGAGCGAGGAGGCGCGGACATGCTGAAGGCCGGCCAGCGGAACTAATCCCCCTACGGTGACGAATGCCCAAGTGCCCAGACGGGTCCCGGTCAACACGCTAGCTACGCACGTGACGGAACGGACGGACTGCTAAAACTTTTTAAACAACCGTTCGGTATGCTCCGCGTTAAGCTTCTCATAGAAAAACAGACACGTTAGGTTTTTGGAACACCTTAAAGATATGATGTCTAACCGATTTCGACATGCGAGAAAGATGGTGGAATGAATTTCGTCAACTTCACTTAACGCTTCCAAAACCGTGTGTTCCCGCGTGACACAAGGGCGTGCAGCACATTGAAAACTTACTTTACAGCTCTTCTGAAAATGTCCTTGAACGTATAAAGTCCATTATCCTCATTGAATGCGTACAGGCCCATTCCAATGAATATTTTCCTGTCTTCGCCCTTCCTCTGCAGTTTCTTGATCTCCTGCAAGGGGAATTTCACTTTATTGGCAAAAAACACTTGTGACGAACTATATAGAAAGCTGCTCAGTGGCTTGGGATTCGGGAGTCGGGCGGCCACGCTTAATTGTTCGCCTCCAATGAAGTTACACTACACTTCCATTCTCGTTCTAACAGAGAATGCAAACTAGCCATTTAGGCTACAGGCTAGTTTGAATTCTCTGTTAGAATGAGAATGGAGTGTAGTGTAACTTCATTGGAGGCATAAAGCCGGTGCATAGGCATAGGCATAGAGCTGGTGCATAGAGCCCAAGTAGCCGGATGGACTCAAAGGGTCCAGGAACGAGGACTCTTCCCAAGGGACGACTGCTTTAAAGAGACGTTTATTCTTCCTCCAACTCCTCGGCATACACTCCGAGGCTATTGCTCTTCTGCGTCTGTTCATGGCAAGTGTGGCGCACTCAAAATTAAGATGCTTCTGAACGCAGAACAATTCTCCTTAGCAGAGAACTTTTCCACAAACCTGGCTCTGCTGATTAGTTACACGCGGGCCCGTTTCTAAGGTCGCTCTTCGAATGCCACTAAAAAGGCGAGTTCAGCACGCGTAGAAAATATTCTTTATAGGCTGTGTTTAATCTCACCCAAAAATCTTTGACCGGCATCCAGCGACCAAGAATGCCTACAAAAACAAGAGAACTCCTCTTTGGCTAACTTCCCTCCAGAACGATCCTTCCCTGCCCAGTTCCTGCACTATTAATTTCCCCTATTTCTATTGTTTCTGTCAGGTTTCCCCGTCTTGTGTTTTTTTTCGCTCCTTAAATATTTTCACTGCTGTAGTAACTAGCTCGTGCCCATTGATGGCGTAACAAATCCACCATTCGCCCTGAGGGGTTTCAACCGTCAGGATTGTTTTTAGTTCCGTGTCCTGATACGTTTCACTTCACTATGAAGCGTTCTGTTCCTATACACATATTTCGCACTTAAGAACGAAGCGAATTTCGCACTTAAGTCGTATTGAATGCCAAATTACTCACCGCCAAGAAAAATTTCGCGTGTGTAAACTGGACTTTAAGGTTGGGGCCCTTGGCGATAATGTTGAGAACGCCGTAGTTGGCTATGTTGCGGTCGTTTTGCGCAAGTTCGTTGATGCTAACGGCTGCTCTGGGCACCAAGCTCACGTTCACGTACCTGCAGGAACAACGAATGAAATCCATCGGCACGCATGGTTAGAGACTGTTAAGCGAAAAAGCCGAACACTCGATGCACTTGGCCTAAACTCTACTTGCGATTGCATGACGAGTACCGCGCATAAAAACGAAATACGTGCACCAGAAGAGTACTGTAGTGGACAATTGCGCTATTTCCTAAAGAGAGAGATAGAGGGAGAGAGAAATAACGTCATTGGGAGAGGTTGGGAATCCAAGGCGTCGGCCAAACACCCTTGCGCTTTAGTAGCGTCATCGGCCCGAGGGCTGGCCCTGACTCGATCCACTGGGACGGAGCTGAGCAACAAAGTCTTCCATTGCTCTGCTTGAGTGATTTTGCGCGCGGGTGTAGCCGCCGGCGGGCAAGACCATACCAATATGTGCTAGGTTCGACCTTCCCATAAATTTGTGGCATTTGTCTTAATGTTGCCCTGGGTAGCAGTAGCTGTGCGTAACCGTGTTCGGATAAGAATTCATCAGAAATAGTCGCAACATGACGGATTGCCTCTTATTGAGTGACAGGTGATCGGGGCGAAACGGGCCATTTCCTGTCGGTAGTGAATTGTTACGTCCCAGTAGGACACGAGCCGAACCCTGCCTGACCATCGGAGCGAATGTACGAATCCTCGTAACCTTGAGTAGCAGAGTGCGCGCACTCATTCCCGACCAGGCCAGAGTGGGCAGGTACCCATATGAGTTAGATTTCGCCGGTCTGCCCATCGTGACGGAAGCCATATTTAAGGATTTCAGACACTTCAGCGAGATTCGCCCTCTCGAAAAATTTATAATGGCAGACATGTAATGTCTGATTACGTATATGATTTTTACGGAGGCCGTCATTGTCAGTGCTATGGCCGCCTGTTCTCCCACTTCCGGTTCGTTCGTGCGAATCGAGCCGGAAGATATGGAATTTCAATGCCGATCGACTACAATGAATGCCATGGCATCGCGGCTTTCGTAATTAGCTGTGTCCATGTAGTCCACGTTCTCTGATTTTTCGTACTGTTTGTGTAGGGCTTCAACCCTAGGCTGTCTTAACCCTAGATTGTGCACGGGATGCATGTCTTATATGGAATAGGTGGAATGTGTACGCGCTCTCTTACGTCTGGGGGAAGTGGGACTTTGGATGGGGCAGAACTCAGATAGGCGATGCCAAGCGAGTCGAGGATGTGCCTTCCAGCCGCGCTGTAGGTTAGTCATTCTCGTTGCGCCGAACGTTCAGCTTCAATGAATTCGCTTAGTATATTGTGTAGCCCAAGTACGTCGAAGCGTTCGGTCGATGCATTAAGCGAAATGCCAATAGCTTGTTTGTAAGCTAGCCTAATGAAAGCGTCGATTTTGTGTTCTTCGTCCTCTTTGATGTATAATAAAGGAGTGACATACATTAAACTGCTTAGAACAAAAGCTTGAAATAATCTTACAAGATTGAGTTCCTTCAGGCCATGATGGCGGTTTTCAGTACGAGAGATGAGTCGAGTTATTTGTAGACCTTTTTTGGAGAGCGAGCATGGTTTTCGAATTGTGTCCGTTTGCGATTTTCCGAAGCCCAAGGACATGTATGCTTGTCACTATGGGGACGCGTTGAGTTCCAACACCAGCGCGAATTTGGACTTCTGGAGGGGTTGTTTCTGTGCGCTGTCCTCGACTGGTTGGTCGATATAGTACAAGTTCCGATTTTTCCAGAGAGCAGTTGAGACCGCGAGGGCCGACGCCATCTTCGTCTGTTGCCATTCCTTGTTGAAGCGTGTCCTGAATGTGACCGTCATTGCTTTCGGGGACCCAAAGGGTAACATCGACTGCGTAAAGGCTATTTTAAAGGCTTTCGATGCGGCTTAAAATTTTGCGACGACCAATCATGCCGACATTTCAAAAAAAAGTGGAGAGAACAGAGCCTCCCGGCGTCCCCCTGTTCCCTTGATTTATTGCATCCGATTCGAATCGCCCTACAGCGACTATAGCTGTGCAGTCTGAAAGTTGATGTAGCAGTACGCTCTTTTTCCCACATGGAATTCAAACAGATTCGTGACGATAGACGAGTGTTTGACGTTGTCGAAGGCCTTTTTCAGGTCCAGACCCAAATGGCTCTAGTGTCCAGTGATGAGCAGCGCGCCCACACTATGAAGTCGTGTTTGAGGCGAAGCATCATGTTTTGCGCAGAGAGTTTGGTATAAAGCCGATCATCGTGTGCGGGCTCTATTACTTTACCTACAAAACACGTGAGCGAAATCAGTCTAAGATTTTTGAGCTGCAGTTTCTTGCTTAGTTTGGGGGCCATGTTGACCTTTGCCGTTTCCACATGTCGGGTATGTAGGCCCGCTCGCAGCACACCTTCATATAGCGGGTGAGTGCTTCAACTGAGTCATTTGGAGCATTTATTTTTTTGTGATGCTATATGGACCCCGCAACGAGCGAGTTCGTAAGGACAAGATGGCCCCTCGGACTTCGCCTACCATGATGGGTCGATCAAGGAGGTCATTTTTCTGTCCCATGTAGTGAGGAAGGACGTAACGTGCGTAATCTCCGAAATATCTATCTTTAATTGTCTTGATTAACTGACTGTCAGAACTTGTAAAGTTGTGTAGGAGTATGTTGAGGTTGTTTCTCTATGTGGTTTAACTATTGTCGTTGTCGATTAGAAAGCGTACAAGAATACAGGACCTTGACAGTCCAATTTCATGTTCCATTTGACCATACAAGCAGTGCCAATTTTGATGTGTTAATTGATTTTTGTAATTTGCGATGGCGTGAATGAGAGTACCGAGGCGCCAAGCGAGGTTGCGATTTAGCTTTTGTTTCCGAAGTGTCTGGTGCAAATTGTGCTTGGCCTACTACCTGTGAAGGAGCTTTGCATCGACTTGATAGAGGCCTGCATCTAATGGTCTTTCTCTAGTAGCCTGCTTAGCATCCCTCCAGTGTTTCTCTGTCCATTCCCGAATGTCCGATATCTCTTCGATGGAGAGGTTGCTTTGAACATCAGATGAGGTATGTTCGGCTGCCCGTAGTTTGCGGAAGGCGTGCAAATCGATAAGGTGGAGTGTTTTACCGTATGGGTACTTAGTGGCCTAAATTCCACCCTAGTAACAACGATGTACTGCTCACTGCCGAGGTTTGTTGACTGTTGAACCAAGTGGAACCTTTGCGCACGTTTTTCGTGAAACACAAGATCAACAACAAAGGCATAAGAAGAACGTGGCGGTGATGCCCTACCTTCATGGCGTGTCGCACAACTTAAGAAGGATAGCCAAAGAAGCAGGCATACAAGTGTTATTTTCTGCCCGAAAGAAACTGTCGGCCCTCTGCAGCATGAACCACGGTCCGGGAAGGAAAAATCATCGCGTCACTTAAAGCACAGAACGCCCTTCGTTGATTGCGTTGAAGGCGTAGTTGACGACCTGCCTTTAAATTGTGCAAAAAGTTATATCGGTCAAACCGGAAGATGCCTCAATGATCGCCTGCGGGAGCCCCATAATAATGTTAAAAATAAAACGGCTGATCATCTTGCCACTCACTGTGACACATCCGGCTGCGAGCAGCTGTATGAAGATTGTCGCGTTTTCGGCAGATGCGGGAACACGTTAACTCGGGATATTATAGAGCCCGCTGAGATTGAGCGCATGGGGGAGAATTGCGTCAGCATAGCCTCAATTGCACCCACGAAGAAGGACATAAACTATCTTAACAGCACACGTGCTGATAATTGTAAACTGTGTGGTTGGCTCTATGCTTTCTCATGCGGTTTTTAATGTCTTTTTTTTGTTTTCTTCAATTTTGTGTATATTTGGCGGCTTTGGAGAAAATAAAATGCAGTTGTAAGTCAGCGCTTTCTGCGTTCTCTTGCTTTCGTCCTTTGTCTCGTCGTTTGCGCTGTGGTTCAACATCACCTTGCTTGTTTGGTTGCCTGAGCTCGGCTGTCTTCTGTTTCGAGACAGGGATCTCGACTTGCGTCTGGAATTCTGGATGCCATGTATACAGGGGCTCTGGTGTCGCCTGCGTTGACTGCTTGTAGAGTTGTCCCTGGTCCCTGGCCCGCGATTCACGTTCCGTCTGTTAGGTTGTTCATACTTCGGCCACCCTGGGAAGGACCCAGATCTACCACGCTGGCCGGTTGGCACTTCGCTCGGCCTGTCTTTATGGGGTATGAACCACGTCACGGTTCCGTTGTTGCTGCCCTTTTGTGGTCGTCTGTGGTTGTTATTTTGTTGCTGTACTTTTTCCAACTTCCGTTCCTTGATACCGTAGGGAGTCTGGAATTACAGACGGCACTACTTGTCGCCGGAAGGATGATTCCCGCCGCAGAGAGTGCACTTGGGTTCACATTGATGTTTCTCGAGCGGTAATTCGGTGCCGCAAATTTTGCAGATCTTTTTTTAAGGGGCTGGACAGACATCCACGCGATGGCCGAGCCTGCCGCACCCGTCACACCGTTCGCGTTGCTTCTTGTGTGTGAAGCAGCGGCATTCGGCGTCGTGGTAGTACATATATAATGTGGCACCGATGTGCCTTCAAAGAGCATAATGGCAGAATTAGTTCGACCCATTCAACAATTCGCGCTGCTTCTACTATTGTGTACGTAGCTGCTCCTTCATCGCAATATTTCGTTGATTCGACGCTTATTCATGACGGATGAGCATTGTGCATTAAACCTAACGTTCTCTAATTCACCAAATTATAAAATCCCCATTAGGGCGTCTTATGTCACCTTCCCTCCTAAAACGGACTCTACAAATATAAGCGGCAGTGAGCGTGCTAGCACGTTGACAATGAAAGTTGGCTTGTTTGTATCCCGACATGCTAAGCCTGCTGCGTTGAAATGCGTGCCATGTAGCCAGTACCAACCGGCGTGCTGGCTTTTCTGAACGTGTGAGGCAACGCCAAAACCCAATGATTTCAACCAGAAACGCGTACTTAGTAGTGCCCCGTGTGTCATTCAAGGGCGTACACTGACCGCACTGACTTAATCAGCGTCCGATTCAACCACTTCCTCCAGAAAATTCCGTTTTCAGCAAAAACGATAGTCTCATACGCTCGTGAGTTTGGCGTGAAGAGTAAATTTACGGCACTGCTGCGTATAAACTTTGTACAATAGTACCATTAAAAATGAAATAAAGGGCGATGACGTCCAACACTTTTGCCGAGCATTGTGAGATACAGTTTCTCTTCGTAGCAGACAAATACTAAATCAAATTTCTACCCGGCTAAACATCCTAACTAAACCGGCACACTCGCTCTCGTGAGAACAGCTCCTCTTGTGAATACTGATGCCGAAATAATCCCGAGGCCTGGTGGTACAGCGAGCCTCAAAACAGGCTGCCTCGCCACCGGATGAGTACGTAAAACTTAACCACGCTGAGAAGGAGAGGCAAATTAGAAAACGAGGACAAGTAAACGAGACTTTGCTATTGCCGTATAGGCAAAGAGAATAAGTTGTATAGCGGTGATAACTACAGGGACGGCCTATTCACGATTTCTCCTGCACGGGCAATTTCCACCCCTTCCGCGATTTCCCTGGTCATGCTTCAGCATTGGCGGTATACATTTGCCTGGGAATTGCGGCAACGTCGGAAATTGCCCGTGTACGAGAATATAGGTTAGCAGGTCGTCTGCATCGAAATAGCAGCTATAGCTCGATGTATTGGCCGAAGTGGCATTTGCCAAGCTTCGTTTATATTTTTTTGCTTCATGGTTTGCCTGTCTTTACCTTTCTTCTTTCCTATTACGTGTTCAATTTACATATATAGGCGCCGGATGGCAATAAAAATTTGTTTAAAGTTAGCACTCGCCCTTTTTTTGCTTTGTTCTTCGTCCTGTCTGCGCTTGTATTTCTCGTGAAAACCATGTCCTTACGTACTAACTATTCTCCTCTGAAATCCTCTCCACGACACCGGCAGTGTCACCAAATACAAATGAGATAAATGCCTACTCACGTGTTGTCAAAAGCCATTCCTCCTTTTGTCTTTCGATAGTCTGGCATTTGTTTTTTGTATAAGTCCCAGCTCCAAGCTTGGCTCTTTCCGTAGAGCTTGCCATCTATTCCTATAAAAAGCTTGTAGTAAAAGAGGTAGTGGCAAATACCATCCGATGGGTATAAGAAGCTCTGGGCCACGTACCCTCCGATGGTGCAGACAAGTTCTTTGACTGCAAGCAAATACGAACACTTTTGGTGACTCTCCCGACCTCCCACATTCAGCACTACTCAATAATAGTACTTACTAAAAAGGACACTAAAACGCAGAAATTTTCGTCTGTCTGTCTGTCTGTCTGTCTGTCTGTCTGTCTGTCTGTCTGTCTGTCTGTCTGTCTGTCTGTCTGTCTGTCTGTCCATCCGTCCGTCCGTCCGTCAGTCTGTCTCTCTGTCTGTCTATCTGTCTGTCAGTTGGTCTGTCCATCTGTCTGTCTGTCTGTCTGTCTGTCTGTTTGTGTCTGTGTGTAAAGAGTTTTACTTGTAAATCGAAGGAGATACATAACATGCCTCGGGGGAACAAGGTGTCAGGTAAGAAATACACATTGCAGAACAGAGACACACACAAAAACAACAACCCAGAAAAGGCTGCCGAGAGCCTACATACAATTTGAAACATTTCGTGTCTCGCAGAGTACAACCTGGACAGAGTGGAAAGTTAAGTTGTCGATAAACGCGAATGGTCGAAACACCATCAGAATCGAAATACCGCGAATGTTGGTAGCAGTGCGTTACAGATACACACATGGTAAAGTGAACACGGCAGATAATTCTGCATCGTATTTAGTCTTGTTGCAAGGCTAATATCCTGTCGTGTTTTACTAGGGTTACAAGGGTGATAATGTACAATTCGAATTTCCAAACATGCGCTGTTCACCTTGGTGAAGCGGCACGACCAACGCAAGAGGAACGCCTCTTTCCCAGCGCGGTGAGCTTCGTTTACAGGTGTTTGAACAGACACGTGCGCATGCGCAGCAGCATTGGGAACCTAGCCCTGGGAAGCCGGGACCAGAGTGCCACGACACCACGACGACCCCATACTACCAGGCCCCCACACAATTGAAATGTCACTAGGGCATCGCGCGATTTTGTACGCTCCCCAAGGCGTACTTTAAACATCCTAGACATCAGCGTCCGAAATGTCTTTGTTACAGAACACTGACAGATTGCGAGTCGAAAAGTTTATTTTGTCCGCATTGAGGACACCGCGCTGACGGTTTTACGCCCCACGCTGTAAACCGCTCTCTAGTGGGCAGTACACCCTAACCATGCTCCCACATGAAATATTTAACGTCCGCTGGGAGGACCGAAGTAAGCCGCCTCCAGCATGCCTTTTTAGAGCGCGCTTTCTGCTCTACAGTATGTTCCACCACAGCAAATTGTTCACGAAGTGTAATCCGAACTTTTGAACGAACTTTTGTCCGTTCGATCTTTTGACTTGTCTGAACTTTTGAATTGTCCGAACTTTTGAAGTCTGAAATTTAATTTAACACATGCCGGAAGCTTTTCGTGACATGGGCGTAGAACGCCGGTGGTTCCTCGGTCAAAGGGCCGATGTAGGGTTCACTGCAAAATATTTTATAAAGCTGCTTTTTATGTAGTCCGCGTTTCCCGTCAGTCCCACCAAGGCTCCAACCGACAGGAAAATCCTGAACCGCCTGCGAATCCCCTACGAGAGCGGTTCCCCGAAAGCGCACCGTCCCAGCCATACAACGCAAAACCATCTGCATTCCTCTCCTTCCGAAGAACATGCACCCAGTCTACAACAAGCAACGAACAGAAATGCGAGCCCTAGCCTTAATAAAACAGCTTCGGGGAGAACCAAAAGCCCTCACCGGTACACTGCATCTTACAAGCAACGCTAGGCTGTGGTATCAGTTCCCACTGAGTAGGCAGGGAAGGTCATCACCTTCGGCTCTATGGTAACACACAACTTGAAGAAGTTGAAGAACTGGCCAATGTTTTAGGCCTAGCCGCAACCCAATCGAAGAAAATAGTGAGTGACAAATCTCCAGCGCGGCACAACGAGTCCTGTTCATCATGACAAAAACCAAGATACTACAACAACTTTAAGGACACCCGAACAGGCGAAAAAAAATTCCTGCGTTTTTGCAGCCACCTCTTTTCATAGGAGCGATTTTCCGTGCAATCCGGGTGAACTTCCCAAGCGTTGTGGTCCCACACAAGGGCGGAGCGCCAGGCCGGGGAGTCGCTTGTACCTAGTTTACAGGTAGGTGCCCGGCGCCACCAAAGAACACGAATTCACATGGTGCCTTCCACAGCCACAATAGATGCTCAACTCGCAACCGTCTGTGGCAGGACATGCCGCCAGACTCTTTCACCCCCGGCAATGGCGCAACGTGGCATGATGGCGGGGGGCCCCGTGAGATGGACAAGGGTCAGGGGCTCCTCGATAGGGTAAAGGCAGCTTTCCAGGTGTCGATTCCCCTTGCAAGGGTCCGCACTCGACCAAGGACGCCTGTACCCATTAAAGAAACCGGTGGATGCCCGGCGGTACTAGGATTCGAACCCAGTACCTCCCGCATACGAGGCGAGTGCTGTACCTATGAGCCATCGCTGCGACACTGCAGGGCACCGAACGGGCAAAAGATACTGTGCCATGGAACCGCCTTACGTGTTTACAGGAAACTGAATTAATGTGTCGATGCGAGCTAGTTGGTACTTCATCATGGGAACAGGTTAAGCGCCAGGCACAACTGGGGGAAGGAAAACAGACAGGAAACGGGCGCACATGTCACTGAGAGCCGGGGCTAGGCAAGAGCAAATGAAGACTCCTTGCTTCTGCTGGTAGTAGGCTCCTTCGAACTCCAGTCTTCAATTGTGGAGTTCGAAGGAGCCTACTACCAGCAGAAGCAAGGAGTCTAGCCCCGGCGCTCAGTGACATGTGCGCCCCTTTCCTGTCTGTTTTCCTTACCCCAATTGTGCCTGCCGCTTAACCTGTTCCCATTACCGGAAACACCGAGGATTAGCCTTTGTAATTACCGAGACGAGTACGATGAGTACAGAGGCGGCTGACCCCTGCAGCTGACCCCGCGCTGAACACAGCAAGCAGTACAGTCATGTTTTCAGACTAAGACATACCGAATCTCAGGCCTCTACCGGACTTCTCGGACAGAATCTCCCGTAAGAACTGCAAACACGGCCAAGCAGCTGGAACCCGTGCTCTGAGAATGCCCAATACGAGGAGTAGGCTTCAGCAACGAAGTAGGCAGTGGAAGACCGTGCTGCTTAGTTACGACCCTTACATCCAGCAGTGCGCCGTCCAGAGTGCCGACGACGCCGCTAGGATCTAAGGCATCCTGGCTGTCGCCTGAAGCACACTGGCCAAAATTAATCCTTTCCTCTTGGCGCAATAAAGTTACTTCCCCCTCGTGCTACTTCACTGCAAATGTCGAAAGACGAGAGCCGCCGTTGCAGCGTAAATGCGTGTATTTGCGCCACCGCTCACGTGTCACGCTTTCCCCCTTCCGTCTCTCTTCTCCCGCGATAAACACGGTGGGGGCTTGCTGAAGTCAATACAATTTTGCCCCGCTCCACTGCTCGCATGCCACATACAGGAACGTTTTGTTACTGCGGAACTTGCAATACCGCCATGAGGGGCGAGCTGCGGGTTTTGTGTCAAAACAATGTTTTGCGTCAAAACAATTTTTGGTGTCACAATGGTTTCGAGCGCGTTTTCTTATTTCCTATCTCAGAAATCAAGCGGCCACCTTTATTTAATTAAAAGAAGCGTTTCAAACCCATATATACTGGTGTTCCGCCTCAGATGTGCCTTATGATTTTTGTTTTCTGAACAATATTAGAAAGTATGAGTTGTGTTTCAACATTTAGCGGTTTAGAAAAATCTCTAAGGTATCTTCTTACTGGGGCGCTGAATCGGGGGGAGGGGGGTATAAAGACAGACCGACAGACTTACAGGCCGACAAAACTTTTAGTTGTAAATATCGCAAGAAAAACTACCGCTTTTAAAAGCGAAAACGCGCGTGTGTCTAGCTTTCGGAGCACGTTATGATCACCAGGCGGTCAAAATTTATCCCGAGCACTTCTCTGCGGAGCGCCTCGTGGAAGAGGTGTGGCTACGGTACGTTAAACAACACAGGGAATCAAAACGCTGGAGGCGCCTTGGCGTGAATATTCAGCACCAGTATAACAAAACATTAAACACAGCCCGTGCCGTATCTTACAAGATACTGTAACCATTGAAAATTATTCGGCAGCAGGCAGTGTATGTATTTGCACCATTGAAGTGTAAGCGCTTTGCTATCAAACTTGTTAGAGGGATGTCGATGACAGTTTAATGGGAAATTCAACTTCCCCTTAAAAGAAAAAAATGCTATCGTGTGAACTGCAGTCTGGAGCTCACACCAAGCATATCTAATCGACTCACTCGAGGTGGTTCAAAACCGTGCTAGTAGGGTTACTGATTCTTCGTGTTCGTATAATACCAGCGTATCTTCCCTCAATAAAGTGTCGGCTCCTTTAAACCTTGAGGTGCACCGCCGTATTTCCAGCCTCCGCATTTTGCACAAATTCTTTCACAGCCCACTTCGTCATCCCGACATTATTCCACCAGCCCGCATATCTCACCGCACTAGTCATCCATTTCAAGTACCCGACAACGTATTAAAACGACCCCTTTTTCAATCTATTTCTGTCTATGGACTAGAAACGACTGTAATGACCTTCCTCATGGCGTAGTCACCATTCCATGCCCGTCAACATTTTTGGACCAGTTGCCCACATACCTTTCACAATCAAAACGTCGTGGCAAATACAAAATTACATTGTCAACTTAGCCCGCATGTAGTAGCCCCTCGAGGGGTCTTTAAGAAAATGAAGTGGTTCCAAGTGATTATCCGGATATTGCGGTGTCCAGAGTGCTCGTAGGTTCGCGTATTGTCGCTGATTTCAAGAGATGGTGGAATAAATATTGCCACATTAATGTGAGTCATGGGGAATGTTCACTTACTGGGAGTTCGTGTCGCTGGGGTCGCTGTGGTCGTTGTGGTAGTAGTCGTAACCGAAGTAGTTTGGGTATGGACAACAAGCGCACCTGCGGCTAGAGAATTCAGCATCATCGCCATCGTCGTACGTTCACTGCAACATCAAGCCTGCCCTAACTGCTGCCATTATGTGCTGTCGAACTCATTCCTTGTGCGTGATTTTCTTATCTCCCTTGTCAGCTGAGGTATCGGTTTACCCGTATCCCTGGGCCTGTTTCTCCATAGCGATGTTGTCAGTTGGACAATCCGCCATTCGTCAGCTTCATTCATTAAATGCCTGCCAAATTAGATGCATTAGATGGCTGCTTTCTCTTCCTACGGGCTAATAGTTAGCAGCCATGATCTATTATTAACCTACGATGGTGCGTACGGAGTATGCTTACAGAAGAACTATTTTAGTGTGCTTTAAAACTCCCTGCAGAAGGCAATGTAGAAAAAAATTCCCCGCATTTCCCCGAGGGGAAGAATGTGAAAGTGCGAATGCACGAGTTGAATTTGCGCGGTTCGGTAATGTTCGCGAAAGAGAGATCACACACACACACACAACTACAAAGAAAGAAAGATGCATTTATTCACAGACACCTATTTGTGTTGTCGTTGTACTTGATTGCCAGAGCGGATCTCAGCTTTGAAATTTCGTGTCAGTACAATGAGGTAACTAAGTACTATCTTCTTAACCGCAGGATTTACGGTTTGCCGCATCCTAAACTAAACCGGGCTCAGGCACTTACATTACGCTTACTGCAGACTGGCACTTATCCTTGCCCGCGGAGGCTCCACATGTTTTATCCTGAGACGTATACGGAGCCTTATTGCATGGACTGTGGTGATTTAGCCACACTGGAACACATGCTCTGGTCTTGCGAGCGAATTGAAGATCCGGCTATCAAGGACGCGTCCAGGTGGGAGGCTGCACTTCGCAGTCCGAACCTGGACGATCAATTCTGGGCTGTCCAGCAAGCTCACGACGTGGCTGTGAGGCTTGGCCTTTCGGTCCCGACGTGGGAGCGGCCCGCTTAGTGGTTCATTTATCACTATTTGCAGGACCAAATAAAGTTTTCCCTCCTCCTCCTCCTTTAAGCAGGTGCATTGGCCCTTCTCACGCCCGATTCTTGGCCAATCCCCCAAGTGGGTATGTGCCATGTCAGCGGCCAGGCAGCGCGCGCCCATCTCCACCCGTTGCCAAGGAAGACGAGGAGATTCCTGGCCAATCCCCCACGTGGGTATGTGCCATGTCAGCGGCCAGGCTGCGCGCGCCCATCTCCACGTGCGCGGACATCGCCGGTGGACGCAGGTTCAGGGTCGCTTAAGAAGTGCATTGCACTTAAGAGTCTTAGGCGAATTAAAGATTATACTGTCGGTGATGCGACAGAAAGATGAGCCAAGACACGTCCGAATGCTATGCCGTGCACCCAAAAACTGGGGACCCGTTTAATTCCACGCTCGTGGCGTTCGTGGCTGCTTGAGCACCGACGGCGCGTGACCCGCACTCATTGCACGACGCTCAGCCCCAGCGCCATCGTTCTTGCAGCGCCCGGCTGCGGAAGCAGACGACGTGAGCCGCTGGAGCGCCGCCACAGTAGTATTAGTCGTGTACCCGCAAGAGTCGACAAAACCATCTCGGGCATTTTTATTTTCTCAGTGGTCCGGAATATTAGTTAATAGCACATTTTTAAGCACCACGAGTTTGATGAAGGGGACAGAGGGCGCTGTGGTACGTAGTGCGAGATGTGGCATCGCAGCGGGGACGACAGCCTGAAGCCCACGTCGCGCGATCATCGTCAGATCTTTGCAACACGCACCATAGCCGGTTTTATGAGGCTGGCTGCTGGTTATAGAATGTCGCACGATCACGTCGGTATTGTATTTAGCAGTCGCCCGAACTGAAGGCCGACCCGACGGTTTTTTTTGTTTGCTTCAACTACCCCCTTCTTTAAGCCACAGTCTTAAAGAGGAGTGCCAAAGCGCCGCCTAGTGGCGTCAGATATCTGACGGGCACCTCGTAAGCCAGGCGTCAGCACATCCTTAAAATACGAAACGTTTGTTTCAGAAACACTCGCGACACGACAAGGAAGCTACTTCCCGGCTGCCAGCTGGCAATCGAAAATCTTCGTATGAGCTTCTATGAGCTCCTTAGATCTATGAGCTTCTGCTTACATGTGTCTCAGCTCTTGATTTGACCTTTGTGTCTCTGGAAGCAGTCTTTCACCTTGCATTTCAGATAGACGATGTTTGCGACCTAGCGTCGGGTCCTATCAGCTGTGGCCGATGAAAACCGCGTACACTTTGCACGCTATAATAAAAAATCTGTCACTAAAGCGCCTCCGATGTTTCTCCTGCTTTTTCAGACATTCCTGTACCATGCAACGAACGTTGGACAAACCTTAAGCCCGTGCGCCGCCTTCGAGCGTAACGAAGATCGCTTTCCGTTGCCGCCAGCGTAGAAGGCTCTAATCTAGTTTGGTTCACCACTTATGTTCCTTTTGCGGGAATGCATATGGCAATGTTCTCCGTATGAGGGAAAGAAGCACTGTTTGCGTCATATCCCCTGTTGTTTCGAGCAAACAAGGTTGTAACTGTCCGGCTAAGCTTAACAGCGTAAATATAATGAGGCGCACCTCCGTGGAACGATGATGCTGGATGAACGCGAAGCTTTCCCGTTGTGGACTCTTTGGTTGGCCAATCACCCAAGCGGGTTTGCGCTACTCTTGAGGTGCGCACCACTTTTCTAGAATACCCACAACCACTTCTGGGTGGGTACTCCGTGGGCCTAAGTTTTGGGTTCGCGGTGTACGGCGCAAAACGGTACCTGTTGCTTGGGCTTGGCTTCCACTATGTCGAAATGAAGCATTCGCGCAAACTGCCGGCTGTCTGGCCGTTCGCGTTGCTTCTTGTTCGCGTTGCTTCTTGTGTGTTCTCAGAGCTGGAACCCGTGCTCTGAGAATGCCCAATACGAGGAGTAGGCTTCAGCAACGAAGTAGGCAGTGGAAGACCGTGCTGCTTAGTTACGACCCTTACATCCAGCAGTGCGCCGTCCAGAGTGCCGACGACGCCGCTAGGATCTAAGGCATCCTGGCTGTCGCCTGAAGCACACTGGCCAAAATTAATCCTTTCCTCTTGGCGCAATAAAGTTACTTCCCCCTCGTGCTACTTCACTGCAAATGTCGAAAGACGAGAGCCGCCGTTGCAGCGTAAATGCGTGTATTTGCGCCACCGCTCACGTGTCACGCTTTCCCCCTTCCGTCTCTCTTCTCCCGCGATAAACACGGTGGGGGCTTGCTGAAGTCAATACAATTTTGCCCCGCTCCACTGCTCGCATGCCACATACAGGAACGTTTTGTTACTGCGGAACTTGCAATACCGCCATGAGGGGCGAGCTGCGGGTTTTGTGTCAAAACAATGTTTTGCGTCAAAACAATTTTTGGTGTCACAATGGTTTCGAGCGCGTTTTCTTATTTCCTATCTCAGAAATCAAGCGGCCACCTTTATTTAATTAAAAGAAGCGTTTCAAACACATATATACTGGTGTTCCGCCTCAGATGTGCCTTATGATTTTTGTTTTCTGAACAATATTAGAAAGTATGAGTTGTGTTTCAACATTCAGCGGTTTAGAAAAATCTCTAAGGTATCTTCTTACTGGGGCGCTGAATCGGGGGGGAGGGGGGTATAAAGACAGACCGACAGACTTACAGGCCGACAAAACTTTTAGTTGTAAATATCGCAAGAAAAACTACCGCTTTTAAAAGCGAAAACGCGCGTGTGTCTAGCTTTCGGAGCACGTTATGATCACCAGGCGGTCAAAATTTATCCCGAGCACTTCTCTGCGGAGCGCCTCGTGGAAGAGGTGTGGCTACGGTACGTTAAACAACACAGGGAATCAAAACGCTGGAGGCGCCTTGGCGTGAATATTCAGCACCAGTATAACAAAACATTAAACACAGCCCGTGCCGTATCTTACAAGATACTGTAACCATTGAAAATTATACGGCAGCAGGCAGTGTATGTATTTGCACCATTGAAGTGTAAGCGCTTTGCTATCAAACTTGCTAGAGGGATGTCGATGACAGTTTAATGGGAAATTCAACTTCCCCTTAAAAGAAAAAAATGCTATCGTGTGAACTGCAGTCTGGAGCTCACACCAAGCATATCTAATCGACTCACTCGAGGTGGTTCAAAACCGTGCTAGTAGGGTTACTGATTCTTCGTGTTCGTATAATACCAGCGTATCTTCCCTCAATAAAGTGTCGGCTCCTTTAAACCTTGAGGTGCACCGCCGTATTTCCAGCCTCCGCATTGTGCACAAATTCTTTCACAGCCCACTTCGTCATCCCGACATTATTCCACCAGCCCGCATATCTCAACGCACTAGTCATCCATTTCAAGTACCCGACAACGTATTAAAACGACCCCTTTTTCAATCTATTTCTGTCTATGGACTAGAAACGACTGTAATGACCTTCCTCATGGCGTAGTCACCATTCCATGCCCGTCAACATTTTTGGACCAGTTGCCCACATACCTTTCACAATCAAAACGTCGTGGCAAATACAAAATTACATTGTCAACTTAGCCCGCATGTAGTAGCCCCTCGAGGGGTCTTTAAGAAAATGAAGTGGTTCCAAGTGATTATCCGGATATTGCGGTGTCCAGAGTGCTCGTAGGTTCGCGTATTGTCGCTGATTTCAAGAGATGGTGGAATAAATATTGCCACATTAATGTGAGTCATGGGGAATGTTCACTTACTGGGAGTTCGTGTCGCTGGGGTCGCTGTGGTCGTTGTGGTAGTAGTCGTAACCGAAGTAGTTTGGGTATGGACAACAAGCGCACCTGCGGCTAGAGAATTCAGCATCATCGCCATCGTCGTACGTTCACTGCAACATCAAGCCTGCCCTAACTGCTGCCATTATGTGCTGTCGAACTCATTCCTTGTGCGTGATTTTCTTATCTCCCTTGTCAGCTGAGGTATCGGTTTACCCGTATCCCTGGGCCTGTTTCTCCATAGCGATGTTGTCAGTTGGACAATCCGCCATTCGTCAGCTTCATTCATTAAATGCCTGCCAAATTAGATGCATTAGATGGCTGCTTTCTCTTCCTACGGGCTAATAGTTAGCAGCCATGATCTATTATTAACCTACGATGGTGCGTACGGAGTATGCTTACAGAAGAACTATTTTAGTGTGCTTTAAAACTCCCTGCAGAAGGCAATGTAGAAAAAAATTCCCCGCATTTCCCCGAGGGGAAGAATGTGAAAGTGCGAATGCACGAGTGGAATTTGCGCGGTTCGGTAATGTTCGCGAAAGAGAGATCACACACACACACACAACTACAAAGAAAGAAAGATGCATTTATTCACAGACACCTATTTGTGTTGTCGTTGTACTTGATTGCCAGAGCGGATCTCAGCTTTGAAATTTCGTGTCAGTACAATGAGGTAACTAAGTACTATCTTCTTAACCGCAGGATTTACGGTTTGCCGCATCCTAAACTAAACCGGGCTCAGGCACTTACATTACGCTTACTGCAGACTGGCACTTATCCTTGCCCGCGGAGGCTCCACATGTTTTATCCTGAGACGTATACGGAGCCTTATTGCATGGACTGTGGTGATTTAGCCACACTGGAACACATGCTCTGGTCTTGCGAGCGAATTGAAGATCCGGCTATCAAGGACGCGTCCAGGTGGGAGGCTGCACTTCGCAGTCCGAACCTGGACGATCAATTCTGGGCTGTCCAGCAAGCTCACGACGTGGCTGTGAGGCTTGGCCTTTCGGTCCCCACGTGGGAGCGGCCCGCTTAGTGGTTCATTTATCACTATTTGCAGGACCAAATAAAGTTTTCCCTCCTCCTCCTCCTTTAAGCAGGTGCATTGGCCCTTCTCACGCCCGATTCTTGGCCAATCCCCCAAGTGGGTATGTGCCATGTCAGCGGCCAGGCAGCGCGCGCCCATCTCCACCCGTTGCCAAGGAAGACGAGGAGATTCCTGGCCAATCCCCCACGTGGGTATGTGCCATGTCAGCGGCCAGGCTGCGCGCGCCCATCTCCACGTGCGCGGACATCGCCGGTGGACGCAGGTTCAGGGTCGCTTAAGAAGTGCATTGCACTTAAGAGTCTTAGGCGAATTAAAGATTATACTGTCGGTGATGCGACAGAAAGATGAGCCAAGACACGTCCGAATGCTATGCCGTGCACCCAAAAACTGGGGACCCGTTTAATTCCACGCTCGTGGCGTTCGTGGCTGCTTGAGCACCGACGGCGCGTGACCCGCACTCATTGCACGACGCTCAGCCCCAGCGCCATCGTTCTTGCAGCGCCCGGCTGCGGAAGCAGACGACGTGAGCCGCTGGAGCGCCGCCACAGTAGTATTAGTCGTGTACCCGCAAGAGTCGACAAAACCATCTCGGGCATTTTTATTTTCTCAGTGGTCCGGAATATTAGTTAATAGCACATTTTTAAGCACCACGAGTTTGATGAAGGGGACAGAGGGCGCTGTGGTACGTAGTGCGAGATGTGGCATCGCAGCGGGGACGACAGCCTGAAGCCCACGTCGCGCGATCATCGTCAGATCTTTCCAACACGCACCATAGCCGGTTTTATGAGGCTGGCTGCTGGTTATAGAATGTCGCACGATCACGTCGGTATTGTATTTAGCAGTCGCCCGAACTGAAGGCCGACCCGACGGTTTTTTTTGTTTGCTTCAACTACCCCCTTCTTTAAGCCACAGTCTTAAAGAGGAGTGCCAAAGCGCCGCCTAGTGGCGTCAGATATCTGACGGGCACCTCGTAAGCCAGGCGTCAGCACATCCTTAAAATACGAAACGTTTGTTTCAGAAACACTCGCGACACGACAAGGAAGCTACTTCCCGGCTGCCAGCTGGCAATCGAAAATCTTCGTATGAGCTTCTATGAGCTCCTTAGATCTATGAGCTTCTGCTTACATGTGTCTCAGCTCTTGATTTGACCTTTGTGTCTCTGGAAGCAGTCTTTCACCTTGCATTTCAGATAGACGATGTTTGCGACCTAGCGTCGGGTCCTATCAGCTGTGGCCGATGAAAACCGCGTACACTTTGCAGGCTATAATAAAAAATCTGTCACTAAAGCGCCTCCGATGTTTCTCCTGCTTTTTCAGACATTCCTGTACCATGCAACGAACGTTGGACAAACCTTAAGCCCGTGCGCCGCCTTCGAGCGTAACGAAGATCGCTTTCCGTTTCCGCCAGCGTAGAAGGCTCTAATCTAGTTTGGTTCACCACTTATGTTCCTTTTGCGGGAATGCATATGGCAATGTTCTCCGTATGAGGGAAAGAAGCACTGTTTGCGTCATATCCCCTGTTGTTTCGAGCAAACAAGGTTGTAACTGTCAGGCTAAGCTTAACAGCGTAAATATAATGAGGCGCACCTCCGTGGAACGATGATGCTGGATGAACGCGAAGCTTTCCCGTTGTGGACTCTTTGGTTGGCCAATCACCCAAGCGGGTTTGCGCTACTCTTGAGGTGCGCACCACTTTTCTAGAATACCCACAACCACTTCTGGGTGGGTACTCCGTGGGCCTAAGTTTTGGGTTCGCGGTGTACGGCGCAAAACGGTACCTGTTGCTTGGGCTTGGCTTCCACTATGTCGAAATGAAGCATTCGCGCAAACTGCCGGCTGTATAACGCAAGGGTCCCTGGTTCGATTCCTGCCACGGGAAGCGTTTTTTTTTCTTTCGCTTCACCTACGATCATTCATCATCGCCGTCAGAGAAAGTTCGCTTTCCTGCAGGGCGGACAATGGCATCAGTGAGGACAATAAAGCCTCGGTTAAAAATTATTAAATGAAGATTTTTATCAGGACGAAGATTGCACGTTCAGATAAATAAATAAATAAAAAAAATAAAAAATAAATATATAAAACAGGCGCGTCTCACGGTCTGACGGCCCCTGGTTCTCCAGTGGTGGTTCTGCTTCATCGTCGCCTTTAGTGTCCTCGTCGACACCTGCGCGAAAGCATTTCTGTAAGATAGGCTTATCATCGCAGACTGGATTGCAGCAGCGGAACTTAAATGCGTAGTGCAGCAAAAAAATTAATGTAAATGAAAGCTCAGTGTCGTTGCTCTACTGCGGACAAGGAACTCCAGCGAAGCTGTATAGGTGGATAATTTTTTTGTTATTTATGCTGGCTTCCCATATCGTTCGGAGAACGACACGTGCCTGATACTTCACTAGAATCAAATTTATGTTTGACAAATTCTCGTAGTGATAATTCCGATACGGCTAAAGCTACACCGTCTTCTGTACCTTCAACCATATACACGAGCAACTCATGGAAAGAAGACAAGAATAATAAAACGTTTCCTACTTCACTGACAAATATCAATGACATGCGAATGAAACTCGGTGTAATGACACAGAAGCCTTCGCGGCCAAGTTTACTGCATTTCGTTCCAAGGTAGTTATCTTAGATTGAAAGCTATTTAGGATTTCGCCCTACCTCTCAGGCGAGCGTTTGCGATTCTTGGCCGACACGGCCCCTTGACGCACGCAGTTTAGGCCAGAACCTAATACAAGGCAGCGTCGCTGTAAATACTCAGTGCCACTCCGCTCTGTAAAAGTGCATGTCCAGTGGAGCTGTAAGTGGGCTATCGCTCGGCCCCAAACCTCTACTCAAAGTGCTCAGTCGCCCCGTGGAAGCGTTCATTGAGTTGTTGCTGAAGATCGTCTGCTTAGGATAGTCGTTTTATCAAACCATATTCTCTGTTACACTCACAGGTGCAGCGTATGAAGAGGAACTGATTCCCGCTTTTAACAAAAAATTGGTGAAAATGAAACCAAAGTTTTTCTTGAAGGACTTTGTTAAATAATAGTTTACGCTAATTTAACCTTTGTATTTTGTTCCGCTAGAAATGAAATATGGCAAAAATAAAATCAACAAACATATAAGGATGGTTTCGAACGCGCCGTATGGCTGATAGTATGGCTATACAAAATTTTCGGCTCTAGAGAATTTACCGAAACGTTTATATACTTCAGAGAGCCGGAATTTCAGGGGCGCGGTTTCCAACAATCCCACGCGTTCTTCGTATGATCTAGTGGGGTGCGCGCATTTTCTAGACGCACCAAATAAACCACTGTACCGTTCCCCGCAGAAATAAACAGAGCATGGAATCGGTGGCCGAATTGCATCATGGCGCTGCCTAGGAACGGCGAGAGGAAGCAATTAGCGTCGTGGCGGGAATGCGAGCGCACTGCACCCACCGCCTCATCTGACAAGTTTATATGCCGCTCTGTGGCCCTATTCTCGACTTCACAAATTACAAGGCAATACGCCATTTTTTGGCGTAAGCATAACGTAAGCAATCAGTGATGTGATGCAAGCATAGCTCTGACAAAATGCAGTGTAACTTGACGCTCACTCATAAAGTTCACAACCAAGGTATCAAATACTGCGCATTAAACATACAAAAACATTTGGCATATACTGTAAAAATTACACGGTAGCTGAGGCTGGCAAGAGAAACACATTTCCGCAGGTCAAAATTATCATCAACACAACAACGCTATCGAGTAACGTTGATCCAAAAGCGAGCGAAAGGAGGATATCTAGTTTAAGAACATCAGGTGTTTTTTATCGTATCTATTTATTTCTTTCAATCACTTTTAGTAACATAGTTGGGTTCTCTGCATCAATGCAAGCTTTGTTGCTCTATCACCTTCCCGGCCGCCACCGCCACCACGCCATCGTCTGCTGCTATGTTAGAAATGTATGGCGTGATGACAGAAAAAGATGCGGTTTCGACCATCGCTTGTGTCATGCATAAGAGCAACGAAGCGCTAAACCTGATAACGGTGCAGTGTACCGATGTTGCCGATTCACTCCTTCTTCAAGCTAATCTTAAAAGAGCTCTGCAATAAACAAAATAGTGGCTTTTCTTCTTTTCTTTGTTATTTTTCTCTAGAGTTCGATCAGGTAAACCAGCAGCTTAGTAGGGGGAGCGTGGACAAATACCATGCATTGCGTTCTCTTTCTCGTGAAGAGGCTTCTACTGCCCTCTTATGTTGGGGTTACACCAAACCAATAATTTTTATTTTATGCCAAACATAAAAGCAAAATACTGCACTTTATTTGTATGCTCCGTGATTGTTGACTTGGAAACAGTCGAAACTACTATTTTTTTTCTGAATAAAACATGCTTTAGACCGCGTGTCATGCGAAACTGAGCCTGCTGCAAATTCGATACATTTCGCGGCGCCGAAGGCGGGGAGCGTTTTTGCCCTATTTCGCAGCAAAAGCAGCCTGCATTTTCAAGCTATTACGTAACATTACATCACTTTTATGCAGGCTGGAGTTGGCAATGTGTGACGTCAGCTTTCCCGCCAACTATTTAAATTACGTCACGCCTTCTCAGCCAATCAGAGAGAGGGCGTGTATTAGAAGCACTATTCTTGTTGAATAGGGAAGACAGGCTTACGTTGTAACGACCGGTACATTTAGTCTGGTTTTTTGTTGGCGGCAGAGAATTACGCACGTTCAGTAAAGAAAAATAAAGCAAATTTTAGAACTAGTGCCCCTAAACGTCATGAAACGTCGAAATGACGAAAACGCACACCACCGCTTTGTCAACTGGAAGCACGTTACAAAACTGAAAGCCAATCAGAAAAACCTTCAGGCAAATTTCCAGTTTTCCTGGGAATTTGTACAGTCGAGAATAGAGCCCCTGTTGGGAAGTCTGACTGGTCGTGCAAGTTCTCAAAAGGCAGCCTTCGGCTAAACCATGGCACTGGTTACAATGCCGCCCGCAGCCGTCAGCAGCCACCGGAATCCGCCGCTTTTAAGTTCGAGAAGCCCACGCGCTGAAAACGTGCCTTTTTGCTAGCAATAAACTTCAGCAATCGATACCCTGGTCATTGGCGGCGCCTTATTTTCTCCCTAACAGGGTTTCTCCGTAGCTGCCCGTGATATATCATACGATTAAACCGACAAGGTACTGTTGCTGCAGAATATACCAAGCAGCATTCCAAAGCTAGATATCTGGAGGTTTATCATTCTTTGACAAATATTCCCGCTTCCGTTATGGTCCTTTAGTCCAGGGTCTCCCCGTTTGCGCTTAAGTAACTGCTCTAACTCATTGTTGCAACAGTATTCCGACAAAATGTTAATAATGGACGGGGGTGCCTGAGAAAATTTTGCATGACACGCGGGCAATACTATAAGGTCGGTTACAGGAACACCGTCAGTGGTGGCGCTATATTTAGCGCGCAGCAAGGTACCTTTTTGAAGCGCGCTACTTGGTCGAACACCCAAAAAAGCACCGGACGTGCTCGGCGCTGACAACTGCAAGCGGCAACCTAACCAGCGCCACTGCAAAACTACGTTGTTTTTTTAAACGCGCAGTCAGACAGTCACGCACAGTCCCTAGTCACTAATGTAGTTTTGCAGTGGTTGTGACCCACCTTATTTACCAGTTTGCTTGGCCGATTCAACAGCGATTGTTATCAGAATTGAAGGGAATGTCACCATAATCGGAGCGACAAAGTATAGAAAACTAACCTGAAATTGGGCCACAGATTAACGAGCTTCCCGGCGGGGTAGAGGGGAAGCCTTGTGTTCATTACCGCACAAGGGCGCGAAATATTTCCTGTGGTTAAAGCAGCTTAGGAATCTCAAGCAGCGGTTCTGCCCCCATTGGTGCTCCATAATTCCGCTTGCGTAAACAAGCAAGATTACGTAGCTGTTCAGTTCTTCCTCACCTTCAATGACGGTAGCGGTTAGCACTACGGCAATCGCAGAGATGACCATGGCCACGCAGAACACGCCTACTAGGAGAATGGTCTTTTTGCGAGATTCCCTGCAAATTTGCCGTTGTAGAGTGTTATCATACATCCCACCCCTTCTGCGGATTTAGCGCGACACAAACAATGAAATCATGGCCTATGTGGTCTGACAAAAACGCGGGCCGATTAGTCCTGCAAAAAGTCGCGAGAAACTCCAAGACTTTGACATGTCGTTGTTACAATTCCCATGAACTAGACTGTCCGTTAGCTTCATTCCGTGTGCTAAATTGAGGGATCACTGCTTATCGCTCCAAACGTCCGGTTATTAGCAAGATAATGTATTGTCAATAGCCTTGAGAAAGACGAACCCATAATCCTTTGCTATGTTTTGTAGAGGCCGCTTAGGACGTAATAATAAAAGACCGTAATCATTTTATGGAGACAAGATCCTCGATTGAAGAGAGGTGACTCAGCCATCGATCACATCCATGTCATCAAACAGAGAATAGTAAAACCCGCGAAGAGTAAGCAACTTCTTCAGAACTGGTTTATAGACTCGTAAAGACGATTTCACCCAATAGGCACCACACAACACTTTCTCCTCACTCACTCACACTTGGCGCGTTCGCACTCCCAAAATGTTGCGGTACGTCACACTCACGTGGCGAACGAACCATACCTTACACTAAGCTTTCTCCGTCACACTTGGCGCGTGTGCATTGCACGCTGAAACTAGGACTGTGTCCTCACATCACCAGTGCGTGCTACTGCGAGGTGAAAGACCCAGACGTTCCTTCCCCTCTTGCTTATAACTCCTCTCCGACCCTTTTTCTTTGCACATGCGCACTGGTTACTTCGGCGAGATCTCTGTAGAGGCGGGGTGAGTGTTTCGTCGAGACATATACGAATATGTCCAAAATACGGCAGCATGGTCCCCCCATTTTCAACAACTTCCCTCCGAAAGACACACTTCTATTAGTTCAGCATAGCGTTCCGAGAAGAGTAATAATGCGCAGCATTATTTGCCGAATACCCTCACAGCCAGGACCGTGTCACGCCACACATTCGCACAAAAAAAGCTGAACTGGCGGAAGGAACACATTCAATCGGTGTAATAGGGTAAACCGAAATAATAAGGCTACCAGAATTTTGAAAAGCCAAGAGCTATGAAATATAGAAGAAAGGCTTACAAGGATAGTCTGCTGAACTAAAAGGAAAGCGTCCTACACATCTCCCCCCCCCCCCCCAAACCGAACACCAAACGAAAAGTGCTCAAAATACGAAAACAGATAGGAAAAAATACAGAAAATTTTTTATTAATGGATGAAATTTATGCCCGTTGTCTAGAGTGAGTTCTTTACAGAAAATTCGTATTGTATTTTTCTGAATTCCGTCCGACAAATTTCCTCAATTTACGATGCATATAATAATTACAAGTGTTACTTCAGGCAGATCAAACTGCATTTTCGTGTAAGTGGTCTTACACGGTGTTACACGGTTTGCCATTATCTCTACTTTTTCTACTTTTCGTATTTCTTGGTTATTCGATATTCTGTGTGACCAAATATCTCTATTTAGGCTCTTTTAACGATTACAGGTTGAACTGCCACGAAATAAGCGTTTTTGTGGAAATTGTTGGCTTTGGACAGTTCGCCACTTTTCGCTGCTTCTCTCTTTTCTTTATTTCGTGGTTCTACAAACCTTGGTTCGACGAATGACCTTCATGTATGCTATTATGACAATTAGAGGTGGAGATTTTGCCAAATCTGTATTTTTGTAGTAATGCAGCCTGTTACATGGTCCGCCACTTTCCAGTAGTTTTTCCTATTTCTTGCTTTTTCAAAATTCTCTTTGAGCAATTATCTCTATTTACACTACTGTAACGATTACAGGTGAAACTTTTGCCAAAACTGCATTTTTGTGGAAACGCAGGGTAGCTATAAACTTTTCCCTTTTTTCTATTTTGCATATTTCTGTTCGAAAAATGATCTTTGTTCGCGGTATTATAATGTTTGCACCTGGAAGTTCCTCGAGATCTGTATTTTGTGAAAATGCACTGCGTAACACGGTTCCCTTATTTTGGATATTTTCTGTTTCTAATTTTTTTTCTTAGTGCTGTTCTAACAATTTTCTCTGTGGTACTTCCTCCAGATTTCAATTTTGGGAAAATGCAGTTCGTTACACCGTTCACTTCTTTTTGCTATTTTTTCTTTTCTTCTTTTTTTTGTTTTTTAAAGTGCTGTTTGAACAATTATCTTCATTCACGCTACGGTGAAAGCCCGATTATGCGACTTTCAAGGGACCCCGAAAAAGCGTCGTATGACCGGGGTGTCTTACGACCGGGGTGCGTATAAATGCCGGCCTAGTAGACGTTGTCATGCGACAGGAGGGCGGTGAACTTATTTAAACTACTATAGTTAGCACGTTCTCGCCTAATTTGTGAACCTTTTTTCGGAAATTTCAATGTAAACAAAAACAACGCCCATGTTGTGCCCCCCCCCCCCCTCATGCGGCCCAGCTAGCCGGGCTAGCCAAGCGTCGCGCACTACGCGACATGCCGTCCCGCCCTATTTATAGCCCGCCAGCCCCAGGTCTTGCTCGTGCGAAATAAAGCAAACGTGGTCGACCAAATCGAAAGGGAAAAGGCGAAGGCGATACTGCGAAGGCCAAGCGAAACGAACGATAGTACAAGGCGGAACTTGAAAAAAAATGACATTCCGGTACATGGTGGAAGCAGCCTTTGTACGCTCCCGTGCCGCCGCAATTGGGTGATAGTGCTCAACACATAGCTGTGCTCGGTTCCCGTAAGATCCAGCTACGCGAAATCAATAACTTGATTAAACCTTTGCGAGTTAACCGCGTAGCGGCGAAAATTATAGCCCAGTCTTGCTATAGTGACTTGCTGCGGCGGCCAGCGATTGACCCAAAATGGAGGTGCCAACGTAGACGTGTCTCCACCATTGAGGCGGACGGGCGTGAATTGAGGCACTCTACCAAAGAAAGGAGCGAGAAATGCAGCTTTAAAAAACGCCGATAAGCCGAGAGCAGAGATATAGGCAGAGAGAACACCGTGAAGGGAGAAACTTGGATCGAGAGAGCGCGGAAAGCGGGTGTTCGATCATCGCCATGGGTGTCATGTGTCATGGCACCCCCCTGAGAGGGGATGCAGTTAATCCCCCTAAAAAAGGGAAACAAAACAACAAAGAAACAAAAATCTGAAGTGCAGGCCAGCAGTGCACCAATGAGAGAACGCCAGAGCCTAAACCGCGAGGAATCATGGTTAACTATGGCAGCGCGCTGGTCAGCCAATTAGAGAACGTCGCACAGGAGACCAGTGGCGTGATGACCATATATGGACATGGAAAAGGCAAGGAGCCAATGAGAGTGCGCCACGAGAGAGCCCAGATGGGATAAAAGCGGGGCGCACCAAGAGGAGTGGAGGCAAGAAACCAGGAGATGGTAGGAGCACGTGCGCTTCAAGGAACGAGGCAGGGGGACGCGGCCGGGCCATCGACCTTGCCATCCGAGCCTAGGTGGGAGCGGGTCGACTTCGCATGGACACCGTCATCCTAGGCACACCACGAAACTGTCTCTACGTGGCCCCAGCAGCGGCGGTCGGACACCTGCGGCCAACGTCCACGCTTCGTCGATCTTCGTCTCGACGGCGCCGAAAGACTACGTTCGTGCCGAGACATAACTGGGACCTCCAGCGGCAGTGGCTACCAGGGGGTAGCCACCGGGGAAGCACGCCGCCCAAGGAATGACCGCGAGCGTCGAACGCCGGCATCAAAGACCTCTAGCGGCAGCAGCTACGAGGGGGTAGCCACCAAGGAAACCAGTCAGGACGCGCGGAGCTCACGCCATCCAAGGAGTGGCACGCGCATCGAACGCCGGCACCGAACCGAGACGAGGACGGCTACTACCGAGTCGCGGCCACGCAAAGGTGCGACTCGTCAGCACTGACGACCGGGGTAGGCCAGTCCAATATGGACGCATTCACAGGACGCAACTAGGAGGTTGTGGTGGTAGACAGACCACTTAGGACGTGACAAAATCAGCTGATTTCAACCAGTTCTGTAGACCCTTATTGTAGAGGCGTTTGTGCTTTGCTTTGAATTGTGTTTTGGGATTTTTAGTAAGGGGTTGAATGGTTAGCGGGTTTTGTGCAATTTTCTTGAGTGGTTTGCTTAGGGGTTTCCAAGTGTGCACAAAATGTCTGTTTTGTTGAACACGTCAACGCCTTTCCTGCGTCCATCTCTCTTTGAGCTGGTAAAGACAACCTCACCATCCGTTCACGTGGAAGTGGGTTTGTGTCGAATGTGTTTTCGGGTTTGTCTGCGGCACGATGGGAGTTTCGAATTCGCGGTCCGCCTGCCACACGAACTTCTACTTCTCGTGGTTCGCGCGTTGGCGTACTCCTGTCAGGTGGGGCCGTCACAAATTTACTCCTGCACGCGAGTACCCGCCTGCTGGATTGCATCTGTTCAACAAGTGGTCTTGGCCGCCTACGGACCTTTGCCCATCAAGCAGTGCCAAACGGGGGTTAAGAATAAAGAAGGTCGGGACGAGGCGGCGGAGCGCTGTAAAATATTTGAAAAATACCGGTTTATCCGCGCCAGGATCCGTCGTATGAAGCGGACAGCGTGCACCCGGCCGTCGTATCATCGGGGTTTAAATGTATTTTTTCTACGGGGAGTTTGCCGGGACCGCGGCCATCCTTCTTACGAAGCGGGTCGTCGTAAGTCCGGGGGGCGCAAGAGCGGGGTTCCAATTTATTATAACGATAACAGCGGGAACTTATTCAAGATCTGCTATTTTATGAAAATGCAGTGCGTTACACGGTTCGCTTCTTTTCGCTGTCTTTTTTTTTTCTTTTTCAAAGTGGTGTTCGAACAATTATGTTTATTCACGCTATTATAATGATTACAACTGGAACTTCCTCGATATCTGCTATTTTCTGAAAACGCAGTGCGTTACATGGTTTGCTTTTTTTTCGAATTTTTTTCTTTTCCTTTTTTTCGTTTTTAAAAATTCTGTTTGACCAATTATCTCCAGTTACGCAAATATAACGATTACAGGAACTTCCGCCAAATCTGCCTTTTTGTGGAAAAGCTGAGCGCCGGAGGGTCCTGGCTGTGAGGGTAATCGGCAAATATCCTACTCATTAATGGCGAAAGCGTACCAACCATGCACTGGTCCTTGTATCTGCAGAAGAATGCATTATTGGCAAAGTGAAGGCATCTACTTATTCGTTAAAACTGTACAAATTTGTTTCATTGGCTAAAATAAACAAAAGGGAATGTTCAAAAATTGCTGCCAATTACTCTATTCGGTAATGCGAAATTTTTTGCGCTTGGCGAACTGAAGTCTTCCCGTTCAGGGCGCATAGCTGCTTCCTCTCAGAAAGTGAACGCACGGAGGTTATCTCGCAGCGTGTTGGCGCCACCGAGCATGTTGTAAGTCATGTTTGCACTACCGGCGCAAATGTCACGTGGTTAGGATGAGCGTAGCAACCAGAAGAATGTGGAAACACCGATGTACAGTTCCGTCCACTTTAGGTGCCAACACGGCGCAGCGTGGCCGCGCTCCGTGGAGCGCCAGTGCACAACACTCGCTTGTATATTCAACACCGCTTGTATATGCAGATAGCAAACTTGAGGTATTGTCTCAGCATAAAATTCTTGGCGTCATTTTTTCTGCTCACCTTAGTTGGGATGCTCACGTAGACAGCATATGTAAAAAACTTTCTGCCACGACTGGAGCACCGTCTCGCTGTCGTGCGCTGCTCCCAAGAAGGGTGAAACTGAACATATACTACGCGCTTTTTGCATCGCATATCAATTATTGTAGTTTAATTTAGGCTACCACAACGAAAACAAGCATCATAAAAGTATTACTGCTGCAAAAAAAGTTCACCCGTTTAATCGCGAACGCGTCTTATCTGTGCCCAACAGAAAATTTATTTCCCATGCACAACATTGTGAAAGTGGACCACCTGTATGATAATCAAATTTCGCGCTCCTTTTCACTTTCTTCCCCCCAGTACAGAGACTATATTACTCACGTGGCTTCTTTGCGACAAAGCGAAAACTTGGCTAGCACCCGCAGTTCTGATCCTTGGTTCCCCCCGCATTTCCGAACCAATTATAAATTACAATCTGTAAAACACAATCTCCCCTCCCTTCTAAACAGCTATAAGCACACGGCAAACATTAATTTTCGGGAATTGCGAAAATATTTTGTGACCTTGTAGACAAATTTGTAATCATCATGAAAGTTGCAGACCTTGTTTTCGTTTTTTGCTCACTGCAAGTTGTAAATGTTTGTGCTGCTTGTTTTTATTCCTTGTCTGTAATGTTCTGCTGTTTGGGATTGATTTTGTATAATTTACATCCGAAAGCAAATCCTGCCTACTAATGTATGTAACCTGCCATTGAATTTCAAGACGGCTTTATCAGATTTAGGATTTTGTTGTTTGCAAATTCCGTATATTGGATGTATGTATATATTCCTCTGTTATGTTATGAGAGCGCGTAGAGCTTTGATGTTGTCGGTCGTTATTGCCATGTAACGGTTTGCTGGGCCTCGTCAAGCTGCTATTGCAGCTTTATGGTAAATAAAAGAAGGCTACTTGTCCCCACAAAAAAAAACGCCGCGGCGGCGCATCGAGGCTAAGCGGCGCAGACGCATAGGAGCTTGTAGGCGGGGCTTCGTGTCGTCTGCTGGCGCGGGAGAGCGCCGTGCTTGCTTTCCTGGGGAGCAAGCATGCTTGTAGGCTTGCCCGGCATGCTTGTAGCGTCTTAGCACGCCGCAACCGCGTTGCGGGAAAGCTTATTTCTCTCACTGCGCCGCGTTCTGTACTTTCTGCGTACAACCTGAGCGCTTCCTCTTTTCAGGTACGCGATCCCAGTTAAATGCATGTATTGTTGAAGGCATTTCAGTAATGGTTTGTCTGGGTTTATGGGGTTTCACGCCGCAAAACGACTCTTGCTTCGAAGACGGTTTAGAGAAGGGCTCCGGAACCACCTGAGGCTCTTTACCGTGCACTTTTACCATGCAGCAAACGCGCGTTCTTCAATTTAGCCTCTTTGGAAAAGCGGTACCTGCTACTTGGATCGAAAATGGGTCTCCCAGCATACATCCCAGCACCCTAACCATCGAGCCACTGTGGCGGTCCAGGTCATTTCCTTTGGGTTTCTCAGGGCTTCCCCGCACCCTAAAAGTAAAGAGGGTCAAAGAACAAAGCTTTTTTTTCTGTGTGCTCTCCTAAGCAGATGATCGTATGACCTGACATGCCAGCACGCTCGCTTTTAAGTGCGAATGCACTTTATAAGCGACCCCAAACCATCCACCGCCGGCGGCGGCGGCGGCGGCGGCGGCGTCGGCGGCGTCCGCAGTGCTCCTCTATATTTAAAAAAGAAACAGCATCCGGCGCCAGGTTTCGATCCGAGGACTTTGCGGCCGCAGCGCGACGCGGTACCGACTAAGCCACGGAAGCCACGCTGATATCAGTGTGAGTAACGCGCCTTATATCTTTAACGCATTCAAACTACGTCGTCAGCGGCGTGCGTTGGCGACTCAGCGGCGTTATAGCGGCTTGATAACTGCGTGGTGTACACGTGATACTACAAACCCGATGGAAGAGATGGAAGAGAAGGCGGCGAGGCGGTGGGCTGCGGGGGCCGAGCGCAAGCGCCGCAAGCGGGCCGACAACCGTGCATTCGCACTTTCACATTCTCCCCCTCGGGGAAATGCGGGGGGAATTTTTTTAACAGCGGAGCTGTTGTTACGGGCCGCAAGTTTGCCGTTGCAGAAAAAAAAAATTGGCCGCGTATCTGCTCCTTTCGTTGCAAATGACGTCAAAAGACGATAGTCTTTATCGGCTTTTGCGAAGTAAATGCCTCCCTTCGCTATAACCGCTCACCTCTCATGTTGTTCCTCTTGCGTCGCGCTCCTCCCAAGGTAAAGACGCCAAATGTTTGGTTAAATCATTTTAAATTTCCCGCGTTCCACTGCTCCAAACCGGGTGTCTCGATGCGAACGCTGCCGTACGGCGAAGACGCGCGTTAATCGAGGCACCCTACTTCAACGTTTATAGAAGCGCGTTTCCCTACTCCACGTGCGTTGCAAGCAGAACGTGGAAACTATCTAGTGGAACCTTGCGTAACTGTTGCCGGTTGGTTTCTTAAAATGGCGCCAGAAGCTATAGTGGCGCGGGCGACAGCAGGCGACGGCGGAGTGAATTTTTTTTCTGAAGTTGAAGAAGTATTTAATTTCGCAAAAGTAAAGCATGTTTGAATTTTTATAAAGGAACACTGCAAATATCACTTCTGTATTGATTTGTTGTCTCATATTTGCGTAATGTCTTGTTCTTTTTCAACAATGTTGACAAGTATGAACATTACACCGGACCAAGACGGGTAGATTTAGCTGTGACTATATAAGACTATTGCGCAGGCATTGTTTTGCTTTGGCCGGGTGGCTGAATCGAGTCACAGACAGACAGACGGACAGACAGACATACAGATAGACCAAAATTTCTGGGTTTAAGTAGCACAAGAAAGACTATCGTCTTTAAAACAAAATCCCAGCGCTCGTGAGCGCGCGCCTTCGCCGTGACCGCCGAGCGTCCCTTCACCCGCAGTGGCTTTACCAAAAATTAAAAAAAACTGTCAGAAACCGCGAGGAGCAAGAAAGTGCCCGGAGCTTGTGAGTGAGTGGTTCGCGGAGACCGCTGTGTCCCCAAATCGTGCTGCCACTTTAGCAAAAAAAAAAAAACCCAGGGCTGTCGTCAACTGCTACCACGCATCTAAAAAAACTCCAGCGCTAATGCTAAAGATCTAATGCTAAAGAAGAAAAGACAGCCTGCTTGGGATGGGAGAGGTCACCGCGACCGCCGCATTCTTTGGAAGTCATAATGGAGAATTGGAGACATGGCTACGAGCCTGCGAATCCTTTTCGTAGAGATCCTGTCACCACTGCATCGAGTCGATGGCGACGAGATGGTGGAAGGATACAATGCTGAAGATGACTTTCCATCCACCACTCGCAGCGAAGAGGAAGATGACCTCTTTGACGCATATGGCGACGGTTACTAGCATCGCAACTATGCAAGTAAGCAATGATATTAAAACTTAACTGTGTCCGGCAATGCTCACCTACAACAGCTTGCCCATTCAAGTCTTGTGCGTGAGCACAAGCTCCCTCAAATTTTTGTAATCGGAGCGTCATACGCTAAGTCTAGCTCAAAGACGCTCGCAGATTGCTCGATGCGACTTCGAATGTGATCAACGAAATCATGGAAATCGACAACAAATATCGTAAACAGGAAAAGGAATCAGAATACGTTCAGTCCGCAAAGCAAGTGTTTGTTTATACGTAGGGCATTGAAATTGAAAACTTTGAAATTGAAAACCCATTGAACATATTGGTGATTTTTAAGTTCGTGGCGTTTGGCTAGGTGGAGTGTGTGAGGATGGCAACGAAAAGGATGCAGAAGTTGTGGACCGCAAGAACGGGGAAGCTGTTCCACAATTGTGCAGCATGGAACTGGTGACCACAACGTCTTTGCTCACGTAGGCCCATTGCGAGGAAGTACCGGTCGTACTAGAAAAGAGGATACGTAGCACGTGGCAACTAAGAGAACAGCCGTGTCTCCCAATAATTACCAGGTTCGCAACTCAAGCAACGACATATCCACTTCAATGTAGCAGACTAGAGTGAAACCAGCACAGGACTCGGCCGGAGAGCAGGCATCTCGATTGTGCTGGCTGCGTGACCCGCTGGCTAGGAGCCTGCTTGTACCATCTTGACGGTGCGCGATATTCATATATATGACAAAAAGCGCACACACAACGGTACAAAAGTGGTGAGAGGGAAACCCAGCGCCGTCATCAAAATTCCTAGGTGGGAAAATGCAGACACCAATGTGCTGTGTAATACAAGGGCATTCGAAATAATTCCTTGCTGACGAAATTATATGTAGCCCTCGGCAACAGCGTCTCTCAATAAACCAAACTAATCCAGTTCCGAAACGTCTGCAACAACACATGCATTTAACTGGGACCGCGGGCATTAAAAAAGGAAGCGCTCATTAGTGGTACCCAGTAACTGCACGACGCGGCGCAGTGAAAGAAGTGCGCTTTCCTGTAACGCAGTAGCGGCGCGTTAAGACGCTTTAAGCATGCCGAGAGCTGGGCGTGCTTTACTGTAAAGTAAGAAGGGCACGTTCAAGCGCTAGCACACGACACAAAGCCCCGCCTCCAGGCCACTATGCGCCTGTGGCGCTTAGCTTCGATGCACGGCCGCGGCTTGTGCGATGGCGCTCCGCGGAGAGCGACCACGCTGCGCCGTGTTCGCACCACGCGGGCGGCCCTGTACGTGCATAACGCAGTGCGTGGTGGGCTTATGTGACGCCTCCTCGGCATATTGTCCTCCCCCTGAAACTTTCGCAATTCATTTCATCCTCCCCTTTCCTGAGGGTTCATATTCGGTGGCATTTTTGTTCACTCGGTCATCTCGTTGTAGGGCAACCCCGCCGGGCAGAGTGTCGCGCGCCTCCTCGGCATACCACCCTCCTCCTTACACTTTCGCCGCAGTTTCGTCCTCGTTTTCCTTCTCTCTGCGGTGTTTTCTTCGTTCACTCGGTTATAAAGCCCGCGTCGCCCCCAACCCACCGTAACAGACACTGACGGGCTGCGCACTCAAACATCATTATCATTTAGCGTATTTTGCCTCTCAAAACGCAATCTGGTTCCAAAGAATTTCCATTTTATACTAGCCGTAATAAGAATGCTACGCATTGGTAAACAATTTTTGAATAACTGTGGATTTTTTTAATTAGCAGTTGGTTGTAATAATTCTCCCCTTTCGCTCGCGTGAAATATGGACGAAGTACTTACTGGTCATCTGTGGTGGAGAAACATATGACAAATTGTTGGGAACTCACAAAAATTGAAAGCAGGCTTCTATTACACCGTGCACAATTATGGCGCTTAGAAATCGAAGTGGAGGTGCTCCAATTAGGTTTCCGGCAGCTTTTATTAAGATGTATCATGCCGAAGGGGCCATTACTAAGAACTCCAAAAATTATTTTCTACGCAAAAACTATGTATCAAAAAATTTTCGCCATCCCGCCATGCGGAACTGCATGTTCAGCAAAGCTGTTATAAGCCACCACAAATGATGATAGAGAAAGGCATAAAAATCTTGTCATCGTCTCGGTGGGCTTGTCTCGTATGATCGGCTAGAGATACTAGAGAAGGGTGCTGAGTATCGGCACTCTTCTCTCGTTTGTTTTATGCCACCGCAAAGATCATCGTTTAGTTCGCATTGCGCGACATTTGTGTACACTGCGACGATTCATGGGCGCAGCCTTTTTTGTTTATGCCCTTTCGTCGGTCAATTCTGGTAGGCTTACCTTGTCCTTCCTCCTCTGCGGCTGCGCTGACTCCGAATAGGCATCAAAGCTAACGTGTGCAACAGCATTTCACAAGCAGAAGTCTGTACTAAGATGCCACTTTGCTGCATTTGCGGCATCTTCGTTTGTATACCTCAGCCATCACCGCTTTAATCGCCATGTGTAAAACGATCTCCGTGGGCAAAAACGCCGATGTGCCAAGGCCTCAGACGACAAGCGCATGCAGCATGCTGTTAAGGTATCCAGCATAGAGCTCAGAAATCGTTTAAGGGAACCACAATACAAGTATCGAAACCGCATTGTAGATGACAAGGCACCTTCGAACAATGGTACCCCCCCGCCCGCATGTGTTTAGGGTAAAGATTATGTTTTCGATTATCTTTCAAGGCCAGACATGAGTAGTGTCAGCAAATAGAGGAGTTCTTGCCCATGTTTCTCTGCTGCCCATCATCCTACAGCAGAGCGGGCGTAACGGACCTGTAGATAAGCTTCGCAGGAGAGCGTTTGAATTTTGCTACACTTCAGGAAATCCAACTTTCTCTGACGATGATATCATCATCGTCAGAGAAAGTTCGCTTTTATGCAGGGTGTAATTGCATTACTGACACCACCAATGTAGCATTAAAGCTCGATTTGAAAAACAGGTTAAGAATACCGCACGGCAAGCTGCACACTCACACCACATGTCCGGCGAACAGTGCGAGCACGCGAAAATAGAATTCTTAAACCCGCTATTTCGTTAACCGTGGAAAGAGCTAGGGGGAGGGGAAGATCTTGAGGAATAGAGCGAAAAGAGAGGATGGCATGGTACGTTGCAAGGGTGATATTTTCGACGAAATTTGCAGCCGACCTACGAGTAGTGCATCGACTTTTTACTGATATATGCAATTCATAATAATTTCTAAAAAGAAGTTTCAGGAGTCGGCTTTACAGGGGCCTAAAAAAGGTTTCGCAGATACATGGGTATTCACATTTACAAACTATTCCACGTCCAAGTAATCACCTCCTGCAAGAATTTTGTTAAAGTGATCAGTACCAGTGGGGTTATTGCCAACCAAAACAATGCATTGTCGCCCGCGCCGTGATTCTACCTCGTTTCGTCCACCCCCTCGCACCTCGCCAGCATGACTGCCCATGATGCCTCGCTTCTCGGTGACGTCTTGCCAGAACATCCGGTTGCCGGCGTCATATGCTACTGCGGTATTTTCCTCACGGCAGGATCGCAATGGGACGGGCCTGTCTGACTTTGTTCTTTCCATTTGGACGTTTTTTTTTGTTATTTTGCTTACGAATCCTGCACTCCACTCACGGCGGTAAAAGCCGATGGAAGGAATAGGGATTATTACGCTACAACACCACGCCGAAGATCGCGCGAGAAGAGCCCTGCCACCGCGCGTTCGCGACGACGACATGTCTTGGCACATATAGGACCATAACATATGTGAGCGGAGTACTAAAGAATCGCCTCAAAATTTGTTGGAGTGAGCAAGTGCATGCGTACCTAGACGACCTCAATTCATACATTGCTAATTTGGCCGCTCGTCTGCGCCAATGTTGAGCTTAGTCGTCGTCTGGTAACGCCATATATCTTCGTACAAACCAAGTAGTAATATTCCATTCTATTATTCCAATCGTTTCTATACATGTATACCCGCAACAACAAATCAGCCAAATGTTTGTACGGTACGACACAATTTTAATGGGGCATCGTGCCTTAAATTCCTCTCCTGCTGCCCCCCTACCCCCTCATTGCTTTCCGGAAAACTTCTCCGGGATCCTGGGTTTATCAACTAGACAAGTACACCGTACCCGATAATACGAGTGGTTTTGGAACCATAGTGTGATCTTTTGGGCGGCGCCTGCCCCTTTGCACGACCTTGTATTTGGTCGCACAAAATTAATATTCCACTCTCGCTTTTAACGCAAACCTTTCTAACCTCTAGCATCCAACGGTTTCATCGTGGCATGCCGTACACAAAAGTCTAAACCAGGGTAAATGCAGGGTCTAAACCAGCAGCGTTTTCTACAAGCGTTGCTGGTCGCACACAAACGGGCTGTTTGCAACTCCGGGAAACGAATTGTCGCCAAATGAAACCGCCGAAGCGTTGTAAGCCAAAATACAGATCACATTACCGATAGTGTTGAGTTGTAGGAACCTAATGGACCTTTGTATGTTTAGTGCACACTCTAGGAACTAAGATATAGCCGCGTTTGTTACGGCACTGGTGATGTCTGGACGCCGTTTCCCTTTCACGGTCGATTCCCGAAGACAGTTCGCACGACCAGTATTGTTGGCGTCTTCGGTCAGCAAGCCAGTCATACAAGGCGGACTTTCGATCAGCCATGGTCGTACCGCCGTCATCGTCGTCGTGTGACAGAGCGGTCTGCCAACTCGGAAGTCGGCGTCACTGTCGTGTCGCCGTCGTTTCGACCTAGCCAACGCGACTTAACTGGAAGCGTACTAAAGAGCAAAAAAAAAGGTAATGCGGACGAACAAGATAGCGTTGCGCGTGCTGCAGGAGTTAGCCAAAGGCATTGCCACGGCCCGCCGACGCTGAGCAGACGACTCTTCTCTTCGTCGGAAGTGAGAGAAAAAATTGGCCCAGTATCTGCTCCTTTCATTGCAAATGTCGTCAAAAGATGATAGTCTTTGTAGACATTTGCCAAGGAAATGCCCCCCTTTGCTTTCCCGCTCACCTCTCATGCTGTTCCTGTACCGTCGCGCTCATTCCAAGGTAAACAAACTCAAGGTTTGCGCAAGGCGATTGGATGTACCCGCGTTCCACTGCGAAAGGTCGGGTTCCTCGATGCAAGCGCTGCGGTACGGCGGAGACGCGCGTTAATGGGGGCGGCCGACTAGAACGTTTATAGAGCCGCGTGGCCATGCTCCACGTGCGTTCCAAGCAGAACGTGGAACCTAGCTAGTGGAAACTTTCGTTGCTGTTGCCGCGTGAGTTTTCATATGCCGCCAGGAGGCGGCATTTTTCTGCAGTAGATGTAGAATATCATTTGCTATCCAAAAACCAAGCATCCATGAATTTTTAATAAAGAAACGCTGCAAATATCCCTTGTGTAGTAATTTCCTGTCTTATATTTGCGTAATGTCTTGTTCTTGTTCATTAAAGCTGACAAGTATGAACATATTAGACGTTTACATGTGGCTGTGAGTATATAAGACTATTGGGCAATATCAATTTCACTTTGGCCGGTTGGCTGAATCGGGTCACAGACAGACAAACGGACAGACAGACAGACATACAGAGAGACCAAAATTTCTGGGTTTAAGTAACCCAAGATAGATTATCGTCTTTAAAAGCCGTCCAATTGCAAGATTTCTGCTTCGTGATGCGCATGGGAGAATTCGGAGCCTACAAAAACGCAGGAAAAGGTGGGAACGCGGCAACAATCTTTGTAACAAAAGTTTTAGGCACACTTCCAAAGCTTTTTGCGGCGTCCCCACACTTTCCTGCATGTTTTCGGGCTCCGCCATCTTCCGCTGTGTATAAAATCGATTCCGCTATGGTTGGACGGTTCCGCTATGGTTGGACACTCAATTCCGCTATGGTTGGACGCTATGGTTGGACACTCAATTGGACGGCTTTTTTTTTCTCACTTCCGCCAAAGAGAGGCGTCGTCGGCTGAGCGTCGGCGGGTCGTGGCGGCGCCGTTGGTTAATTATCGCTTCCTGCTGTACGCTTTACGCTATCGTGTTCGTTCATATGTATCTTTGTTCTCTTTTAAGACGTCTCTCCTTAAGGCGCGTGTTCATGGCTGACAGGACGATGACACGACGGCGACGCCGACTGTCGAGTTGGCAGACCGCCTTTTGTCTCACGACTCCGACGGCAACACGAACACTTCGGCCGCCCGAAAGTCCGGGTGGTGTGACTGGGTCACTGACGTCTCGCGTGCTGACGTCGTCAGTCAGCGAGCCAGCTACACTCCGATTATTCGGCTGCTTGAGAAGAGAAAACTGCGCCCTGACAACATTTGTGCCGTAACGTATGCGGCTCTGTACTGTTAGTTGCTAGAGTGTAATAAACCTTGTAACTTTTGTGTGTTCACACAGCTCAACAGATGCTATCCGTATTTCGGCTTACGACGCTTCGGCGGTTAGCTTTGACGACAATTCGTTTCGCGGAGTTGCAAACTGCATATTCGTGTGCGACCAGCACGCTTGTAGAAAAGATAAGATCGGTTAAGAGCACAGGAGGAGTTGCGCAATGTTCATTAGGTTATAAGAGATCAATATCGTCCCAAGGTTTTATAGTAACGAGTAAAACAAAAGCACAGCGAGCACTATACCCGCAGTGCGAGATCTCAGTCTTTGCCGAATCAGTGTTGTTGCTCGAGATCAGGTATGGTTCGGGGCTTTATAGAACCTTACAGCGCAACTGTTATTTAACAACTGGTCAGTTTACCTGCCAAGACCCCTTAAAATAAGATAAAGAACATTGGTGAGTCACAAAAGGTAGCTGTCATAGTAGTATACAGGTTATTTCCGCGTAATATTCAGTTATTTTGTGAAGAATGGTTCTAGGCTTGCCCGCCATTGAGAGTCCAGCGTGCCGGACCGAGGATGGCGGTCCGGCACGCTGACCCGCACGCCAGCGCGCTGAGCAAATACTTTGCACAGAGTATTAGTTTGTTCCATGAAGTGCACAAGTTGCAGACGCCCGTTTTGGAATGGTTATCTGTACTAGAAGAACTGTGTACGTTTGATGTATATTTTAAGTTTTTCCATCAGCCGCAGTTCGGCCGACGGTTTTCAATCTATTCGTGACGTGTATTGTGTGTAAAAAAAGTGTATATATATATATATATATATATATATATATATATATATATATATATATATATATATATATATATATATATTGTGCGACGCAGTGCACTGAAGCCTCACGCCCACTCAGTCAACGTCGTGAGTTAAAATCCCGCCCGGGTGGTGCCTTTTCGTATTTATTTCTGCCTTCTAAGTGGCATGGCTTGAGAACGGCGTATTCCCGAATTAGAAGCTAAACTTCTTGAAATAAATCTGAAACTGCCATATCAATCGTCAATGCATTCTTTATGTCACAGAAACTCTTTGTTCAGTTTTGGACTCGATAAGGCATTGTAATTTTAGATAACGAAACACTGATGTGTGCTTTTTTTCTCAAAATTCATGTCTACATAACAAGTAAACATTGTTTGCTCCCATCCACTCAAACATGACACAAGCAAAGCGTGAGTGGTAGGAGGGGATTATATGGCTGCGGCCGGTAAACAAACCTTCCACACATCGCAACTGTCAGCAAGCAGCACGTAAAATTAAACGAACAGTCTTTATAGGGTGTAAAGGGGCTCCAGGCTATCTGGAGAAAACACGAGGGTGGAATAACTGTTTTGTGAAATCATATGCAGTCGTACAAAGCGGCAGCCGCTCGTGGCCCCAAAACTCACAGCACTCTACCGTCACCGCTCGTTATATCAGTTCGAGTGCACTTGTCTAGTAGTTGGTAATCACAGGGTCGCGTAGACGTTTCCCGCAAAGGGGCGGTATGGAAGGGGATATAGAAAAGTCCATGTGGCGTCCCGTGCCACCATTTGGCTGCTTTTAAATGCAGAGCATTTCTTCGCCTCGCCTCTTCCTGCGTCGGATGGCGTCCACAGCTCCGCGCCCGCAGCAGGTGCGCCTCTCCTCCTTCCATCCTCTCTCTCAACAGCAGCTGGCCCGCGCATGCGTCATAGTCAGCCCGTTCGCTCCGTCGCGGTCTCGGCGTAACAGGTGCGTGATAGCAGCGCGGTGGGGCGTGGAAGGGCGCGCGCTGCTTGTGCATGCGCGCTCTCCCCGTACTGCTCTCCCTCTACTGCGCGCGCTGCAAATATAAAGCGGCTAGCGGTCGCTCGTGCTTCAGTCACTGCGTTGCTCCTTCCTTCCTTGGTTGACGCTCGCTCCACCCTAACGCGACTTTACTCTCCTCTGTCTACCCCAAACCAACACCAACGCAACTACGACCCAACTACCCACCCTAACGCGTCTTTACGCGGCGTTAACGACCCCCAATGCTCCGCATTTACTCGTGTTCCCCTCGCGGGAAGGCGCGGGAATTTTTTGTTGTGGTTGTAATTCTTTCGAAACGATCAGAGTAATGGAACGCAATACTACAACTGCCTGTGGACGCGCGTGGATTGCGTGACGACAAGACGACCAATCTCGATGAAGCCGCGAACGAGCCGCCAAGTAAGGAGTATATAAGCCTTCGTGCTTTCGGAACGCATGTAAGTGGTTAACCCTAATAAGTTTTGAGGGGATTGTTTAGTCATTCGCTCCCATGTTTCAGACTCTCATATGTACCAAGACACGTCGTAGCCGCGAACGCGCGGTGGCAAGGTCGTGCTCCTTTCGTGTGACCATTCAGAGTGGTGTTGAAGCGTAAAAGTCCCTATTCCTTCCATCGGTTTTTACAGCCGTGAGCGGAGTGCAGGATTTATAAGCAAACTGATTAAAAATAAAGCCTTTTCACTCACTGTGAAAGCTGTCGGAAGTGCAGAGCAGTGACTTTCAATAATGGGCTGTACTGGCGTTATCCCCTTACTGCTACTACCACATGTTATACAAATTTATCGCCTTCACAGTGCTCGCGCGTCCCCTGCCTGAAACTGCGCCAGCAGGAGTTCTGCTTCTTCGTGCTTTTCTTCCTGCACGTGCCGACGTTGCACTGCCCAATTTCGCGCTTAAAAACCAACCCAACGGGCGTCCTCAACAAAAGGCACGCGGGCGCTGCGAGTTAATTACGTATATTTTTCCTCAAATGTACTATAGTTTTCTTTGCGCTAAACAAAGGGAAAAATGTATGACAAGCCCCAACTTTTCATGAGTTGCGAACGCTTATGACTATATAAACCGCTTGGCTTTCGAAGCCTCTGGGGTACGCCGCGAACAACACCGTTACCCCGCGACGCCGCCTTGGTGCTCTATATACTTGGGTCGAGCGAGCGAGCTAGGACGACAAGGCGAGCGCCTAAAGTTCTCTGCACTTAAAACGTCCAAAGGAAATGCAGAAAGTCAGAGGGACCCGTCCAGAGCGATCCTGCCCTGCAGAATATCGCAGTAGCAGACGATCCTTGCAACCGGATGTTGTTGCTGACGTCACCAAAAAGAGAGGCATCATGGGCATTCGCGCTCGCGCATGGTGAGGAGGAGGCCGAAACGAGGGAGAATAACGGCGCTGGCGAAAATCCGAAGTTTCGAATTGTAATACTTCCACTAATAGTCCTGCCTTTATCAGCGTTATTGATGCAGCTTATTACTAGGAGATGAATTTTTCCGAAAATGCGAACATTCCTATATCGGCAAAACCCCTTTAAAGATCCTTTAAATAGAAAGGATAATTTCAGAAACTGACTGATGGAAAGCGAAAATTCCGCTGATTTGGTACCAACGTCCACTCCAAATGATGTACCCATATTTTCTTCAAATTGTTGAAATACACTTTACCACTCTGGCTTAGCATCCGAAGGAAGCTTCAGTTCTTAATTTTTTTAATACACTACTCAAAGAACAAAAATCTTTAGTTTTTTGACAAATTATTTGTTGTCTCCCATGTACTTTACATATTACAATGGTGTTTGTTGTAATACGCAACATTGGCCGATCGCTACGAGTAAATTGCAGTGCTTGTCACCGGGAACATCAAAGAAGCGGAATCTGGATTTTGACCATATTTGGAGTTTCTAAAGATTCCTCTACGTGCATAATTCGTTTATATACTGTCCAGACAAGCCGAAAACAGCCCTGACGCGTCTTTCCTGCTTGGCGTTACTGTTAAACGGAGCTTTCTTTGAAAAGGTGCAACGAAAGGAAGGGAATACGTTATCTGGATAAGTGGGAAGATGGAAGCGATCAATGCCACCTAGGAACGATCTACCTTTGTTCCTTTCTAACCCTATTTGAGGTTAGAATTGCCGGGTCAGCCTTCATGGGTGACATGGGGAGGGGGGTTTCACTGGCCGCACGTTGTCTCCTTTGGTATAGATGTTCACTGCGTATATACAGATTTGGAAAAAAAGGGCCGTACAACAGTTATCAAATGCGTTAACAGGACTGTGGCGATGGCGCTAGTCGTAATGGAGCTTTAAGAAGCTTCGTGGGCCATTTTGTAGGACAAAATGGGCTCTAAAGGTTGGGAAACAGTATTTAGGAGTCGGATAAGTCCACATTCACAGTGACACTAAAACATAGTTTCATAACTAGCCCTCAAACCCGCTCCGGCGCTCCCCGATGCCCTGCGGTTCATCGAAGGCTACGGCGATAACTGCGTGCGAAAAGGCCAGGAATGCTGAGTGACGCCACATCGTCCGACATGTGTTTCTCCAGGCTGGCGATCTGTAAACCGTGTATACCTTGATCGCCCAATTGCCACCATGGCTTCTTTAGCAATGGCAAAAATCCGGGTTTCTTTATTCTACAGCATTCTCGTACCATGGTCACAGTTTTGTCGTCACTTGAAAACCAGAATGAACTACTCACCTGCTGGTTGGCTGACTTCCTGGTGCGCAATAGAATATTCTGTGGGACGCAATAGAAGAATATCGTTAGGAAGTGTAGCCCTTTTTGTCACTAATTCATTTGCGTATAAAGTAAGTTGAGAAATTTTGAAATATACACCCTTTTTACTGATTGTTAGAAATACGAAAATTTAGTACAGGTGGTTGTGAAATTGTTTTGCAATCTCCAAAAATTTTGTTGTACAGAAAACGTAGTAATCCCAGAATATCAAACAATGAGCACTGCTTGTGGAATAGCTTTTTAAATGTAGAGGCAGATGGCCTCCTTTTCGTAACATTCCATTAACCATAAGCAGTGAAAGAGACCAGGCTGCGGTGGAATCATTGTTTTGCGCAATTATAAGCAGTAGTACAAAGCGGTAGTAGTACTACAAAGCAGTAGTACAAAAATAGGAATATTCATATATCGGGAAAAGCGCTTTAAGGAGCCTTTAAATGAAACGGAGAATTTCAGAAATTACCAGAAGTAAAGCAAAAATTCCGGAGGTTTGGTACGAACGTCCACTCCAAACGATGTACCCATAGATACTTCAAATTGATGAAATACACTTTTCCATTATGGCTTAGCGTCCGAAGAAAGCTTCAGTTTTTACTTTTTGACTACACTACTCCAAGAGCAAAAACCTTTATTTTTTTAAATATTTGTTGTCTCGCAGGTACTTCACATGTCACAATGGGTTTTGTTATGTTACGCAACCCGGAGGATGGCTACTAGGAAATTGCAGTGCCTGTCACCGGGAACATCAAACAGGCGGAATCTGGATTCTGAGCATATTTTCAGTTTCTAGCGATTCCTGTACGTGCACAATTCGTAGATATACTGTCGAGAGAAGCAGAAAACGGCCATACAGAAGCTTTCCTCTTTGGCTTTACAGTTATGCAGAGCTTATCTTGAATAGGTGCAAAGAAATGAAGTTAAGACGATATCTGGATAAGTGTGAAGATGAAAGCGATCAATGCCTGCTGGAATCGATAAAGTTTGTATAACCCCATTCGAGGTTAGAATTGCCATTGCAAGCCTTAAGAGGTGACAAGGGGAGGGGAGTTTTGAGAGGGGTTCCCCTGGCGGCAGTTTGTCACCCCTGGTATACATGGCTACTGGGTACGCGGAAATCGAAAGAAATGCCGTACAACAGTTGTGAAACGTGTGAACAGGAGCTGGCGGTGGGCGCTAGTCAGAAGAGCGCTTTAAGAAGCTTGATGGGTAATTTTTCGGGACTAAGTAGGCTCTGAAGATTGGCACACATTATCTAGGGGTCCGATAAGTCCTAATTCACAGTGACATTCTTAAAATAATTTCACAATTCACCCATAAAGCTTCTCCGGCGCTCCTCTATGCCTTCTAGTTCATAGAAGGCCACGGCGATAACTGCGTCCGAAAAGGCCAACAATTCTGAGTGAAACCACATCGTCCAACCTGGCAGCGCCCAGGCTGCCGCTCTCTAAACCGTGAACAGCTTGCAATGCCATTTTGGCACCATGCCTTGTTTAGCAATGGGAAAAAGCCGGGTTTCTTTATTTTACGGCCTTTTGGTATCATGGTCGCAGTTTTGTCATCACTTGAAAACCAGAATGAACTACTCACCTGATAGTTCACTCATCTCCTGGTGCCCAATATCATGTCCTGTGGGATGCAATAGAAGAATATCGCCAGCAAGTGTAGCACTTTGGTCACTTTATTTCCGTATAAACCAACATGAGAAATTTTGAAATATACACCCTTAGTAACTGATTGTTGGATATACGAAAATTTAGTACAAGGGGTTGTAAATGTTTTTCCAATCTCCAATACCCTCCATTGTAATACCCTCCATTGAGAGCCTTTTGGGGTACTGTGAAATAAATAAATAATAAATAAATAAATTTGTTGTACAAAAAACGTAGTAATCCCAGAATATAAATCAATGAGCACTGCTTGTGGAATAGCTTTTTCAATCTGGAGGGAAACGGCCTACTTTTGAAAACATTCCTCTAGCGATAAGCAGTGAGAAAGAGCAGGCTGGGTTGACCGAAAACAACACAATAAGAATTTAGTATACGGAGTGATTGCACCTGTAACCGAATATCCTTCAGTACAATATGAATTCAATGTACCAAAGCATAGCGCCTGTAACCGAATACTCCTTATAAACTTTCGATTTTAATGGCTGCTCAACCAAGCTCCGTTCGTTTTTTCTGCTTTCACTGAAAAGAACAAAATCTATAACATGCCTTCCGAAAGAAAGTTGAGAGAACCGCGAAAGCTTTCTCACATCAAAAGTCCGCCAAACATGCGTCAAAACCATCGATAAAAGTGTGTTCAACCTTCGCTGTTAGGGCATCCAATTTCTAGCGTAACGTTCAAAGACACAAATCGTCAACCAAGGACGAACCATGCGACTCTTCTTTGCGCCCTAGGTATGCGCATCTGGGAACTATGTAAACGTCTACCAATGAGTCGTCCATAAGAAAAGCGTATGCTATTGTTTTCCTTCATTATGATCGATGCGTGCACTGTCTTAACTAGAACTGTTACTATTGCGCGATTTTCAAGGAACCAAGCCTCACGCGCGCGCTTTGTGTACAGAGGTCTCACAAGAGCTCGTCGGTCGACCAACCGGTCTATGGGGTAATGCATTGGTTCAAACAGCAGAGCTCTTTATTGACAACTGGGTCCGCCCATCGCAGCAGAAAAAAAGACATCAAGCCACAATAAAAAGTATCGGGTTAGTGAGGTGCCGGGGATCAAACCCGAAACATTTACGCTGCGAAACCGGAAACCAAACCACTGCGCCACAGCAGAGGCCGGAGGGGTACGGCGTTAGCAGCGGAGGGTAAGAATAACATGTGCAGAAAATTATACAAAAAAATAAAGCCGTTCCACTCAACGTTAAATCGGACGAAGTGCAGAGCAGTGATTCACCATAATGGGCTGTACTGCGGTTATCTGCTTACTGCTAACACCCCATGCAAATCAAATTTCCCGCCTTCCCAGAGCTCGCGCGCCCCCTGCCTTAAACTGCGCCAGCAGGAGTTCTGTTCTCTTTGTGCTTTTCTCCCCGCACGTGCCGGCGTTGCACTGCCACATTTTGCGCAAGCGCTAGGATTACATTGGATTGGATTGGACTGGATTGGAGTGGATTGGCTTTCCTTGGTTTGGCGTGGCGTTAAGGTGGCTAGAATGGGGAGGTGTGAGTACCGGCGGCGGAAACGTGACTCAACAGCGCATTGATGCCACGGGCGGCGCTGTTGACCAAGGCGCGGTAGGGCGCGGTGAGGCGCGCGGCTGGAATGAGCGCACCGCCGGCATCGCGTCGACTGCATTTCTATCATCAAGGTGAAAACGAATCCGTTGCGGTATCGCGCGCTTTCTGGAAGAGTAAAAGAACGAATATTTATCACTAAAAAAAATTGTCAGCCAATTTCATTACACCCGTGAAATGTAGTTTTATGGGCCCTGTTCGCATTGCAGTTTCAAAAGCGTTTGCGCATTACGTCAAGTGGCTCCGGGTTCAATTAAAAAAAAAAACTTGGGGTTGTATAATATGCACTGGCACCGCCCGGTACACGGGGCTATGCATTTCGTCTCCCTCACCATACAGCCTGCGAACTGTCATTAACTAAAGGCGTCTCGACGGACACTGCAGCGCTTTCTGCTACCCGGCCGTAACAAACCGGTAGCCTGCTCACGTTAGAAATTATAGTAGACATTAAAGCAACACAGCTGAGCTGGTCTCGTCATGAAATCGTTTATTTACAATGAAAAAAAAAACGGTTTATTTGCGGGTGAAGAAGACGCACACTACATTTAGAGGTGGTGAAGAAACACACACAAAAAAAGCATTTCCTTGTGAAAAGAAAACAAAAAGTATGCAGAGGGGAATAGCTATTTGCAGGTGAAGAAACAAAAAGAAGAATGAAGTAGGAAAAAAACTAGGAAAACAAACTAATAACAGGCGATGAAGAAATAAAAATTATTTACAGGTGAAGAGGGAACAAAGTATAGTTACAGGGGAAAAAATAAAAAGTATTAACAGTGGAGCTGTTGTACAAGCCGTAAGTTCGCCGTTGCAGGAAAAAGATACCAAGAAAATGCCGAACCCTCGTGAGCGCGTGCCTCGCGGCGACCACCGAGCGCCTTCGGTACGCGCGCTGGCTTTAAAAATAATTAATAATAATAAATAGCGCTGTCGTCAAGCGCTACCGCCAATGTAAAAATAGATAAAAACTTTATCGCAGTGTCAAACTTAAAAGACCCTGTTGGAAGAGGTCACGTGACCGCCGAATAAGCCATTATGGATAATTGAACACACAGATAGGAGTGTGTCCCTCCTTCCCGAGACGACTTACAGATCCCGCCACCGCTGCATGAGAAGTGAATAGTGGATGTATGCGATGCTGAGGATGACTTTGCATCTATTACTCGCTGCGAAGAAGACGACGACCTCTTCAATGCATATGACGATGAATTACTAGCTCTTACTAGCTCCGCAACTATGCAAATAAAGAATGATAATGAAACTTAACTATGGTCCTGCATGCCCACCTACAAGAGCTTCGCCATTCAAGTACTGTGCGTAAATGCAAGCTTCCCTGAATTTTTTCCACAGGTGAAGAATTAAAAAAAAAAACAAGAAATTGTGAAATTCAGCTTACATCACGGAAGGCTTCACTGCATTCAGTTTCTTGTAATTACCGTGGTGGTTCACACCTTAAGTACAAAGTGTATCCTCGTAATGCAATAAAACCGTACAACAGTTGCCGTCAGGGCAGGAGAATGCCCTGGGCCGGCAATCTGCGGCACATCACCCGTTGACTAGCGAATTTCTACCGCCGCTTTAGCATGCAAACGTGTTACGCATTTAATGCGCGAGTTAGCTTGTTTTCTTCGTTTGCTCCGTATTCTTTGCTGTCGACTGCATCGCTCCAAGAATGGAAGAACGACGCGAGGCAGTCCACAACGCACGACGAAACTGGCCGCGGCAAGGGCAGGGCGAGCGCGGGCAGGACGGTGCGGCCGGCTGCGGCTACCGCGCCTCGACGGGCAGCGCCACATTTTCCCTGGTGTCATCTGGGCGCAGGGGAGTCACGCGCGGCCGAAGAAAGGCGCCGCGGTACTCACACCTCCCCATTCTAGCCACCTTAGTGGCGTGGCGTGGTTTGGATTGGATCGGATTGGTTATGAATTGGATTGGATTCGGAATGAATTCAGATTGGATTTGGATTGGATTCGGATTGAATTTGGATTGGATTTGCATTGGATGAAAAGCAGCAGCAGGCATGATAATCAGCTAATCCTAGAAAACCACGAAATTTAAGAATAACCAGCTGAACCTTAGCTCACGCTACGTATATCCTGGCATAGCCGAGCTAAGCCACTGCTAAGCACCTGCTGTTCACGAGTTTCGAGCGCTTATGACTATATAAACCACTTGGCTTTCGAAGCCTCTGGGTTACGCCGTGGCGAAGGGACAATGACAGGCTACACCGTAACGCCGTCGCCATATGCTTGGTTGCAGACGCGAGCTGAGCTAGGACGACAACGCGAGCGCCTGAAGTGTTCTGCCCTTAAAAAAACACTTCCCGTGGTCGGAATACAAATTGGTGGCCTTGTGTTATAAAATTGGCGTCTGTCCGATTGAGCTGTCACCGTATTCCGGGTGCATAGCAGTTCCTTTGGGTTGTTATAGCGCGGGCGTCGCATTTTGACTTGGCTGCAGGTTCTAGTGCGTGCTAGTGAGGTCCACTTTTGAAAGGTGTGAAAGCGTGCGGAATAAATCATCCTGGCCTGCCAGTCATGGAGAACTTTGAGCCCCAGGTTCGGGAATAAATGTGAACTGCACCAGCCGGATCACCGACAAAGGGAGAGGGGCCGCCTGCGCGGCTCTTCCTCCAGCTGCAAGCGCAAGCTGCGCCACTATTTTTTAACAGGACCTCATCGGTGCCACTAAGAAAGATTTCGCTTTCTAAAGGTTTTAATTTAAAAGGATAGCTTCGTTATTCTACTTTGCTTCGCCAGCAAGATGAAGGCTTTGTCGTTCGTGAATACAGCAATGATCTACTCACCTGATAATTCGCTGTGTACGCCTTCTGTGGGACGGAATAGTAAGAATATTATTAGGAAGTGCAGCACTTTGGTCACTCCACCACCGTATTTTTACAATATATGCACGTAGTGACTGTTGTGGGATAAAACAATTTTACTGCAAACACTTAGTGGAGGGAACTGATTTGCATTCGCAAGCATTTTGTTTCGCGATAATCAAGGAAAGCGTGAAAGTGGGGATAAAAAGAAAAACAATACAATCTGTGTTTTCGTATGCAGGAGTGATATGGACTGCAATAAAGACTTCTTCCTAAATGCTGCGATTGTAATATCTTGCCAACAACGATGCCTTAGTTTTTAGGCTGCTTTTACCATCGTGCAATGGAATGCTCTACAGCACTGTCTTGTGTTGCTCGCCGCAGGAAAGGCCGCTAGGGTTTTACATTACTGCAGGGACAGTAGCCGCATCTGGGCAGAATTTTTTGCGTCTGTTTCTCAACACAGGGGGAGAGAGAAGAGCGCAGAACGAGAGAGTGGGGCGAGTAAGTGGAGTGGGCTGGCTTTGCCACGCTAGCGACAGTGTCAGGCTGACGTGAAGTCGACGCGCGTCTCGCCACCTCGCTCTGAGCCGTCGGCTTTGGAGTTCGCGAGGGCGAAAAATCAGACGCTGACGCATTCTGAAAGATCCAACAATATATTTATGTATAAACACGATAGTCATCCTTGGTCTACTTAAAAGCGGAAAGTTTGGACTGTCTGTTTATGACTCGATTCAGGTACCTAATCAAAGTGAAACGGAGCTTCGCAATAGTCTTATAAACCCACAGCCAAATATAAACATGCGAGTCCGGTGTCAATGTTCATACTTGTCAACATTGTTGAGCAAAAACAAGACATTACGCAAATATAACACAGATAATCAATACATAACTTATATCTAATGTGTTCCTTTACATAAAAATTATGGATGCTTGATTTTTGCGAAATTAAATACATCCACTGTACAAAAAAAATTCACTCCGTCGGCGTCTGTTGCCCGCGGCACTACAGCTTATGGCAGCATTTTTAAAAATTAAGCGGCAACGTTTACGAAGGTTCAACTAGGTTCCACGTTCTGCTTTGAACGCACGCGGAGAAGGGCAACGTTGTGCTATAAACGTTGATGAAGGCGCCTGGATTCACGCGCGTCTTCGCCATACGGCAGCGCTGCCATCGAGGAACCCTGCCTGGAGGAGTGGAACGCAGCAAATTTAAATTGGCGTTAGTAAACCTCTAGCGTATTTACTCTGGGAGTAGAGCTACGGAAGAGGAACAGCATGAGACGTGAGCGGAAATGCAAAGGGAGGCAATTGCTTGGCAAATGACGACGAAAGTCAATGAAAGCAAGCGATGCGCGGCCAATTCTTTTTCGTTCTTTTTAAAAGCTCTCAAAAAATGCCCTGGCATCACTGGCAACCAACATCGAGTTTGCGCCTAGAATCTCGACAGCTAAAAAGAGCGGATAAATTGACGCCGCCATGATTTCACGAGCTAATCAGGCGTAGTGAACAAGGGGGAAAAGGAGAAAAGAAGGCGGTTGTGGTGGGCTTACCATGATGGGGCACATTGACTTCGTAATCTGAAAAAAAATTAAAGACAGGATTTACCTTGCACTAAACATGTCGATACAGCTCAGTGCATTGCACCAAAGTGTCGGCTTTCGGAAAGCAAACAAGGAACTCTTTGGTAGCCGATTATTGAGCCGATCACTTGACGTGCGCCAGAGATCATAATGTGACTCGTATACATTGATGCACTTACCCATGACGCAACCGAATCTGGTGGGAAGGGACAAGCAGGTGCAAATGCGAAGCCTAAGCTTTGTTCCTTGCGTCACTCGTTGTCCCGTCGGCTAAGCCTTTGGGTTCAACCTGAAAAAAATAGGTTATTATAATTGCGCAAAACACGTGGGGCCCGAGCTCTGCCCCACATTCGTCCCCCGCCATGGAATAACATTTCTGTGTCTTGCACGAGCCAGAATTTCCCCCAATGTGACACATTTGGCTGGAATGTCCTGCGAGTGTTATGGACAAGTTACTGAGTGTACCTGTCAGATTACAGTTCAACGCGTACCTTAACCTGGTTTTCCAATGTGGTATTAGGGAAAAATAAGCATTCCAGCATATGCAGAAGGCCAGGGGAAGTTCACTTGAATTTTTAAATAACATAGCTGTAATTTCGGTCGGTGTCCTGTGCAATGAAGTATGCCAATTTTGAGGAGTTGTATTTCAAAAATAAAGTTTGAATATACATTGTTTTAAACTTGAGGACCTAACGGTCACTCACACCCCATTCGGCCCTGGTTTGTCACAAGATTGCTTCTGAGTGACGGAGATTCTTCAGCCTGACGCCAGTTTTCTCGGTGATGTGCGTCGAAAGCACCGGATTGGAAAATTCTAGATTCGATAAGCGCAGGAAAAGAACGTGCAACTAAGAACCACATGAAGATTTCCAAGCAATTCATGAGTGTCCCAAAGACTGCCTGCTGCCCGGCTATGCCCTCACTAAGAGTATCGCCCTACTAGTCCGCGGTCAGCGCTAGCAGCGTCAATAACATGGCAAGGCCACAATTCGTCCAACAAAACCTGGCTCAGAAGCCGTCGGTTGAAGCTGCGTAAAGCTCAATACAAATAGATTGCAAGACAGGTAAAGCTTTGCTCACAAAACGCTTCTACCTGGCCGCGGGTGAAGCCGTTTTGGAAAGTGTAACAAACTCGCTTTCCCATAATGTGGTGCCAAAAAAAATAAGAACCACAAATAGCGACATCAGCGAGGACTGCAATAGATACTAAATACAAGGTTTTAAACCACCTACATAGTAAATTCACAGTTAAAGAAGAAAACGGACCGTTACGAGTGACTGTGCATAGCTAATCCTGTTTATATTTTATTTCCGTGGTGGTAAACTCGGCGCCCCCCGATGAGCTTTCCGGAAAAAACAGTTTTACGGAAAGAAGGCCAGTTTAGTTCCTCGTGCGACTTTAGAGGCAGTCCTTCCGTTGGGGCCCATTTCCCTGCACGGAAAGGAAATTAAAAAGGCCTAGGGAAGGTTACTTTGCCTGATGGCCATTCAAATGCCGGGCTGAAGACGCCCGCAGCTGTAGGTGCACCCAACCAGCGCATAACACCTAGCAATGCACCTGAAGCATTAATCGGGTTGCGTGCTTTCGACAGCTCGCCATCGATTCCTGTGAAGTCGTCGTTATTCGCTCGAAAACGCGAGTAGTAGTTCGACTCAAACTCGACGTTCTAGAACTTATTAGAGCACAGACGTACATAGGCAATCTCCCGCATTGTTTTTAGCGACCGTAGGGCTCTTTGTAAGCTGGTTTTCCCACATCATGTGTTCCCTGCACGTGCTGTTGCTTAACGCACTTGTGATCTCGCGGTGTTGTTTAGGCATCTTGTTACCGGCTATAGGCCCAAAGGCACTCCGTACCCTCCTCCTCACTTTTGGCACCCTCCAGCTCCCTGTTCGCCTCCGGACCCGTCACTGTGACTCCGTACACCGTCTAGTGATATCGCCTGTTGTGCACAGTGAGTAAGAACAGCGTGCCTTTAACGCACCGGTGTGAGCAGAAGTGCAAATGGGCGCGAATGCGGCTGAAGGACACCACCGACGAAGATCGGGCCGCGGAAAAGGCGAGACTTCGACGTGGCTACAATCCCGCTAATCGCACCCCCGGCGGGTCAGCTCGGTTTGAGCGCGACTTTGTGGCCAGCCAATTTGGCGTCGCTAGTCCGGTGTGGAATCGTCTGGGTTCTCCCGGAGACCTCTCACTCCCGTTACCTTGGTGCATTCACCTTCACTGAGAGGAATGCACTCAATGTTTGCATGTGATTTGTACTGACGCTTTTTGTCACCCTCTTTTGCAATGGCAGTTTTCCCCCTTTATAATGAAATAACTCACGTGACCTTGAGAGTGTAAGTTGGAGAAAAATTGGGTGAGGCTCGGCTGGTCAGGTCACGTTTGGTATAGATAAATGGTTTAATGTGACCGCCAACCCATGAAGAAAGAAGGGCCATGAAGAAAGAACATGTTTTCTTCATTGAAATGATTGCCTTGTTGGAATAACATTTTCACCTATTTTCAAGGAAACATCGCGCAAACTTCATGAAAGAGCATTTTTTCCGCACTAGAGTAATCATGCACTACGGACGAGTTTTGTGATTTCATGCGGCAGACAAAATCAAACGCGAACTTGGCGGCAAACATGAGCTCGTTGAAATATACTGCATATTGTTTTTACAGCAATAAGAATTATTGGGTGAATAGGTGAATCTGTTGGCAAACAACACGCTTTGGACCATGCACTCTCCCATACAGAGACCTATCGCGGACAATGCTGTACCCTAGCCGCCGGGCTCACCATCTTGGGGCCCACTGTATGCCACGACACCAGCCAACTGGCAGAAGCGACAGTGCAACCTACGCGACCCTGTTTGTAGAGCCATTTTCGGTGTTTAACCAAACGATTTCCAGGAACTGTAACCAAATATTACTCGTACACGTCCGATCATAATACACACAGCACGGGGGATCCTCCAAAGCCGTGCGACCTGGCTTCGCAATGTAGGAAGCACGACGATAACAATCGTTTTGGCCGGATGCGGTGTAATACAGCTCGTGAAAACTGTACAGAATCAATTTTAAGTAGGTGATTGACAATGGTACAGAATATGCGATGCAAAAGATATATTTGACAGTCTGGATTTATTTGTTAAATTTGTCTTTTATTAACACATAATGGATGACAACTACGGATAGATTCGTAACGGAGGAACAGGGCTAACTTGACGAGACAAAGCGCACACAGCGCTGAGTTATTCGTCGGTCCCTGTATGTTCGCCGATGCATTATTACGAATAAAACATGGCAGTGTCTATTATCAGGGCAACCGTGAGAATTTTCTGACGGAAATTCTCACGGCAGTCACCTCTCATTGAATAAGAATGGTACTCGGAGGTTCCACGTAGTAATTTTTTATAACCATGAGTCGTCTTTCTTGCTTTTAAATCACCCGAGAAATTTGGGGCGTGTAATTAATCCAAGACACAATTCCGATATCATCCTTAGCGATTCTAATGAGGCAACAATTCAAGAATGTGAGTGTGCGCAGGTCTTAAAGGGACACTGAAGTGAATTTGTCAAGCTCCCGTTTTTGCTTGCACTGCGTAGACTGGCTCAAATTAGCACACTTTTCATCATTTATCCGGTTGACGAATCGGTAATTATTTTACAAAGCGCGAAAGAAGAAAAACTACCATGCGCGGTTTGCGGCGGCCGCACCAACTAAGGCTGTGACGTTGAGAGGAGGGGCGCCGTGATTGGACGATGCCCAAAGTTAGCAATCACACAAGTTTCGGTTTCGGTTTCGGTTCTGTAAAACATAACCAATGGCTTTGTTGGATGGGCATTCTCAATATCTCAGTAATCATCGTACCGCACTTCTGCCATGTTGTCGGCTGTAAAATGCACAAGATAAGCCTCCCAGGACGGCTTGTAGTCGTAGCATTCACTAGCCGAGACCTACGCAGTGCATGAACGCCCTCCGCGTACCCGCAGACGCCCAAATGTCATGCGCTTTTCCCCCATATTTGGAGCTTGCCTTCCTCATGCCTGTATCGTAAAAAGCGTGTTCGCACCAGGCCAAGGGTCTGTTCATTCTGGCCTGTGCCCACTGCCTGCAAGCAGTCGGTGCTTATGGCAACAGCACGCCAACGAGAACTCGCTAGCGCGCCAGTGCCAGCCTGCGCGCGTTTTGTGAACTAGTTCGTGTAGCCATGAACGTTGCGGCCCCAAAAAAGGTGAACTCAATATACAAAACATCGGCGGAAAACAAAAAAGTTAACTTACAAAAAAAAAAGCACGTACCCGCGGGGATTCGAACTCATGACTCGCAAAACATTTGCAATGAATTCCTAGCGCCTCAGACCGCTAGGCTACAAAGCGGGACGCGGAGGCCTTGCTAATATAGGGTATATATTGTACAACCGGTTTACACTTTTATTTAGTTTTGGCATTTCAAGCCGCTTAGGTGACTATTTGTACTGCGATCGTGCAGTAAGCGTCGCCCGAGTTTCCACAGTAGCTCACGTCTAGCAATTGCATTTCGTAGACGGAAAAGCGTTCGCAGATGCGTAGTCGTGCTGCTGACCGCTGTGCTTGTTCGCCCAGCGCAAAAAAGTGCTTCCCGCGACCTAGTTTTACGTTGTACGGTAAAAATATCAGTTGATTTTATTTGCTTAGTACCTATATTGACTTCGCTGACTCTTCTCCCGCCTTCAAGAGGCCTTATATTTTCCTACTGGCGTACCAGCCAGCGAAGCGTCGCATGTGCAGCGCTTGTGTGAAGCGACCTTGACTTGGAGCTAGATACAGTGTACAAACAAACCAAGTAAAGAAAGGCACATTCTTCCATTCACAAACGTGTCCTGGCTTCGTTTCAACTAAGCGAACGAATTGCGACCAAGCAATTTTTTTTTAACCTCCTTGATTGCGACGACCCGCCGGCGGCCGGCGGACGAAACGCTGGGCCGACTGACTCTGTCGGCCGGGGAGCCGTGCAGTAGCGCAGCCGTGGCGCAGCCAATTGCCAGCTCATCCCCTCCTGACGTCACACGAAAACGCCACAGAAAATGGGCGAGCGTAAAGAGAGGAGGACAGCGTTTTCGAATTAGTTTTTCTACTGAATAAAATCGCGTAAACGCGCCTAGAGTGATCGAAACGTGGCCTGGGGACTCCGGACTACAATTTGCGCTAGTAATCCCGCAATGTTTACATATCACTTCAGTGTCCCTCTAAACGATGCCTTTGCATCAGTGTTTACTCGGGAAGATGCCTGTACGACGCTTCCTATAACTTCTTATATATCACCAGATTGCCCTATGACAGAAATAGTAATTGAAGAAGCCGGTATTTACTTGTTATTAAACAAATAAAAATGATCCTCGGCATCGAACTTCTGCGATTCAACAACAAACCACTTAAAATATATCGTGCAGCATATCCGATTTTAACAGCGCGTTTTTCGCAGCCATTATCTCATGCTTCAATTCTTGATGACTGGCGCATTGCTAAGCTACTCCCATTTTTCAAAGCGGGCGATCGCACATCAACGTTTTAATTACCGGCCATAGTCATGGTTCAATTCCTGATGACTGGCGCATTGCTAAAGTAGTTCATTTTTCAAATCAGGCGATCGCTCATCAGCGTTAAATTACCGGCCCATTTCATTAACTAATACGATCTGTAAACAATTATAACATTTCATCAAATCATCCGGTACCTTTAAGAACACATTATTTACAAGTATCAGCACGTTTTTCGCAGTGGTTACTCATGTGCCACACAGCTCCCCGGTTTTACTCATGACTTACACTCACCTCTTGACGCAGTAATCAGGTGGACGCAATTTTTTATTTTTCTAAAGATTTCGATCGTGTTCCTCACCACCGACTTCTACTGAAACTAAGACGCCTTAACAATCACAGTAACGTTCTTGCATGGATAACAGATTTCCTATCCTCCCGAACTCAGTTTACATTCGTTAACAGCCCAAATTCGTCTTTCGTGCAGATGACGTCGGGGATGCCCGAGAGCAGTGTGCTTGGCCCTTTGCTCTTTCTAGTTTATATTAATGACTTACCAAACGTTCTAACATCTAGAGTAAGGCTATTTGCCGATGATTCCACAATATATCGTAACATTTCAAATGACGTTGACCGCCGGGCTCTTCAGACTGACCTTGACACAATAAACGCATGGTGTTGTGATTTGCTAATGACTCTTAACCTTTTTAAAAACAAAGTGCATGTCATTCACCGATTCCTCTTCTAGAATTTCTACTACATAGTTTTTAAACAACACTATACTGGAAATAATTCCTACTTCCAAGTAGCTTGGAGTGCATTTTCAATACAACTTAACATTGATTTATTTATTGTGGTATTCAACGCGCCGACATAACGCAGACGATGAGGCGCGCCGTAGTGCAGGGCTCCGGATTAATCTTGACCACCTGGGGATCTTTAACGTGCGCCGAAATCTCGAACACACGGGCATTTTTGCTTTTCGCCTCTATCAGAAAAGCGGCTGCCCCGGCCGGGAATCGAACCCGCGACGTCGTGCTCAGCAGCGCAACGCTTAGCCCTTGAGCCACCGCGGCGGGTAATACAACTTAACATGGCATAACCATATAAATCAGACGCTCGCATCTGTCAATCGTACACTCGGCGTAATAAAACATAACCTAATGTAGGCACCATCACACATTAAAAAACTAGCATACCTCACTTTTTTCCGCCCTAAAATAGAATCTGTATCTACCCATTGGGATCCAAGTCAAGAATACATAACAAGCGATATTGAAACCCTGCAATACAAGTGCTGCACGTTTTATTTTTCTGATTATTCACCATACGCAAGCGTCACTGCCCTACAAAACCGTGTCGAATTTGTTTCATTATCGCTTCGCCGCCAACATGCTCGCCTAACACTTTTTCATACATTGTATAACCATGAGCGCCTTCGCGATGACTTCTAACACTATCCCTCTGTTACATTTCCACGGCGCGATTATTCTTGGAAATTTAAGCGTATCACCTGCCTTTCATTTGCGTTCGCCCAGTCATTCATTCCACGCACAATTGTAGAATTGAATAACCTACCACACCACATCGCCACTGAAGCTAACATGAAATTTCAAGCACTGTTAACGTATGAAGCGACCCAATCGTCTTTTTTGCTTGCTTTCATGTGCTTTCCTTTTCTTTTCTGTAGTAACGTGATTTTGTAGTTATGTGTTCAAGTTATCTGTTTGAGAAGTTCTTATTTCTTGTATTTTTCTATATTTAGAATTTGTGATTTTGTTTGCACCCATTCATGTTTTGTTTTATGCATGCGAAATGCCCCCCACATCCTCATATATAATACCTTCCGGTAAGGGCCTTTATGGGTACCTGAATAAAAATAAGTAAATAAATAAATAAATAAATAAATATTGCCTAAATAGCAGTGTTTGCAGCTCCCCCTGTAGTGATGTGGTATAGAACTTGGTTTAAACCAGAATGTTCAAGTTCCACTCCAACACTGCGCTGTTTTTCTTAACTTCCGGAATTTTTCAGTCATCGTAATTTTGTTAATGCTTTTTTCCACTCTGGTTTTTACTATATCAACAGATCGAAGCAAAAAACTTCTAGAATGGGTTGAATTACGTTTATTATAGTTCGGGTTCGTGTCGTTCGGCTGGGTTAGATTAGGTTTGTTGCAGGTTGGCTGGATTTGGGTAGGACATGACGCGTTCGGTTAGGTTACGTTAGTTTCGGTAAGGTTATGCTACGTTGGGTTACTTTGTACGAAATATTATTCCGCAAATTCTAGGCCAGTCAGATTTTATGGAAACTGCCGTGAGAATTTACCGGAGGTAATTCTAACCGTTGCCTTGAGATTACATGCTTCCATAAGACATCTTTTGCTGCCGGACAATCACGCTTGGTATTATAAAACTAAAATAACCTGAATAAAATGAAGATGTGTGGTCTTTACGCAGGCCTTCAAGAACGGGTAATCTTATGGAGATACTAAACCCATGAGAGGCTTCGGCGGAACATTGTGCGAGTGCGTCACTTGTGAGATGCTTTCGGATGGGTAGTATAATCGATAAGCGGTGAGCTTCTCGGGTGGCGGAGCGTGCAAGACTCCTACATACGCGTCCGAAATAGTGTGGCCGAAAATATTGGAAGCTTGTTGCTGGAAGCTTGTAATCACTGTTCGCACGTTTGGCTCCAAGAATACGCTGTCCCACACTTCTTTGCGTATTTTGTACTTGGGGCAGCGATGTCTACGGAAATTTGTCAACACGTCGCGACGCGTGGGCAAGTCCGAATGGGTGCGTAGCCCGTCACAAACTGGGAGAAGGGTAGACGCCGGGGAGAAGGACAGACGATCACGATGAGGTTGCTACGGGGACTACACATGAACGCCGGGATGTGTAAGCACGCTAGATTTATGTGCCTCCTAAATAGCGCTTGGACCAATCATTGACGGCGGCCCCACCTCAGGCAGGATAAACGGAAGCAAATGAGGCGTTGCGCTGCTGAGCACGAGGTCGCGGGTTAGATTCCCGGCCGCGGCGGCCGCTTTTCTGATGGAGGCGAAAAGCAAAAACGCCCGTGTGTACGAGATTTCGGCGCACGTTAAAGATCCCCAGGTGGTCAAAATTAATCTGGAGCCCTCCACTACGGCGCGCCTCATCGCCTGCGTTGCGTCGGCGCGTTAAACACTACAATCAATCAAACGGAAGCAAATGAATGAAGGACCGAGAGCAGTAAAAGTGTCGCCGTTCGTTCGAATGTAAGCTAATGGACCTCTTTCGAAACACAGGGCCGGGAGTCAAGAAATGTGGCGTGCGCCGGACATACGCCGGTAGGCCTGCTGTAACCAACAGGACTAGTAACAAACAGGCCTAGTTTCAGGGCGTCAAACGTCAACAATAATGGTTGTGTTCCGGTTCGCGTGACTTAAATTTGTTATGGTTTATTTCGAGTCCATCACACGCTGCGTGTTGGTTAACGAACAGGCGAGTACTTGAAGCTTCCCGTACGCACCACGAGGTGACGTCCCGCTCTACGCCTAATGGAAAATGCCTCTAGATACGGCGCGTTACTTCAACACATACACAACCAAGCTTACTCGTTGTTGCCCGCATGACCGAATGTAACACATACACAAACAGGGTTACTCGTTGTTACCTACATGACCGAACTTAATGAATAATTCTTGCGCAAGCGCATGCGCACGCTTATTTCGCTTCCTTGAGAACGACTGCGTCCTGAAGTGACAACGCACGCGGTTCACGAGGTAGAAATTCGCACGACAAGAACGGCATGGAGCTCTGCTCACCGTTGAAGGGGTCCGACCGCAGGAACTGCCGGAAAAGAGACGTCGGTGGGATCACTCCGAGAAGCAGCTGGCTGAAACGGTTCAAGAATGGTGCGAGCTTCGCCGCAGCTTCCTCTTCGTTTGCCTGTTTTGTATGGCAAAATGTTGCCGTATCTTGCAGGTTAATTGCCAACATGTCTCAAAAATTACGGGACAATTTATCAGGAATTGTTTATAAACACGCGCCATGTAGTCCGTTTTGCGGTACTAACCACGCCAAAACCGGTCATGCCTGTTATTTCTGACACGGGGATTTTTAAACTTTTAGTATAGCAAATTTCGAAGCATCTTTGCATTGAAGGGCAGGCGCCACTGGGCAATTTCACATTCTTGGAAATGGAGCACTCCTCATTAGAGCTGAAATTTTCTAAAATTATCACAGTGTAGCAATGAAAGCTTTCCATTCCCGGATCCAAAGTTGCTCCTTCGCACTGCTTATTGCTTGGACCACATCGCAGTATAATATTCACCTTTATTTTGCGGAATACCGAAGGAGGATGTTCCGGTTTCAGCTACTGCTAATACAGCCTCGCTCGTCGGCATCTCCGGCCCCGAAGAAAACTTTTAAGCCTTTTTTCCTGGGTAAGCTTCTTACTATAAAAAGTTATAAGAAGTCGATTTGACGTAATATTTTTGTAACTAACAGTGGTTTGGTACCTTTAGCTCAGCGTACATGAATAATGCTTAACTTCCTCCCCATGATTTCTCAATGACGGATGCAGCTTAAATCGGTAATAAAAAGTAGATATGTTTTGTTTTTCATCGTGTTGCTGTTACTTTACTTTCTAGAGGCCACAGAATAACTGGAGGATCCCACGCAGGTGTGGGAACCGAAGTAGAGCGACGCTTTTCGTAATGTTTAGAGCTTAGGTGGTGACGGTGTGCTGAACTGCACTGTGTAGTTCATGTAGAACCAATTGAAATGACGGCATGGCCACCGTGGAACAAATTGGTTGAGGCGAAAGTGGGGGAGTAATTTTTGTTCCGCTTGAGTCTTCGAAGTGTTCTCAAACAGTCATCTTTTATGTCACCCTGGGCCATTTCCTTGACTAGCGTCTTCGAGCCAGCATGACTAGCATATATTCCCGAACTGCTACACTTTTAGCTCCGTAGCGAAGACGTTCCTGTTCTACGTGATGCTTCGTTGGGGCCTGGACATCCATGAATGATGAAGGATGTCTTGCGAGCCATTTTCCTGGCCTTTTTCACGTGCCATTTTTGTGTTCGTGGCCCGTACTGCCTTCGGCCACCAGCAACAAACGCAGAAGCACCGCGGAGGTGGCAGCGAGGGCAGCGGCGGAGAAGGATGCTACCGGGCCGTCTCGTAAGCCATGCGGCTGTCGGGTGCCCTCACGCTCCTCCTCACCATTTGGGGGGGGGGGCGGAGGCAGCAACGGGGTCTCGGCAGTGCATTTCGTCAGGGAACAACAGCAGCAGCTCGCACCTCAAAAGCAGATAGAAAGGGGAAAGCAAGCCTTTCATTAATTAGAAAGCAAAAAATTTAGGAAAACAGTTAAGATTACCGATGCCAGGAATTGAAGCAGACCGCACTTATTTAATGACATGCCATCCTTATCGCGTAATGTTATTTGTGCTGTGCTAATGCCAATTTTCTGTTCCATCTATCTCTTCCTGAATGGTGGGATAAATGTATCACGTGCAAAGTCCGCGTTGCAGCAGTTCCGGTGGTACCTGCTCGTAGTGGCTGGAGCTGCAGTTATAGCGCTTGCGATTTGAACAAAGCTTTATTTTCCTCATTGATGGTGTTAAGGTCACTCCAAAATGCACTGCAGGAGAGCCTACTTTCGCAGACGATAATGATGGTCGTGATTGAAGTAAAGGATGGTTAAAATGCGAAGCGTTCTCTAGTGGGCAGCCAATTTCTTCAAGGTCCAAAATCTGAATCGTTACGCCCAAAACGCACTCATGTAATTTAAATTACACAGTGGCTTTCCCCAAAACCACATAAAGCTCAGGTGAACTCACCACATTTATTCCTGGCGAATCTCCTCAAGTTGGTACGCGCCAACACACTTCAAGGGCATCATCATTATCAATGAACGAACAAATGCCTCATCAGATTGCACTTTGATTCGACTCGGTTTGCGGTGGAAGATAGCTTCGCGCTTGCACAGTCTGTCATTAGGCGAAGGGGCTTAAAATTGCTGCGCACTGTGTGATCTTTTTTGTCTTCCTATGCAGATGCTTCTAGTAGATAGATATATAGAAACTTTATTGTTCATGTTGGGGTAGGGACGGATCAGCCGCCTTAGTCCAGGCAGCCTCTGAGGGACCTGATGATGTGGGCCGCCAGTTCCCTTTGATCTTGGAGACTCTCCTCAACAGCTAGCCGCTCTCCGGTGTAATTTTGTGGTTGTGTAGGGTTGTAAGGGCACTCCCACAGAATGTGGTCCTGTGTAGGGGGAATAAGGCAGTGGGGACAGAGTGGGTCAGGGTGTCTCTATTGAGTTGGAATAGATTGTGCCCAGTGGGCTTGTAAAGTGCATGTGTTCGTGCAGTCCGAATGTTTACTTGTTCGCGACGGGGAAGCGCAGAGTGGAGGGGAGGGAACATGCGACGGTTGCTTAGAAGGCCTGCTAAGTTGGGAAGTGTACTCCCATGGGCGGCCACTCTTCACAGATGCCCATGACGTAGACGCTTCGGAGTCAATCGCATTGCAGACAGCAGAATCGCATCAAAGGTTGAAGCTTTGTCCTCTTATGGCCGTCGTCACCGATTTTCATTGTGTCGTTTTTTTCTCCGTGTTATTACCGCTGAGAGCCTATTCCAATCTCGTTTGTTAACACCACATCTAAGCTATTTTCCTTAACATGCTTTGTTACTAGAGTAATCAGCGAACTCCAATTACTCCTGCAAGACTCCAGTTTTTGGGCAATGATGTCCTGCTATTACTACTCCGCTGCCACTTTTCCCATTATTTTGTTGTCTTCTCTTTGGTTTTATTCTTCCTCTTTGGCATATGGTGCGTTTCGATAGAGGGAGATTCTTTCCTTTTTCTGTTTGGCTTTCTTTTTCTTCGCCTCTATAAGCCCTACATTTCGCTTTTCGCATAAACGTGATGTGGTACTTCTTCAACTAGGATGGTAAGATTGCTCTAGTAGGCCTCAAACATGTATATACTGCCCGTTTCTATTTTGGAAGTACTGCGGATTAACCTAGTCAACATTTCGTTAGCTTATGTCAAGGGTCGGCAATGCTTCGAGAATTCGTATGAGATTTCTATTCTGCAGCGCCCCAGTTCAATTTCTAGAACTATATTTACAAAATCTTCTTTTCTTTCCTTTTATTGGGTTTTCCCTGACGGCCATTCTTAGAGCAATCGTTTGGTCACGCCGACTTCGGCTGGCACATTTTACACCAATGAGGGGTTTAATGCTGTCCCACTGAATAGCAATCCGTTAAAGCCACAGCTTCTTACACCTAAGCTTCCTATGCTTGACTGGGACACTTACTCATAAACCAACGCAGAAATACCAAGTTTCTCCAAGGTGATGATAGTCATGTTTGAAGCCCATCAGAAATATTGTATGGTCGGCAATGTAGAATTATTTTTATGGTTGGCTTTACCTATTTGTCTCAACTGTAGGTTGCCATTTCTATTTCGGTCTTTAGATATTCGTGTCGACATTCTTATGGGTTCTTAGCTTCTTCTAGAGTTAGCTATATAGCTGTCTTTAGCTATCTGTGTGGAGAATCTTGTTGGTGTGTTTAGCTTATTATACTGCCCGTTCTATGGCTGTCGTGAGCTATTTTTGTTGTAATTCTTTGGGGTCTTTAGCTCAATTGATTGCCGGATCAATGGTTTAGATATAGCCATTTTTATTGCTGTCTTTAACTCTTCTCAAGAACATGCATATGGGTATTTTTAGCGCCTTGTATGGTCATATCAGTGTCCCTCTGTAGGAATTTAACTTATTCTACGGATGTCTGAATACATGTATACATCGTCATTTCGTTTTTTTTTAACCGCAGGGTGTAGCCCTGCCCATGTAACTCTACTGATGTCTGAATACATGTATACATCGTCATTTCATTTTTTTTTTCAATCGCGGGGTGTAGCCCTGCCCACGTATTTGTTTGTTTTAATACTTCAAGGGCCTCTGGAGTGGAGGCATTACAAGAGAGGTAGTAAAAAACATACACTGGGTACAAGCACAAAAGGGTGACATGAGCTTCATGATAAAAAAATACGCACAAGCGTCGGTTCGCGAAAATGGACAAGAAATTTTGCAGTAAACAGAACATGGTTTTCATTCAGTCCTATTAGGGGGCGTAACACGTTAGGGAATTAGATAGCAGCACTATTTATATGAGTCCGAGAAACATTCTTGCACTGGCCAAATGTATTCAGCGGGAAGACGAAAATAATATCAATACGCAATACACCAGCGCTAAGGCAAAACAACAAATAAGATAAAAAACAATGAAGAAAAAAACTTGAAATAACAATAATAAAATCAAAGGGCATCAAACAAAGAAACGGCACCAATAAATCACACAATCCCGGGCGCTGTAAGCGACGACTTGAACTAGTCAAAGTTTCTTATTTGGACCATGTGATCAGGAAGATTGCTCCATTCCTTCGCAGTGCGAATAAAAAATGACTGCGCAAATGTGTTAGTACGGGGGCGAGGGTATATTACTTGTAGTTCATTATTGCTTCGGCTTGATACATGCGGTTTCGGCATGACATGAGTGTTCCGTGACAACGAATGATGAAACCGGTGAAATAATGCCAGCCTCGCAAGCTCCCGGCGATGGGTGAGGGGAGGAAGGCCTACGCGTGATTTCAGCTCTGTGACACTAGTAAATGATGAGTAGTACGAGAAAGTGAATCTAACAGCGCGGTCTTTAATTGCTTCTATGTTATCGGTTAGGTACTCCTGATGCGCATCCCATATGGCGGCGGCGTACTATAATTTTGGGCGATTAGGGTTTTATAGGCAAGTAGTTTTAAGTGAAAAGGAGCAAGTTTCATTGTACGATGCAGATACCCAGGCGATCTACTAGCGCTGGTGATCAACTTCTTTACCTGGACGGTGTAGGAGAGATCATTCGTGATGTGAACATAAGACTTTGGTGATTGCAAAGAGTAGCCTGCCAGATTGTAATTAAAAGTTTACGGACTCACGCGTCGTAAAAATGACAATAATTCCACTTGGAAATCTTTAGTGACATTCGCTCACTGTTACGCCAGTTTTAATAGGGATTAGGTCCGATTGTAAGCTAAGTTGGTCATGGTTACAAGTAATTTTGGTGTACAGCCCATAATCATCTGCAAAGAGACGTATGTTCTTAGTAATGTCGGAAGGCAGATCGTTAATATAAATCAGAAACAGAAGCGGGCCAAGTACCGTTCCTTGTAGCACGCCGGAAAGAACAGCGGTTGTGTTAGATTGTGTGGCATTTACTACGACGAATTACTTTCTTGTTCTGAGCAAGTTTTCTATCTTGTGAAATGCAAACGAATTTATATTTAGCAGCAATAGTTTGTACATTAGGCGGGGATGAGGCACATTGCCGAATGCTTTTCCGAAATCGAGTTAAATTACATCTGTTTGCATATAGCTTTCGAGATTAACGTGTAAATCATGGGTGAAGGTGGCAAGAGTTGTTTCGCAGGATAGTTCTTTACGAAACTCATGCTGTGAGATGGAATATGTTATTGCGCTCGACGTGATTTGTGCCATGCGCAACAATTTTGGGTTCCATTATTTTTGCCGCAACGGATGTTATTGAGATGGGTCGGTACATCAACGGTGATGATCTGTTGCCACTTTTAATAGTAGGAACAATCTTCCCTAGTCTTCATTTATTGGGAATACAGCTTGACGATAATGATTGAGGGAAGAGCAAAGCAAGAATGGCACTGACAGGAACCTTAACATTTTTCAGGATTTTGGAGTTTATTTCGTCTGGTCCGATGGCGCACGACAGTTTCATCTTCTTCATTATGTTAAGAATTCCTCAGGGCGTGATTAAAATTGAGGGCATTGGTTCTGAAATTACTGGTGGTGAGGAGAGGGAGGGGTTCATATCTGTTTCTGTCGTGAATACTGAAAAAGGCCTTGTTCAGTGTGATAGCAGGGTCACTATCGGTTTGTTCATCACTCTTGTCGTCATAGAGCCTTATCGTGGTTGGAGGAGATTGGTTAACGGCCTTCCAAAACTGCTTGGGGTGATTTTTTAACATATTTCTTAGTGTTATCTCAAAAAAGTTTTTCTTGGTAGCGCGAATGGTTTTTGAAAAAATATTTTTACAGCACTTTGGTATGCTTGCAACCTGGGCTGATCCTTTTACGCCTTTGCTTTCTTAAATGATCTTTTGTTTTCTACTTATTTCTTTTTTAATTGATTTAGAGAACCCTGGCACTGGCTGTTTGCTTTAAATAGTCAGCGTTGAAACACATTTGTCAGTTAATTCTTCCATTTTATCCAAAAACAGCCTCCAGTTTTGTTCAACTGTGCGGTAGCACAAACCTCTCTCAAAAAAAGGTTAGAATTCTTTGATTTCAGCAGTAAATCTTTCATAGTTTATTTGCTTCCTCTTGGGGTTTTGTGTCTGGAATGATGATTAGAAAAATGCCAAGGTAACTTTATAATCACCAATTGCTTTTAGGGAATGTACTGCATGGATACAGCCTGGGTCGGACATGAGGATCACGTCAAGAATGTTGGCGGTGTGAGTGGTCTTTCTCGTTTCCTCGGTTATTATTTTCATTAATTGAAAATTTTGGAGTGTAGCTAGGAATTGGCGGGACTCCCGAGTGGTTCCATTGTATTGATAATACCAGTCAATATCGGGGTAGTGAAAGTCTCCGCATATTATTAAATTTGCTGCGGGATATGTTTTCCAACTAGGTCAAGGGAGTGATTAAAATGCGTCTGCAATAAAATATGCAACACTGTCCTGCAATAGAGACACCCGCGTGTGCACTGTGCGGGTGTCCACAACATTAGCAGACTCGAACAGCGCTTAGAGCGTCTTATTCATGGAGTATTCTTTCCTCTATTGTCGTATGCGAAACTGGGACTGCCTTCGCGCACCCCTTTAAACCGGTTGTTCGAAGAATGTAACCCCTGAAAATCGCGGAAAAGTGTTCCGTGCCCTCCTGGAATTTTTCAAGGACACAGGACTCTCAGAACGGCTAAGATGCAGCCAGTGCTGTCCACTCTGCGCGGCTTGTGAACCGTCATTTTATACCCTCTTTCTGTCTCTTTTTCTGCGTATTTTCTTTTCTGCCTGTCCTCCTCCTAGCCACAGTCTTGATTCTGGTGCCAAGCGAGAGGCAGTTATAGGCTGCGTTGAATTTCGTTTCTCTCCAAATAAACCAACATTCTGTCTCTTCTCCCAAAACGCTGAATCCAAACCAGCGTCTGCCTCCTCTCAATCAACGTGTGTAGCTTAGTCGGCAAGACGGCGGGGTCTCGCTCCTCTTCTCTATGCAGGTCTAGGTTCGATCCTTTGCGGTGCCAGTAGTTTGCGTAAAAAGTGGTGTATACAGTGGAGAGTGTAAGATGTGGAGAGTGGAGAGTGTAGTGAGGGCTGTAGCCAGTGGCCTCGGATGTTTGTTTATGTAGCCAGTAGTAGCCTGGAAGATTCCGCTGACATGGGCAGAAAACTTTCCCGGGCTGGTTGAAGGTATAATGTATCGCAGTAAATCATTACGTAAAGTTATTGCGCGCCTAAAGCAGAGTACAAAATACAGCTCCACGACCCCTGTGTTCCAGTGGCGCCACCTCGTTAATTTCATTCGTTATGCGTTTCCCTGTCCGACTTAGGTGCTCATCACTATCTAAAGATGGCTTCTCTTGCACTGCACCGCACAAGAAACTTTGAAATGCATCATTCATGGTGCATAGCCGATACCGGCGCGTCACATTGAAGTTCCGGTGGCTCTTCGGGCCGCTACACGTTGACGGTGGGCTTCGTTCACCGTCGCTCGGCGGGTGTGAGCCGGAGTTCTTGCTGGCGGTTCGTCGCCCCTCGACTCGGTGGTTTTCTTGTTTTCACTACATGGTATCTCTTGTTCATTTTACTGAACCGGGGCACCCACTTGGCATTTCGAGATCGCCAGTTTTGCTTTCGCTACCATAACTCAGAAGTGGTTTAACGCCTTCCCTCGCACCGGCCGGCACGGGAGGCTGACATGGGTTTCTGGAACCTCGGTGGGCGTTTCCGCTGCGATGGCTCGAGTACTGCTTGGTGTGAGGGGCGGCTGCAGGTTCACGGGGCACTACCTCTTTACAAGCGTTGTCTTCCCTTAATAACGTTCTCTGCGTTTTCGTCATGCATTACATAGTCGCCCTTGTGGTCGTCGTTCCCTGGTCCACCAATGTGCGCGTACGTGCGGACGCGCTCGCTCTCGCTGTAGCCGAAAGGCCGACGATTCCCACAGCGTGGTACGCGGCAAAATATCCGATTGCGGCAACTCCGGTGGTAGCGCAAACCAAGCGGTACACGTCCGGGCACCACAAGAAGGGCCTGTTCACCAGCGTCGCGCAGCTGGTGCGGGATGTCGTCAATGTTCACTTAGGTATTCAGTCCTAGGCTGAACAGACCTGTCGTCAGAGCAGCGAGGTGCACCCGGCACACGCCAGTGGTCACAGGCAACTTCAGTGACATTGCCGAAAAGCGCCAGGGCGCCATCCACTTCTTCATTGAGGACAGTGGGGAGCACCCAGTGCAGCTTTAGGCGTACGTCCTGGCTATGCGGGTAAGCGATAAGGCACATCCTCCTCTTCACTTAAACATCTCAGGTGGCAACCAGCTTCGTAGCTGCCTCGGTGTTCTTGAACGTCACGGCCCACCGATGGTTCATCTCGTATGCGGCCAAGGGAATACCCTCGGTCAGCAACTCCAGACTCATCAAAGGGTCGCGGTATTGCTGCAGCTTGCATTGACGGCTTTTACTTCTGCGTGGTGAAAAATGGCGTTGCAAACAGTTGTTACGGATGGCAAATGAGGCATAATAACTTCGTAATACTGGTTTGCAGTGTTTTTTAAAAAAACACCGGGCACAGTGCGCCGCAGGGCCCGCCAAACCGCCCTTGGAACGCAGCTTGCCATCCTGCGTCCCAACTGCACAGCGCCAGAAGCAGAATGCCCCTTGCTCAATGAGCCAGAACACGCAGGTCGTAAAGCCCCTGTTCCTCGGTTTTTTCCCGATTAGACAAGTCATGGCTCTAAACCCTCCTACCCTCCCCCGCTCCCTCCCCCCCAAAAAACTAGCTGGAATGATTCAAAGCGCGAAGGGTTCTATCTGTAGCTATAACCTGTGTTCGAGGCTCGTCGTTACTTAATTCCCAATTCGCCTTGTTTCTTTTCTCCTTGTAACCTGTTACTGACATGTGTTACTATCGCTAGTTTTTTCCTGTTCGTAAGAGGAGGGGTAAACGATTCATCGAACGATTTTATAACAATGCTGATTGCATCCTGAGAAAAGGCGCTTGAAGGAGTGTGTAGAATGCCACGTATTGCTCTTTCCGAAAAAAAACCTTACATATTCCCTAAACAAAAACCTTACTTACTCCTCTATGTTCTAAGTTCGAAAAGGATACGCCCCTGTTTACTTATTTGTTTATTTTTGTTTATGTATTTATTTACATACCACTAAATACCCCCGGGCAGAGGCATTACATGGGGTTACCTAAAATAAATCGTGTTTGACTGAAGATTCTTTCAAAAGCGAAGGCCGACCTTTCTAAAAAACTTTACATTTAGTTATTATCACCATATTGAGACCACTTGTTTCATTGCAGGATGAAGGTCTCCCCAACAATTGACCTTCAACCGCTCCGGTCCCGCGCTGCTCAAGTCCATTCCTGGATCCAAAATTCGTTAATTCGTCCCTCCGTGTAGTAATCAGCCTTCCGCCTCTTCTGAACCCGTCCCCCAGAAGAGATGAGTGCTATAGTTTCTAGAACCACAAAAGCATCATTGTCATAATCATTATCCTCGCCGTCGTCTTCGTCGTCATCGATTGCCATCGTGTGTGTACGCGTGTGTAAGGAAAACGCGTACGTTTTTGTACAATGGAGCGCGTTTTCGTCATGAAAGTAGCTCAGGACGTGCGTCCGACCGTGCAACACCCTCCGAATTTGTCCCCAACGCTTTGCTTTTACGGATACTACTTAACCTGCAGGAAGGCGTATCCAGAGGGCCGCACAGACATAGGCTAGGCTTCCATGCATTTTTGCTCTGCATGTGTACAAAACGGCTTGCGGCAATGCCAACTTTATCGCATTGCCTAGTGGAAAACAGCTGTAATGCGCCTCCCCTTGTAAATTCTGTGCCACGTCTGCATGTTGTGATAAAAACTTCGCTGATCATCCACATTGACAGAAGTGAATGGCTCATGACTTCTAAATTTTTTCTGACATTTTTCTTGCCTACGGACTACGCGGTCAGCATCGGAGTCAGACAAAGAGCTTCTGCAGCTTTCCAGTACACTTCTTTTTCTGGCGTTTCCTGGCTTTGTTCTTTGCACCAGCGATAGATATTTCCAACACCAATGGGTACAAAAAACATAATGACATTTAATTTGGGTCGAAGGGGATGTAAGACGTTCTAAGCACGTCATTATACGGCGCACCATGTCAAACTTCTCCGCATTGTGAATGGGATCACTCATCTGCAAAAGCGAAAATACGGCCCTATGTGATATTCGCAAGGTGTTTCACCAATTTCCGCACACTTTGTTATGATCGTAGTTGGCAAAAGACAAACAAACAACTCCATCGTCAGTGCCATTAACACAAGCTCCATATCGTGTGACAGGCGTTGTCACTGTCAAAAGACGCAGAGGAAGAAAAGGAACGTGCACGCATGAAGGTAGCGCACCTTGTTAAGATTCGCCATGAATTTGGACGACTTGCCTCCGGAGGTGGTTGTCATGACATTTTCATACCTAACTCAGGAAATCCTTCAAGAATTTATCCGGATTTCCCAGCGATGGATACAGCTGGCTTTGGAACCGTCCTTGTTCGCCATGTTTTGCATTGACCCACTTGCGGCCCACCCTCAGCGAGTGAGGAAAACCCTCGAGCGCGCCACCAGGTTGCCGAGCCTGCAAATTACCACGGAAGTCATCGACTGGGACATTTTACCTTCGTCATCAACTGGATTTTGAGTCTTGGAGCACCTGGTTATACCCGGTAGTGGCCATTCGCACCGGGCCATGCCGGCAATTCTTGTACATTGTGAGTACTGCACAACAATCGTGTTGTGTGGCCGGCGAAGGCTCGCCGCGACTGACATGCCCAGGGTAGAAACTGTTCGTCCTCTCAACGCGCTCGTGAATTTCGATCATCTGCAGAGTCACGACGACGTTTTGCACCAAATCTGTTCGAGCTGCCCTCCACTCGAACGTCTCGAGCTTAACTTGCAGAAGATTTCTCGCAGCGAAAGCTGGACCTGTATCAAGGAGCTGGTCCACCTTCCTCATTTACCGGTGAGCGGGATCTCCACGGCCGGGTTTAAAGTTCGAGCGAGCTGCCCGGGCCTCTCAACGCTCGCAATCACGAAAGTGCAAAGCGAAAGTGACGTCAGCATGGCGCAGGCTCTTCTGGGCTTGCTGCGACTCATGTCGTTGCGCGCGATCCACGGTTGTGAAGAATGGTTTCCAAACCGGCAATTCCGCACGCCACCCCCACTCGAGCCTTTAGAAGTTTCCGGTCTGGTCATGCACACAAAGTTATTCACCCAGCTGATGTTGAGCTTCAGGAAGACGCTGCGGCCCGTCCACATCGACGTAAGCAAGCTTCAGGACGAATCGCTTTTCGTGCTGCGAGCCTGGAAGAAGCTCGAACGCTTGCGCGTGTGGGGCCTCAGCGGCAACACCATCGTTTTCTCAACCCTACGCCACCTCCCCAAACTTCTTGGCGCTTCTCTCCACATCGTGGACGGCCCCGGTGGAGCTGTCTGCCAGCTGACGTCAATTGTGGAGGCGCAGGAAAAGTCACCGCGAGGCAAGACCCGGATGGTGTTGGAAATACTCTCTGCATTTCATGACACGCATGTCGAAATAAGGCGCGCGTTTAATGAATTTATTTACTGCCTTACTCCGTATACCTTCATGACCCCGCGGCACATCTTGGAGTTTGAAGGACAGTTTTTGACTGGTGGCGAGATTTGCTATCCGCACTGGCAGCTGAAAACCTCATTTCTTGCTGTGATCTCAACTCTGAAGTGCTTACCCTAATGCTGGGCGACCTGTGATCAATATCTCCTACAGCGCACTACCACTTTTCTAGTGAATAAAATATTTGATGCGGGTCATATTCGCTGTGGAAAAGTGTTTATTTACTTCATCGCGCTTTACGCACAGCTGTTCCTCTGGCCTGTCCATCTCACACCCCTCCCCTTTTTTGGTGAACTAGACGAAGGTAAAGATTTAGGACAATGAATAGGGGCCCAAAAGAAATAGTCTGCCATCAGAGCTGTTAGTCATGGTTGTTAAAATAACAGAGGGTGTCGCTGCGTCAACCACAGGATATTAGGCGATGGTCGTGTATGGACTTTCACCCGACGGTATTATAATCACTCCACTGTATCGACGTCCGACAAACTCGTTTATCGAAATTGCCACACCAGGTACTACATCGCTCTAAATAACGTAAAGCTAGGCAACTTAATCTGAACAAAACCTAACACACTCTAACGCCCACAAAAAACCGTTTAAATAGCATAAATAACCTATGGCGCAAAAATTACAGTAAAATTTAAGTAAAACAAAGCAACCGATACAACATCCCGTCACGAACAACCGTCTTTTTGATTTAGTTGCTGAGACAAATGCTCTACAATACAACGAGGGCCGCTTTGGCCGGTGCTAGCCTAGTATTAAACATTCGAATATCGTCCGGCGGAACTCTAGCCATGCCTGCAGCAATCAGATAGAGTGCCGTCGGACGGCACTCTAGACACTGCGTTCCGCGAAATCCTGCATGCATTAGTGCCTCTAAATCGTGTCCACTCCCCACACAGCGGTAATGCTTCTGTGGCCACAGAACACTCTGGTAGGATTAAGATCACATGCGCAGTATTTATAGTGCTGCCACAGACTTCCCGTGGTTGACCTTCCCAGCGCTCAAAGTAATTGGTTGTGAAGTCCTTACATTGCTTTGGGCATCAAATGTGCAAAGCCTTTAGAGCTCTGTTCAGTACCCTAGCGTGGGTACGTGCTCCTCTATAGGTTACGTTATTTTGGCTTTATATGTAGCATCAACTGTCGGGTATGCGCCAGCATAGACATAACGCGCCCCGAGTGGTCCCACTGGGTCTGGCTACCATCCTAATGCGCAGCATGCAATTACGTTGAAACGACTACCCAAAAAAGTTGTTCGGTGCGCATCCTCCGCCGTAGTCTGGTTCGTCTGGCATCACAGTAGTATTCCGAATTTCTGCATCAAACGTCATCAAGTATTCTGCATCAAGTATTCTGCATCAAACGAAGCACAGCTCCGTTTTAGTAAGGGCATCTGGTCCGTAATTTGTCCGTTAAATTACGGATTGTTTTTACAGTGTAGTTAGACAGCCATTTAGGCGTAACGCTTGGAACCCCTAAAGTAAAGTTTAAGAAGCCTTGCAAGCAACGTCACTCATTGTATGTACGTCAAGATTCCGGTACCAATTCACGGTGTTAGCCGAAAATTGCAACATTATGCCAAAGGCCAGGCTGACGTATACCCGTGCTCGTTGGCGCCAGTACGTCTTCCCCATCTTGCATTCGCGAAATCTTGGCTGATAGGACGCAAGTCCTTTCACACCAGAAGCAAAAAGCGCAGTGGTAGGTTACTGGGAACAGCAAGCAGTACTTATTAAAGTTTTTAAGACGTGTCAAGCTCGGTTGCAAGGTAGTCCTTAAAACATGTCAGAAGTAAAAGCATAGTTTGGGGCGCCCCATTTTCTGTTTTATGAGCGACGAAAACACGGCAAATACTAGCATTCATGGCTGTTTCCTCGACATATTTTCGGGGAAAACTAAGCAGTAAATCATATCCGCCCAACGGTTGGGGAGCGTTAGCAGCGGCTCCGAGTCGAATCGCGTGGGCACCAAAGCAGCGCCAGAACAGCATCATCCGCTCCGATAAAGTTTCTGCCCGCCAACTTGCTTCTCATGACCGCAAGGTTGTCGCCTATTCCGAGCCAGCCTTATCTAACGCTCAGGTGGCGCCCTAAAAACAATGAAACGCGCTTTAAGCGAGCATCACACTGGATGGCCTTACTGCGCATATGACATCAACGGCGCAGGAAGGCTGTGTTGCACTCGAGGTTGCAACGGAGCGACAAGCGTACTGGCTCGTTTTACGGCCCTCAACAAGTTTTTTGTCCCCGCACGCCTGATGCTTTCAAGCAGAACAGTCGGCACGCAGGAGGAAATGGTGTGCCAACCGTATGGCCGCCACTAACACCACGACCTGTCCTGGAGAAGATTTACGTCCAGGACAGCGCGTGGCAGGGTCACAGCGATGTCTAAAGCAGCCATATAGCGTAGTAGTGGTGTCTCTGATTTCGTTATAAAAGCGACAGACATCTGCACACCACATTACCCCTTGGAGCGAACGCACATAATATCCTTTCGTTTGAATTTCCTCTCGTCGCAAGAGTGCCCTTTGAATACCAGCTATGAAACCCGGAGGCCTGTTCACCATTGCAGCGTTTGGCTTCCTTGCATACGTGGCCGTTAATTTGGGCTGTGACATAGGTGAGCATTCTTTTTCGATTTTTAGGGGGTTCATATTAACTACAACAGGCATGTGACGCTCATGAATCTTTTTTTGCGCTTACTAAAGCCCAGAATCGTAATGTAGTGTTTAGTAGTGTGTGCGATTGATTTAACCGTAGCGATGAGAAGCAAACCAAGTGTGTAGAAAACTCGCCAATTGTTATAATGAGCACCAGGGTTAAGGTAAGTGCAACCATCACCATTCTTCAACAAATAATTACCCTAACCTTCGCATGACATGGATTCCAACATTTGGGCTACGTGCCAATTTAAGAATATACCTTATTACAAAGCTTTGAGAAAGTTTTTCTTGGCGTTTGGTACAACCTCACACACTTCTATCAGGAGTCCTAGCAGTTTCAGTCGTTTTAATATCTAGCAATACACCACAACTACTCCTCTTGTATTATTGCCTACAGCCGCCGCGGAAACGATCGAGGAGACCAGCTGCGTCGTCCTTAGGAACAACGAGGACTGCTCGAAGTACCAGGACGACGGAAAGTCATGCGACACCTTGGTATGCGGCCAAGGAGAAATCTGCTGTATGCGCGACTGCAACAAGACCCACTTTTGCCTGTACAATCCGTACTGAGCGCTGTCTACACGCCAGTTTTCAGAATAATCAATAAAGCGTGAATCAGTGAAAAATTTATTCAACATGGTCACTCTTATCTCATAAAAAAAGTGCATGCCTGGATTCAAAAGATCCTTACACCAGCTAGTGTGCTTTCATCCCCGTATTCTGAGTCCCTCTTCCAAGTACACATCATGTGTTTCCTCGACTCAACCAAGTAGAGGATACCACAATGCCTTCATTTGCAAAAATTACTTTCGAGGATCTGACCGACGAGGAGGGGACTTATTGTGGAGGAGGGATTCAGAATAAGAGTAAGTTCTGAATAAATGAAATGTAAGCACAAGATTAGGCGCAATCGTGGATTGAGAGAGTTTGTACACGACTGGGAAGGTTTGACACCGCTCCACAAAAATTAGGACCGAGACACCAAGGAGACACACAAGGGCGTTAAAAACACAGGGCAACCCGTTGAAAGAGCCCTTTCTGTGCAAGTCCTCCTGTGTGGTCCGACTGCTGAGCCACATTCCCAAGAGATTCCAATGCCAACAAATAATATCGACGGCTGAGTTGTGCAGAACGGTTGGATAACGAGGTTTTCCATGACCAAGCGCTTCCCGGAGTAACACGATAGCACGTAGCACCGCTTAAAGATTCCGGCTTCCATGAGTGCGTGCGTGGCAAGCAAGCTGCAACAAGTGCACGAAAGCTGTGAAAAAGCGGCGCGGTGAATGGCCATGTCAGCGCATGTTGAGTGTCTGCGTGATGCTCTAGACAACTGTGCCAGGGCGGAATGGAGATAACATATCATGAATTGAAGACCGCCAAGACGGGGCAGAGTGATCAGTGAGAAACAATGGCGTTGACTAACAACTGTTCATTTATCCAGGAAATAATTATTCAGGGGATAAGAACGAGCAAGGCTAAAAAAAAGCCTTTTTATGGTTGTCTTCAGCTATTTGGTCCAATTATCTGTAGACGTTTCTACGGCTGTGTTTTAGCGATTCGAATTGATATTGATACGGATGGCTTTAGCTTCTTCTATTGCCTTTTCTACGGCTGTCTTTAGCTACTCGTATCGGCATTCTTAAGAGTGTCTTTACCCTCTTTTATAGCTTATTTAATGGTTGTCATTATCTATTCGTATCGACAATCTTAGGGTGTCTTTAAGGTCATCTATCGCCAGTTCTATGGTTGTCTAGCTTCTTCTATAGCCGGTTATATGGTTGTCTTTAGCTATTCATCTTGACATTCCTATCGATGGCTTTAGCTTCTTCTAATGTTGGTGGTACGGCTGTCTTAAGCTCTTCTTATCGACATCTCTATGGCTATGGAAGGAGCCAAAGACACCCTTAGGAATGTTCATACGGATTGCTAGTCAGCCATAGAGGCGTCTATAGATAATTGGGACAAATAGCTGAAGACAACCATAAAAATTATTTTCAATAGCCGACCATACGATACTTTCGCATAAGCTGCAGGCAGAAGGGAATTACAGCAACCGCTACTTGAAAAACGGCGACAGCAGCAGCCGCTGAGAAAAATCTATCGCGCTGCCATGCCGGCATATAGTCTTGCGTATCTCTAAAACTTCTCCTGTGTTACTTCTTAGATTGTGGGACTAGCTGCATTCTGTAGTAAGCGCTCCGTGAACACTTCAGCGATAAAGGGAAAGTACAAGGTGGCGATTGCAAACACTCCACCAGTTTTCATTCACAAAAGCCTTAAACACAGGCAATCAAAGAAAGTAAAACCAAGGGGTTTATTCATTCAATTCATTACATTACATCTACGCCACTTCGCCGCGAGTAAGCGGTTGTTCCCATACGCCGATCGAAACACACACCACACGCATTCCAACACTCTGCCTCACGCTTACATTACTCGCTCGACAGCCACTTACGCGGCCCATTCTCCGAGGATGCCCGCCGAGACACAAATACCTGCAGGTGCTGGGTAGTCCACAGAAAAGAGACCACTCAGGAGTCGTTCATTACACTCAATACATAACGCACAAAGCTGCAAGTACGGCAGCTAAACTGCAAATGCACTCCTAATGAATCAATGAAGATGGTCGCACAAAATTGAATAACAGAAAAATGTTTCCCAAATCATGTCAGTTTGTTCTTTGTAAGTTTTCTCAGTTCGCAAAAAAATAGTTATATCTGTCACATCACCGCGGCCAAACATTCACTTCTGTGTAGGTTGCAAAGCCTATGTGGTGCAGGGTAGTTTGGAAACGTAATCTTCATCACTAAAAAAATGTACTGCATTTCTGGCAGTACGTAAGATGCAGTACGTAAGATCACTCACCCTGGAGTTTTGCGTGCGATGAAATTGCTCTTGCGGTATTGCAGGTATCCATTTTCGCATGACTTGAAGTTGAATTAATCGTAACACGGTCGCTGTAAACACCAACATTTACGACAGCGAAAAGCGGCACATATGCTTGTCGTCAAACCATCTACACGAACACATTGCGGTCGAATGGGAAATTCCCTGCACCAGGCAACACGTTCCACGCACGCGCACACGAGAAAACAGACGAAATGGGGATGACTGAGTGTATGCTGGTATAAGTAGGTCCATCACGCTAGAAAATAGTGCGGACATACGTGCCCATCTTTATACCGTTTTTGAGCTTGTTCTGGGGTAATTACTTTTATTTTGTAAATACAACATCGCTAAACGTTTTGTTGTCTTCATCAGAACAACTATATCTGTTCTCAGTACTCCGGGAAAATTGTCTGTCACTATCATCGCCTCGCGCACGAGTACTAACACAGCTCGGAACGCCTGAGCTTTCCCTTCAACGAAAGCTTTCCTTCGATACCAATCGTCAAAACCAGTCTGCCAAACAAACAATTAAAAATAAAACCGGAAGCAGGGGTGTCCCCTCTGCCTTTTCATCGCTTCCAGGAATTTTCTTTCTGTGCCACCTTCGGTTCAGCGTGGGTCGCTCTTTTCATGGTTCTCCCCCTTTCTCAATGACTAATCTCGAAATGGGCTCCGCGGGACAAGGAATGCGGTTGTTCGCAGCTACCACTACCTTTCTGACCGGCTCACCACGTACCTTGGGCCGCGAAACGAAACACATTAGGATGTTCTATAATCGTCGAAATATAATTGCATGGTTTATACATTATTTAGTGCCGGATGGATAAAAACTTCAACAGCTGCCTATAGCCCAATTTATACCCTTTTAGGGGGACCATAGGGACGTATAGGCGGCCATATCTAACTATATATGCTTTCATGCACGCCCATAAGCCATTTTTGATGGGTACGCATTTCGGCACCAGGGAAAACCGATCAAACAGGCTGTGAAAGCGCGTATCTCACATGGACGTATTCTATAGGAGAAACATGAACATCTATGTCGCCAAATAATCTATTTCCTGATTCAGCACGACTACGGACGGTGTGCATATGCATGGTAATCCTCAGCTACGAATCGAGACTGCCTCGTTTATCTCATGTGTGCGCTGCTCTTTGAAACGTTTAAAGATACGGCAAGCCTCAAAATGGAGAGCACACATATTGCAACCCTTCACAAGAAGGGGAACATGCCATGGGTCCGGTTTTCTAGCGAGTTGGCATGTGCGCGCAGCCGATCATTAACGCATCGTCCCGTCTGCCCGATATACGATCTTTTACCGGACGGTGGCATTTCGTAATCCACTGCCTCATCGCATTTGATAAATGGCAGGACGTGCCTTTTACTACTGCGCTTGCGCACTTCCTCATGGTACCCTCTTTTCCCCAGGCCACTCACCTTTTCGGGTGCCGAAAAACGGAGGTCCACACTTGAGCTGCCAACAACCTTGTCCACATGATAGCTTACCCCGTGTACGTTGGGGATGAGTGCTCCCTTCTCAGGCCTGCCCAGCGGGATCTTCTTTGGAGCCCTATTGTGCATATTCGCAGCAATGTTTGTCACTCTTCACTTTGTCGAGACTTAGCTCTGTTCGATACGTGCAATGAATGTGTAGCCCAGATACAAACTCTGCTGTGGTGATAACACGGAAATAGCCAGTATACTACGTGAAAGTCCACCCTGTGTGTCGTATATTGATGTTTACTAGCTGCATTGAAAGATTGTTGGCCGCTAATGAAGCACATTTGTTGATTAATTCTTCTCCATTAGGTTCCCTGAAGTCCCCCTTCCCTCCCTTCCAAAATACCTGATCACCAGAAAATCCCCTTCTTAAGGAAGAGAAAGCGATCATCTCACTGCCGATGTCCCTACGCGAAAATCCACTGACGCAGAACCCAACTTTCCCTGACCATGATGATGATCGTGGGTGAACTTTAGAAAAATTACAAGGCTCTTCGTCGAAGCTTGGCAACAGCACGGTAGGCCCCGTCCGCTAAAGGTTGGTGTGGAGCAGAAGACGGAGCTGACGCAGGCGTGCGACAGCGCGGCTGTATAACAGATGAGGCTCGTGCGTTTGTTTTCGACTATCATTTACCCCTGGCGCGCAGGCTAAGCATCTCCGAATTGTCGTCGAAAAGTTTGCGGTGCGAATGATACGCTTCAAAAGTGCGCACACCATTGTAAATAGACAGCATCTTCGCTCATAAATAATTTGGTTGTCTTGCTAGCCATTTCTTATGAAGCTACTGCGTGGTGGTATACGAAATACCATTCCATGCTTCGTCCGAGAATACGGTCTCTTCTCATATCTACACTGTCACTACCTAACACCTTATCTCTAAGCATACACCTGGACATTTAAGTCCATGTTTCTCCTGTTTTTTGAGCGACGATCCATCAAGTTGAACTCAATCAAATACGAACCTTCCGACGTAGACATTATGATTTACTATCTCACTCAACCAGTCAGATTGATTGGAATTTGCTGCGAGAGGCGTACTGCTGCCTACGCTAACCGAAGATTTCGAACCCCTGGCCTTTACACGCTTACACAGATGGATCGCATAGCTCTACTTCATCTTGTGCAGGCGGTATTATCATGTCTGGGCCTGATTTCATTACAGCAGGGCACCGTTGTCGGGTCGTTAGGCCAACCTCATCGTTCAAAATAGAAGCAATAACCATGAACAAGCTACTTCAGTTTTAACGTGATAATCTGCCTTCTCCGATTCAGATCTACAATGACAGCCTCTCGTCCTAACCGCTCTTGATAACACGGTTAATCAAGCGACTATAGTTCACCAATCGAAAACAAGCATTGTTTCCCTCGCAAACACTATTTCTGTTAAATCTCTAAAACGTACCGGGACCCTGAGGTGTTTGGGGTTACGAGCTGGCGAACTTGGTAGTGACAAGTGCGGCTACAAAAGGAGAAGATGCCCAGGGTTAACTGTCAAAACGCATGATCAGATCGCGATTAACAAAAGAGGGACACCTGCAATTGCAGCGACGATGGTCCGCGGCAAATACAGACACAGAACTGTACAGAGGAATACACAACGTGCTGGACATTCCCTCCTTCCAAAAGCTAACTGATATATGGTTCCCAAATTATTTTTATAGGATAGAACTGACGGTAACCTGTAGATGCTTCTGAAGACAAGACGTACCTTTCATTTTTTACTATATTCAAAATTGTACAATAACAGTTGTTTACATTCGAATAATCCACAGCGTGATAAGACAAGCTCTGCAACCACCACACTTACGGGCAGTTCGTAACGACATTGTGGCATTTAAAACTCTAACGGAATCGGTTGAGTTTATCTCTAAGACAGTGCCTGTAGCGTGACAGGTATCCAGCAGCCCGACCAAAAAGGTGTTTTTTGGCGTGTGATGTGCCTACTTTTTGACATGAAACTGTTTTATGCCGGGCTACACCAGATCTTACTGACGTCATATCCCTGATGAAATTAGCGTGGTGGTGCCCGCATTAGAGACCAGGCACTGTTTCACCGCCACGGTAGGCACGAGGCACTTTGCCAACTGGCTATGAACTCAAACGTAAACTGCTCTACGAACGCGCCCTATATATCACTGATTCAAATGGGGCTCAAACGTTAGGCCTATGGAGTGCTTATCTGCGAGACGCTCCTGTTATTCTATAAAAGTGGTGCATACCTATAAAGAGACTGACGGCCGAGGATCTGGCATATTCATGGGAAATTGCAGAATATCCGGAAATAATATGCATTACTATGCAGACAACTAACTTAGCGCTCAATAACCTCGGGAGAGTACAGCGGTTCGAGATAGGTGGCGAGGCAGTGGAAGTTAAGCGAATATATATTTATTTAGTCCAAGTAGTGACCCCGGGTACCAACCATGAGGCAGACATACTTAGAGAATAACAAGGGGGCGGAGTGCATTCGGCAGGCATTCTCAGATCATGAATGACAGCCTACCGCTGTCCCTGAAAAAGAAAGTGTATGACAGTTGCATCTTACCGGTACTCACCTAAGGGACAGAAACTCGGAAGCTCACTACAAGGGTTCCACTTAAATTGAGGACGACTCAGCGAGCAACGGAATGGAAGATATGTGTATCATTAAGGGACAAGAACAGAGTGGAGTGGGTCAGGGAACAAACGCGTGTTAAAGACATAGTAGTAAAAATAAGAAAAAAGGGTGTGGGCTGGGTATGTGATGCAAAGGTCATTAACGGTAACAGAGGGGATCTCAAGAGAAAACAAGCATGGCAGGGGGCGGCAGAAAGCTAGGTGGATGAGGTCGAGAAGTCTGCGGGGATAAATTGTTTGAAGTTGGCACAGAACTGGGATAACTGGAGATCTATGGGAGTCAGTTCAGTTCAGTAAAACTTTATTGAGGGGGGGGGAAGGGATTAAAGGGAGAAACTTGGGTGGAGTCCTCTTTCCAGGGCCCCAGAAGCTGTTGCCCCGGCCCAGGCCCTGTCGATCAGCTGGCGCTGGTCTTCCAAGGCCTCGCTGGCCAGAGTAGCCTCCCACGTTTCTGGTGAATGAGGTGTATTGTTCTGTGTTTGCCATATAACTGGGCAATTCCATATGGTGTGGAAAAGGGTGGCTTTTTCATTGCATTCATAACAGTCCTCACTAAATCTGTCTGGGAACATAAGCGCCAGCCTTGATTTGTGTGGGAATGTGTTGGTTTGTATTCTTCTCAGTGTTTGTGCATCGTGGGCGTTTAGGGCCATGTGAGGAGCGGGTAGCGTTCTCCTTTCAAGTCTTTTTCTTTTAAGACGTTCTCCGTAGGTTTCGTATGGTGGAAGGGCGTAGGAGTGGTCCTCGTCGCTGCGGTTCGTAAGACTTCTCGCAAGCGAGTCAGCGCTCTCGTTTCCTTCCAAGCCTTCGTGCGCAGGGCACCATGTAATGTTGTGTACACGGTTCAACTCCCTTGGGATGATATGTTTAGAGCCAATGGGTATTACTCCGGCAGTGATGTTTTTGATAGCTCTTGTCGAGTCCGTGATGATGTTTAAGCTCCTGTCATTTGCTTCTCCCCATCTGATAGCCATCAGAACAGCACTGGTTTCGGCTTCATCAGTGTCCTGTTTTCTAAGGGTGGCGTAGTCTATGGGGGAGCCTTTGAAGTCGACAACTGCTGCAATGGAAGAGCCGTGTGGTCCCTTACTTGCGATTGATTGATTGATTGATTGTAGGGTTTAACGCGCCGACGCAACGCGGCGATGAGGCGCGCCGTAGTGGAGGGCTCCGGATTAATTTTGACCACCTGGGGATCTTTATCGTGCGCCGAAATCTCGTACACACAGGCGTTTTTGCTTTTCGCCTCCATCAGAAAAGCGGCCGCCGCGGCCGGGAATCGAACCCGCGACCTCGTGCTCAGCAGCGCAACGCCTTAGCCACTGAGCCACCGCGGCGGGTCCCTTACTTGCGTCAGTGTAGACAGTGTTTGCATGATTTCCGAACTTTCTTTTTAGAAAATTAGTCCTTGCTATTCTCCTTTCCTTGTTGAAGGTTTTGTCCATGTGTTTGGGTATAGGTAGGGTTTTTATTCCCTTCCTTTGGTCTGGTGATAGTTCTATCGTTCTATTCAAGAATTCTTTTTCTGCCGGAGAGCCAATGTTGGATAGGATTGCTCGGCCTGTGCGAGTTTTGAGTAGTCGTTCTTTTTGGTTAGCGAGCACTGCATCTCTTATTTCTTCGAATGTGTTGCACACTCCGAGATCGTACAGCTTTTGATTAGCTGTGTAGATGGGGAGGCCGAGTGCTGTTTTATAGGCTGTTCTAATTGTCGCATTGATCTTCCATCTATGGGAGAGGCCTTTGCCCTGCAGTGCGCATAGATAGGCTGAATATTATGATGATGACCTCTAAAGAAGCACATACTTACCGTGTGGGATTGACCAAGCAAAAAATCCAGCATAAGAAAGCTTCGCGTTCGACCACTGTCGCCGTCAGACTAAGGGGTGCGCGATTTTTTTTCTGAACTTTTTAGCTGGTATGGAATGCCTAGCGCCTTTGAATGACATGGGCACCCTTGGAAATTTTAACAGGGAATTTTTTGGCACCGACACCATAATGTACGGATATCACTCCACATGCAGCTCCGCCGTAAGCCTTTGACATGTACAACAAATTTTAACATTGCAATTTATATTCTATATTTACGACTTTTTCTTTTTGTAAAAACGATCAACGGTTTTGTAAAAACGATCGCACTTCATCTCCTTTCCTCTTTCTTTTTGCCTTTTTTTGGGAGCACCAGCAGGAGGCTGTTCAAACACTAACCCGCTGGTGGTTTTCTCGTTTTCATTTTTGTTTCCTCGCCTCCGCTGTGTGTTTTAAAGCATTCGCACCTCGGGGTGCTAGAGAAAATTTACTGCGAGGGCTTGGCTAGCAACTGTAATTCATATAAATAGCCAGTGAATGTGGCCTAGCTAAATGCTGTTAAAGATGTACCAACCTGCCCAAAGAGGTGCTTTGCTAGATTTGACTTACGGCGGGTGCGAGATGGAGTACTTCAGGATGGTTTAAACCGCGGTACTTGCAGGGTCGAGGCACACTTCCAACTTCAGGCGATGGTTTGAAGTGTGCAAGAGCAAAACGGTGTCCTTCCTTTCGGGGCATGCTTGGCAACGTTGGTGCTTGTTCAATGTTTTCGATCACTTTCTTGCAGAGGGCAGAGCCTTGATACGTTAGAACACATTCCCTCGATAATCGTTGCAAATGAAACTGATGTGTGCTAGTTTCAAAAAAAAGTTATACGCAAAACTATAGCAGTGCAGCATAGACACGTTTAAAGCACATGTTCAACAGGACAGGAGTATATTCTAGGCTACATATGCGTTTGTAACTCTTTCAAATGAAGGCCGGTACGCCCTGCTTGAGGAAGCCTTATTTCAGAAATGCCTAAAGTGCACCGCCATTAAATGAAGGGACTTAAAACAACCGCCAAACGTTCCAACAAAGCACGCAGTGAGACCCACGAGGTCACGGGGCTTACTTGCAGTACGCAGTTTTATTTGCACGAGGAGTGATACGTGCGTGTCGAAAAAATGCATAAGAACAAGTTAATTCCAAAAAGTGAAACACTTCTGTGGAATTAGGTCCTCGGACTAGCGGTCGGTCATAGCCAAAGTCCAAAGTCTTCCAAACACCTTGAGGTGATTTAAGGGATGTTGAATGCGGATTTCAGGAACCTTAGTCTGTAGAAGTTTGAATTCATGGCACATGCTTTCAGGGATTGGTCAAAGTGGATGTTAAACACGAGCCATGAGAACCGGCTGATTATGGTTGGGTTCTCCCATGTCTTGATATCCGCCTGCAAGAACAGAATGCCGTGATAATTGGAAGGTGAAGATTTGGAGTAGCATTTTATTCGGCCGACCCGGCCGCACAGGGAGAACTCTCATGATGATGATGATGCTAGTGAAACAAATCAGTGGCTGGGGCCGCGGTGTGATGATGAGGATTTACAGGTGAAGTATGGGAGCGATCCCTTGTGAAGGCAATCAGTCCTCACATTAGTTTGTCTCTCCAGGCGAGGCAGCCGCCTGTCGGAACCAGCTGAAACAATACTCTTACAGTGAGGAATACGTAAAAATGACAGTGTATTTTACCCACGCATTTACAAGGATGCGAGCACCGAGTAAGCCCTACAACGGGCCTCCTCCTCTTCTTTTTTCAACGACCCCTCGAAGCCCTAGCGTGCCTAGCGTCGTGTTCTTTTCAGCTGAGCCCTAGTACATTCCCGCAATGGTTGGGGCTATTTTCTACCTTCCCATTTCTAAGGCTGCTGACACACTGCAACAATATGTAAGCAAAATCTGCAGAAGTTCAGGAGTAGCTGCTTACGCGTGGCTTCTTTAAGCAGCTTAGCCAGATAGTGATCGCTAAACATACAGATTTGGTTCTGAGTACCCAAGTGCTTTGAGGTTTATACGCTCGTAATTTGTCTGATTTCTTCTCGACAATGATGTATCCCTAACATCACGGCGATGAAGGGTTCTAATTCGCTAATTTTGTATTTCTACGCAGATGCGAAAAGTAGGGCACGTTTGGTTTGTTTTCGCAAATTTTTATTCTAGCTTGTGTAAGTCTTTTCCGGGCTTGTCGTTCTTTGGGAGAGATGTGCAAGATGCATAATTCCGATTTAATCGGCAATTACTTTTTGCAAATTTATCTTTCTTGCATTTTTTGTGTTTTAAAATTCTGTTCAACCAATTATCGAGGCTTATAGTATTAGTGGGTTACTTCTACCTACTACGAAGTTTTGTGAAAATCGACGCGTTAAACTGTTGGTCATTTCCGCTACTTTTATTCGCATATGCAACGTCCTTTCCTGGCCTTTTTATAGCTGAATATACGCCTTAAGATATTTCGGATGCATATCATTTATTCCGTCAGCTCATTACTTAATTTGTTTTGTATTGTGTGCTTTTCATCATTTCGAAATTTTATTATACCATTATCTGCATTTACCCTATTATAATAACGAAATGTGCTATTTCTGCCAATTATCTTTTTTTAACAGAACTGCAAGGAGAACAGTAATTGCTAATTTTTAAAATTGTTTATTCGAACTTCAACGTTTATTCCCGGTACTCTCAAGTTCATTCCTCGTTTTTTGGAGGCGATATTTAGGATGTATATTTTTGATTTGGTCTGTTCGTTTTTATAAAATATTTATATTTTGCACTTTTTGGGTTGTAGCTTCATAATCCCAATCGACTAATCTTCTTGTTTATTATAAAAATAAAATATGTAACTTCCCCGAAATATGCACTTTGGTGGAAATTATGTTGATTTTCGGGGTTTTTCTATTAAGTTCTCTTTTTCTGGATTTGTTTAAATTGCTTAGCGTTGAGTTTTATATATTTTTTTGTTTTTCGAAATGCTGTTAAACAACATAGACTAAATGTTCGTGAATGCGACCCCCGTTAATTCGAAACATCGATTAATTCGACTTGCGTGCGTGGCTCCTACTATTATATGCAGGAGTCTACGGAACGGTACTCTCCTTAATCCGGCAAACTTTTAGCGCGAAACGGTTAATTCCACCTAACGTCGTAAACTGCAAGCTCGTCCAGCCAATGGGCATAGAGCAAAAAAGAAAAAAAAACACTGCCATGAGCAACGCTGCTGTACAGCAGAAAATGGTAGCGGCTCAGCTGACCTAACCTTCCATATCCACACAAAAGCTTGACTTAGTCTGGTTGAGTCTTGGTTTCGCTTGGTTAACCTTTGATGTAGCTGTATTGTCGGCCACGGCTTAAAGCCGTTCGGTACTGTGCAAAGCTCACAAAAGGAGGCCCGGCCTCGCTTTCATTCCCTGCGAACGCGGCGTTCCTGTTTCACGGCGAACGTGGCGCAAGATGAGTCACATAGCCCGAGACGACCCAGCAGCGCATGCGAGGAAGGCTACGGGTTTGGTCAGCTGCCAAACCACTGGGCGGCCCCTCCCGTCGCGGCCGCCGCCGCTACGCGAGCAGAACGACTGCAAACGGGGTTTTGTGCGCAGCGCCGACAGCGGGTCCGGCGAATCACGCGACACGCTTCGAGGGGTTTGTCGCCAGGGGTACGTCTCCGGTCAAGAGGTGAACTTGCCCATCCTCTGCGAGACTGCTGGATAGAAGTAGTAAAGATTTGCTTTCAAAAAAAGAAATGCCACGCAGGCCAACCGCGGGGTCATCGGCATCAGCCCAAACGGGTTGATGTATAGGCAGGGCGGCGAAAGCTGCGGCCCGATAAGAAAAGTTAAGCCACTACCATCCATCCTCCACCAACGAGGAAAGCGAGGTTGGTGGCGTCTCCAGCAGTCGAAGCCTCTCTACTTTGTTGCCTCTGTCGCCTTCGCGCAATCTTACCAAGTCTCGTTTTGGCGTGTATCATAGTTTTGCGATGAAGAAATCATTCAGAACGTGCTAGGCGCCGACCGAGACGATTCGTCGGAACGTGACATTTGTGACCAACTGTGCCAACCACCGAAATGCACGGTAAAATGAATCTTCAGAAGCCCTGTCCATGTTGGAGGACATCTGTGTTCTAGTTGTTCATGCTGCGTGTAACACGGAGCATCTGGCAGGTATTAGAGCTATTGTCACCGCTAAAATTCCCCAGGAAAAACAGAAGATTACAAACTTCTTTGGCATATAAAGGCACGTCACTCTGTGAAACATTTCGCGTTTTTGTTGTTCATTCCATATTTCGGTAATCCAATAGTTCGACAATTTTTCGCGGGCCCACCAGTATCGAATGAACAGATTTTACTTGATGTTCATTTACACTATTATGGCGATTAAATGTTTAATTTTGTTAGATATTCTGGTTCGTGCAGATGTGGGGGATTAAGGGGTTCTGGCTGGGGAGGGGGAAGGGCGGGAGGGGTACTCGTAAAAGATTGCTAAGCGTTAAAATGAAATTTTGCGTCTTTCCAGTAACTAGGCCATGCCCGGGTTTAATCAATCAATCAATCAATCAATGGTCTGGACAACCGCAAATCATACAACACAAAACTAGGATGCCACTTTGGTGCATAAGTAATGAGCCATAGCGGGGAATTCTAGAATAATTTTTAACACAGGGAGATCTATAACGTACGACTAATTTTTTGATGCTGTGTCCTTTTGGTTTTTCGCACTATAAGGGAAGTTTCCGCCGTTGCAACAAAGCCAACAAAACGGGCTAGGGTAAATGTATTGTGAACAGTTTGCTAGTGCACACATGGCAAGCTAAAGCGATTTATGATTCTGAGTCATGTGCGCTCATGAATATCACTAAGTTCCTTGAATATTTCAAAATTTCACGGGAATCTTCTATGCTTTTTGCCATAAATGTGAGATGATGACCAGTATTTAGCGTGTGAGCTACAACCCAGGCGTCTTCTGCCGGACACGACAGTACACATTGTGCCCACTGCTCTTAATCAACATCTGTCGTCATGCGGGAACAGAAAAGGAAAACACGAAGGTACGCCAAAGACGAAGTGACGCTTCGCACGCGCGCAGACAACTGTAAACAAAGGACAACAATCATTTCGGTGGTGTGATGAAGAGAAGAACACCTATGCACTGAAACCTACGTCAGAACAATCTTTCAAGAAGTGGCAAAGATGGTTAAAGTGAAGGCCATAATCCAGACCAGGACAGCGAGAACAATGTCGGAACAAGGCGACGCTCAAGTCAAAGCACTCAGTTTAGGGAAAATGGTTACCTCTCTAGCGTGGAAAATGTATATTTACGAGTGTTTGTCTCCTGCTGCATCTATAGACCCCTTGTGCACGATATATTCGAGTCCTTAGCACTTGCATTTACAATTTATTTCTCGCTGGGCTTCGCTGATGTAATTTGGCCCTGAGATAGTCCCCACGGTTTTTACCCGTCGCGGTGCCTGTGTAACGCCGTAAAAGACCGGGGTCCGGGATACAATTGATATCAGAGGTCGCTTAGCATCTAACGGGAACGAAAAAGATGAATGCCTGTGCCACAAAGCTTATGCGCCAGCAAAACGCCCAAATTAACATCTAGCTGTCCTTTACGCACCACTCACATTCAAGCTTCCGCTTGGGTAGATAACCCACTATTTCTATCAATTTCGATGCTTGTAGCTGTGTGCCGAAAATATATCTGTGGGTGTGGTCTGTGCTTACCTTGGCTAGTATACTGTTTTCGTCTTCCATGAGAAAGACGCGGATTTTGTTAGCAGAGTGCACGAATCCGAAGCGGCCATTCCCAGTGTTGGACACCTGGTAGCCTTTACACACCTAAAAAGAATGAACTGCATTAAAACCACGCTTCCATAACATGGAAGCTTTATAAAGCCCTTCAGTCTGCACCACATGTTAAGACCTACGCAGGAGGGTAGCGGCAAAAAGGTAAAATTCTGCACGTAATGTTTTCGGCAAATGCTGACATTTTCACGTTCTTTTACAGAGTTGTAGGGTGCGTGCGTCATATAAAATGCTTGTGTGCACTATAGCGTTATAGAAAACAAATTGAGAGCCCCGCAAGAAGCGAGGTCATGCAACAATGCTTCTCATATTAGGCACAAAATCAGAAATGGGTGGATTTTTTACACCGCGTTTACCGAGTGCCAGTTTTGTACACCCACTTTTACCTAAGACTGGCCAAAGGCGTTGGGTGATATTATGGTGTTAAAGATTTCTTCTTTTTTTCTTTTTCCCAAAGACGTAAATTTATACCAACGCAGCGATTAGGCCTGCTTACTTTGCCAGTTATGTGGTTTTCACCAGATTCAACGCATCGCACAGGGTTCATTCATTTTTCTTTTTAGAGTGGTTGTTCTAACGTTCTTTTGCGGCGTTTTCTCTTTTTTCTTCGGCGTCTGGTAGAGATGTATCAGATACTTTGTTTTATTTCTTGTGATCGTTTCTGCAAAATGTTAATTTTTTTGTTTTTGCTATTTTTGGAAATTCTGTTGGATAAATTGTCTGCATTTATGCCCATACAACGAAAAATTTGTGTTCTTAACACCAGTTACACAATTTTGTAAAAATGTTCCGGTTTACACTGATTGCTTATTTTCGCTATCTCTTAATAGAGCGAAAGCCTCCTTAGTGGAATTGATATTGTTCTGTCAAAAAACAAACGCATTTAACCGCAGACCGGTTGGTCGACCGAAAAGCTCTGACAAAAGCCCTCGACCAGCAGCGCGAACGTTCAAACCTGGCTTACATTGTTTCAATACGCTTGCTTTAAAGTAGCGAAAAGGGAGCGGCTCAGATACGATAACCCCCGCATCGACCATGAAGGACTACAGAACTGTACCTTTATCTCCGAAACCACGCATCGTATACATTTAGATTGTTCGTAGGTGCGTTTACTTAGTGCAAGAAAGATCCTTGCGTTGGTTCGTCCTTTATTTCCGATTTAGGTCTTTCAAGGTTGGACAATCGATTGGACGCACTTTCAGCGAAAGTTGCAAGTTTTCGCGCTTCTCTCAACTTGCTTTAGCGAGGGATGGTAAATTTTAACACGGAGAAAGTGAGATCGAACGATATCCATGTGTCTCCCCAAAAACCTCGAGGTGTTTCGGGAAGTAAGGCAAGGAGCCCACGAGCAGGTTTTGGAAGTGCGCGCTTCAAGAACAAATGTCTTTAGGGAGTCCCTTTACGCCGTGAAACCAGAAGACTAACAACAGGGCCAACCCAAAGAACCGACGGGTACTGGATTGGCAGTAACGGGGAATAATAAAAAGTGCAACCAATTAAAACAAGACACTTTCCGGTATAGGCATCGAAACTAGGCCCTTCGCGTCATGAAACCGTTGTCTATCCGCTCGAGCCACTACCATTTATTGTTTTCTTTATTGCCTGCTTAGATATTTGTTAAGAATAAGAACAAAAAGGCCTAATGCTAAAACCTCTCAGCCATCCTCGGCTGACAGAGAGGTTTTAAAACTCCCTAAGGCGCTCTAAATCATCCACGACAGGCAACCTCCTCGGCGTTCATTCTCTACACGGGGCCCCTCCCGTATTTACAGCAAACGTTCAGTGAAGTTCTCCCTGAATGGCCTGGCATTGATGTCCGCGTTTCGCACGTCCAATCTCACCCTCCATGTGCGATGAACACTGAGCAGCAGGATCCAGTCATACGGTACACCACCCACACTTTCCACATGCAGGAACCGAATACCGTGTGGAGTAAAGGGTAACTCCTTCTCTTAGTGTAGCGCAAGGATGTCCCAGTAGAACGCCGGGTCGCAGGTGTTTATAAACACATGATTAATCCTTTCCGGCTTCTTACACAGACTAGAGTTTGTTGTCCATGGGACGAGAAAACCTTTCTCTGCTCACCATAACTTTACGGGTATACCGTTTGGCAGTGTCATTTAATAAAAATAGACTTTAGAGTTGGTTTTCCAAGCATCCTTATACCCCTCCTGATAACGTCTAATCCAGTTTCCAAATATGTAATGACCTATACAGAGGTACTGGCAAAGAAACCTCGGCGCCCACCACGGTGGCTCAGTGGCTTAGGCGTTCTGCTGCTGAGCCCGAGGACGCGGTTTCGAGTTCCGATCGCGGCGGCCGCTTTTCTGATGCAGGCGAAAAGCAAAAAAACACGCTCGTGTGTTCGAGATTTTGGTTCACGTCAAAGAACCACAGATGGGCAAAATTAATCCGGAGACCTCCACTACGGCACACTTCATCGCCTATTAAGCGTCGGCGTGGTAAAACCCACAATCAATCCCTCACTGACTCAATCAATCAATCAATCAAACAAGCAAACATCGGCCAGGCCCTTGTGCAGGCACTTTCTGGATGCGCTACACAAGTAGTCAAATGAGAATCACACTTTCAAAAAATCAAAGCGCTATTTCTCGCAGGTATCCCTTCGCCCATTACCAAAATGATTGCTGGAGAACAACACCAAAATCAGGTAGCGCATTTTTCAACCGAACTTGAGTATATGCGCAAAAACAAATCGTTTTGATCTCGTAAAAATAAAACCTCACGAAAACTTGTCGCAAACATAAATGGCAAAGCCCCAGTCCCCCTATCCTAACTCATTGGCAAAGGTAAGTACAGCTCGTTCTTTTTTTACTGGAAGACCACATGAAAACAGCGAAAACCATGTGGATTTTTAAACACTTGATCAAGACATGCATAACACTTTCAGAATGTACCACACTTTAGCTAACAAAGAAAAGTTACAGATCGTCGAACGGGAAAACATCAATAACTTGCGCCCTTGGTAGTTTCTTGCCTTATCCCTCAGTTTCTCCGTCTCGTCACCCCAGTGCTGGAAGGTATCCCGGTAATGCTCCGGTGGCACTCCGAAATATTTTGTCAGAAAGTTTTCTATTGTAAGCCGTTTGTATGTTCTCGAAGCAGGGCCGTTTAGTTCCAGTTTCCCCACATCTCGAACGCTTACCGCAATTAATTACCGCCCCGAATTTTCCATAAAAAGACCTTGCTACCATAACTGCTTTACTGACGCTTTCTTCAGCCCGAAAAAAAAAAGCTATGTCGTATGCGTACGCGAGGACTTTTACTTCAGAATTCTGCAGTTTGAATCTAGGTATTCCCTCCTCTGTTATTCTAAGGCAGAAAGGCTCAAAATATATACCAAAAAGCTGCGGGGATAACGGGCAGCCTTGCGTGACCGAATATTCTATGTTTATCCCCTCACTTACGTTTTTCTAAATGATGCTCGCATTACATCCGGCATTCGGTATTTTTGTGCTGTTTAAATAACGGAACCGGCCTTCACGTAGTATAAGATGTTAAAGAGTGCATTGTGTTACAACCGGTCAAATGCTTTCTCCAGATTGAGTTGCACCATAGCAACACGATCTAAGTATGCAACAAAGCACTCCAAACACTTCTGGCTAAATGCACATTAGTTCTTATTGGCGGGGCTTAATACGACAAGTTTTATTTGCACCTACCAGACACTGAATTGCGGTTTGCAACCTTCGTGTTAGGACCTTCACGTAAATTTGATGGTCGACTTTCGTCAGGTAAATTGGCGTATAAGACTTCACGGACATCAGCTTTATTCTTTCCTCCCACTTTGGTATCAGGATGCATGTCTCCTTAAACGTTTGTGGAAGCGCCCGTATTTAGTACGCCTTCACATGCACTTCCCACAAAGATCATGAGCTGTCATCGCATCCAGGGAATGCACATTTTCTTTGAATTCTTACCGTGGGCATTGGTTCGAACATGGCCGCGGGCTCTAGCACCTGCTATCGCGGACTACTTCGGGAAAGATATGAAAGCCTGCGGTCGAAGTTATCTGGGCCTGCCAGTCATGGATAATGTCCAGTGGCATTTTCGGGAACGAAAATGAGTTGCAACAGCCGGGTCTCCGACGAAGGGTAGGGGCGGACGGCCCTGGTGCTTCCCAAGCCTTGTCACCCTCGTGCAAGGTGTGGTAATAAAGCTACAATACGCTACATCGGGCGAAGCGCCCGGCACGAAGCATCGGCCCGATGGCGGGGAGAGATAGGCGAGAAGGGAGCGGAGACGTGCGCAGGACCCGTGCCGCCACCTAGTGGAGGAAGGCGAAGAGGCTGCCGCCGCAGCTATAAGCGCACGCCACGAAGGAAGCGCCGCGCGTGGCTTCCTGACCTTCCTTCGTAGTGCGCTTATCGCTGCGTCACGAAATGGTTCCTTTCACTGCCTTGCCAGGACAATGAACCTTTCATTATCCACTAGGGTTAATTATTATAATAAACCAAAGCAATTTTGTTTTATATTTTCAACGTTCTTTTGCGGGCCTGTAAGGGCGCATCCTTGGTTTTTGTACAAGGAGTATAAGATACATTTTTTTGATTCCGTGAGATGGTTTTGTAAATTTTCTGTTTCTGTTTTTCTTTTTTTTTTGGTTTTCAAACTTCTTTTTCGCCCGTTCTTTCTACTTACGCTATTGTAACGATGAATAGTGTTGCTTCTGCCAGTAATACATTTTTGTTGAAATGCAGGACTTTACATGGTCCTGGCTGCGATGGTACCCGGAAAAGAATGCTATGCAATAAAGCTCTCTCCATGTTAGCGGCCATTGAAAGGCTTCACTCACACAGACCCACTGGACCGTGTTTTTTGAATATGCCACATTTTCCCAAATTTTGATGCTTCAACGCTCCAAAGCTTCATTTGGATTATGAGAGGTGCAGCAGCGGAGGGCTCCGGAGTAATTTTGAGCGCCTGCGAATTTTTCGCGTGCACCGATAAAGAAACCGGCGTCTTTCCTTTGCGCCCCAGAAAGCAGCCGCTGTGACCAGAATCAAACTCATTTTATTGTGCTCAACAGTGCAACGCCTTAGCCACTGACCCAAATTTAAGGGTGCAGGTGCGTTGTTACCTACTGTTAGGACCAGTGCGTAAGCGCGACTTTATAAATTTTGGCATACGTGCGCAAGCAAGCAATCCCCCACTTGCGGTTGAAAACCTAGGTAAAGTCCTACAATTACTTCCTGAGCCTTAGCAAATTCCTTCCTGAAACTTTCCTAAGCCCTAGCAAAAACTTCGTTTGTGGAGAGGTTCCAGCATTTTTTTGGTTTTATTTAACCCTTTATTTGTTATCGTTTTATCGTTTTTACGTTTTATTTAACCCTTTATTTACTTAAACCTTTATTTAACCATAGACATATAAATTTATTCTGCGCTAACTATTCTGACGCGTCAATGTTCTCGGGTACGAGACGAGGAAATATCACAATCGTCTTCCAGATTTCTACAGCGGCCAGCTAGGGAGCGCAGGCAACCATGGTAGAACTTGGCGAAAGCATCGCTGTAATTTCGACTTTGAATAACTATTTTAAGTGTTATGGGGAGGATGGCAAAATTATGGAAACTGAAATTGCACAAGCATCAGGGTTAATTTTAACCATGGATGAGCTAGTATTTAAAATTTCGAACACGAATAGAATGCCCCGAGTCATTCGATTAGCATTCCATTCCACAAATCGGTCTCCGAATCAACGAAATTCACGTCTTATTCAACAGTAGTTCGTGGAATATTCGAGCTTACATAGATGTCATGAGAAATCCCACAGCAATGGGTCTCGAGAATCAGGGTTGATACCAGCAGCTGTTGTGCCAGGTATCTGAAGGAACCCAGTAACAGAAACTTTTGGTCTCAAACTGAGCCTAAGGAGCTCCTATTCCTCGACGATTTCAACGCTGCCTTACCATTTTCAATGGAAGGAATTAGTTACAAAACTGTGATGGACTGGCAGGGATGGTAAGGTATATAGAAATTTAGAAAACTGTACACCATCAAATCCAGTAGCTGAGGACAGCTGCAAAAATAAAATATTTGCTTGTTCTGATGTACTTACCGCAGCAGCCATCATCCAGTAAACAAGCATGTTATTTCATGTGTTTCGCTCTGTTCGCTTCGCTAGCGAATATACCATCCTGCTACGCTGATATGCAATTCAATAGGATGTTTCTGCATGAAAGCTTGAAGCAGGATTTCCTAAACGTGTTTTGTGAGGTGTCAGTTTTGTTGCCACGCATCTCGTTATACGTAATTAGTGATGTGTATATTGCTCTGTTCCTCTTTGTTGCGAACATCGGGTTGCTGCTGAGCCCTTTATGTTTCCTAACAAAGAATATATGGGCATTTTTTTCACTATTTCTTTCTGTAAAAAACCCGGTTTTGCAAAATTCTCGTTTGATACTATTTCACCGTATAATAATCAGAAATGCCCAGATTTTCTTATTTCACATATACGCTGGAAACGTTTGTCCTGCTGCGACTGCGAAAAATGCCACACTCCCGGAAAGTATGGGCTAATAAACGAACAGAAAAAAGCAATGAGAGCTGCTGACGCCTTCCATGTCGTCTGTAAAGAAACGCTGTTGTGCATATTTTCAGAGTAAGCGAGAACCTAGAATTATATTCAGAGTCAAAATGGCATGGGCAGAGATTAAAATCCGAAAATCAGGCCAAGTGTATATTCACGACACAAAACAAAACGCACTTGTGATTTTTCAGAGCCGGCTGCAGGTATTTTTGCAAGAAACACGTTTTTAAAAGGTATCATGTACGTGCGCTTACAAGTGAGCAATTGGGCCAAATTTTAAAACAACGCGCATACTGTAACGTATCAAAAATGTGTGAAAGTGCGACCGCAATGGCAACAACACTTAAAGCTGCTACCATTTCCGGGCTGGTGATGCTTGCTTCATCGCATCGTTCATTGATTAACTCTGCAGAAGGGCCCCCGGTGAAATCCTTCTTCAGAGTGTACATCATTGCTCCCATTTGCAGTGAAGCCCCAACTATGGCCAACTCGTTACCATATTGGGAGTCATTCGTCAGGAGGTCCTTGTAGTTGTCCTGCGCAAGAGAAGACCAGAGAAAAAGTCTTTCGCCGAAAATCACACTACGGAACGGCAAGGCTGCACAAGGCAAGATTGTTTCAAATTTATTTGTTATTTTCTCTCCGTGGTAATCTTTATAGCAACAATGCTGCGTCTCGCAGGTACAAAACCGGATATCTAGTATTACTAGCATGCGCGTGCAAGAAGAAAACCATAAAGAAAAGAAGTGTGGGTGGAGCTGCTCTACTCATTGATCAATAACGCCTATAGAAACACAGCCTTCACGCGCATTCTTTATGGGGCGTACATAATATTGTGTACACAATTGACAGAGAATGTCAGCAAACGTTTGCCTCGTCAATCCGTCGACACTGAAAAGGAGAAGTATATAAGCCGACCGAGCGCGTGTGGAGAAGAGCCCTCAGGCAGAGCCTTCAAATCGTGTCTGGACATATCCGGATTCCTGAACCTGCAGCTCAGAGCCGGCACTGGCATTGCCAGCAATGGCGTTGGGGCCGCAGTTGCACAACACACGCAAAGGCAAAGAGTATAACTACATGCTACTTCAGAAACTGTAGTCTGAAAGCTGAGCCGACTGCTTGCAAACAATCGTTAGGAACTTGGAGGCAGTTTTAAGAAGCACCCAAAAACGCGATTCTATCTCCTAGGTAATAAAATGGTTGAGGGGATGTATGAATATTACCTCGTTGGACAAGCTAGAAGCAATAAAAACATCCGCAAAGAAATACGACGCAAAATAGCTCTTGGCAGAGAGGGGAATGGGATTTTGCAGGCACTACTGAATAATGAAAAGTGTTGCAACTTCTTTTTCCTCGCCGGCAGCAGACAACGTTGACCAACATTTTCATTTCGCTTCTGGATGATAGGTATAAAAGAGGAAGTCAAGCGAGCTACAAGTTTGATCGAGACTCACGATGACATACCGAGCGTCGACTGCGAGCTGCCGCACTTGATCGAGGGAAATAAATCCATCAAAGAACGGTGGAAGACGCAGAAGTGGAACAAGAAGCTGCGGAAGCAGGTAATTAAACTAAACCGAGTGATTCCGAGGCACAGGGCGTTGCTTAGCAGACAGCAGAGGGACGAGGTGTGCAACCGAATCAATGGTAAATCGCTTCAGGGCATGGTGCGGTCGTTGATCCGGCATTTATTGGACGAGACCAAGACCAAGTCGTTCTAGCAGAATTGCATGGCTCGGATCATGCACGAGGCCAAAACGAGCCTCGGCAGGGACGAGGTGGTTGAAAGGCGGAGTTCCAAGTATCAACCTGAAACGCGGGCCGGGCAACACCTGCCGTGCACAGGGGCTGCGAACGAGAAACTAGATCACGACATCTCAACGGCCGAGGTCAAGACCGTTTGTGGGGGCCGAACACGAGGTCGGCGGAGGGACCAGATGGGGTTTCGAACAAAGCCCCGCGAAATTCGTCCGTGCCGTCGATCGAGGCACTTGCGAGATACGAAAACATGTGCTGGCTGAGGGCAACCTACCGATCCAATGGAAGAAGGCGAAGACGGTATTGATCCCAAAACCGCGCAGGCCACCAGGCATCGACAACTTGCGGTCCATTTCCCTGACTTCATGCGTGGGAAAGGTCCTCGTGCACATGTTGCCGAACCACTGGCAAGATGGCCTAGAGAAAGAGGGCTGTGTCCTGACTCGATGACAGGGTTTTGGAGGGGCATGAGCCCCCAAGACGCGATATTACAACTGAAACAAGAGGTAATCGAGAACGAAACGAGAGACAGCAGACTGATCCTTGGATTGGACCTGCAGAGCGCCTTTCATCGGATCAAGCACTTGGCCATCCTTGCGCAGGTGACGAAGCTCAACATGGGCGAGAGAAGTTATGAATATATCAGGGACTTCCTGTCGGGGTGAAAGATTGAGCTGAACGCAGAGAAGATCGACCTACCACAACGAGATATCGGAAGCCTGGGCACGCCCCAGCGGTCGCTTATGTCACCGCTCCTATTTAACATCGTCATGACCTGATTCGCCGAAGCGGTGGCGGGCGTGAAGGGTGTCTGGCATACCATCTATGGTGACGATATTACGCTGTGCACGATCGTCGCTACGGACGCTAGTATCGAGAAGAGGCTGCAGAGAGCTGTCTCGGCTATCAAAGAGCGGCTTGACGGGACGGGCCTGCAGGGGTCGCCATCCAAGTCTGAGCTGGTGTGCTTGCCTCGCAAGGCCGGGCGAACTGGGTTGCCCCCGAGAGAGTGCGATTGCTTAGTTCTGATCACCAGGACTGATCCAAGAATCCCCTAGGTTTCTGAGATCCGGGCGATGGCAACGGCAGCAGGGATACTCTTAAGAAGTTGGTGATCAAGAGCGCAAGTGCCTTGCGGCTGATCCAGATCGTGTCGTCCAAGCAGGCGGGCATCCGTGAGGAAGCGCCCGTGAGGCTGGTGGAATCCTTCGCTGTCAGTCACGTGGCGTACACGGCGGCTTACAAGAAGTGGTATTAGACGGACAAGGACAAGAGTGACACCATAAGCAGAAGGTTGTATAAGCGAGCGTTGGGGTGAAAGAGTGAACAAACAGCGAGCGGCTGATGCAGTTGAGTGTTCACAACACGGTGTAGGAGCTCATCGAGGTGCAGTTGGCGGCACAGCGAGAAAGACTAGAGAGGACCAGGACTGGCCAGGCCATTCTCGAGACTTTGGGGTACCGCTATCAGGTCATGGGGAGACAGCTCGGGAAGGACAAGGTGAACGACAGCATCCAAGACAACGGTGAATCTTGAATCGATTCGAAGAGTTCATCGCTCTACCAGACGGTGTTGTCAGGTCCTGCTATCTGCGTTAGCCCTGCGGCACTAAGGCCAAACGTCCCCTACAGATAATGTAGCTTTGAAAGTCACCTAGCATCATCTGTCGGCGGGGGAGACTGTTCAGACTCCGGGAGCAGACGACATTGATCATCATCATATTCATTACGCTCCTCACGAACTGGTGCATGCTCAGGTGAGTGCGCCGGCTCGCACCCGCTTTCTAGATCATTCCATTAAAATGCTGATCCCAACAGCTCCACTTTCTGAAACTAGAGTCGCAGCAGGACAGCTGGACGACCCAAAGGTACAAAAGTTTTTCAAAGGGCTACGAGTTGTGCCGTGCCTCCGCCAGATGGCGCCACGGGTCCCGCGACCGAGAGAAGACGCAGTGAAACATCCCCCTCGCGAGGGGCACGATCAAATGCAGAGCATTTCCGGGGGCGCACGACGTTAAGTAGTTTGCGTTACGTTAATGTTGTTGCACTTGTGGCAACTGCTGACGAGAGAGCGCTCGTCAGCAGTAATTTCAATGAGTCAACGATATAAGGCGCGTTCGTAGCGTCCCATTCTGTGTCGGCTTTGTGGCGCAGTGGGTAGAGCACCATGTACATTGTGTTCCGCCCGCAGGGTCGAGGGATCGAAACCGGGCGCCGGATAGTATTTTTTTTTATATAGTAGGGACAACGACGGTGCGGACTACGGACGTCAACGCGGGTGACATCGTTAGTTACTGAAATGCTCTGCATTTAAAATCAAAAATAACGTGCTTCGGTCACTGGATAATGTTCACTTCACATGCGTATTGCTCTGCCATATGAACTTGGCGCCTTAGTTTAATGAGCACGAATTCATCCTAACCTATCGCGGTGGGTAAGGCGTTGCGCTGCTGAGGGGGAGGACGCGGGTTCGATCCCCCACCGTGGCGGCCGCTTTTTTTATGGAAGTGAAAAGTACGAACGCCCGCGTGTACGAGATTTCGGGACACGTTAAACATCCCCAGGTGGTGAAGATTAATCCGGAGCCTTACACTACGGCGCGCCTCATCGGCTGCATCGCGACGGAGCGTAAAACCCTACAATCAATCAATGGGTTCAGTCTGACTACCAATGGATGGAAGTGTGATAGGAGCAGCACTTATGGACAGATTACGAGCGTCCGCTGTCGGCGTACCAAATTGGGTGGCACACATCGCAGCTCGAAATAAGACGAAGTGCACTACGGCTGGGAATGAAATACGGACAACTTAGGACCCGTGGTCAACCAGGGTAACAGAATGTCTGCTGCAGCATGGTACTACATTTCCTGGACGCCGGAAAGTGAGTGGGCGAATGGGTTGGAAATTTAAGGGTATAGCATAGACATTGAGAGACAAACACTACTGGGGAAATGTGAGCATTTTGTTTTCTAGCAGACAAACTGATACGGCCCGATGATGAAAGCCCTCACTCCGCAAATTGTTCGTTCAAATTAAAAAATTGCTGGAGTTCAATCCTATGTGAAACTTTGTCAAAGGGATAACGAACTACAGACAAGTAAACCATGTTTGAATGATGGGCCGTTGACAGCGGTGTTGATTTCTTTTTTCGGCGTGGGCTCCCTGCGACGCGAGAGCATAAACTTTGCCACCCTCGGCGGAAAGTATTAAAAGTTACGACAGCATGACGTGATGAACGCTGGAAACGTGCTTGGCTGCGTCCATCCTTAAACAGAAGATACGATTCGTTTAAGCGAAGCGCTCGGTGACCACACGCAGGTATGTCAGCCGAACCCCTTGCTTGGTCTCGGCGCAGTGCACCTTCCTTTCCTTTTACTTCTTTCTCGCTTAGTTCTTCCCATTCCCTCTCCGAGGAGATACATGACAGTTCGACCAGGAGAAGGGCTTTTAAGAGCGGAGATTTCTAAACTTAAGCTCAGGACGTTCCCAACGTTAACAGAAAAGCGACGCGAAGAGAACAATAGCAGCAGGGGGTGTGTTAAGGGCGGGAGGAGCGAACCCACAACATGTGCCCACAACGAATGACGCATAAAAAATGGCCGGGAGCGCACTGGCGGAGTGTCTGTTGTATGTGAGCGCACAGAGCGTCGCAGATTCAACGGAGAGAAAGCGCGTCGGCATTAGCTGCGCCCGACGATTATGTAATCTCTGACTTGCAAGTGTTCTCCTGGAAGAGAGTCATAATGCGTGCAGGTGACATCAATATATACTCTATAAAGATGCTCAGACCGAAAAGATAATTTCTACTGAAAACGAAGCCCAACCATTGCGAAACACGAAGCAAGACGCTCGCGATCGTACACAAAGCGTGAGCCGGAAGGTCCTGAATATGAGACTAATGCTGTCAAAGCTAAGCGACGGAAGATGGGTGACGCTTAAGCATCGCAAAAACTCTGCTGTTTCATCAGTGTTTGCGACGTGAAGTCTTTTATGCTGTCTCTATGTTTTGCTGTGCATATTGCTCTGGATTGCGGGAGGTTGTCCAATCGACCGTACGGCAGACACCTGCACGCATTTGGTAAATCCCCCTGGGCTCTGTTGCTAGTCGCGCGGAGTATATTTTTAAAGACGATAGTCTTTCTTGGGCTTCTTAAACCCAGAAATGTTGGTCTGTCAGTATGTCTGTCTGTCTGTCTGTCTCTCTGTCCGTCTGCCTGTCTGTGACTCGATTTAGCCATCCGGCCAAGGTAAAATTTATGCTGCGCAATAGTCTTATATACTCACAGCCAAATGTGAGCGTCAAATCCCGGTTTATATGTTCATACTTATCAATTTTTTTGAACATGAACAATACTATACGCAAATATAAGACCTCAAATTAATACCCAAGGGATATTTACAGTGCTCCTTTATTAAAAAAATTAATGAATGCATGGTTTTTCGATAGCAAATGATATTCTACTACACCTACTGCACAAAGCTGCCGCCTGCTGTTGTCCGCGCCACCTGAAGGAGGCATATGAGAAATCACGCGGCAACAGCAACGAAAGGTTCCACTAGCTAGGTCCCACGTTCTGCTTAGAACGCATGTGGAGCGCGACAACGCCATTCTATAAACCTTGAAGTCGGCCGCCTCGAATCACGCGCGTCTCCGCCGTACTGTAGCGCTGGCATCGAGGAACCCGGCCTGTAGCGTTGGAACGCGGTAAATTGAAATCGCCTTGAGCAAACCTCTAGTGTTTTTACCCTGGGATGAGCGCGGCGGAACAGGAACAGCATGAGAGGTGAGGGGGAAAGCAAAGGGGGACATTTCCTTGGCTAATGTCTACAAATACTATCGTCTTTTGACGACATTTGCAACAAAAGGAGAAGATACGCGGCCAATTTTTTTTTATATGAAGTGTGCATATTTGCAACTCGGTATGCCTCGCGCCTTCGGGCAAAACGATATGCTGTGGTGCATATTTGAAAGAAAGCAGGGACCTAAATTAGCTGAAGAACTTTGAAAACGCTGTCCAGCGTATACGGACCTCAGCATTTCCAAGCATAGCCCAAGGCATGGCATGAGCACACGTGCCCCAGTTGTTTCTGTGTCTGAACATCGCCGCCGCTTGTACGGCCCTCTGCGTCCCATGGTTCCGGCACGGCTGCTAAGTGAATGCTAAGACGCTGAATCGCCATGGCACACGATATCATGACCACCGGCATACTTAACAGCTGCGCATCTCCGGTGAATGTCAAACATTTTCGCGGAAATATACTCCGCCTTGCAATCTGCTCTTAACTAGTCAAGTAAACACACCAACATTTTTTGCCCATGTGCTTCGTGCCATTTTCCCGTAAAACTTTCTCTACTCTTCCCTTCCGTCTTCTCATGCTCTTCTCATCGTATTTTTTGGCTCCTGCTTTTAAGATTGCAATAGGTGCTGGCTCAGCTGAAGTTACCTCCTTCACACTACTTCGGCGCAATCTGAAAAGACTGTTTTTTTTTTTGTGCTCAGTCTACTCCACCTCTTTTAGACTCTAAATCTTTATCGTTTGTGATATGCTTCTTGGAATCTCAGTGTTGACGAAATCTCATTTGGTCGGGCAGAAGATTCATAGTTAGAAACATGATCGCTGGCCAAGGGATTACAAAAAAAGTTAAAAACGGGTGTTTAGTCTTTGATATATGGAAGGCTTTGTCACTGCAGGAGGGGGAAACATTTTCTTATTCTTTTAATTACCCTTTGGTGGACGATCCCACGTTTCAAACTCTGCAATTTTTTTCTTGTTTTGCGGTATTCTCTAAATAACAAATGTTCGCGCATGGCTTCAGTTCTGCTTTCAAACACTGTTTTAAGTCAACGCTTTAGTTCACTCTCGTAAAACGATTCTATTTGCATTTTAAATAACACAGCACTCGTAGTACATAGTATACTCTTATATTTTGCGTCAAATGTTTTCGACGATTGTATTGCGCTAAGTAATCTCGACAAATAGGAACCTAGGCAGCGGATCGGTACCTTGAATTCTTTTCGCTCCTTTATGCACTTCACTTTCAAGCGTTTTAACAGCGAAGCTGTTTATCAAATCGCCATGCTTCGTGTTCGCACTTAAAAATACGAAGTAATGGCCGAGCGCTCGTTTGTGAGCTTGCGCGTGTAGGCGCGGCCCTCGCGGTGACTATCCTGCGGTTAAAAAATCGGAAAAATATTTAACGATCATGCGTACAGACTTTGAGACAACGCCCAGAGTCCTCTGCGCACGTTCGTCAAACCAAGCATACCCACTTAGACTAAGCAATCGCAGAGGGCGTGGTGACGTTGTGACGAATATTTATTCTAGAAAAGCATGATGATGACAACTAAAACTGGAACGTGCATGTGGGGGCTTCTTTTTCACTTCTGCCTCGCTTCTTCTCGCTGGTTTTTCTACACCCGTAAAGGGAGATTGGACAAGAATGGTGTGACCGCCCGGCCGCTAAAAACACCATGAAATTCTGAGCGCTTGAGTGTGCGTGCCTCGAGGCAACCACCCAGCGCCCCCGGCGCATGTTTTTCCAAGCGAAGCATACCCAAAATTAGATTGGCGAAGCTCGTAAAAGAAACTCCAGCGTTCGAAATAATCGCGGCTCCGCTTGCTCGGAACGTAAAAGATATGTCATAGCGTACGCCACTCCAAGGTGATGGCCGATGATTATCACTTCCAAAAGAAATGAAACAAGCTCACACTTATAGCAACAATGGCAGAGTAAACGTCGTTGTGGCAGCGAATAAGAAGCAATCGGATTCAATCGTGGACTTAAATCTTCGTGACGATCGTGAAGGTTGCGTACAGCTTCGCTACCTTCAAGTCTTACGCGCTGTGTCAGCTTTGTTTTTTCACCTGTCTTAGAATCGGGTGTTCTAATTCATTGAAGGAAAGAGAGGCACAAAAACACACAGGCAGACAGAAAGGTGGAAGGACGGACCTACACACACAGACAGACAGACAGACAGACAGACAGACAGACAGACAGACAGACAGACATGGACGGACGGACCTACAGACAGACAGACAGCCTAAATAACCCCGTTTAGGTATTCCGAACAAATACTTTTATATTTACAACGTCCGCAGGCACATAATTAAAGTTTGTTTTAAACTGGCTATAGTTGCGGGGAGTAACAGCAAGTCACTGAGTTTTGTTTACCTAGCACACTTATGGGAACAAAGTGCTCCACTTACAATTGCTGGATACACGTTACTGTGTAGACGACGCTCTCCCGCTGGCTGCACGGTACAGGTGTCGCGATCCGGCATAGCAGTGATCGACGTGATGGCGAAAACTGTGTAGAAGTTGGAGTCACTGAAAAAAAATAAGGTGCGGCCACCTAAATGTAATCGAACAATATATGCAGCTTGGTTTAAAGTCCGTCCCGGAGACCAACCTCCTCGATAAAGCAAAGGAAGGAGTCAATGCTGATGGTAGTACATGAAACCACTGCGCTTATACCATAGGCCAAGGAATTTTTGCTCTGGGAAGCTTCTTTAAAACCATTCAAGAAGCTTCCCAAAGCGAACATTCCAAAGCGAAAAAGTGAAACACTGAAGGGCTGTGTAACCATTGCGGGATTAGTAGCGGAAGTCGTAGTCTGGGGTCGTTATGTCATGCGGCGACCACTCTCGCTGCGTTTACGAGAATTCATTGAGTAGAAAATGCAATTATAAAACGCTGTCTTCCTCTCTGCATCCTCCTTTCTGATTTCCTATGCCGTGTCGTGTGACGTCAAAACAAGATGGCCTGGCTTGACTGCGTTACTGTACAGCTCGCCGACCCTCCGACAGAATCAGTATTCCCAGCGTTCATTCGCCCGGCGGCCGGCGGCTCGTCGCAGTTCCTTCGCTCAATTGCATCTAAGCCGTAGCCAGTTTTTGCCTGCAAGAATGTGCCTTCAGTTTCGAAGTTTATAGACTGTATCAAGCTCAAAGTCCAAGTCGCTCCACACAAGCGCATAGGTGACGCTTCACTGACGGGGACGCTAGTAGAAAAATCTAAGCCCATTTCAAGGTGGGAGAAGAGCCAGAAGAGTTAATATAGAAACTAAGCAATAAATGCAACCGAAACTTTTATAGTGCACTCTTAGGGAAAAAATACGGCCGTTAGTTTTCGCGGGCAAACTTCCATCTTCAAGGGGCGTAACTGTGGCAGAGTGTGTGCCATGTGCACAAATGCGAACGATATGTTCGTTCGAGCCCATCCATAAGGAGTAAGGGGAAGCTGAAAGGCATGCGTTTAGTCTCTTTGCTGCGTCGTTAATCCCATATAATGGCGTCGTCGCGTATAAGTCTGTGGACAATTTTAGATTTCCAAAGTAGAAGTCATCGCAGTCAGTGGGCCTTTTACATAGTGCCACGACAGAAAATATCGATGTTAAGTAAAAGAAAAGTGCTGATGTTTAATAGAGCTACTGGTAATGTCCAGGAGCGCCTAACCGGGAATGGAAAATAGCTTCTCGGTGAGGTTATGTGAATACGCTGTATTGCAAACAATTCTTGCGACGTAATATCGGTAATGAAAGATTTCAAGCGCATCAACAAACAGACAAATATGAGTGACGGAAGAAACCGTTGATCCGAAAGAGTAATTATAATGTATATGCTTGTATATGTATAAGTATATGTGTATTTGTATACCACAAGCACCTTCCCGCAAACTGCCAGAGAGGTATCGTACAAAACAACGTAAGCCCTATACTCGAATATGCTTGCGCGTTGTGGGACGCATCAACCCTTCTTGATAAAGCTCAAATATCCCCTGAAAGCCCTCTGACGAAGTTAAATTGGCTCGCGCCGAGGCTCCAAGCGGGCAAGTTGCCGTTCATCCGGGACGGAGTGGCCGCTACTCGATGAGCTGAACTTGAGGCGGGAACGGCGGCGCCAGCAGCCTTTCTCTTTGCACTCCTTCGCGCTTGTGTTCGGGCGGCGCTTCAATTCTTGCTCTTCTTCCAAACGAAGGCATGCATCCATCCTATAACAAGTTAAAACCTGGAAGCTCTTGAGTTATATTCTCGAGTGCGAACATGGGGCTGTCCGTTTTCCTTCCCTCTCGTATGTCTCTTACTGTTTGTGTAACATGTTTAAAAAAATAGATCAACCCGTTCCCGAACCACTCAATTAAGGAGGACACCATACTAACCGCAATGAGCGATGTAATTTCGGGATCTAAATCTCCCACCAGCCCAACCAGCATTTCATCGGTAGCGGCATGAAGCCTAGCTGTGCACGCTCGCCCTTTTTCTACCCGCAAAAACCGTGCACGCATAAACCGGCCATCGGTGATGGCGCGTACCTAGGGGTGAAAGACACCGGCTAAAATATCGCTCGGAAGGCCTTCCAAGTTGAAAATGAAATATGGGCTCAAGCCGGCGTTCCAACTGACGGATTTCTTTTCTACCAGAAGGGATTTGCAGCTACTTGGCAAAGAAATATTTTAGCGGAAACGGCGACGGCGGGTTCCGGTCGCTTTAGGGGCAGCCCTTTGGCATCCGTTACCATGGCTTCACGGGAGTGATGTCTGTTTATGTCCACGTAATCGAGTGAGCGAACGCAGCAGCTACGAAAGAAAGAAAACGAAGAGGAGCCTCTAGCGAAGGGTAAGGTGGAGTAGGACAAGTGCGGCTACGACGTCATCGCTCTCATTGTCTTTCCCTCACACGTCTCATCCGTCGCCGACAAGGAGCACCTTCCCACTGACAGCTTCCCCAGCCGTAGTTCAATTCTCCACTACCAAATCACCTGACGTTTCCGCGGAAGGTTCAAACACGATATGCAACATGCTGACCGGCGGCAGCGCAGCATTGCGAGGTAGCAGCAGAGTATCGCACGCCGCCGTGCGCCCGCTGATCATGCGGAACAGTTCGAGAGACGCAGCCGAAATGCGCCGTGACCGATTAGACTGCAGCTCGCGCTGCGCACAACTTTCAATTTAGGGATTGTAGTAATCGTCAGTGAATTTTTAGGATCATCCGTGTTTCTGCTATTTTTCGCGAACATCTGATAACCGCACTACCGCCGTTAGCTGCCGACTGCGCAACTTTGCGAAGGGTCATCGGTGGCAGCGAGGGGGAAATATTTGTGAAAGAGGCGTCAGCGGTGGTGAGGAGGAGCCCCGGACCTTTAGACCGGGCTGCATGACTACCATGGCTTCCGAAACACTCCAGAGGTCTGTAGCCCCTTCTACCAGTTCCGCCACCTCGTGGATCGTGGCATCCCGCTGGATCCTGAACTCGACGTGGCCGTTCCACTGGGTGCTCCGGAGCACATGGCGTGTTAGACGACGGGCACTCTCATCTCCAAACACAAACACTCACCTGCCCCGTTTCACCCGCTGTGGGGAGCTCTTCTTGCGCATCGTCTCAGACTGCTCTTGGGGCTTTCGCTCGGGGGCCTCCTCAGTCTCTGTAGGTTGTTTCGGTCTCCGCGCCTTCCGCTTCTTGCTCGACTCCCTCCACACACCTTCATCCTGGAACGGCATCGGCCGATGCTCTGCGTGTCCGGCTACCAGTCCCTGCCTGTCACCAGAAACTGCCAGCAGTTGAGTGCTCCTGCCGTCCCCGTCCCCCGACATTGAGAGATGAAGAGCCCCACTTCCAGGGGAAGTGGGCTCACCAGCAGCCCCACCAGCGTCCGTGGTGTTGGCAGCCCCCACTCCGCCGTGCTTTACAACTCCAGGCGCTCGGTCACGATCCGTCGTCTGGCCTTCGACTACGCACCTGACACGTGCCACCTCTGCCTGCAAGGCCTGTCGCTACCGTCTCTCTGCCTTTATCTCGTGCTCCAGGGTCTTCCTCTCATTCTTCCACGTCGCTGCTACTATGTCCCAGCACTTGGTCAAGTTGGCGATAGCCAGCTGCCATTCCTCCACGCCCCGAGCCTCGTGCCGAGCCAAATCTTCTCTCCCTGCGTTTACCCGGGCATCCAGAGTAGCCAGTCGGAGGCAGATTGCACATACGAACGGATCACCCTTTGCCGCCGATGTCAAGTCCTCAAATAGGGTTTCATCTAGGAACCCCCACCGGCATCAGGAGTCGCGGCTCACATTCGGATTCCTCTCATCCGCTTCTTCGCTCTTACCGGCCTCGTGCGCGTCTCCATTACTCTGAGTCTCCTCGTTGTCCTGGGTTAACTGTTTAACGCGCTTAGAGAACGGCTTTCCCGATGTCGGCGTCGTGGGCTGTAGCGGCATAAGTTCCGCCTGCACCTCGAACTCAAACGTGTCTATATCCTCGCCTGCGTCTCGAAGGGCTTGCGCCAACCGCTCGATAAGAGCTGCCTTCACTCCAGTTTCGTCCAGTCGTCTATTTTCAAGCTCACTGCGCAGTTCGATTACTCGCAGCTCGGGCATCGTTTTCTTTGTCGTGAGGCTCTCCGTCGCAGAAGCCATCTTGACTCGACGCAGCCGCGACTGCCGCTTCCACGATGCGCACAACCTCGGGAAAAGTCGCCCGCGAAGGGTAACTCGTCTAAACGAACCTGCTCCGAGGCCCTGGTCCCAGGGTGTCGCGTCACCTTAAGCAGAAACGGCACTGTTCTTAACGAATACTGCCCACGACACGCCGAAACACTCCGCCATTACGCAGCCTCAACTACACACAACCACACACAATGTTTTGCCCGCGCGCGTTGGGGCCGCGCCAGGTGACGAAGCCCTACGTGCGAAGAGCACTGGCATGAACTACTTTTCTGAGCTCAACCTCCCCGCACAGACGACGTTCACACACGCACGATCGCCAGCATTAAAACACTCACGCACTAGAAATCAAACGTTGAAAACCATTGTCAACACCCTGACATTGTCCACCTAAAAAGAACCATTGTAATTGTAGTGGCGTAAAATGAAACTCCCTTACGCGACTTTAAAAACTGCGGAAATAATAGGAGGCAGGCGATACTCCCATTGGAAGGATTTTTGAAAACTCCGAATTGGTACCTAATTATGCGACAGGCCATTTACTCCAATTTTGGCTTATTTGTGTTCTGTGTGTAGCATGGCCGCCTTCGGAGGGTTGAAGCCGTCTTTCGGCGGTGCGCAAACACACTAGCGCCACAAACACTCCAGCGTTGATTAGTATGAAGCTCGATGTTTGCAAGTCGCAAGTCCGAATCTGCGATAGTGCATATTATCTTAACCTATTTTATTTGCTAAGGGGCAGTGTTTTTTATGCTAAATTCGCCATTTTTGCGCTGCAATTGCCATTGCTGCACAAGAGAGTTCGCAGATCGTTTGCAGGCGGACACTGACACGCTGGTGAGTTCGTTAGAGTGGTGTTGCCATGAGCACTGACTGCTTGTGGGCACAGTCCGAATTCACCGGCCCTTGGCCTGGTGCAAACACTCCTGCAAGCACGAGCCCGGAAGCTCCAAAGATGGGAGAGAACTGCATGACATTTAAGCGCCTCCGGTGACGCGGAATGCGTTCATCCACTGCGTACGCCGCGGCTAATGATTTTTACGATTCCAAGCAGTGCTGGTAGGCTTATCTGGCACCCAAACACGTGGCAAAAGGGCGCTATGCCGATAGCTGAGATATCGGCAATGCCCATCGAACGATAATGTTCTTTCATATTGTTTCACAGAACCGAAACCCAAACTGGTTTAATTATCTTCAACATCAGCCAACCAAGTAGCTGCTTGATGTATGTTTCTGCTGGCAGTTGGTTCGACCGCTGCAAACCACGCATGGTAGTTATAGGGCGCAGCCCTTTGGCAGCCGTCTCTGGCCTGAGCCGTGTTGTCAGAGTAACAGAGTAAGCGGTGGCAAGACCGACAGGTGAAAGAAAAAGCGGACAATGAAAGAAAGCAAAGGAGGGGCGTGTCGTGAAATTGGGAGAGGAGGGTGGTTCGCCGTGGCGGTGCGAGCCAGCGCTCTCCGAGAACAGGCGGTGGGGGAGTGGAGGGGGCAGTATGCTGTGCCCGCAAGAGCCGATCGACGGCGCGAGTTCCGCGTGACTATGATGTGGGTTCGCTTAAGACGCACTTCACGGTCTCTTCCTGAGACGGACTTCGCGCCGCCGTCGCAGAGGCTGATTATCGATGCCGTCAAGACAACCCACGAGTGAGTGCTGTCTCAGTGCACTGCTGCTGCGCCCACTTATCTCATTAGGGGTAGCGTATTCGCCAGCCATTTTTTTTTTGTCTTTCAAGCTTTATGAAAAAAATACCGCCTTATCGGCCGGATAATCAATACAACAAGTGTTTTTTCAGCTAGTCTGCGCAGTTCAAGCAAAAACAGAGCTTGAAACATTCAATTCAGTGTTCCTTTAACCCAGCAGCATTGGTCTCAAACAGTGCCCCTGAAATTGCCCCATGGCTATTCCTGCTAAAACATATTTCAAATTCGTCAAAACTGGGGGTCACAACGAGGCTGTAAGGGTTCTAAAGGTGCAATACAACCGCTCGTTCTCCAATCTGTCGCTGTTACGAAAGTAAAACATCTTGCATCAGCTTCTGCCGTTTTGCTGTGAATACCAAAGGCGGGCGAATACATCATGGTACCACTATAATTTGCCGCTGCTGGAGTCAACAATGGCACCGTCGTCCACAGGCTTAGGTGAAACAATAACTTCGGCATTATCTTGAAATACCGCAGCAATACCGCACGGACCCGCCGCGGTGGCTCAGTGGCTAAGGCGTTGCGCTGCTGAGCACGAGGTCGCGGGTTCGATTCCCGGCCGCGGCGGCCGCTTTTCTGATGGAGGCGAAAAGCAAAAACGCCCGTGTGCACGAGATTTCGGCGCACGTTAAAGATCCCCAGGTGGTCAAAATTAATCCGGAGCCCTCCACTACGGCACGCCTCATCGCCTCCGTTGCGTCGGCGCGTTAAACCCTACAATCAATCAAATCAATCAAGCAATACCGCACGAAAAACCGTGCAAATGCATGTGAAGGGGTTAAGTGCCGTCTTCAACTTGAGAGGGATGTAGCAGTCACGACTAATTACCTCACACAAAGGTAGGAGGAGATAATAGTGGGGTAAAGCATTGCTCCCGCAATTACAGTGGACGATTGTACAATTACTGTTCTTAGTCGACCTTCCAATGGAATCCTGCGGGAAAAATTGAATGACAGTATATGCAAGGTTACAGGACTCTTGTGCAGATTTCATCGTGTCTTCTTGTTCATGCTGCTGCCACAACGGCTGGTAACACAGGTGAACACGACTCCGTGCCACGGTTAGAGCTCTGAGGGGGCTTTCACCCGGTGTACGCGGGACGGGTGGGGCATCACTTCGCGTTCTTGTGAAGCCGGAGCAATGCCACCCACCAGGCTGAGCCTACAGTTCGCGGGTGAGAGAAACGAGATGCGCCCGCACTCTTCATCATCCCCCAATAGATATGTAAATAATAAAATCTGTAAACTAGTGTGTACATAACAGAACTCTGCTGCTGTCGCTTGTCTACCTTTGTCATTTACCTGAGGCTATGGTTTGATTTATTTTACGCAATGTTGACCCGCATAAACCATGCCGCAACGGATGGGGGCCCAATAACATCTTGCTTATAAATAATTTGCCCTCGCGACGATTTCCCTGGGACGAGTGTTTTATGCTGTCGTGAACAGCCCCAAACAGGAAATAGAAATGCCGTAAAAATAGTTGGCAATAACAACCGTTCGGTATGCTCCACGGTAAGATTCTCATAGAAAAACAGACACTTTAAGATTTCGGCACACCCTAAAGATATGATGTCTAAACAATTTAAAACTTCGAGAAAGATGGTGGAATCAATTCTGTCAACTTCACCTAACGCTTCCAAAACCGTGCGTTCGCGCCTGTCACAACGTCGTGCAGCAAATTGAAAACTTACTTAACAGCTCTTCTGAAAATGTTCTTGAACGTATTCAGCCCATCATCCTCATTGAATGCGTACAGGCCCATTCCTATGAATATTTTCCTGTCTTCGCCCTCCTTCTGTAGCCTCTTGAGCTCCTGAAAGGGCAATTTCACTTTATGGGCAAAGGACACTTGTGACAAACTATCTAGAAAACTGTTCCGTGGCTTGGGATTCGGGAGTCGGGCGGCCACGCCTAACTGTTCGCCTCCAATCAAGTAACACTACACTTCCATTCTCATTCTAACAGAGAATGCAAACTAGCAATTTAGGTGACAGTCACTAGGCTGGTGCACAGAGCCCAAGTAGCCGGACGGACTCAAGGGGTCCAGGAACGAGGACTCTTCCCAAGGGACGACTGCTTTAAAGAGACGTTTATTCTTCCTCCAACTCCTCAACATACACTCTGGGGCTATTGCTCTCTTGCGTCTCTTCATGGCAAGTGTGGCGCACTCAAAATTAAGATGCTTCTGAACGCAGAACAAGTCTCTTTAGCAGGGAACTTTAGCACAAACCTGGCTCTGTGATTCGTTACATGCGGGCCCGCTTCTACGGTCGCCCTTCGTGTTCCACTAAAAAAGCGACGTCAGCACGCGTTGGAAATATTGTTGATAGGCTTTGTTTATTCTCGCCAGAAATCTTTGACCGGCATCCACCGAACAAGTATGCCTACAGAAACAAGAGAAATCCTCTTTAGGTGACTTCCCTCCCGAACGACCTCCATGCCTACTTCCTGGAAGTCTTAATTTCCCCTATTTCTATTTCTTCCGTCAGATTTCCCCGTCTTGTGTTTTCTGCGCTGCTTTAAAATTTTCACTTCTGTAGTAATTAGGTCGTGCACATTGATGCCGCGACAAATCCACCATTCGTCCTCAGAGGTCTGTATCTTCAGGTTTGTTTTAGTGCCCTGTCCTGATACGTTTCCCTTCACCATCAAGTGTTCTGTCCGCAAACACATATTTGGCACTTTAATAACAAAGCGGGTTTATCGAATGCCAAATTACTCACCTCCAAGAACCTTTTCGCTTTTGTAAACTGGCTTTCAAGTTTGGTGCCCCTGGAGATGATGTTGAGCACACCGTAGTTGGCTATGTTGCGGTCGTTTTGCGCAAGTTCGTTGATGCGAACGGCTGCTCCGTGCACCAAACTCATGTTCACGTAGCTGCAGGAACAACCAGTAAAATCCATCGGTATGCAGGGTTAGATGCTGATAAGCGAAAAAGCTGAACACTTGTGCCACGATCTAAATTCTGCTTGCCATGGCATGACGCGCACCGCGCATAAAAACGAAAATTACGTTCGGAATACGTGCACCAGAAGTGTACTGGAGTGAAGTATTGCGCAATTTCTGAAAGAGACAGAGAGAGAAATATATTTGTTGGGAAAGGTTGGTGATCCGCGGCATCGGCCAAACACTCTTGGGCTCTAGCAGCGTCCTCGGGCTATCTGGATGGCCCCGACTCGATCCACTGGGTCGGACCTGAGCAACATCGTCTTCCATCGCTCCGCCTGAGAGATTTTGCGCGCGGGTGTAGCCGCCCGCGGGCAAGACCATAGCAATATGTGGTACGTCCGACCTTCTTTAAAATTTGCGCCATTTGACTGAATGTTGCCCTGGGTGGCAGTAGCTCTGCGTAACCGGGTTCGCACAAGAATTCATCAGAAATAGCCGCCATACGACGGATCGCATCTTATTGAGTAACAAGTGAAGGGGCGGGGGGGACGGGCCAGTTCCAGTAGGTAGTGATTTGTTACGTCCCGGTAGGACACGAGCCGATCCCTGCTGACCATCGACGCGAATCTACGAATCCTCGAAAGCTCGAGTAGCACCGTGCGCGCACTCGTTCCCGACCAGGCCGGAGTGGGAAGGTGCCCAAAAGTTAGATTTGGCCGGTCCCTGCTTCGCGACGGAAGAAAGATTGAAGGATTGCAGATGCTCCTGGGAGATTCGCCCTCTCGAAAAGTTTATAATGGCAGACTTGGAATCGCTGATTCCGTATTTGATTCTTACGGAGGCTGTAATTGCCAGTGCCATGGCCGCCTATTCTCCAACTTTCGGTTCGTTCGTGCGAATCGAGCCGGAAGCTATGGAATTTCCCTGCCGATCGACTACCACGAATACCATGGCAACGCGGTTTTCGTAATCGGCTGCGTCCATATAGGCCACGTTCTCTGATTTTTCGTACTGTTTGTGTAGGGCTTTGGCCCGAGGGTGTCTTCGCTCTAGGTTGTGGACGGGATGTATGTTTTTTAGAATAGGTGGAACGTCTACGCCTTCTCTTATGTCTGTAGGTAGTTAGACTTTGGTTGGGGAAGTACTCGGATAGGAGATGCCAAGACAGTCTAGGATGTGCCTTCCAGCCGCGCTGTAGGTTAGTCATTCTCGTTGGGCCGAACGTTGAGAATTGATACGTTCGCTTAGCATATTGTGTAGCCCAAGTGCCTCGAAGCGTTGAGTCGATGCGGTAAGCGGTAGGCCGGTCTGAAAGAGAGTTAATGTAGTCGTAGACCCTTTTCCCGACATCGAGTTCACTCAGGTTTTTGATGATATGATAGCCGAGTGTTTGACGTCGTGTTAGCCGAGTGTTTGAGGATAATTACAGGGACGGCCTGTCCACGATTTCTCCTGCACGGGCCATTTCCACCAATTCAGCGATTTCACTGTTCATGCTACAGCAGTACCGGTCGACATTATATGCCTGTGTATTGTGGCAACGTCGGAGTGTACCCGTGCACGAGATTAATGCTTAGCAGGTCATCTGTGCTGAAATAGGAGCTATAGCTCGATGTATTAGCGGAAGTTTCATTTGCAAAGCTTCCTTTATATTTCTTTGCTTCATCGTTTGCCTGTTTTTTTTTCTTTCTTCTTTCCTTTTGCCTGTCGAATTGGCATATATATAGGCGCAAGGTGGCAATACAAAAATCGTTTAAGGTTAGCGCGCGCCCCGTCTTTGCCTCGTCCTTCGTGCCGTCTGCGCTTGTATTCATCGTTAAAACTATGTCCTAACGCCCTAACTATTCCCTTCTGCACATCCTCGGCACGACACCGGCATTGTCTCAAAATAGAAAGCAGAGAGCGAGAGAATAAACATTTTTATTATTTCCTAGTAAAGAGTCTTTACGGTGGCCTCTTCGTTACAGGAGTCCATTGGCACGGGCCGCATCTTCTGCCCTCTCCACCAACTTGCGCTATACGTCGAGGGAAGAGCTGGCAAAAAAGCTCTCCCAAAGCTCGTAAGTGTTGAAGGGATTGGGTGGGTCGATTGGGCTTAGTTTGCAGCCACCGATTATGTGAAAAAGTGTTCCGAATTCCCCACAGAAGCGGCACAAACGGGGATACAAGCTGGGGGCTATGTAGTGATATCTGCTCGGGTGGGGGCAAGTATTCTAATTGGCGCTGGATTTAAAGGGTGCTTTTGACAATGTGAAACAAACGGTCATCCTTGCGAAGCTGAACACCCTGGACTGCGGAGTCAAGACCTTCCAGTATGTCAAGTCTTTTCTCACAAATCGGAAAGCCATCCTCAAAGTAGGGGACCACACCACGGATCCCTTTTTAACTCCCCAGGGAGCTGTACTATCTCCTCTCCTGTTTAACATTGCTCTCAGAGTACTCCCTGCACTACTTAATTCTATTCAGGGTATAAATCACGGCCTCTACGCGGACGACATTACAATCTGGTCCACCACGGGTTCAGTGGGAGCAATGCAGCAACGCTTACAGGAAGCAGCGGATGTTGTAAATGGCGACGCCAGGTCATGCGGACTCAGTTTCACCTTTCAAAAATGCGAACTATTACTCGTGTTCCCAACCAAACAGAAACCTTCAGGGGCACCCGCAATCGCCATACACATAGATGGGCACATTATCACCCCTGCTCAAAGCATCAAGATACTGGGCGTCACCTTTAAGGCTGACAAGAAAAATATCACGACAATAAACAAGATCAAGACCATGACGGAGCAAGTCAGACGCATGCTCAAGTGCATAACAACTAACACAAAGGGCATGGGCGAATATGATACACTCCGACTCGTACAGGCCTTCGTCATCTCGCGGATCACTTGCGCAATACACTATGTTCTGCTTTCAACAAGAGAACTGAAGAAACTGGACGCTATTATAAGAAAAGCCTACAATCAGGCTCTGAGCCTACCAATCAGCACTTCAACAGACAAATTTCTTACCCCCGTATTCTGAGTCCCTCCTCCACTCGAGCCTCCGCTCGAGAAGACCCTTGAAAGCGAGTTTAGGTTTCATAATCTAACCTCCACTCGAGTGTCTCCTCCAACCGAGGAGCTGCTCGGCGATTTGGAGGAGCCGCTCACGATTTGGAGGAGCAACTCCAAGGTGTCGTCTGTGCTACCTTGAAGCAGCCCTCCAGTACTATTTTCAAGATGGCCGCCTACGCTCCTCTCGGTTCGAGCCGGCTGTGCTCACTCGCCTCTTTTCCGGAGCACGTATCCCGCATTGACGAGGCATATAATGAAGGTTCAGGGGATTTACGCACCGTGAATTTGCCATGTCAGCGCATAAGGTACTGGCTGAATACGCTTGAGCACTTCAGCAAGGGCGAATTGTGTCGCGGTGCCTCTTTACCAAATCGGTCACTGCTGGAGCTGCCGAGGTGGCTGCCGAGCCAAACGCCGAGCTGAAGAGCCAAACACCAGCAACCACGGCGACCCACTGCTCCCTGCGTTCCGGCTGCTGGTTACGTTGCGATGTTATGGCGCCGGGACATTTACAGTTGTAATGGGTGCCTTCGTCAACGTTTCGCCGCCGACAATACGCGTCGTCAGGCGTTGGTTGGAACTCGTAATTCGAAGCGTCGTGATGTTTTCTGCGATGGCGGGCGAGCTCAGAGATATCTGTGCGGACTTGCCTTTATCCTCGCAATGACAAGATTGTCGCTGTCATGTACCGAAAGTCATCGCTCTGTAATGAAGGTGTCACACTAACCTATGACACGGCTACCGTAAGCTGCTTACAGTGCGCATGAAGCAGACGATCGCCGTATGGAAGCGAGCGAGCGTGTCGTCTGCGCCAAAGCCCAGCCAAACCCCAAACCATCCACCGCCGGCGTCGGCGGCGGCGTCGGCGTCCGCAGTGCTCCTCTATAAAGAAACAGCATCCGGCGCCAGGTTTCGATCCGCGGACTTTGCGGCCGCAGCGCGACGCTCTACCGACCAAGCCACGGAGGCGACGCTGATATCAGTGTTAGTGACGCGCCTTATATCTTTAACGCATTCAAACTACGTCGTCAGCGGCGTGCGTTGGCGACTCAGCGGCGTTATAGCGGCTTGATAACTGCGTGGTGTACACGTGATACTACAAACCCGATGGAAGAGATATAAGAGAAGGCGGCGAGGCGGTGGGCTGCGGGGGCCGAGCGCAAGCGCCGCAAGCGGGCCGACAACCGTGCATTCGCACTTTCACATTCTCCCCCTCGGGGAAATGCGGAGGAATTTTTTTATTTTTTCTTCGAGCCGCCTGCGCTGCGAGGCTCCGCCCCTCTCCAAGTGCGCGTCGCTTTGTGCTCGCCTGCTACCTCGCCCTTGCGTGCTGTCGAAGGGGGACATTTCTACCGGGTTCACCGTGGTGCCTGTAAAATTACACACGCACTACTTTGTAATTTGAACATTATGTCGGCTTTGAGCTGCCGATAGTATCGTGAACCGAAAAGAACAAATAATTAGGCGCTCACTGTGTCGGCAATTCCGGTCTATGATATGCGCTCGTCACGCATGGAAGCAAATCGCCCTATACCTCGAGCCCTTCCGCTGACATATCGTTATCTTGGCTGTCATCCGGGGGGGGGGGGGGGGCCCTGAAACTTATAGTAATCGATAGGATCAGAAAGGACAGGAGATACAACGGGATACGTGGAGACATGGAGCAGCGTGCACAAAAACAAAACAGATTTATCGTCTGCTACCGAAGTGTGTGTGCAGTGTGGCCAGACCAGAAAACAGTTATTTCTATTTGTGTCCACCTGGTTCATGTTATTTTCGTGTTCCTCTCAACCATACAAACTAATATTTCTTAAAATAGCTGTATAATTACTTAACAAAAAATAAAAACATTAAAAAGTTATATTTCTTAGGCGTACTTTCATGTCTTGAATAAAAAAATTGCCATAACCTCGCCCCCAGATGCCTTTCGCTCCTCCTCCGAAACTGCGATCTCGAGGGTCCCTCCAAACGAAGGATTTCCTCGGAGGGTCGGCGTCACCACGTTTATGAAATGCCTGGAGACCTCGAGTGGAGGTGTTGCCCTATCCTCCACTCAACGGAGTGGAGGAAGCACTTTGAGTGGAGGAGGGATTCAGAATACGGGGGTTAGTTTCGGAGTCAACAACACAGCTGGTGAGCTCATCGAGGCACCTCCATCACACCGAGGGCAAGATTAGGCACTACAGAAACGGGCAGATCCATCCTTTCGAAACTTGTTCTATCGATTCCGCTTCAACACACAACACCCGAAGTTAATATCAGGCGCCACATTAAAGTACCTGTACTACCACGAAACATGCACTCAGTGCATAACACCGACCGGGAAAAAAAAGGAGATAAAGGCCGACTCACGTGTTGTCAAAAGCCATTCCTCCCTTAGTCGTTCGGTAGGTTGGCATTTGTTGTTTGTATAAGTGCCAGCTCAAATCTTCGCTCGTTCCGTGGAGCGTGCCATCTTTTGTTATAAAAAGCTTGTAGTAGAAGAGATAATGGCAAAGACCATCCGGTGGGTATGAGAAGCTCTGGACCACGTACGCTCCGATGGTGCAGACAAGTTCTTTGACTGCAAATACGAAAACGTTCGGTGAATCTGCTGACGTCCCACATTCATCACATTCAGCACTACTTAATAGGCTACTTAAACGTGAAATTTCGTCTGTCTGTATGTCTGTCTGTCCGTCTGTCTGTCTCTCCGCCTGTCTGTCCGTCCATCTGTCTGTCTGTCTGCCTGTCTGTGTCTGTCTGTCCGCCCGTCTGTCTGTGTGCCTCTGCGTCTGTCTGTCTGTCTGTCTGTCTGTCTGTCTGTCTGTCTCTCTGTCTGTCTGTCTGTCTGTCTGTCTGTCTGTCTGTCTGTCTGTCTGTCTGTCTGTCTGTCTGTGTCTGTCTGTCTGTAAAGAGGTTTACATGTCAATCGAAGCAGATACATAACATGCCTCGGAAGAACTATGCGTCAGGAAACAAATAAACGTTACAAAACAGAAACACACACAAAAACAACAATCCAGAGAAGGCTGCCGCTGGCCTACATACAAGTTGTAATATTTTGTGCCTCGCAGGGTACAAGCCGGCCCGAGTGGAAAGTTGTCGACAAACGCAAATGGTCGAAACATTTTCAGGTTGGAAACACCACGAATGTTGGTAGCAGCCCGTTACACATGCACACATGGTAAAGTGAACACTGCAGACAACTATGTATTGTATTTAGTCTGGTGCCAAGCTAATATTCTATCTGGTTTTACTATGGTTACAATATTGTCCAATTAGAATTTTCAAACGTGTGCTGTTTACCTTAATGAAGCAGCACGACCAATGCGGGAGGAACGCCTCAGCAAAGCGAGGTTCGTTTACAGGCGCTTTAACAGACGCGTGCGCAAGCGAAGCTGCATTTGGAACATAGCCGTGAGGTCTGGACCGGAATGCCACGATACCACGACGCCTCTAACTACCAGGACCTCCACCCAATAGAAACGTCACTAGGGCATCGCACGACTGTCTGAGCTCCCCTAGGCGTACTTTAAACATCCTTCACATCATCGTCCAAAACGTCTTTGTTACGAAACACTGCAAGATTGCGAGGCGCAAAGTTTAATTTTGTCCGCACTGAGGACACCGCGCGGAAGGTGTTACTCCCCTCACTGTAAACCGGCCTCTAGTGGGCAGAACTCCCTACCCACGCTCCCACACGAAATCTTTAACGTCGGCTAGGAGGACTGAAGAAAGCTCTCTCGAGCACGCCTTTTTTGAGCGCGGTTTCTGCTCCGCAGTCAGTTCCGCCACAGCAACTTGTTCGCAAAGTTTGCTTTGGGCAATGTCCGAAATTTTGAAGTCAGAAATTGAGGTCAACATTTGCCGAAAGCTTTTCGTGACATAAGCGTAGAATGGTTGCGGTTCCTCTGCCAAAGGGTCGATGTAGTGTTCACTGCAAAACACGCAGCAGAATGTGCCCAGGAATAAGTTTATAAAGCTGCATGCTATGTAGTCCGGTTTTCCCGTCAGTTCTACAAACCTCTTAAAACACAACGGAATTGTTATTCTCCAATTTAGGTAACGGAGCTCCATTCGTGGCGACCAGTGAGAAAAAGGCAGCGTTTCTCTAGCGGCCAGATGTGTGTATGTGGTTTGTACATTTTTTTTACTGCCCTTCAAATCAATTAATAAAGTATGTTTGCCTTACGACCACTTTATTCCGTTGGGTGCGGGTTATCCTGGAGGTGCTGTCGTACAAGTTAATCAAGCCGTGTTTGGGCAGCGTGCAATGGTCGCGAAGGTGCGCCACAACAGGCCCAAAACAACCCTCGCTAAAGCAGACAACAAAACCGTACCGCCGACGCCGCCGCAAACGAATAGGAACTTCCCCTCGGGGAACGCTGGCTAACCATTTGCCGCGCCATTTACAGTGTGCTCCATGAGTAAAACCCTCCTCTTTCCTCCTCCCCTCTCTTCGCCGCCGTCTCCGGAGTTTGTTGTCCCGCACGCTATGAAAGAACCGTTAGCTGGTAGCGCTAGAAAGCTTTGCTATAAAGCGCTGTTTAAATAAATTAACATCGTGCGGGGTGCGGAAATTGCACTCTTCCAAAAAAAGGATATCAGCTTTCCTTGCACGCAGAAAATGCATGATCTCTTTGCTTGTCAATGTTGCGAAAACCTGAGCATTTAAGGAAAGTAAATGCGTATGTACTAGAGGATATAAATAATTTAGGGCCTTTGTTGCTGAAATCCCCTATCCCTTCACAACAGTCAGCTACGCGGATCACGAGCTCAGCTGGCCTCGTTGCCCTTTTAAAGGAAGACCAAGCATACGGCCTAGGCGGTGAGGTGCAGCCTCCCTGCGTTTCGCGTTCCCAACACAAAACAAGCTCATCGCGTTGGGGCGAGCACTCGAATTGCACGTGATGCCGGTACGGATAAACCAAGGTAGCTGGTAGATGCCGTGTGCAACGGGGAAAGCTGTGGCCTGACGTATGTACTGAGGAGGAAAGGCGTCCAAAATTGCCATCGGGCGCAAACAAATACAACATATAAATGAATAATTAAAGGAGCATCAATGGGATTTCGGATTGGTAATCGTTTCAACCACTGCTTCCCATTTCGCCAGTACGAAACACCGCGGCCAAGCGAGAACAACACGGCCATCTGTCAATAAAGGATTGCTAGAAAGACAGCGAAATCTATAGATGCTACTTTCATTTACAAATCAGGACTGCCCTTGAAGGCGGCCAGACGCAGTTTCTTACTCGTGTCTTCCGTGCCATCTGAGTGCGTTGACCTCGACAGCAGCCGCTTGCTGTTCACTCATGAGGCACCTAGCAAGCCCCACACCTGATTTATTGGGTTGACCAGACGCGGGTCCTTGCCCTGCGCTGGACATTCCGGTTCGCCCGAGTGTGCTCGGTCGTTCGGGAGGGAGGCATCCTCTGAGTTTCGAGGGGGGTGCTATAATGGTCAGCTGCTGCCACATCGTGACGATAGGGCTTTGCCGTCTCACGACGAATGGGCTTCAAGTCGTCCTCGTTAGATGGGGCGTGAAGACCACGGCTGCGATGTCCTCGGGGAAGCTTGTTCGCACGGGCAAGGTCCACTGATTTGAGCGGTGAGGGAGGTGTATGAAAGTCAGTAGATCCACTTTCTTCTGTTTCTATATCCGAAGAGCTGGCAGCGAAACAGAAGCGTCGCAGGGTGAGCAGCTCTCCGTTTCTGCTTTGGTATGGTTTCTGTGCTCCTCAGATTATGACGTGTACTTGTCAGGAATGCAGAATGACTGTCTATTGGGCTATTTGGTACTTGTTCATCATGAAAAACAACGCAAAAACGAAGAACCAGAAAAATACGGGTGACAGGATAGGCGCTGACTGGCAAATGAATTTTGAACCCACAGGAAAAGACATATACACACTTAAGAAGATTGACATATAGCGCATTCATTTTGCGCACACTGATAGCAAAAAAAACATAATAAAGAAAACACAAGCCGCACATGTGCGTGCACACTTACACTGCCGTGGCTAGATAGTCAACCTCCCGATCAGAAAGTCTTATAGAGGGTTTGCTAATATACCTGCTGTTTTTCATGATATGAAACGCTGCTAAAACCTCGTGGGTGAGCTGATATTTGTGTTGATACAACACAAATATCAGCTCACCTATACTCCTCACCTATTCGCCTAAGACCTATACGCCTCGCACTTGCAAACGATTGTTGGAGTATAGCTCGGCGCACTCGAAGTTAGTTATGCCAGGCATTTTGAATTCGTGCCTGCAATCGGACCTATAAAAGTCCTGCTTCCATACAGTTGGTGAAAGCTTCGTGCTGCAAAGGCAGAGGCTCGAAGCGTCGCGTTACCCGGACAGGGAACTGGTAGCCGTCATTCAGGAGATAATGAAATGGGGGAAGACTAATGGAGAACCAGTGGAGAAGGGCGCGGATGAACGTGAAGGAAAAAAGTACGCGGTAATCCCTTATGTGCACCAGCTGTGCCATGAGTTAAGGAGTGTCGCGGGCGGGTATGGTGTTACTGCGGTATTCTCAGCTCCGAGTAAACTTTCTCGTGTCTGCCCCGCCATTGAGAAAAAAGCAAGGGCGCAAATCCGTAGGCGGGGTGGGTGAGGTGATCCACAACGTGTCCTTTGTACAGTGCCGGATGGGGGTTGTCTGTTGCTTACTCTTATCGTGTGGTTGGAAGTATGTGGGCCAGACTGGCCGATGCCTCAACACGCGCCTGTGCGAGCACAGGAGAAAACTAAAGACTGATAAAGGTGTACATCTATCCGTGCACTGTGGCAAGTGCAAATGCAACCGATGCTTTGAAGATATTGAGGTGTTGTATCAACACAAAGATAGTTCACCTGCGAGGTTGTGGAGGCGTTTCGTATCATGAAAAACAGCAGATGTATTAGCAAACTCTCTATCAAACTTGCTGCTAGAAGGTTTTGAGTTTCTAGCCACGGCAGTGTAAGTGTGCACGCACAAATGGGGCTTGTGTTTTCTTTCTTATGTTTTTTGCCATCAGTATGCGCAAAATGAATGCTCCATATGGTAATGTTCTTAAGTGTATATATGGCGTCTTCTGGGGATTAAAAATTTAGTTGCTAGTCAGTGTGTGTCCTGTCTCCCTTCTTTTTCTAGCTCGTCGTCTTTGCGCTGCCTTTTCCATCTTGCCAGGAATCGCCAAGGAGGGAGATTCATTCATGGGCGTCTCTTCATCCGTAGTCGTGGCCTGCGACGTGCCCTCGTTGGAACATTGTGCAGGGCTACAGCGGATGTCGGCAGGTAGGGCCTGTAGGGGGTCGAAGTTGCCTGAGGGGTATCGCTGGCGTGGCAGTTGGGAAAACTCGCTTGCCGCCTGTGCGTCACAACTTGAACGAAGGCAGTCGGTCGTGGCATGATATCCCCGGCAACGGTGACTCCAGGCAGAGGACGTTTAGAATTCGGGGACGAATGTCTCGAACCGACGGCACCACGGCGTGTTACAGTCCGTGCCGTTGCGACGTTCAATATCGCAGCGAGAGCACACTCTCTTCACGCCCCTGCACTTGCACTGCACTGCACCTTGTACCCTCCGACCGACCGGAAATTCGGGATGGGGACTTCGTCTCGATACGGACGAGGTGCATGCCGTTCTCTATGCGCGGCGGGCTATTGAAATTTGGGCAATGGATGCTAAGCACCCGACCAGTAAGGTGCTAGGGCTGCACCCATGTCATATTCGTTCATGTACCACTGTAAACGGTACACGGTTACGTACCAAATCTGGGGTCCGATGCATGTAACTGGTCATGAAATGCCATTCACGACGATGGCAGAACGCTCGTTAAGGGACTTGGCGGCTGCAGCGGACGTGACTGCGGCACAAATTTTCATGCCACCTTGGTGTTGGAGATCCTTCAGGCCGTGGGGACAAACGACGTCTTCTATGGCATTGATGATTTCGTCAACACATGCGTCTTTCGGCGCATCAGAGTTGAAGAATGCGACTTCGGCACTGGAGGCCGGTAGTGCACGGCTGCGGGCTGGGGAGAGGCCATCTTGACCACAAGTCAAGGAAGAGGCTAGTCTAGAAGGCTGCCAAAGCCCAACAACGCGGGAGGGTGCTGGAAGCAGGGGCTACACAATCCAAGCATAGGGCCGCCCCGCGAAACCACAGGGTAAACCACGAAACCGACTGGCCGCAACAACGAGCCGAAGTAGAGCCTTCGGTACTCGATTCAGCCACTCGGCCAAAGTGAAACAAAAGCTGTGCAATAGTATCATATACTCACAGCCAAAACTAAACGTCTACGTTCGGTGTCAATGTGCTTGTCAACATTGTTAAACAAGAACAAGACATTACTCAAATATAAGGTAGAAAATTCATACATAATTGATATTTGCAGTGTTCCTTTCTTAAAAATTCATGGATGCTAGATTTTTTCGATAGCAAATGAAACACTACATCAACGGAAGAAAATTAGCGTCTGCTGTTGCCTGCGCTACTGTAGCTTCTGGCGGCATTTAAGACACCCATCAGCCGCAGCAACAAAAGGTTGACTCGATGGGATCCACGTTCAGCTTAGGACGCTCGTGGAATAGAGCGATTTGGTTCTAAACGATGTAGTAGGTGCCTCAAATTACGCGCGTCTCCGCCGTACGGCATCGGTGGCATCGATACACCTAATTTGTAGCTGTGGAATGGGGTAAATTTTTATTGACAAGGCAGACCTCTAGCGTGTTACCTTGGGAGGAACGAGACGGGAGAGGAACAGCATCAGATGTAAGCGGGAAAAAGAAGGGAGGAATTTACTGTACAGGGGCGCCAGTCGACTGTTGCCTTTTGTCAACACTTGCAACGAAAGGAGCATAAACGCGGGCATTTTTAAAGGCTTAAGATGTTTCGTTGCTAACCAGTGCGGATATATTTCGTGAATGATAACGTATAATACTTTTTGGATGTAAAAGAACTTGAAGAAATAAAAAGAATTCTTTACTAATGCAAGAATTGTTGAATCGTTTGGCTATATGTGACTTCTTTAGAGACAATTTTGAAAATGAGTAGCGAAATGCATTGGGTGTTTTTTTTTCTTTTCTTTAATGATGTAGAGCCGCACTATAAAAGCGGGTCGCTAGCTTTATTTCCTTAATTATGTATTCTGCCGCCGTTGCAAGATTTCGTGCAGTGTGGGCTTTTTTTCACGGTACATTTATTCAAATTTCCAACTTTCCTTTTCGAACTTTTCTGATGATGTCATTGGTGTTGAAGGATATGCATAGGGTGCATATTTTTATTTTGTTAGTTTATTTTGCACAACTGTTATTATTTCGTATTTTTGTGCTTTTCACGATCCTTCTCTAACAAAAATCTGCATTCAAGGTATTAAACCGATATTATCTTTTACCCTCACAAATTACGAATTTATCAAGAATGCTACCCGATTAGCTAGTTTCGCTTTTTTATTCATAATTCCAATGTACGTTTCTGGGATTTGTTACGCGAAGCATATTTGGTCTCACTGGTGGAGATGTAGTAACCTAGAACGCACTGCAAGAAAGCTAACTTTACATGATTATAGGGCCCATGATGAAGAAGAAGATGATGATACAAGAAAAAAACGCTTTCCGCAGTAGGAATCGAATCTGGGTCCCTCGCGTCACTAAATCAACACCTATCCGATTGCTCAAGATCGATACGGTCGAAACAGCTTGGAATTTCTAGCGAATTTGAATACTTCGCTTTGAACGATGACGATGTGGGCGGGGGCCAAGGGGTGCGCTCGGATTTGTCGTTATGCACTGTCTTGCTGTTGTCTGAGTTCAGACTTCGACTCTCGGGCAACTTGCACTTCGATCGTTGATTGACTCTCCGCGCTTTTGCACAGTGATCTTGGACGCTTTTAGTTTGATTGCAGCGGCTGAGTTGGCCAATTCGCCATGTAATTTTCGCATGCCATAAAACGTGGCGTTTTAACCATCGTTGTTTTAAACGTTTCATTGGGGTTTGTTTTTTGGAGATCATATACAAGATACCCATTTTCCTTTTCGTCAGTTCATTTCCGTAAATTTTCATTTTGTGTATTATTTGGTTTTTCAGAATTCTGTTCGACCAATTGTCCACCTGGGATAGTATGAAGATTAAACCTGGTACTTCCCTCAATTGTGAATTTTTGTGCAAATGCCCGGCATCACACAGTCCTGGATGTAGCGGCACGCAGCGAAGAATGTTACGCATTAATTAAACGGAACCCTTGACGCAGGCGTTACGCACGGTATCGGTCTAATGCCACAAAACTACACAGTACGTCAGGGCCCCTCAGTGTCCGCTGCTGTGTATTTTTGTAATGCGGCCTTATTACGTTAGGCATAATATTTCAACTCCTGGACACGCAGGCATCAAAGGCTCTGGCCATGAAAAAGCCTACTCGCTTGCCTTGGCTTGGCGAGAGTTGGCGTGAATATTCCGTACCAGTTTTACAAAACATTAAACACAGCCAGTGCCATACCTTGCAAGATACTGTAACCGTTGGAAATTATACGGCAGCAGGCAGTGTATATATTTGCATCATTGAAGTGTAATCGTTTTGCAATCAAACTTGTTGGTGGGATGTCGATGACAGTTTAATAGGGAATTCAACTTTCCCAAACGGAAAAAAAACTGCTATCGTGTGAACTGCAGTCTGGAGACCACACCAAGCATATCTAATCGACTCACTCGAAGACGTTCAAAACCGTGCTATTAGGTTTATTCATTCTTCGTATTCGTATAATACCAGCGTATCTTCCCTCAATAATGTGTCGGCTCCTTTAAACCTTGAGGTGCGCCGCCGTATTTCCAGCCTCCGCATTTTTCACAAATTCTTTTACGACCCGCTCCGTCATCCCGACAATATTCCACCAGCCCGCATAACGACCACTTTTTCAATGTCTTTCTTTCGACGGAATAAAAACGACTTGAATGAACTTCGTTATGGCGTAGTCACCATTCCCTGCCCGTCATCATTTTTGGACCAGTTGCCCACGATAAAAAAACTCATGGCAAATATAATATTACATTGTCAACTTACCCCGAATGTAGTAGGCCCTCGAGGGGTCTTTAAGGAAATTAAGTATTTTGATGTAATTATCCGGATATTGCGGTGTCCAGATTGCTTGTAAGGTTCGGATATTGTCGCATATATCAATTGATGGTGGAATAAATATTGCCACACTAATGTGAGTGATGTGGAACGTTCACTTACTGGGAGTTCTGGTTGTGGTGGTTGTGGTAGTCGTCGTTGGGGGTGGGGTCGGGGAAACAAACACACCTGCGGCTAGAGAATTCAGCATCATCGTCATCGTCGTACGTTCACTGCAACATCAAGCCTGTCCTAACTGCTGCCATTATGCGCTGTCCAACTCATTCCTTGCCCGTGATATTTTTTATCTCACTTCTCAGCTGAGTTGTGAGTTTACCCGGATTCCTAGGCCGGTTTGTTTATAGCGATGTTGTTGGACAATCCGCCCTTAGTCAGCTTCATGCATTGGATGCCTGTCAAACTCCCCTTTCTCTTCGTACGGGCTAATAGTTAGCAGCCACGGTCTATTATTAACCTAGGATGGTGCGTACGAAGTATTCTTACAGAAGAACTATTTTAGTGCGCTTTAAAAGTCACTGCAGAAGGCAATGTAGAAAAAAAGTCCTAGGCGAACCACAGATTATACTGTCGGCGACGCGACAGAGAAATGAGTCGAGTCACGCCAGAATGCTATGCCGTGTACCGAAAAACTGGGTCCCCGTTTAATTCCACGCTCGTGGCGTTAGTGGCTGTTTGCGCACCGGCGGCGCGTGACCAGCACTCATTGCATGGCGCTCAGAGCCAGCGCCATCGTTCTTGCAGCGCCCGGCTGCGGCAGCAGACGATGTGAGCCCCTGGAGCACCGCCTCAGTAGTATTAGTCGTGTACCCTCAAGAGTCGACAAAACTATCTTGGGTTCTCTGTTAGTTTGTCTGAAATACCACCCATAAGCATAAACTTCTCTGGGATCCTTTCCTTAAGAGAAAAAATGAAGTTGCCATCTTCTACTGGTACAGATAAAATAAAACCAAGCTCTTAAAATACACAACGCACATATCTGGCGAATTTTCGCTATTGCTGTTTTCTCAATCCCTGTCTAACGGAATTCTGCCTTACGACTCGAAGTGTGGGAAGTTCATTGCAATTCACAAATCAGGTAACAGAGACTGTCCGCTAAATTACCGCCCCATATCACTAACCAGAGTGTTCTATAAACTCATGAAACATATCCCATACTCTCGAATCATGCAGTTCCTTGATTCCAACAACTTTTTAATCGCTCACAACATGGATTTCGAAAGGGCCTTTCATGCGAAACCCAACTAGCTCTTTTCCTTCATGACCTACATACTAACCACGATACTAACATACAAACTGATGCTATCTTTCCTGACTTCAACAAGGCGTTTGATAAAGTACCCCACAAGCGCTTACTAATGAAGCTTTCTCAACTGAATCTGCCACCCGACGTTTTAAACTGGATTACCCAATTTCTGACTAACCGCTCTCAATTTGTTTCCCTTAACAACGTCCAGTATAGCTCGCTTCCTGTAACGTTCAGTGTACCGCAGGGGTCTGTCCTGCGCCCACTTTTATCCCGAATAATATCAACGCCTTGGCTAACAACTTACCATGCAACATTCGCATGTTCGCTGACTACTGTGTTATCTACCGCAAAATAACTAACACTTCTGACCAAATAGCCCTACAGAATGACCTTAATAAAGTGTTACACTGTTGTCCGCTTGCTAATGACCCTTAATACTAACAAATGCAAATTAGTTTCCTTTCATCGCTGCAAAAATCCGCTCCTATTTTCCTATGAAATCGCTAACGTACCTGCCAAAACAAGGGACTCTTATAAATACCTTGGTGTTACACTAACCCCTGATCTTTGCTGGAGCACGCGTATTATTACTATTTCATCGGCCAACCGGTCATAAGGATTTCTAAAACGCCACCTGCGTCCCTCACCCTACCACGTAAGACTTTTGACTTACCAATCGCTAATCCGACCCAAACTTGAGTACGCATCACCCATTTGGAGCCCTCACCAAGTTTACTTGATGAACTCTATCGAAGCAGTGCAAAATCGTGCTGCTCGGTTCATTATTTCTTCTTGTTCATACAATATCAGCGTGTCATCCCTTCAAAATGAATCTGGTTTGTCCACTCTTTCGTCTCGCCGCAGAATCTGTACACTATCACTCTACCACAAGGTTTATCACAGTTTTTTCAGCCACCCACCCTACATCGCTCCCGCCGCGCACACTTCCCCCCGCACGGGCCATCCACTTCAAGTCTCCCTACCCCGTTCTGGCACCACAACCTTTTCTGCATCTTTTTTCTGCGGCGCTGCTGCAGAATGGAATGGCCTTCTCCACGACATCGTTTCTATCACCTGTCCATCACATTTTGTTCAAAATGTATCCACCTACCTGTCTTGTTAAAAAAATGTGGCATTTGGTACATCTCTGTGCAACCCACCCCTTATGCAGCACCCCCTTGTGGCGTCTTTAAGGAAATAAAGTGAAGTGAAGGGAAGTTCTCCGCAATATTTAACCGCAGGCCCATAATAGCAACTTATTTAGTCACCACGGGTTTGAAGAAGGGGACCGAGGGCGCTGTGGTAAATATAGCGCTAGGTGTGGGAGCGCAGCGGGGAGAACCGCCTCAAGCTGACCTCGCGCGATCTTCGTCACATATTTGCAACCCGCACCACAGCAGGTTTTACAAGCCTGGCTGCTCGTTAGAGAATGTCACACGATCACGTCAGTGTTGTATTTAGAAGTCGCCTGAATTGAAGGCCGACAATACGGTTCTTTTTTTTTTGCTTCAAGCGACGGCATGTAGAGCCATAGTCTTAAAGACGTGGGCCAAAGCGCCGCCTCGCGGCCTCAGACATCTGATGGTCACCTCGTAAACCATGCCCTAGCACATCCTTAAAATAGGACCCGTTTGTTTGAGCAGCACTCTCGACCCGACAAGGGAGCCGCTTCCTGGCTACCAGCTGGCGATCAACAATCTGCCTATGAGCTTCTATAAGCTCCTAAGATATATGAGCTTTCCCTTGCATGTGTTGCAGCTCGTGATTTGATCTTTTCTTGTCTGGAATCAGTCTTTCGCTCTGCATTTCATATAGATGATGTTTGCGATCTAGCGTCGGGTCCCATCAGGTGTGGCCGATGAAAACCGCGTACATTATGCAGGCTATAATAAAACATCTATGACTAAAGCGCCACCGATGTTTCTCCTGCTTTTTCAGACATTCATTTACAATGCAACGAACGTTGGACAAAGCTTACGCCCATGCGCCGCGTTCGAGCGTAACGAAGATCGCTTTCCATTGCCGCTTACGTAGAATTCTCTAATCTAGTTTGGTTCACCACGTATGTTCCTTTTGCGGGAATGCATATGGCAATGTTCTCCGTATGAGGGAAAGAAGCATTGTTTGCGTCATATCCCCTGTTGTTTCGAGCAAACAAGCTTGTAACTGTCCGACTAAGCCTAACAGCGTAAATATAATGAGGCGCACCTCCGTCGAACGACGATGCTGGATGAACGCGAAGCTTTCCCGTGGTGGACTCTTTGGCTGGCCAATCACCCAAGCGGGTATGCGCTACTCTTGAGGTGCGCACCACTTTTCTAGAATACCCACAACCACCTCTGGGTGGGTACTCCGTGGGCCTAAGTTTTGGTTTGAGGTGTACGGCGCAAATCGGTGCCTGCTGCTTGGGCTTCGCTTCGACCATGTCGAAATGGCATTCGCTCGGACCCCGGCTATATAACGCAAGGTCCCCAACTTCGACTCTTGTCACGAGAAGCGTTTTTTTTTTGTTATTTTGCTTCACCCACCATCATTCATCATCATCGTCAGAGAAAGTTCGCGTTCGTGCAGGGCCTACAATGGCATCAGTGAGGTATATAAAGCCTGGGTTTAAAATCAATCAATGAAGATTGTTATCAGGACAGGGATAGCACGCTCTCATAAATAAATAAATAATAAATAAATAAATAACAGGCGCGTCTTACGGTATGACGGCACCAGGATATGCCCTGGTAGTGCTTCATCGTCGTCTTTAGTGGCCCCGTCGACACCTGCGGGAAAGCATTTCCGCAAGCGAGGCTTATTATCGCAGACTGCATTGGAGCAGCGGAACTTAGATCCGTTGGGCGGCGAAAAAATGTAATGGAAATTAAAGCGAAGTTTCGCCCACTACAGCGGACATGGAACGCCAGCGAAGCTGTATAGGTGGATAAATTTTTGTTATCAATGTTGGCTTCCCGTACCGATCGGAAAACGAGACGTTCAAGATACCACAATAGAATTAAATTTATGTTTGACAAATTCTCGTAGTGATAATTGCAATACGGCTAGAGCTACAGCCGTCTTCTGTACCTTCCACCGTATACACCACCAATGCATGAACAGAAGACAGGAATTGTAAAACGTTTCCTACTTCACTGACATATAACAATGGCATTAAACTTGGTGTAATGACACAGAAGCCTTCGCGGCCAAGTTTACTTCATTTCATTCCAAGGTATAGTTATATTCGATTGACAGCTATGGAGGAGTTCGCCCTACCTCTCGAGCGAGCGTTTGCGATTCATGGCCGAGACGTCCCCTTGACGCACGCAGTTTAGGCCAGAACCTAACTCAAGGCAGCCTCGCTGTAAATACTCAGTGCCACTCCGCTCTGTGAAAGTGCATGTCCAGGGGAGCTGTAAGTGGGCTATCGCTCGGCCTCAAACCTCTACTCAAAGCGCTCAGTCGCCCCGTGGAAGCGTTCAGTGAGGTGTTGCTGAAGATCGTCTGCATAGGATAGTCGTTTTGTCCAACGATATTCTCGGTTACACTCCCACGTGCAGCGTATGGAGAGCAACTGATTCCCGCTTTTAACAAAAAATGGGTGAAAACGAAAACAAAGTTTTCCTTCGAGGACTTTGTTAAATAATAGCTAACGTTGATTTAACCTTTGTATTCTGTTTCACTGGGAACGAAATATGGCAAAAATAACAATGAACGAACATATAAGGATGGATTCAGACGAGCCGTATGGCTGATAATATGGCTATACAAATGTTCGGCTCTAGAGAACTTCCAGAAATGTTTATAAACGTACAAAGGGCGGGGATTTCAGGGCGTGGGTTTCAAACAATCCCACACGTTCTTCGTATGGTCTAGTGGGGAGCGCGAATTTTCTTGACGCACCAAACAAACCACTGTATAGGTCCACGCAGAAGTAACCGGAGCACAGAATCGGTGGCCGAATTGCATCGTGGCGCCGCTTAGGAACAGCGAGAGGAAGTAACCACCGGCGTGCCGGGAATGCGAGCGCACTGCACCCGCCGCCTTACCTGACCTGTTTGTATGCCGCTCTGTGGCCCTATTCTCGACTGCACAAATTTCGAGGCAATGCGCTATGTTTGTTTTTTACATAAGCACAACGTAAGCAATCAGTAACGTGATGCACGCATAGGTACGTCGAAATGCAGTGTAATTTGACGCTAGCTCACTCATTAAGATAACAACCAAGGTTTCAAATACTGCGCATAAAAGACATAAAAACACTTGGCATATACTATTAAAATTCAGGCGGTAGCTAGGCTGGCAAGAGAAACACATTTCTGCAGGTCAAAATTGCCGTCAACACCACAAGGCGATCGAGTAACGTTGACCCAGCAGCAAATCAAAGACGGATGTCGAGCTAAAGAACATTAGACAATTTTTTCACCGTATCTATTTATTTCTATCAATGGCTTTTAGTAACATCAGAGTCCTTCAATGCTTCTCTGGTCAAGAAACTCCCGGCTAAGTTTCGTACAGGGACAAAGGCAACCGCGAGTGGCGCCACCGCAGATCGGAGGGCCCTCGAGTTTCTTACAGTATACACTAGAGAGGAGTCTGGCGCTAGCGTTTATGCGGCTCACATCAAGGTCGTCTGTGTCGTCATGGGCCGCAATTATACATCGCGCTCGCCTTAGTTTCATCATTGGCTTGGATTGAAACGTTTTAGTGACCGCAAATTTAAACAAAGTGCCCCAAATAACGCGAATGATAGTGTGCAATTATGTAAGTGGGAAATAAAAACAGGCTTTTTAAAACTAAGGAAAAAAGAAATAAAGCGTATTTTTGCCGGCACCGCTGTGCCTGCTATTCCGCAGGACAAGGTTGTAATTACGAACAATGTTAATATTTGGGGGGTAACTCATTAGAGACTGTGATTTTATTATATTTACCATCATTTCAAAAAATAAGTTGTTTGAAGAGTTTCGAAAGTTTTTTGAGCGTGCCTATGAAAACGTTGCCTTCGTGGTGAACCGGTGCACCTCGACCGCCAGCTAGTTTAAGAAGAAAAAAAGAAAACGTGGCGTTAAACATTCGTGAACGATGACTAGATAGGACGCATACAAGCCCCCGTGTCTGCCGTATCTTGTCTTCGTCGAAGTACGTTTTGTTTCTTTTCGTCGGCTACAGATTTCGCGGCGCCATATTACCCGCTCAGTCATACGTCCTTCGACTGCGGCATGAGCAACGTCAAGTGCGATCACGCATTGCCTGCTGTTTCACTGAACACGGCTACCACAGAAACGAGAGGATTTCGGCTTCTTTGTAGCTCGTAAACGTGTTAATGCATAGTGGAGAAAGCAAATCCCAGAAACCGTTTAAGAATCCATTTGTCATGCCAAGCCAAGCCAAAAAGGGGGTCTTCCCATGAACCCCCCCGACGTCATGGCTTACGAGACGCAGTTTCCACTCTAGTATACTTACTAAGAAACTCTATGCGGAGGGCATCGGGCGGCCGCCACTGCTCTGTAGCCAGACCGGCAGGCAGGAACACAGTACCAGCATGCCAGTTCACTCCAAATTTTTTCGCCACTCACAAAATGATAAGTCCATTTGAGCGGCCCACGAAAAGTAAAGCATTGCTGATAAGACAGCGAGAGTCTGTTTTATCTTACTACGTGGTCCGTTTCTGCCAAACGCACTCTGACCACGCCCCCGGCTGCCCTCCGATCAACACCAGCGCCTCGACGCGGCAGCGCACGAAGCTCTCCCATAGCGTGACGGTGAAGTTTCATGACCAGAAAGGAATCTGATAACATATTTGGGCTTTCTGCTTCAATGCAAGCTTTGTTGCGTTATCACCTTCACAGGCCACCACCACCGCCACGCCATCGTCTGCTGCTATGTTACAAGTGTATGGCGTGATCACAGAAAAAGGCGGTCTTTTTCATTGATTGTAGGGTTTAACGCGCCGACGCAACGCAGGCGATGAGGCGCGCCGTAGTGGAGGGCTCCGGATTAATTTTGACCACCTGGGGATCTTTATCGTGCGCCGAAATCTCGTACACACGGGCGTTTTTGCTTTTCGCCTCCATCAGAAAAGCGGCCGCCGCGGCCGGGAATCGAACCCGCGACCTCGTGCTCAGTAGCGCAACGCCTTAGCCACTGAGCCACCGTGGCGGGTAAAAAAAAAAGGCGGTCGCGACCACGGAGCAAGATATAAAGAGGAGCGCCGACTGTCCCAGAAAAAACTTGTACCATCTTCCAGCGAGGGGAACCATGCGGTAGATGCGACGCATCGGGGGTTGCCGTTGCGTTTCCGTTATGTTAGCGTGTCCATTTTGGTTTTGTGTCCATATTTTACGCAGCATGTTCACCCCCGATGTGTCGCATCTACACCATGGTTCCCCTCGCGGGAAGATGGTGTATATTTTTATCGAGGTGGCCGGTGCTTGTTACGGTTGCGCAAACCATCGCGATAGCAGGCCTGTTAGTCTCCGTTCAAATCATCGGTGGTCATCGGAGGATGTCATCGGCAGAGCGGCGGCGGAACGACTGAGCGGAGAGGCGCAGTTACCGCGTTTATATGCAGCGGAATGAGAGAGAGCAGCGCATGCGCATGTGTTAACCGAGCGCAACCTGCGCGCAAGCCGCGCGCTAACCCGCACCCACGCACAGCTGGCACGGCAACGAAACGAGCTCCGGCGAGCACTAACACGCAGATGGCGCTGCGGTGAGAGCGGCGCTAGCGTGCAGCTGGCGGGGCGAGGAGAATGGGGGAGGGATGCGGACTACGCCGGACGACGCTGGACGGACAAGGCGAGTGAATGAGATGCGTCGCATCTAAAAATCCTTTTCTCGGGCCGATAATGTCCCTGCGCCGCCGGCTGCCCAGCTTCCCCTTCGCTCTTTTCCTCCTTCGTTCGCCCTCTCGTCGCTTTGCCTCTGTACATGGCTCTTCCCTTCTTCGCTCTCCCCAGAGGCGTCTTTTCTTTCGCAGCGACGTCTGCCTAAGGCTTGTCCTTCAATGCAGGAGGCATGCGTGCACGCGCGGAATTTAAACACCCGTGCGCGGCCGCAATAGACGGCGCATATAGTCGCACGCTCCCGCATACATGGCGATCGCTTATTCCCTATCACGGAACGCTTATTCTGACACTATGAAGACCCACTAAAATTATTGTACTAACCCAGCAGATGTAAGACGCAACGTAAAGACGACGACTTCAGAAGCACCAAAGAATGAGCAAGAGTAAAATCGAACGCCACAACATACAGTCTCGCGTGATTCTGCTTACTACAAATCGATGCAGCGCAAAAATTACCCTTTGTTGTTAGCCCTCTCTCCTGCCGCGTGCTTAATTATTTATGCTACTTCTGCGCACGAGCAACGCTTACAATGGTCGCCCCAAGTCTCTATCGGCAAACGGCAATGATGCACATTTCTGGGCCAATGACTGAATTGAACGACTGCCCTGTTGTATTAAGTATACAAAAACCCTGTCAGCTTGATAAGGCAGCTAAGAATATCAAACGCAATCTTCATTGTAACTCATGCCGCAACTTACTGCCCGATGGTCACTGTCGCTCTACGGTCGTGTTATATCGTCGATAACGCCACGGACTCTAAATAAAATGCTGCGAATTGTATGGCTGCAATTTCGGGCCTACAAGGGTTCCCGGTGTTTTTTTTTTTTTCTTTATGCGGCTGACCAGCAAAACAACCGGCTCGTTAGACGTTTTCTTTCAGGGAGTCATCACCACAGAGATATCGGGTCCGGACGAATTCAAATATCGCGAAATGAAGGCTTGTGAAAAGACCGCACTGTCAGGGCTTTTATCTTGAGCAGATTGCTATGTCGCGGGCAGTCGCGGTTGCTGTTATCGCATTTCTGTTCTTTTCTGATGAGCGTGTGAGTGCCGGTCCGTGTTTTAGGCACACTCTGTTTTGGACGTAAGTTGAAGAACTGCGAGAAAGCTGAGGGAATTTTTTTAATCGCTATTGATAAGAAACAGTTGCTCCTTTCGCCTTCTGTAAAACCTGTTAAGACACAGCCTAATTGGTATTCACAAATTAGCAAAACGGAGTCACATTTTAGGCAAGCACTGCGCAAAGGTAGTGTTTGTATAGCAGCCATATGTCTATAAGTGGTCTCTACATTTTGTTTTCCCGCCATGCAAACCAATCCTTAACGTATCTTTGTCGGACAACCACTCAATTCCCTCGGTTCCGTGTTGCCCAGAAGGTGCTGTCGAACAAGTTAATCATCAAGCCGTGCGAAGGAGGAGTGCAATGAACGCGAAGCGGTGCCAAAGCAGGCCCAAGGCACTCCGTACCCAAAGCTACCGTTGCCGAAGCAGATGACAAAAGCCGACGGAATACGTTCCACCACCGCGCCCGCAGGCGGAACGTATTCCGCCTGCGGGCAGGGGAACGCCGGCCGCTTAGCAGGCCGCCTGTTCGGCGCGCCATCTACATTGTGCTCCGTTAGTGAAGGACATTAAGGGACCGCCGGAGAGAGCGAAGTCGGCGCTCCTGTTTATCTTGCTCCGTGGTCGCGACCATCGCTTTAATGACACATAAGAGCAGCGACGCGGTATGCCTGATAACCTGAAGCGGTATGCCTGATATACCTGATTCACTCATTCATCAAGCTCAACTTAAAACAGCGCTGCAATGAACAAAAGAGTCACTTTTCTTTGTTATTTTCTCTTGAGATCGATCATGTGACCGAAAGGTTACTAGGAGGAGCGTGGACAAATACTATGCACGGGTTTTCTTTGTTGTGGAGAGGCTTGTACTGCCCTGTTATGTTGCGGTTACACCAAACAAATAATTTCTATTTTTAGCCAAACATAACAGCTAAACACTGCACTTTATTTGTGTGCTCCGTGATCGTTGACTTGGAAACAGTCGAAACTACTATTTTTTCGGTAGAAAACATGCTTTACACCGCGCGTCATGCGAAATTGCGCCTGCTGCATATTCGCAGACATTTCGCAGCGCCGAAGGTGGGCGAAATTTTTCCTATTTCGCCACAAACGCAGCCACCATTTTCAAGGTGTTACGTAACATTACGTCAATTTACGCAGGCTGAAGTTGGCACTGTGTTATGCAGGCTGAAGTTGGGAATGTGGGACGTGATCTTTCCCGCCAACTATTTAAATTACGTCACGCCTTCTCAGCCAATGAGAGAAAGGGCGTGTATTAGAAGCAGTATTGTTGTTGAATAGCAAAGACAGGCTTGCCGGCCAAGAAGTACGCGCTTTCAGTAATGAGAAATAAAGGAAACTTTAAAACTGGGGCCCCTAAACACTATGAAACGTCAAAATGACGAATGCACACACCACCGCTTTGTCATCCGGAAGCAAGTGACCAAAATTAAAAGCCAATCAGAAAAAAATGTGCGGCAGATTCCCAGTTTCCCTGGGAATTTGTGCAGTCGAGAATAGTGCCCTGTTGGGTAGTCCGACTGGTAGTGCCAGTTCTCAAAAGGCAGCCTTTAGCTAAACCATGGCACTGGTTACATTGCCGTCTGCAGCCGTCAACTGCGACCGGGATTTGCGGCTTTTAAGTTCGAGAAGCCCGCGAGCTGAAAACGTGCCTTATTGCAAGAAATAATTTCAACTTCAGCAATCGGTACCCTGGTCATTCGCTGCGCCGTATTTTCAGCGTAACAGGTTTTCCAAGCAGCTGCCCATGATACATAATACAAATGAACCGAGACGATATTGTTGCTGCAGAATATACAGAGCAGCATTCCAAAGGTACATATGTGGAGGTTTATCAATCTTTGACAAATAATCCCGCTTCCCTTATGGCCCTTTGGTCCAGGGTTGCCTCGTTTGCGCTTAACTAACTCTGTAACTCATTATTGCAAGAGCGTTCCGACAAAATGTTAACAATAAACGGGCATGCCTAAGAAAATATTGCATGATACGCGGGCAATACTCTGAGGTCCGTATACCCACCCGCCGTGGTGGCTCAGTGCTAAGGCGTTGCGCTGCTGAGCACGAGGTCGCGGGTTTGATCCGAAGCAAAAACGCCCGTGTATACGAGATTTCGGCGCATGTAAAGATCCCCAGGTAGTCAAAACTAATACGGAGCCCTCCACTACGGCCCGCCTCATCGCCTGCGTTGCGTCGGCGCGTTAAACCCTACCATCAATCAGGTCCGTATACAGGAATGGCGTCGCTGGTGGCGCTCTATAGCGAGCAGCAAGGCACCTTTTAAAACGCGCTACTTGCTCGAATCCCCCCAAGAAAGCAGCGGATGTGGCCGCGGCTCACAGCTGCAAGTGGCCACCTAACCAGCGCTGCGTTGTTTTTTTTTTTTTTGAACGCGCAGTCAGACAGGCTCGCGCAGTCACTAGTCACTAAGGTAGTTTTGCACTGGTAGTAACCCGCCATATTTATCAGCTTGCTTAACCGATGCAACAGCGAGTGTTATCAAAATTGAAGGGAATGTCACCATAATCAGTGTGACTAAGTATAGAAAACTAACCTGAAATTGGGCCACAGATTAACGAGCTTCCCGGCGGGGTAGAGGGGAAGCCTTGTGTTCATTAGCGCACAAGGGCGCGAAATAATTCCTGTCGTTAAAGCAGCTTAGGAATCTCAAGCAGCAGTTCCGCAGCCATTGGTGCTTCAGCATTCCGCTTACGTAAAGAAGCAAGATTACGTAGCTGTTCAGTTCTTCCTCACCTTCAGTGACGACTCCGGTTACCACTACGGCCACCACAGCGAAGAGCACGGCCGCGCAGAAGACGCCTACTAGGAGCATGTGGCCTTTGTCAGATGCCCTGCAAATTTGCTGGTTTAGAGGGGCATCCTACACACCACCCCTTCTGCTGATTTAGTGAGACACAAACAATGAAATCATAGTTGATGTGGTCTGACAAACACATGGGCCGATTATTCCTGAAATAAAGCACTGGAAACCCCAAGACATTGACATCAAAAAATGTCGTCGTTACAATTACCATGACTTACACTCTCCCTTAGCTTCATTCCATGTCCTAAACTAGGGAACACTGCATATAGCTCCAAATGTCCGGTTACTAGCAAGATAATGTATTATCAGTAACCTTCAGAAAGACGAACCCATAATCCTTTGCTATGTTTTGTAGAGGCCGCTTAGGACGTAGTAATAAAAGACCGTAATAATTTTATGGAGACGAGAGCGTCGATTGAACCGAGGTGACCTAGCCATCGATCACATCCATGTCATCAAACAGGGAATAGTAAAACCCGCGAAGAGTAAGCAACTTCTTCAAAACGGGTTTCTAGACTCGAAAAAACGATTTCACCCAATAGGCACCACACAACACTTCCTCCTCGCTCACTCACACTTGGCGCGTCCGCACTTTCAACATGTGGCGTTACGTTACACTTATTCGGCAAACGAACCATACCTTACACTAAGCTTTCTCCGTCACACTTGGCGCGTGTGCATTGCACGCCGAAGCTAGGACTGGGTCCTCACATCACCAGTGCGTGCTACTACGAGGTGAAAGACCCAGACGTTCCTTCCCCTCTTGCTTATAACTCCTTTCTGGCCCTTTTTCCTTTGCACATGCCCACTGGTTCCTTCGGGGAGATCTCTGTAGAGGCGGGTGAGTGTTTTGTCGAGACATATACGAATATGTTCGAAATAAGGCAGCGTGGTCCCCCCCATTTTCGACAACTTCCCTCCAAAAGAACTAATTCTATTTGTTCAGCATAGCGTTCCGAGAATAGTATTTATGCCCAGACTTATTTGCCGAATGCCCCCACAACCAGAACCGTGTAACGCCGCGCATTCGCACAAAAGGGTAGAACTGGAGGAAAACATTTAATCGGTGTAGTAGGGTAAACCGAAATAATAAGGCTACCAGAATTTTGCAAAGCCAAGAAATAAGGAATGTAGAAGTAAGGGTTACAAGGATGTTCTGCTGAAATAAAAAAAGCGCCCTATACATCTCCCTTCAACACCGAAGACTAAATGAAAAGCGCTCAAAATAAGACAAAAGAAATCTTCAGGAATTCAGAAAATTATCTATTTATGCAATGAATTTTATGCCGTTTGTCTAGAGGTAGTTTATTACAGAGAATTTGTGTTTCTATTTTGATCAATTTTGTCCGACAAATTTCTTCAATGTACGAAGATTATAACGATAACAAGTGTTTCTTCCGCCAAATCTGCCTGCATTGTTGTGTAACTGGCCTTACACGGCGTGACACGGTTCGCCATTAGCTCTACTTTATTTTTCGTATTTAGTGGTTTTTTCGAAATTCTGTTCGACCAAATATTTCTATTTATGCTGTTATAACGATTACAGGTGGACATTCAACAAAATTATCATTTTTGTGGAAATTGAGGGCTTTGCACGGTTCGCCGCTTTTCGCTACTTCTCTCTTTTCCTCATTTCTTGGTTCTACAAACCTTGGCTCGGCGAATTGCCATCATTTATGCTATTATAACGATTAGAGGTGGAGATTTTACCACATCAGTGTTCTTGTAGTAATGGAGGGTTTAACATGGTCCGGAACTTTGGGGTAGTTTTTCGTATTTCTTGTTTTTTTTTCGAAATTCCATTTGAGCAATTATCTTCATTTAGGCTACTATAATGATTATAGGTAAAACTTTTGCAAAATCTGTATTTCTGTGGAAACGCAGAGTGGTTCGCAACTTTTCGCTATTTTTGCTATTTCGCATATTTTTGTTTTTCAAAGTGCTGTTCGAACAATTATCTTTATTCACGCTATCATAACGATTACAACTGGAACTTCCGCCAGATCTGCTATTTTGTGAAGATGCGGTGTGTTAGACGGTTTGCTTCTTTCTGCTTTTTTTGTTTCTCTCTTTTTTTGTTTTTGAAAATTCTCTTCAAGCAATTATGTTTATTCAGGCTCCTTAATGATTACAACGGGAACGTGCTCGAGATCTCCTATTTTGTGAAAGTGCAGTGCGTTACATGGTTCGCTTGCTCTCGAAATTTTCTTCTTTTCCTTTTTTTCATTTTTGACAATTCTGTGGTACCAATTATCTCCAGTTACGCAAATATAACGATTACAGGAACTTCCGCCATATCTGCCTTTTTATAGGAATGCTGAACGCTGCAGGGTCCTGGCTGTGAGCGTATTCGAAAAATATCCCATTCATTAATAGCGAAAACGTACCAACCATGCACTCCTCCTTGAATCTGCAGAACAATACATTATTGGCAAAGTGAAGGCACCTATGTAATCTTTACAATGGTAAAGATTTATTTCATTGGCTAAAATAAACAAAGGAGAATGTTAAAAAATTCCTGCCGTTTACTGTACCCCGTAATGCGAACTGTAGTATTCACGGTCAGGGCGCATAGCTGCTGCGTCTCAGGAAGCGAACGCACGGTGGTTATCTCGCAGCGTTTTGACGCCACGGAGCATGTTGTAAATAGAGTTTGAACTACTGGCGCAAATGTCACGTGGTTAGGATGAGCCTAGCAACGAAAAGGATGTGGAAACAAGGGTGTACAGGTCTGCGCAGAAGTAATCGGAGCACCAGAGCGGGGGCCGTAGGAGCGCCAACTGGAACCAAGGGGTAGTGTTCTGCGGGCATAGAGTTTCTTACAGTATACACTAGAGAGGAATCTGGCGCTAGCGTCTATGCGGCTCACATCAACGTCGTCTGTGTCGTCATGGACCGCCATTATACATCGAGCTCGCATTAGTTTCTCATTGGCTTGGATTGAAACGTTTTAGTGACCGCAAATTTAAACAAATTGCCACAAAAAACGCGAAGGATAGTGTGCACTTATGTAAGTGGAAAATAAAAACAGGCTGTTTTAAAACTAAGAAAAAAAGAAGTAAAGCGTATTTTTGCCGGGACGGTTTTGCCTGCTATTCCGCAGGCCAAGGTTGTAGTTGCGAACAATATTATTATTTTGGGGGTAACTCATTAGAGACTGCGATTTTATTAATATTACCGCTATTTCAAATATGTTTTTTGAAGAGTTTCGAAAGTTTTTTGAGCGTGCCTATAAAAACGTTGCCTTCGTGGTGAACCGGTGCACCGACCGCCAGCTAGTTTAACAAGAAAAAAAATTCCCTCGCACTTCCCCGAGGGGGAGAGTGTGTAAGTGCGAATGCACGGTTGTTGATTGCGCGATTACGGTGGATATCGTGATCTTGGAGTGGAGAGGAGGCGCCCAACACCCGCAGTCACTGCAGGGGAGTGAAACTTCCTATACCTTGCATGGGACGCGATATTCGCTCGCAGCGCCATACAAACCCCTGGTGTTTGGGGGCGGTACTAAAAACATGGCGGCGCGTTGCAGACATGCATTGGGAGACGCCATCTTGTTGAGGACTGAAAAGCCGAGCGGGGGGGGGGGGATTTAGCGCTAATTCAAAACCCATTCAGACGGCCAGCGGACGATCTTGTTCCTGTTGCGCAACCCGCCACATTATCAAAAGGGCAATTGTTTCGTTCTGATTGATAAAGTTTTGCGCGTTCACTTCTTTTTGCACCTCTTATTCTAAGTACGACATTGTTTTGGTTTATTATTACACACAATCTAGACAAGAATAAAGGGCGCAGTTTTTTTTAATTTTTATTGCTAAATGTACCATTCATACAGTAAAAACACAACTTGGATTCTTTACGTTCCTAGTCGCATACAAAACTGTAGGGCTCATGGCCGCATGCTAATAACTAGGTATCCAGCCAGTGCATATCTGTCCTGTTCCTTCTCTGTCCAAGGTCCGCGTAGTCTCTGCTGGTGAAATGGGCAGGACTCAGCCGGTAGGTGCTGTAGGTCTGACGAGGTGGTAAATGAGCGAGGCCTGCTTTCTCGCACACTGGAGCCAAACGCGAGATCTGGAACATCAACAAGCACGTGTGTATATTTGGGTTAGAACGAATATATACTAGCTTTATTGCTACTTTCAAGCGCACATACGATAGTTTTGAGTGAAAACTGGACTCTGTATTAGAAATAAACGTTATCTGATATATTAGGAATCTTTCTTTCTTAAATTGATTTTGACTACAAAGACGACTTGCCATAACACCAATCGTAAAGGCAAATTTTAAATTTAAACCTGTCGTCATTTTAAGAGATGCGGATACGTTTTTCTATTTGTGCGATCATAATGTTCGGTGGCAACAACCCACCTTTCCTCCTAATCCAAAATACATTTCTGCAGACAAAAGCAGCCATCCCACACCAGGATTTCTAAACTATTATTAATGCATATATACTTCCGCGCGCTATGTATTCCTCAGGTATTTCTCGGGCCCTGCAGTAAACCGGTTATAAACACCTTAATTAAAAAGCTGTAATAAATTACTAGGACAGGTTAAGCCTGCATTGTCTCATTATTTATCGGCTTATAGGTGTAACTACGTTTTTATGAATATATCGTTCCTGAACTGAAAGCTGAAACTCGAAGCATGGAACTGAAGCGTAAATTATAAATTATAAGTGGTGGAATTACAGTTATTATTGTAATATAAACATATACAGTAATTCCTTAGTTTCTATATTTATTGCTACAAATTCATTCTGTTATATGCCGTGGATTCAGGTGAAGATAAAATACAGAACACACAGCTGAAACGCAATAAAATAATTAATGTAGTCACTACTTAGTTAACGTAGTGCTAACAACACGATATTAACCTATGGACCCGTACCCTTTGAACCAAAACTGTATGGGAGATGCCTTCCTCCAGCTGTGGGCATAAATAGGCTGATAACAATAACGACAACAATAATACTGATAATAATTATAACAATCACAATAATAATAATAACAATAACAACAAAAACGCAAGCTACGAAAACAAACTAAACGCAGGCAATCCAAAGATAATAAAAAGGGTGCAGAGAAGCTCACACTGTTGCATTAGTTATTGTATATGTTGCCTCATATACATTTTGCTGCATCCCGTGCATTCACTTGCGCTAAAAAGCAAAGCACGCAATCGGAACGCATTAAATCAATAACGCACGTATAAACAAGCGTGTGTAGCTAATGTAGTTACTGGATTAACTGTCAGATGCTCTGCCACGTATTTCATGCGTAATTAAAGAGGAAAAGAAGACAATCAGAATGTAATAAATAAATAGTGCACGTGTATGCTCACTTAAATTATAAAGCTACTGCTGCAACCACATCCTGCTATGTCGTGCAAGCGTAGAAAAACAAATCGAGCAGCATGCACATCGTACCTTTCGTCCACCGGGATCCAAAAGAATTTTATGCCGTCCTGGCGTGAAGAATTTTGACACCACTCAGTACAGCACAATCTGTGATGACGGCGCGAATCCATTCATGCGTCTGTTTCGATGAAACAAACTTCACGGTGGTAAAAACGGCCCTCGGAACACCGTGGATCGTAGCATACCTATGGGCGCGACAAGAAACGCCCCTTTTCAGAGGTGCGAGGCAGAAAGGCGCGGTTCCGGTTTTCCACTCCGGGTGGCGCTCGTATTTTCGCAGTCTAGAACCGCAACTTTTAAGTTCAGTTGCATATTAAACATTCCGTAATTAATAAGTAACCTGGTAATCAATATAAAATGCAACAACAACGTTCATTTATGATCGTATGTAGTACCGCCCCCAAACTTTAGGATCGCTGCAGTCACGGGACAGATAAACGGCAGAGTTTCATCCCCCTGGTCACTGTGCGGAGAGTGGAGGAGGAGAGTAGCGCCCGCCGTTACGGCGAGGGCTACACGAGCGCCCTCACGCGTCGGAATGCGGAGCGCCCGCTACGCGAGCGAGAGCTCTCCCGCCCGAAGTGGATAGGAGGCGCCCAACACCCGCAGTCACTGAGCGGAGAGAGGAGGAGGAGAGTAGCGCGCGCCCATCTCCCCCCGTTGCTAGGGAAGACGAGGAGGAAGACGAGGAGCGCGCGCACCCGCAGCTGTTGCTATGCGGAGAACGGCGGCGGACGATTCAGGCTCGCTTAAGAAGTGCATTCGCACTTAAAAGAAAACGTGGCGTTAAACATTCGTGGACGATTACAAGATAGGACGCATACAAGCCCCCGTATCTGCCGTATCTTGTCTTCGTCGAAGTGCGTTTTGTTTCTTTTCGTCGGCTACAAATTTCGCGGCGGCATATTACCCGCTTAGTCATACGTCCTTCGAATGCGGCATGAGCAACGTGAGTTGCGATCACGCATGGCCTGCTGTTTCAGTGAGCACGGCTACCACAAAAACGGGAAGATTTCGGATTTCTTGTAGGTCGTAAACGTGTTAATGCATTGTGAAGAAAGCAAATCCCAAAAACCACTTATGAATCCAATTTTCATGGCAGGCCAAGCCAAAAAGGAGGGTCTTCCCATGAACCCCCACGACGACATGTCTTACGAGGTGCAGTTTTCTCTCTAGCATACTTACTAAGAAACTCTATGGGGCAGTGCGAGCGTACTACCCCAACGTGCTCCTTGGTTCCTGTTGGGGCTTCTATGCGACGCACCGATGCAATTCGGACACCGCTCCCGTGCTCCGTTTACTTCTGCGCGGACCTGAGCGTGCATAACGCAGCGTCGGGTGGGCTTATGTGGCGCGTCCTCGGCATATTGCCCTCCCCTTCAAACTTTCGCTATTTTTTTTATTTTATTTATTGATACTGTAACCCTCACTTGAGGGTCATTACAGGGAGGAATACAAACAAAACAAAAAAACAATACACAATGACAAAACAGACATTATGTTTCGTGCTGCCGGTAGTACAATTCTAGCGAACACTCAAACGCTTTGACATTTGAACTAGTAACAGCGTACTCTGGAAGTCTATTCCACACTTCTATGCTATAAGGAAAAAAAGAATTCTTAAAGCCATCTAGACGCGCCCAATAAGGCCTGAATGGGTGACTATGGTTCAACCGAGTTCCTCGTTTCGGTGCAGGTTGTATGTATGTGTCTTTATTTATTTTCATTTCGCCTCTTATAATTTGAAACAGGAGTTTTAACCTTTGCTTTTCGCGGCGTACTTGCAGGGGTTCTAGCGTACATGATTTTAACAGATTTGTGACGGATTCTGTCCTCCGGTACCGCGAGCAAATGAAGCGCACTGCTACCCTTTGAATTTTTTCTAGTTTATCTCTCAGTGACTGCTGATGAGGACTCCATACAGGAGACGCATACTCCAAAATAGGGCGAACAAATGTCTTATATGAAAGTAATTTGACATCTCTAGGGGCATGTTCGAGTTTTTTCCTCAAGTAAAACAACTTTCTGTAGGCCTTTGAACACACCTCCTCAACATGAGTGTGCCACCCCAAATCGCTGGTAATAGTCACCCCCAGGTATTTAAAGCTGTGTGTTCTGGTAAGAAAGTTATTTCCGATTTTATAATCATATGCGAGTACAGATTTCTTCTTGGTTATATGGGTGAACGTAGTCTTTGAAAAGTTAATTTCCATCCCCCACTGGGCGCACCAATTATGCAAGGCTTGCAGACAGCGATTAATTTTGATTTGGTCGTTTGTGTTAGTTACAGGAGCGTAAATTAAACAATCGTCTGCAAAAAGTTTGATTTTAACCGGGCTTTCGACAACTGCGGAAATATCATTTATAAAAATTAAAAACAACAAAGGACCCAGAACAGACCCCTGTGGGACTCCGGACAGTACTTCCAATGAACTAGATGTGCAATCATCTACACGTACTTTTTGTTGACGGTTCTTTAAATACGCGGCTATCCAATTTAGTATATCTGAGCTAAGTCCTAGTTGCTGAAGCTTAAAAATTAATTTGTTATGAGGAACCTTATCAAACGCCTTGGCGAAATCTACACAAATGACGTCTATTTGTTGTCGAGCTTCGAGAGATAAATAAAAATCATGAACTGTTTCTATCAGTTGAGTAACAGTTGACAACGCCTTCCTGAATCCGTGTTGATGGAAATAAAAAAACTCTTTTGACTCAAGAAAAATAATAATGTGCCTTGCTATGAAATGTTCTATGATTTTGCAACACACAGAGGTCAGTGAAATGGGGCGATAATTGTTCACATGAAGCCGATTGCCAGCTTTGTATATAGGCTTTACAATCGCAGTGCGCCAGTCTTGCGGTAATGAGGACGTTTCTAGAGATTTTCTGAAAATGATTGTTAAGTAAAAGGACAACCATTCGGCATACCGTCGTAAGAATTCACTGGGAATTTCATCTGGTCCGTTTGCTTTTTTAGTGTCAAGCCCTAGCAAGTGACTGAACACCCCTTCCTGCATAATAGAAAAGGGCTCCATTGCGCAGGCGCGCGGGCAAGCCTGGTCAGCATCCACCTGATCGGATTCATCTCTAGTGAAGACCGACTAAAAGAACTGGTTGAAAGAATTGGCTATCTGCAGTTTTTGCCTCACTGTTTCGGATCCAATTTTTATCTGTTCAATTTCTTCTTTTTTATTTCTCAAGTGAAGCCAAAATTTTTGCGGGGAACACTTAATGAAGTCAGCAAGGGTTTCGGTGTAAAACTTTCGTTTGGATTCTTTTAATGCCGTCTTTAACTGACCACGCAAATGTACGATTGCTACTGAGTTGGTTTTGTTTTTCCGCATGCGTTTTATTTTTCGTTTGATATGGACGATCTCCCGGGTTATCCACGGACTACGCTGTTTCGTTTTCTTTTTACGAGTTGGAACAAATTTATCCGTGCAATGCTTTACAATGCTTTTGAAACGTTGCCATAACTCTTCTACGGATTCTGAGACAGAAGCAAGTTCAAACTCATGAAGGGACAGTTCTAGATAATCAAGTATAGACGTGTCATCGGCCCGTGCAAAATTTTTAATCTGAACCGGGATAAATGGCCGCTTCTGCGGCTTTGCGTCTAGTTGGATATTAACAGTTATCAGCTTGTGGTCCGATATTCCCTCTTCAACCGATAAAGTACTATGTGTCACTCTGCGTGATAGGAACACTAAATCAAGCAATGTTTCTGAATTAGCAGTTACTCGCGTATTTTCTTTTACAATCTGTGTTAAGTTATGAGAGAACATTATTTCCAACATTTTATCACCACTCAGAGTATCTATGTGTCCAGGTGTGACACTTTCCCAATTTATATGCGGTAAATTAAAATCGCCAGTCAGTATCAACCTCGTGTTGCCATTCTGAAATTTGCACAAGAAACTGTTCAGTTGGTCTAGGAAATCAGACGTGGTACCAGGGGGCCTGTAAATTGCTCCGACAATAAAAACCACTCTTTCGACAAATATTTTGCACCAAACCGTTTCGGAGAGTGAGCAATCAATTCTTTCTGTCGTAATAGGCGACTTCACAAGAATGGCCACGCCACCACCACGTGAATCCCTATCCCACCTGTGTGCAAGATATCCTATTCGTTTCATCCTGTGCTTTCCTGAGGGCTCATATTCGGTGGCATTTTTCTTCCCTCGGTTATCTCGTTGTAGGGCATCCCCGCCATGCAGCGTGTCGCACCGCCTAGGCATACCCCCCTCCTCCTCACAATTTCGTCGCAATTTTCACCGCGTGTTCTGGCATACCACCCTCCTCCTCACACTTTCGTCGCAGTTACCTCCCCGGTTTCCTTCTCTGCGGTGTTTTCTTCGCTCACTCGGTTATAAAGCCCGCGACGCCGCCAACCCACCGTAAACGACACTGACGGGCTGCGCATTCAAACATTATTATCATTTAGCGTATTTTGCCACTCCAAGCTGAATCTGCTTCCAAAGAATTTCCACGTTATACTAGCCGTATTAAGAATGCTGCGCATTGGTAAACAATTCTATAAATTTCTGTAAATTTTCTAATTAGCAGTTAGTTGCAATAATAGTGTCTCTTTTCGCGCGTATTAAATATGAACGAAGTACTTACCGGTTATCTGTGGAGGAGAAATACAAGGGAAATAGGTGGAAATTCACAAAGATAAAAGCAGGCTCCTAACACGCCGTACACAACAATGGTGTTGGAAATCAAAGTGAAGATACGCCAATTTGTTTTCCGGCAGCTTTATATAAACTCCTCCATCACACTTGTATTGGTTTACAACAGCTTTGCTGGACATCCACTTTTCCAGGCCGAGATGGCGACCGATTTTGTTTCTACGAGTATTTTCTGCAAATTAGCTTTCAAGCCTCCTGTGTGTTCATCCGCCAGGCCAAACGTTGAAACGTATGTTTGGGAAGATGTAGCCGTAGGAAGGACTAGCGTCACTAAATAAAGACTTTTAGAGGATCGGCACTCTTTTCTCTCATTGTTATGTGCCTCCGGGATTTTCATTGGTCGGTCGGCCCCACGTGATATTTGTTTACATATGGGCGCAGCCATTTTGTTTATGGGCGCCTCTCCTCTCTCTCCCTCTCGGCGGTGCGGACGCTAGAGCGGCCGGTCGCACTCTGCCCGTCACAACCGGCGGCGGTTTCGTTGGGAGAGATGGCAACACTGCAAGCAAGAAACTGTTGTCGATGTTCACTTCTCAACATGACGTCACGCCTGTTCACGTCGCGCTGTCACCCGCCTGTTTCAACTCTTTTCTCTGCTACCCATCATCCTTCAGCAGAGCGGGCGTAACGGAGCTGTAGCCACGCATCGCAGGAGAGCGTTTAAATTTTGCTACACTTCAGGAAAGCCAACTTTGTGTGACGATGATGATATCATCATCAGAGAAAGTTAGCTTTTATGCAGGGCGTATTCGCATTACAGACGTCATCAGTTTAACACTAAAGCTTCGCGTGAAAAACATGTTTAGAATACCGGGAGGCAAGCTGCACGCTCACACCACATGGCCTGCGAGCAGTGCGAGCGCGGGAAAATTGAATTCGGAAACCAGCCATCCCGTTAACCATGGAAGAGGCTAGAAGGAAGGGGAAGATATTGAGGGATGGAGTGAAGACAGAGGAGGCCATGGTACGTGCCAAGGGTAATATTTTCGACTAAATCTGTAGCCGAGCTACTAGTACTGTGCCGGTTGTTTGCTGATATATGCAATCCATAATAATTTCTGAAAATAGGTTTCAGGAGTCTGCTTTACATGGGCCTGAAAGAGGTTTTGCCGATACATGGGTGTTCATACTTCCAAACAGTTCAACGCTGTGGTAATCACCTACTTCAAGAATTTTGTTAAAGTGATCAGTAAAGCAAAACATTGCATTTTCGCCCGCGCCGTGATTCTCCCTCGTTTCGTCCACCTCCTCGCACCTCGCGAGCGTGACTGTCCATGATGCCTCGCTTCTCGGTGACGTCTGCAAGAACATCCGGTTGCAGGCGTCGTCTGCTACTGAGATTTTGTGCGGGGAAGCATCGCTCTAGCAGGGGCCATGTGACTTTCTGCGTTCCATTTGGACATTTTTTTGTCTCTTTGCTTACGAATCCTGCACTCCGCTCACAGCTGTAAAAGCCGATGGAATGAATGGGCACTTTTACCCTTCAACACCACGCCAACACTGCTCTACCCCAGCCGTGGCGTACCATGCTGCTGTCGGGGTGCCGCCTCAGCGAATCCCCCAAAACGGCTTGTAGAATCTCTGGTTTCACTCTTTGTAGAGCCACGTGTATGAATTCAAGTGACGTCGCTTCGGATTGTTGTGCGTGGCATTTACAGCTTTGCTTTCCAACCACCTTCACAGTGTGAATCGAAGCCAATTTCGTTTTTCCCTTGATGGCGTGGAGGCCCCTTTCTCTCTGTAAAGGCTCTTCGCCATTTTTTTACGTTCTCAGTTATGCCTATTGCGATACGTGAAGGGTGTGGTGGCCGGCCGCTGCCCCATATCCCCCTCTTCCCTTGTCCCACTCCCCAAGCCCACCTGTTGGCTTGTTTAAGGGGATGGAAAAGAAACTATGTCTACTCTACATAAAGACAGACCAGTTTCGCAAAACACGCACATCAGTATTTCGTCCTCTGCAATTACAATTGCGTTTTAAATTCTCACGATGTAACTCACGATGTCACCAGCGTTGGCGTCCGCAGTCCGCACCCCACCCCCCTCTACTATATAAAAAAAAAATACTATCCGGCACCAGGTTTCGATCCCTCGACTCTGCGGGCGGAACACAAGGTACATGGTACTCTACCGACTGCGCCACAAAGCCGACACAGAATGCGACGCTACGGACGCGCCTTATATAGTAGACTCATTCAAATTACTGCTGACGAGCGCTTTCTTGTCAGCAGTTGCCACAAGTGCAACAACATTAACGTAACGCAAACTACTTAACGTCGTGCGCCCCCGGAAATGCTCTGCATTTGATCGTGCCCCTTGCGAGGGGGATGTTTGGTAATCCTCCGTTCTGTAGAGGGCGCTAGCAGTTATGAGCGGGAGCAGTTACTTCCGTTGCTAAAATACGTGTTACAATTTTTTGCGAACTTAGAGATTCGTTTCAATTGCCCGTCACCCCGGCACGGTGAGTACTGGGCACTCCATTTAGAAGACACGCTGTAAAGGGGGCACGCTAATGTGGGCGCACACTGGAATCACGTCATTGTACCCGCAGCAGTGGCTTTGTGGCTGCGCCGGAGATCACATGGTCGCTAACCCCTTTCTGCAGTGTTATCTTTTTACCGTTGTTATTTATCTATTTTTTTCTGTATACAGAGCACGAGTTTGAAATGAACCAACCGTGCCAAGGGGTAAACGTAGCATTGACGTTTGATATGCTGGTTCCACAGTTCAACCTAGAAGTTTTCTTTTGGATTTGCGAATACGATACGCAAATAATTCCATTTAAACAACAACAAAAACAAAACAAACGAAAAACACGCCGCCGAGATTTCAGTTCGCGACGTTGCTTGATGTATACTAGATTGAGACCCACTCCTCCTGTCACATCAGTGTTTTATGCTTGATATCAATGATTTCTGGTTGGTTAACTGAACTTTTTTTGAATAACAGTTGCGCAGTAAGGTTCCATGAAGGCCCCCACATATCTGACCAACAGCACTGTTTCCGCTTCAACTGAGATTCCGACCTGCGGGAGGGCTCGCTGTGCTTTTGTTTTACTGTTTACGCTAGTACCTCTGATCGATATTGATTGCTTATTATATAAAAAACCTTCCGTAACTCATCTCCTGCTCTTAACTGTACTTTTTCTACGGGCGCTGCTAGTCGCCCACGAACGTGCTCTTTGCAACTCCCGGAAACGAATGGTCGCCAAAGCGAACCGCCGAAGCGTCGTAAGCCGAAATACGGGTTGCATCTGTTGAGCTGTGTAAACTTCATAAACGTGCTTTCGAAACACATGTACGTGGTAAATCTAACAAATTTTGGCGAGATTCTTTCGTAATTCGCCCCAGTATTTTAGACTCTCATATGTATAAAGACATTGTCGTCACCGCGAACGCGCGGTGGCAGGGTCGTTCTCTTTTCGTGTGATCCTTGGGAGTGGTGTTGAAGCGTAAAAGTCGCCATTCCTTCCATCGGCTTTCACAGCCGTGCGCGGAGTGCGGGATTCCTAAGCAAAAGGATAAAAAAATATCCAAACGCAACGCAGAATGTCAGACGGCTCCTTCCCAGAGCGATGCTTCCCCGCACGGCATCGCAGTAGCAGGCCGCGCCTGCTAGCGGATGTGCTATACTCGGTTACAACTCAAGAACGGCACCACCTCATGTGTATCACTCCGCCAAAGCGCCGGAACCGTGACGTCAGTGCGCGCGCGTTTTGAAAGGGGTTTGCTATAAATGCGTGATATCGTCTGTCTTGTCTCACACAGTTTGTTTGTCGTCGCTGGAGTCGTTTATAAGCATATTAAGTCCGAAAAATCACGGGAACGGCTCACGCCATGTTCAAAATATTCCTAGTAACGCCCTACTTGCGCCGCGCGGAGAAACATCCGGCTACGGTGATAAGGCATAGCGGCAACTTTCGGTGCCGTTCTTAAGTTGTCAACGAGTGTACCAGGCGTCACCGAGAAGCGAGGCATCATGGGCGGTCACGCACGCTCATTGTGAGGAGGTCGACGAAACGAGGCAGAATCACGCCGCAGGGTAAAGACAGACGTTTGGATTTGCAAAGACTACACTGAGAATGCGCCCTTTATCAGCACTATTTATGGAGGTTATTGCCAGGAAATGGATTTCAGTGAAAATGCGAACATCCATATATCGACAAAACCGCTATGAGGAGCCTTTAAATGAAACGGAGAATTTCAGGAATTGACCGGAGTCAAACGAAAATTCCTCACATTTGGTACCAGCGTCCACTCCAAAGAATGTACGTATAGATACTTCAAATTGTTGAAATACACTTTTCCATTATGGCTTAGCTACCGAATAAAGCTTATGTTTTTACATTTTTTACTACACTACTCCAAGAGCAAACATTTTTATTTTTTTTAATTAGTTGTTGCCTGGCAGGTACTTTACAAATCGCAATGGTTTTTGTTATTATACGCAATCCTGGCCGATGGCTACGAGGAAATTGCAGTGCTTGTCACCGGGAACATCAAACAGGCGAATTCGGGATTTTTACCATGTTTGGCGGTTCTAGAGATTCCCATTACTTTCAAATTCTTTGATATACAATCGAGACGAGCCGAAAACGACCCTGCAGCAGCTTTCCTGTTTGGCTTTACTTTTAGGCCGTGCTTTCTTTGATCAGGTGCAACGAAAGGAACGAATGACGTTATCTGGATAAGTGTGAGGATGGAATTGATCAATTCCGGAAACGATCTAGCTTTATTCCTTTCTAATCCCATTGAATTGCCGTGTCATCCTTCATAGGTGACACGGGGAGGGGACTTCCACTCTCCGCAGGTAGTCGCCCCTGGTATGCATGGTTACTGCGTTTATATAAACAGAAAAAAAATGCCGCACAGCAGTTACCAAACGCGTTAACAGGAGTGTGGCGATGAGCGCTAGTCGGAATGGAGCCTAAAGAAGCTTTATGGGCCATTTTTCAGGACTAAGTAGGTTCTGAAGGTTGGAAAAGAGTATCTAGGAGCGGATAGGCCTAATTCACAGTGACACTCAGAAAAGGATTTCACAGTTCGCCCATAAAGCCGCTCCGGCGCTCCCCGATGCCCCCCGGTCTATTGAAGGTCACGGCGATAACTGCGTCCAAACAGGCCAGCAATGCTTAGTGACGCCAGATCATCCAGCATGGCTGCGCCCAGGCTGCCGCTCTGTAAACCGTGTATACATTCAACTGCCATTTTGGCACCCTGCCTCGTTTAGCAATGGGAAAAAGCTGCGTTTCTTTATTGTACAGCCTTTAGGTATCATGGTCACAGTTTTGTCGTCGCTTGAATACTAGAATCAACTACTCACCTGCTGGTTTGGTGACGTCCTGGTGCGACATAGCAGAATATGCTGTGGGACATAATAGAAGAATATCGTTAGGAAGTGCAGCACTTTTGTCACTTTATTTCCGTAAAAACCAAAATGAGAAATTTTGAAACATACACCCTTTCACTGATTGTCGGATATACGAAAATTTTGTACAAGGGGTCGTGGAATTTTTTTGCAATCTCCAATAAATCTGTCGTACAAAAAACACAGTAATCCCAGAATCTAAATCACTGCTCACTGCTTGTGGAATAGCTTTTACAATGTGGAGGGAGACGGCTTGCTTTTGGAAACATTCTTCTAGCGGTAATCAGTGAAACAGAGCAGGCTAGGTGGAATAATTGTTTTGTGCAATCATAAGCCGTCGTACAAAGCGTCAGGCGCCCGCGGCCACAAAACTCACACTACTCTTCCTACACCGCTCGTTATATCTGTTCGGGTGTACTTCAAAACTCGCACTACTCTACTGACACCGCTCGTTATATCCGTTCGGGTGTACTTGCCTGGTAGTTGATAAAGCACGGGTCGAATTGACGTTTCCCGCAATAGGGAGGGATGGGGGGGGGGGGGGGGGGAAATAGAAAAGTGCCTTTGGCGTCCCGTGCCACCATTTGGCTGCTTTTTGTTGCGGTTATAAATGTTTCGAAAAGATCAGAGAAAGAGAATGGAATACTCCAACTGCCTGCGGACGCGCGTGGATGACGTCACGACAACACGCCCAACCTCGACGAAACCGCGACCGAGCGGCCAATTAAGGAATATATAAGCCTTCGTGCGTTCGTATCACATGTACGTGGTGACTCTGACAAACTTCGAGACGTTTCTTTAGTCATTCGCTCCAATATTTTTGACTCTCATATTTACCAAGACACCTCGTCTCCGTGAACGCGCGGTGGCAGGGTCGTGCTCATTTCGTGTAATCTTTGGGAGTGGTGTTGAAGCGTAAAAGTCGCCATTCCTTCCATCGGCTTTTACAGCCGTGAGCGGAGGGTAGGACTCATGAGCAAAATGATTAAAACGTCCAAAGGGAACGCAGAAAGTCAGAGGGCCCCGTCACGAGCGATCCTGCAGCGCAGAATATCGCAGTAGCGGACGATCCCTGCAACCAGATGTTCTTGCAGACGTCACCGAAAAGGGAGGCATCATGGGCAGTCACGATCGCATATTGTGAGGAGGTTGACGACACGAGGAAGAATAACGGCGTTGGTGAAAATCCGATGTTTTGATTTGCAATAACTCCAGTAATATTCCTCCCTTTATTAGAATTGTTGATGGAGGTTATTATTAGGAGATGGATTTACCTGAAAATGCGAACATGCATGTATCGTAAAACCGGTTTAAGGAGCCTTTAATCGAAAAGGACAATTTCGGAAATCGACCGAAGTATAGCGAAATTTCCTGAGAATAGGTACCAACGTCCACTCCAAACGATGTACCTATAGATACTTCAAATTGTTGAAATACACTTTTCCATTGTGGCTTAGCGTCCAAAGAAAACTTCAGTTTTTACTTTTTTTACTACACTACTCCAAGAACAAAACTCTTTAGTTTTTTTTTTAATTATTTGTTGTGTCGCACGTGCCTTACATATCACAATGGTTTTTGTTATTATATGACTCCCTCACCGATCACTACGAGGAAATTGCAGTGCTGGTCACCGGGAGCATGAAAACCATATTTGGAGATATGACACCCTCACCGATCACTACGAGGAAATTGCAGTGCTGGTCACCGGGAGCATGAAAACCATATTTGGAGCTTCTTGATATTCCTCTACATTCAAAATGCGTTTATATACTCTCGAGACGAGCCGAAAACGGTCCTGCAGCAGCTTTCCTGCTTGCCTTTACTTTTAGGCCGTGCTTTCTTTGAACAGGTGCAAGGAAAGGAAGGGAAGACGTTATCTGGATAAGTGTGAGGATGGAAGCGATCAATGCTATCTAGAAACAATCTAGCTTTGTTCCTTTCTAACCCTATTTGAGGTTAGAATTGCCATGTCAGCGTTAATAGGTGACATGGGGAGGGGGTTCCACTGGCAGCAGGTCGTCGCCCCTGGTATGCATGGTTACTGCGAACATGAAAATGAAACGTATGAACAGGAGTGTGGCGGTGGGCGGTGGTCGGAACAGCGCTTTGAGAAGCTTGATGGGTCGTTCTTTGTTCTAATTCACAGTGACACTCGAGAAATAATTTCACAGTTCGCACATAAAGCCGCTCCGGCGCTCCCTGACGCCTTCCGGTTCATCGAAGGGCACGGCGATAACTGCGTCCGAAAAGTAGAGCAGTGCTGAGTGACGACACATCGTTCAACATTGCTGTGCCCATGCTAGCGCTCTGTCAACCGTGTATACCTTGCACTGCCATTTTGCCACCCTGCCTCGTTTAGCAATGATAAAAGCGTGTTTCATTATTTTACAGCATTTTGGTATCATGGTCACAGTTCTGTCGTCGCTTGAAAACCAGAATGAACTACTCACCTGATAGTGTGCTGATGTCCTGGTGCCCAATAGCAGAATATCCTGTGGGACGCAGTAGAAGAATATGTATAGGAAGTGCGGCACTTCTATCACTTCATTTCCGTATGAACTAATTTGAAAAATTTTGAAATACACACCCTTAGTAACTGGTTGTTGGATACACAAAATTTGGTACAAGGGGTCGTGAAATTATTTGGCAATCTCCAATAAATCTGTTGTACCAAAACGTAGTAATCCCATAATATAAATCAATGAGCACTGCTTGTGGAATAGCTTTTAAATGCGGAGCATTTCTTAGGCTCGCGATGTCACTCGTCGATGTTGTCGCCGCCGTCTACACGGTCACTGCGCATGCGCGTCTCTCCCCCATACCCTCCTCGCTCTCAACAACAGGTGCGGCGGTGCGGGAGGCGCGCGTGTACCCCGTGCGCTCCGTCGCTCTCAACAACAGCTGTGGCGGTGCGGGGGGAGCGCGTCTGTGCGCGCATGCGTCGTAGCTACCCGTGCGCTGCGTCGCGCTCAACAGTAACGGCGGCTGGTCGTGTACACGTGATAACGGCGTCGTGGGTGCATGGAAAGTTCGCGCGCTTTTGTACGGAAGTGTCCGCATGCGCGTCTCTCCCCCGTACTCCCCTCCCTCGAACGCGGGCGGTGTGTATATAAGCGGCGGAGCGCGCGTTGGGAATTCAGTCAAGGGCGTCTTTGCTTGGCTTTCGCTTGACTTGACGCTTTGCTTGACGGCACCAAGCAATAAAGACAGACTTTAACTTTACACTCCTTGCCTTCGCTTCTCCTTCATTCAATAAATAAGAATAATAAAGACGAAATAACAATTAAGCATTCCCAAACCATACCCAATTATGCAACATTCACGCGATACTGCCACCACTCTGCGACGCATTTACTCGAGTTCCCCCGTGGGAAGATGCGGGCGGGTTTTTTTTTTTCAATGTGGAGGGAGACGGCTTGCTTTTGGAAACATTCCTCTAGTGATAAGCAGTGAAAAAGAGCAGGCTGGGTAAACTGAAAGCAACGCAATATGAATTTAGTATACGAAGTGATTGCGCCTGTAACTGAATATCCTTCAGTACAATATGAATTTAGTATATGAAGTGATAGTGCCTCTAACCGAATATTATTCGTAAAGTTTCGATTATAATGGTTGCGCAACCGAGGTCCGTACGTTTTTTTTTTTCTGCTTGCACTGAAAACAACAAAATCTATACGATTCTTTTCTAGAGAAAGTTGAGAGAACCGCGAAAGTTTTTTCACGTCAAAAGTGCGCCAAACATGCATCAAACCATCGATAAAAGTACGTAAAACTTTCGCTGTAAGGGCATCTGATGTCTTGCGTAACGTTCAAAGACGCCAATCGCCAACCAAGAACAAAGCATGCGGTTATTCTTTGCTCATTACGTAAACGCATCTGTAAACTATGTAAACGTCTACTAATGAGCGGTTCATGAGAAAAAGATATGCTATTGTTTTCCTACTTTATGATCGATGCGTGCACTGTCTTAACTGGAACCGTTACTATTGCGCGATTTTCAAAAAACCCAGTCTCCCGAACGCGCCTTATGTACACAGGTCTGTTAAGAGCTCTTCGGGCGACCACCCGTCGTATGGGGAAATGCATTAGTTCAAACTGTAGAGCTCTTTATTCAGAACTGTGTGTCCATCGCAGACAAAACCATGAAGCCTCAAGGAAGAAATCTGGTGATTGGCGTTCCGTGGATCAAACCCGGGACCTTTACGCTGCGGAACCGGCAAACCAACCACTTGGCCACAACAAAGGCCCGAGGGGTACGGGGTTAGCAGCGGCGGGTAAGAATCACATGTGCAGAAAATTAAAAAAAAAATAGGAGTGGCTTAGCTCGGCTATGCCAGGATATACGTAGCGTGAGCGAAGGTTCAGCTGGTTATTCTAAGGTTTCCTGATTGTCTAGGATTAGCTGATTATCATGCTTATTGCTGCTAAAACGATTTTCAATCTAATCCAATCCAATTCAATCCAGTCCATTCCGGTCCGGTACAGTCCAGTCCAGTCCAGTCCAGTCCAGTCACTGCTCCTCGAGCATGCGCAGCACGGCTGTCCAGGAGCCACGCGAAACAGCTATCAAGCGGCTCCGGCGTAGCGTCAGACTTGACTACTGCGCAACGGAGGCGCAGAGCTAGGCACGCGCCAGCGTTGGTGCGTCTGCCGCGGCTATGACGTAACTCCTCTGGAATGCGCAGACCGGCGAATGAGTAGACCCAATTCTCTACGCACCCGTACTCCAATTGGATTGGATTTCAATCCAACACAATCCAATTTATTCCAGCCAATCCAATCCAAATAAATTAAATTAAATCCAATCCAATTCAATCCAAACCAATCCAATCCACGCCTATCCAATCCGATCCGATCCAAACCAATCCGATGCTCCTCGCGCTTGCGCAGAACGGCCCATCACGGCACACACGAAACCGCTCAACCTCGGCCAGTGTAGCTTACGCTACAAAAAAGCGCTTCCCGTGTTTGCAATCCAACCTGGGGGCGTCGTGTTATGAAATCGGCGTCTGTCCGATTGAGCTGTCACCTCATTTCCGGCTCACAGAAGGGTTTTTTTTTTTTTGGTTCGTATAGCACAGGCGTTGCCTTTGGACCTGGCTGCAGGTTCTAGCGCGTGCTAGCGTGGTTCACGTTTGAAAGATGTGAAAGTCTGCGGACTAAATGATCGGGGACTGCCAGTCATGGAGAACTTTGACCCGCAAGCTCAGGAATAAAAGTGAAGTGCATCAGCCGGGCCACCGACAAAGGGAGAGGGGCCGCCAGCGCTGCCCTTTCTCGAGCTGCTAGCGCAAGCTGCGCTACTATTTTTCAACAGGACGCCATCTTGCAACAAGAAAGTTTTCGCTTAAGTTTTCGATTTAAAAGGCCACTTTTGTTATTTTACTTTTTTTCGCCAGCAAGATCAAGGCTTTGTCGTTCGTGAACACACCAACGAACTACTCACCTGATAATTCGCTGTATACGCCTTCTGTGGGGCGGAATAGTAAGAAAATATTTACGAAGTGCAGGACTTTGGTCACTCCATCACCGTATTTTTACAGTGTATGCACGTAGTGACTGTTGCAGGATAAAAACAATTTTACTGCAAACACTTAGTGGCGGGAACTGACTTCCATTCGCAAGCATTTTGTCTCGCGATTGTCAAGGAAAGCGCGAAAGCTTGGACAAAAGAAAAAAACTACAATTTGTTTTTTGGTATGCTCTGGTGATTTGGACAGCAACCAAATATTCTTCCTAAATGCTGCTCTTGTAATGTCTTGCCAAAAGCGGTGCTTTAGTTTTTCGGCTGCTTTTACTATCGTTCAATGGAATGCTTTTCTGCGCTGTCTTGTGCCGCTCGCCGCAGGAAAGGCCGCAAGAGTTTTACATTACTGCGGGGACAGTAGACGCATTTGGGCATAATTTTTGCGTGTGTTTCTCAACACAGCGGGAAAGAGAAGAGCGCAGAACGAGAGAGTGGGACGAGTAAGTGGAATTGGCTGGCTTTGCAACGCTAGCGACAGTGTCAGGCTGACGTGAAGTCGACGTGCTTCTCGCCACCTCGCTCTGAGCCGTCGGCCAAAGCACGACGGCGGATCACGGAATTTGCGAGGGTGAAAATGAGACGCTGACGCATTCTGACAGGTCGAATACTAAATTTAAATATTACAGACGATAGTCTTCCTTGGGCTACTTAACGCAGAAATTTTGGATTGTCTGTCTATGACTCGATTCAGTTACTCGGTCAAATTGTAACGGAAGCTCCGCAATAGTCTTATATACCCACAGCCAAAGCTAACCGTAGTCAATGTTCATACTTGTGGACATTGTTGAGCAAAAACAAGACATTACGCAAATATAAGGCAGATAATCAATACATAACTGATCTCTAATGTGTTCCTTTATATAAAAAGTTATAAATGCTTGATTTTTGCGAAATAAATACTACATCCACTGTAGAAAAAACATACACACAGTCGGCTGCTGCCGTCCGCGACACTATAGCTTATGGCAGCATTTTAAGAAATCAAGCGGCAACGTTTACGGAGGTTCCACTAGATAGCTCCCACGTGCTGCTTGGAACGCACGCGGAGTAGGGCAACGTGGTTCTATATACGTTTAAGTAGGGCAGCTCGATTCACGCGCGTCTTCGCTGTACGGCAGCGCTGGCATCGAGGAACCCCGGCCTAGAGCAGTGAAACGCGGCAAGTTTTAATTGACTTTAGTAAACCTATAGCGTGTTTACCTTGGGAGTAGCGCTACAGAAGAGAAACAGCAGAAAACGTGAACGGGAAAGCAAAGGGAGGCAATTGCTTGGCAAATGTCGACGAAAGTCAGCGGAAGCAGGCGATGCGCGGCCAATATTTTTTCGTTCTTTTTAACCAGTTTGTGTCTCATGTTAAGAAGCTACCAAAAAATACCCCGGGATCAATTGCAACCAATATCGAGCTTTGGCTTAGTATCTCTACAGCTAAAAGGTGCGGGGCCATTGACGCGGCGATGATTTCACGAGCTAATCAGGCGTAGTGAACAAGGGGGAAAAGGAGAAAAGGTGGTGGCTATGGCGGGCTTACCCTGATGGAACACATTGCTGTCGTAATCTGAAAAAAAAAATTAAAGAAAGGAATTGCTTTGCACTAAACTTGTCGACACAGCTCAGTGCATTGCAACAAATAGACTGATTTCCGAAAGCATACAAGGAACACTTTGGTAGCCGGTTATTCGTCCAATCACTTGACGTGCGCCAAGAGATCATAATGTGACTTTTTATACATTGATGCACTTACCCATGGCGCAACCGAATCTGGTTGGAAGGCACAAGCAGTTGCCGAAGCCTAGGCTTTGTTCCTTGCGTCACTGGTTGTCCACTCGGCTAAGCCTTCGGGTTCAACCTGAAATATTAAAGGTTATAATTGTGCAAAAAAAGTGGGGCTTGAGCTCTGCTCCACATTCGTCCCCCTGGCTGGGATAGCATCTCTCTGTTTTACACGAGCTAGACTTTCTGAGCAATGTGACCAATTTGGTTGGAATGTCCTGCGACTGTTATGGACAAGTTACCCAGTGTACCTGTCGGATTACAGTTAACTTGTACCTGAACTTGGTTTTTTTCAATGGGCTGTTTATGCAAAATAGGCATTTCAGCAATTTCGGCTGGTGTTGTGTGCAATGAAGTATGCCAATTTCGAGGAGTTTGAATTTTTTAAAAATAAAAAGTTTGAATATACATGGTTTAAAACTTGAGGACCTCACGGTCACTCACAACCCATTCGGCCCTTGGATTGTCACAAGATAGCTTATTAGTGACGCAGACTCTTCAGCTTGACGCCATTTTTCTCGGTGATGTGCGTCAAAAGCACCGGATTGGAAAACTCTACGCAGGAAAAGAAGGTGCAGCTAAGAACCACATGAAGATTTCTAAGCAATTCATGAGTGTCCCAAAGACTGCCTGCTGCCCGGCTACATTCTCACTAAGAGTATCACCCTACTGGCTAGCCCACAGCGGTAGCAGCCTCTATAACATTGCAAGGCAACAATTCCTTCAACGAAACCTGGATCAGAAACCTTCAGTGGAAGCTGCGTAATGCACAACACAAATAGATTGAAAGACAGGTAAAGCGTCGCTCACAAAACACTTCCACCTGGCCGCGTGTGAAGCCGTGCTGAAAATTGTAACAAACTCGGTTTGCCATATTCTAGTTCGAAAAAAAAATAACAACTACAAATAGTGATATGAACGATGACTGCAACAGATACTAACTACAGGGTTTTAAACCCCTTACATACGAAAATCCACAGTTAAACAAGAAAAATGAACAAATATGACTGGCTGTGCATAGGTAATCCTGTTTAACTGCCTTCCCGTGGTGGTAAACTCTGCGCCTGCGGACGAGTTTGTCGAAAAAAACACGGTTTTTGCTGAAACAACGCGAATTTAGTTACGCAAGCTTCTTTATTGGAACTCCTTCTGTTGGGGCCCATTTCCTCGCACGGAAAGGAAAGTAAAAAGGCTTAAGGAAGGTTACTTTGCCTGATGGCTAGTCAAATCCCGGGCTGAAGGCGCCCGCAGCTATAGGTGTACCCAACCAGCGCAGAGCCCCAGGCAATGCAACTGAAGCATTCTTCGGGTAGCGCGCTTTGCACAGCTCGCCAACGGTTCCTGCGGAGTCGTCGTTATTCGCACGAAAACGCGAGTACTAGTTCGATGCGAACCCGTGATTCTGCAACTTATCACAGCACAGCAGTACATATGCTATTTCCTGCATTTTTTCACATGCGGAGCGTCTTATGCTCGGGGGTATGTCCCGCGGCGTCGGCGGTGGTCCGGCGTCCGCGCACCACCGTTTCTTCGCCAATCCCCCACGTGGGTACGTGCCATAGAAGAGGAACAACAACAACAACAACTCCGGTTGTGCTTGCGCTTGACTCCGTGATTCTTCAGATGAAGTAGAATGGAAGCAACAGCCCCGTCAGTGAGTGTGCTGACGCAATTACGTGAGAGCATCAGCGCAAACACTAACAGCAATTACACCCCACTACAATCCACGAACGTGTATCGATCTCGTCTTTACCAACTGCAACAGCGACAACTGCATACAACCGCTGCTACGAGATCCACTGACTGTGCACTGCAGCGACCATAAGGCCGTCATACTCAAAGTAGGAAGACGTGCGAACGTAAATTAAGAACTTTAGATACCACTTCAATCTCGTCTAACTCGCGTGTATATGCATACAATAAGGAAAATTACACACATCTCCCCGAAGGGACCCATGAGTAGGATATATGAGCATTACGGGGTTCACTACATTTCCACCAAATGTGACTAACAAACATAACGAAAACGCAAACGAAACCACCTTGACGCTCCGCATCCTACTCATGGTTCCCTTCGCGGAGATGGGTGTAATTTTTTTTAGCGACCGTAGGGCGCAATGTAAGCTGGTTTTCCTTAATTCTGTGTTCTCTGCACGTGCTGTGGCTGAACGCACTTGGGCTCTCGCGGTGTTGTTGAGCATCTTGTTACCGGTTATAGGCCCAAAGCCACTCCGTACCCTCCTCCTCACTTCGGCAGCCTTCAGCACCCTGTCCGCCTCATGACTCCTTACTGTGACTCCGTACACCGGCTAGTGATGTTGTCGCCTGTTGTGCGCAGTGAGTAAGAACATCATGCTTTTAACGCACCGGAGTGAGTACAAGCACCAGTGGGTGCGAGAGCGGTTGAAGGAAACAACCGACGAACATTGGGCCGCGTTCCTTAACGCATGCGCAGGGCCGTTCATGACTCCGAATACCATGCGGCGGAAAATTTAAAACTTCGACATAGCAACTAATCCCGCTAATCGCTCCCCCAGCAGGTCAGCTCGGTTTGATCGCGACTTTGTGGCCAGGCAATTTGGCGTCGCTAGACTGGTGGTGTGGAAGCGTTTGGGGTCTCCCGGAACCTCTCTCACTCCCGTTACCTTGGTCCATTTTCCTTCACTGAGAGGACTGAAACTAAACTTTTGCATTTTATTTGTACTGACGCATTTTGTGACCCTCATTTGCCATGACAGTTCTCCCCCTTTATAATGCAACAACTCACGTGACCTTGATAGTGTATGTTTGAGAAGAATTGGGTGAAACTCGGCTGGTCAGGTCATGTTTGGTATGTATAAAGGGTTAAAAGTGACCGCTAACCCCAAATGCCGATAAGGGCCATGAAGAGGGAACATGTTTTCTTCATTGGAATGCTTGCATTGTTGGAATATCATTTTCCCCTATTTTCACGTAAACTTCGCTCAAACTATATAAGGAGCATTTTTCACGCACTGGAGTAATCATGCACTACGGGCGTGTTCTGCGATTTCATGCGGCAGACAAAATCAAACGCGAACTATGCGGCATATATGAGCTCGTTAAACGAGCATAAGTGCTTGAAATATAGTGCATATTGTTTTTAAAAAAATACGAATTGTTGGGTGAATAAGTGAAGGTGTTGGTAAAAAACAAGCTTTCAACCATGTATTCTCCCGCACAGGGACGTACCGCGGACAAAGTCGGCCCGCCCGTAGCCGCCGGGCTCACAGTCGTAGGGCCCACTGTATTCCACGACAACAGCCTACTGGCCCAAGCGACAGTGCAACCTACGCCACCCTGTCTGTAGAGCCATTTTCGGTGTGTAACCAAATGATTTCCATGAACTGTAACCAAATTTTACTCGTACATGTCCGCTCGTAAGTAAACACAGCACGGGTGGACCGCCAGTGCCGAGCGACCTGACTTCGCAATGTAGGAAGCACCACGATAACTAGAGCTTTTTGGCATGGTTCCATGTAATCCCATGTTTTATTCTTGTTGAAATACATCTTCTGAACACTGTAGAGACTTCATTTTAGGCAGGTCGTTGAACACGGCACGGAACATGCGATGCAAAGGAAACAATGTAGATTGTGGATTTTTTTGTTAAATGTATCCGTAAATAAGACATCACGGTGAAAAAAACTAGGGATGGATTCGTAATAGAGGAACAGGGCAAACTTGACGAGACAACGGGCACACAGCGCTGAGTTATTTGTCCGTCCCGCCATTTTCGCCGATCCATTATTGCGAATAAAACTTGGCAGCGTCTGTTATCAGGGCAACCGTGGGAATCCCGTCACAAATGTCTCACGGAAGTCGCCTGTCATGGGATAAGAACGCTACCCCGCTACCCTGAGATTCAATTCGATAAATATTCCCCCAAATGCCGTGTTTGTTACGCTAGGTTACGTTGGGACGTAATATTATTCCGCAACTTTTAGGCCCGTCAGCTTTTATGGAAACTGCCGTGAGATTAGACGCCGCCATAAAAGATCTTTTGCTGCCGGACAAGCTCTGAGGGTACTCTAAAACTAAAACTGAATAAAACGAAGGTTTGTGTTCTTTTCGCAGCGCTTCATGCTAGGGTGATCTTATCGAGATAATCAATCCATGAGAGGCTTCTGCGGAACGTTGTGCAAGTACATCATTTGTGATATTCATTCGTCTGGGTAGTATAAGCGTTAAGTGGTAAGCTTCTCATGTGGCGGAGCGTGCACGACTTCTACATCCGCGTCAGAAATAATGTGGCCGAAAATATTGGAAGCCGGTTGCCAGAAGCTTGTAATCCCTGCTCGCACGTTTGGCTGCAAGAATACGCGGTCGCACACAAATTCTTTGCGTATTTTGTCCTTGCAGCTGCGATGTCTACGGAAATTTGCGAACACGTCACGACGCGTAGGGAAACTTCGGGGCTTCTGGATCTGCAGCCTGGATGGGTGCGTAGCCCGACACATACTGGGAGAAGGTTAAAGGCCGGGAAGAAGGACAGACGATCACGATGAGGTTTCTACGGGGACTACACATGAACGCCGGGATGTGTAAGCACGCTAGATTTATGTGCCTCCTAAACAGCACTTGTACCTATCATTGACGGCGCCCCACCTCAGACCGGATAAACGGAAGCAAATGAATGAAGGACCGAGAGCTGTAACAATGTTCCGGTTCGTTTGAATGTAAGCTGATGGACCTCTGTCGAAACACGAGGCCGGGAGTCAAGAAATTTGACCTGCGCCGGACATGCGCCGGCTAGGCCTGTTGTAACCAACAGGCCTAGAAACAAACAGGCCTAGTTTTAGGGCGTCGCACGTCAACAATAACGGTTGTGTTCCGGTTCGGGTGAGCTAAATTTTTTATTGTTTATTTCTAGTTCAAAAACTCACCCTGCGAACTGGTTAACGAACCGGTGAGGACTTGAAGCTTCCCGTACGCACCGCGAGCTGAGGTCCCTCTCTACACCTAAGGGCAAATACCTTTAGATATCGCGCGTTACTTCAACACATAAACACGCAGGTTTACTCGTTGTTACCCGCATGACCGAACGTAACAAATTATTCCTGCGCAAGAGCATGCGCACGCTTGTTTCGCTTCCCTTGAGAACGACTGCGTCCTGAAGTGACAACGCACGCGGTTCATGAGGTAGAAATACGCACGTCAAGAAGGGCATGGTGCTCTGCTCACCGTTGAAGGGGTCCGACCGCAGGAACTGCCGGAAAACAGACGTCCGTGGGATGACTCCGAGAAGCAGCTGGCCCAAACGGTTCAAGAATCGCGCGAGCTTGGCCGCAGCTTCCTCTTCGTTTGCCTCTTTTGTATGGCAAAATGGCGCGGTCTCCTGCAGGTTAATTGCCAACATGTCTCAAAAATTACAGGGCCATTTTATCAGGAATTGTTTATAAACCCGCGCCATGCAATCCGTTTGCGGTACTAACCACGCCCAAACGGGACATGTCTGTCATTTCTGACACGGAGATAATTAAACTTTTAGTATAGAAAATTTCGAAGCAACTTTGCATTGAAGTAGAGGCGGAACTGGGTGATACGCGTTCTTCTAAATAGCACAGTCCTCGTTAGAGTTCAAATTTTGCAGAGGTATCACAGTGTAGCAACGAAAGCTCGCTTTCCATTCTGGTAGCCAGGGTTGTTTCTTCGCACTGCCAATTCTGTGGACCACATCTCAGAATAATATTGAGCTTTATTTTGCAGACTACAAAAGGGGGATGTTCCGGTTTCAGCTACTGCTAATACGGCACCACTCGTTTTCTTCTTCGGCGCCCAGGCAGTTTTAAAGTTTTTTTAGGGTAAGCTTCTTACTATAAAAAGTTCTATGAAGTCACTTTGACGTATTATTTTTGTAAATAAAATTATTTTGGTGCCTTTATGTCAGCGTACATGGATAATGCTCAACTTTCTGCCCACGATTTCTCAATGACGAATGCAGCATAAATCGGTAATAAAAAGGAGATATGTTTTGTTTTCCAGCGTGTTGCTGTTACTTTACTTTCTAGAGGTCACAGAATAACTGGAGGATCACTCGCACGTGGGGGAACCGAAGTTTAGCGACGCTTTTCATAAAGTTTAGAGCTTAGTTGATGACGGTGTCCTGAACTGCACTGTGTAGTTCATGTAGAACAAATTGAAATGACGGCTTGGCCACCGTAGAACAAATTGGTTGAGGCGAAACTGGGTGTGTAATTTTTGTTCCACTTGACGCTTCGAAGTGTTCTCAAACAGTTTTCATCTTTTATGTCACCATGCGCCATTTCCTTGACTGGCATCTTCCAGCCAGCATTACTAGCATATATTTCCGTACTGCTCCACTTTTCGCTGCTTAGCGAAGACGTTCCTGTTCTACGTAACGCTTCTGTGGGGACTGGACATCCATGGATGATGAAGGATGTCTCGCGAGCCATTTTCCTGGACTTTTTTCACGTGCCCTTTCTGTGTTCGTGGCCAGTACTGCTTCGGCCGCCAGCAACAAGCGCAGAATAAATGAAAGAATGAAAGCTTTAGTCTATGTTTCGTCTGCCGGTATAGGGCCCCTCTGTTGAGGGAAAATCTAGGTTGCCGGTCGCGGCTTCCTAGGCGGCGTCGTAGTCCTGCGTGGACTAGGTTGAGCCCTCGTCGGGTGCTTGTTGGTGTCCCTTGCGGTGGCGTTCCAGGTGGTTCATGATGAAAGTGGTGGGGGCGGTTTGGTCGTCACGTGGTGAGAGCCCCACAATGGTTTCTTCTCTGGTCTTTTGTTGCAGTTGCCAAATAGGTGGCGCTGGTCCAGCACTCCAAGGCATTTCGAGCACTATGGGAGAGGCCCTTCTTGGTAGAGAGTCATTCGTGCAGGGGTTAGGGGGTACCCGTGTACGCCTTCCTCACTAAGAACTGTTCTTCTTTGGTTAGGTGTGTGTGTGTGTGGTTTAGGGTAAGCTTCCGGGCTGTGTCGTAGATCTTTGAGTGTGATGGGTTTTGATTGGATGCGATCTCTCTTAACTGGATGAACAAACGCAGAGGCACCGCGGCGGCGGCAGCCAAGGCAGCGGCGGAGAAGAATGCAATGCTGCTGTCGGGTGCCCTCAACCTCCTCCTTAACACCTTTTGGGGGGGGGGGAGGGGTGATTCAGCGACGGGCTCTTAGCGGCGCATTTGGTCAGAGAACAGGAGCAGCTCGCCCCTCAAAAGCAGATAGAAAGGGGAAATTTTCCTTTACTTAGGAAGCAAAATATTCAGGAAAGGGCTCAAGATTACCGATGCGTGGAATTGCAAAAGACAGTGTTTATTAAAGATAAACCATCGCTTTGCCTAATTTTATTTGTGCTGTGCTAATGTCAATTTTGGTTCCTTCTATGTCTTCCTGAGTAGAGGGACGAATGTATCAAGTGTAATGTACGCGTTGTAACAGTTCCGGTGGTGGCTGCTCGTAGTGGCGGGAGCTGTAGCTATAGCGCTTGTATTTTACGCAAAGCTTTCTTTTCCTTAGTGATGGTGTTACTGTCACTCTAAAACGCATTGCTGGAAAGCCTCCTTTCCCTGACGATGATGATGATCGTGATTGAAGTAAAGGATGGTCAAAATGCGAAGCGTTCTCTAGTGAGCAGCCAATTTCGTCGAGGTCCAAAATCTGAATCGTTACGCCCAAAACGCAGTGCGTGTAATTTAAATTACACAATGGCTTTTCACAAAGCCACATAAAGCTCAGGTGCACTCAGCACATTTTTTCCTGGCGAATCTCCCCAAGTGGGTACGCGCCAGCACACTTCAAGGTCATCATCATCATTCAATGAACGAAGAAATGCCTCATCAGATTAGACTTTGATTCAACTCGGTTTGCGGCGGAAGAAAGCTTCACGTTTAAACGATCTGTCGTTAGAGGAAGGGGCTTAGAATTTTTGCTCGCTGTGTGGTGTTTTTTTCTTCCCATGCACGCGCTTCTAATAGATAGATAGATAAAAACTTCATTGTTCATGGGGTAGTAGGGATGGATCAGCCGCCTCGGTCCAGGCAGCCGCTGAGGGACCTGATGACGCCGGCCGCCAGTTCCCGTTGATCTTGGAGACTCTCCACAGCAGCTAGCCGCTATCCGGTGTAACTGTGTGGTTGGGTAAAGGGTTGTAAGGTCAATCCCACAGAATGTGGTCCTGTGTAGGGGGAATAAGGCAGTGGGGACAGAGCGGGTCAGGGGTGTCTCGATTGCGTTGGAAAGATTGAGCACAGTGGGCTTGTAAAGTGTATGTGTTCCTGCCGACCGGATGTTTAGGTGCTCGCGACGGGGAAGCGCGGAATGGAGGGGAGGGAACATGCGACCGTTGCTTAGAAGACCTGCTAAGGTGGGAGGTGTACTCCCATGGGAGACCACGTTTCACAGATGCCCATGACGTAGACGCTTCAGAGTCAATCGCAGTGCACGCAGCAGTAACGTCGCAAAGGGTGAAACCTTGTCCTCTTATTGCCGTCGTTATCGAGTTTTCATTGTGTCGTTTTTGTTCTCCGTGTTACTACCACTGAGAGCCTTGGCCTCTCTCGTTTAACACCACATCTAAGTAACATGCTTTGCTACTACGGCAATCGCGTGCTAAAATTACTCCTGCAGGACTCCAGTTCATGGGGCAATAATGTCCTGGTATTACTATTCCGCTGCTTCTTTTCCCTTTGTTTTGTTGTCTTCTCCTTAAGTTTATTCTTCTTCTTTAGCGTATGCTGAGTTCAGATGGAGGGAGATTGTTTCCTTTTTCTGTTTTGCTTTCTGTTTTTCGCCTTTATAAGCCCTATGTTTCCATTTTCGCGTAAACTTGATGTGCTACTTCTTCAACTCAGATGGTAAGACTGCTCTAGTAGGCCTCAGACATGTCTTTACCGTGCGTTTCTATTTCGGAGGTACAACGAATTCGCCTGGTCAACAGTTCGTTAGCTTATGTGGAGGGTCCGCAATGGTTCAGATATGCGTATTGGACTCCCATTCTGCAGCACCGCAGATAAATTTCCAAAAATAAACTTACAAAATCTTCTTTTCTTTCCTTTTATTCAGTTGTCGTTGTCGGCCATTCTTGGGGCCATTATTTGGTCACGCCGACTCCGGGTGCCGCATTTTACCGTATTTGACTGGTACCTCCCGTTGCGGCGACAGAGCACCCGGCTCGAATCCTGGCGCATCCGCGCTTTTCTGGCGATGTCTTTGCCGTGACGGATATGACGTCAGTCAGATCTTCGTGGGTCCCGGCATAAAACACTTACATGTTAGAATGGGCTCTGTTTTGCGACTCGAAGCCAGCACTCCACTGTCTGAAGTCTGCTCTTGGCCCCGGCCTGTACGAACAGCTTGTTCCCGGGATTCGCCAAGAGCATGACTTCCTAACAAGGCATGGACACAATATTATTCCTCAAAGGCTCCCAAGCCACTGCTGCATTTCTGAGAATGAATGTGCAGACAAAGCGGCTCATTATGCGCATGGAAGTGCCCAATTGGCCGAAATCCCGTTATCGCGCCATCATGCTGCAAGGTCACTGCGCTCCATCTTCCGCAAAATCACGCTTACTCTGTAATACGCCGGAGTTTTCAAACTCCCGCCTGTACTTGCTCGACCCCAACCTGCAGCGTCACTTACCTAAGAACTTGCCACGCTAGGATGTCACCCTACTTTGCCGACTGTGGATAGGAGTTGATTTCACCAAAGCTAACTCCTTCACTATAGGCAAGGCTGACAGCGATGCTTGGGATGTGTGTGCCACAAATGAAACAATAGATCACCCCTTGTGTCACTGTGCCCGGTTTGAAACGCAGAGACTGCACCTGTCAACCGCACTCCGGAAACTCGACAACCAGCCACTAACTGCGCAGATAGTTTTGTATCGCAGGCGTTGCCCATCGAAGTCCACAAAAGGCCACAAAACCATTACTTCGTTTTTTAAAGGACACAGGCTTGTCTGAACGATTGTAGAGACACCGCGTATCATTTGTCATTTGTCATTCGGGTAGTTTACCTGTTCAGTTTAGGCTTTATTATTGCCCATGCCTTTGTTTTTGTAGTTACCTTCAATTTTTCTTTTCTTGCTCCTCAAGCTCTATTCCACTGTTTTCAAAACCCTTTCTTTCTCTTCAGATCTCTCCTTCCCCACTTCCCATGTGTGGGTTAGCCAACCGGACTGTAACCTAGTTAACCTTCATACTTTTTATCCACTGGATTATCCTCATTTCCTTGAAGCAAGCACTCTTGAGAAATGCAAAGAAGTATAGCCGGGTCTGTATTCATACTTAACGCATCACCTTTACGACCCTTCGGATAGACAAGTCTCCTCCTTTCGCTGGTTGTGCATGTCGTCTTCTCAACCGTTTTTGATGACGCTGATTTCATTTCTTCTCTTTGCATTTCAATGATATTTTTGAAGTCATTCACCATAAAAAATGGTCAGTCTCTTCGGACCCCTAGTCAAGGGCTAGTTAAAACTAGACTATGCACTGATGCAGCCAGTTTACTGCAGTGATAATAGCAAAATACTAACGATTCAAGCGCAGTGAAGGGGGTTTGCAGTGGCAACTTCGTGACGACGTCTTTCTTTTTTGTTTTGCTCAATTCAACTTTGAGTGGGTGGAGTTACGAAAAAGTGGACGACTTAACACCGAGCGCCGATATATCGCCAGGGGTGGCAGGGGGAAGCACGGTACAGTATTCCCTGTTTAAGTCGAAGCCGCGAAATCCGCTCAATATTTCGTGATAATGGAGTTTCGAGTTTGGGAAATGCAGTGAATTTGTGGCAAGGTGGGTGAAATCAGAGCTAACGCATGGAAACAAAAGCTCCATCGCAGAGTTGAGCTTTCGTAAAAAAGGCAAAATATACTATTGCCGGAGAACTGCGTCATGCTCGTCCTGTTCCGCGTTCGCATCTGGTCACATGAAAGCCTTCTCGAGCTGCTCAATGCATCGCATCAATTCTTGGTCGCCACCGCTACACTTCACCTTGTTGCAAAGTACGAGCATTATATTTCCTGCGTCTGCCGCTGTAGGCACTTCTCTAGGTTTCTCGTCGTCCGCATGATCAGCTGCGCCGTGAACACCTGTCTCAACAATGTAGCCGTCGGAGAGCATTCCGGTAAAGGGGACATTGGCTTCGTACAACGCATACTTAGCGCGAAAGTTCCAATCACGATCGCATCCAGCGTGTACCGGGAGCTAAAGCGTTCCTACGGAGACCTACCTCATCAGCTGGCTGCAGCGGTCTTTGCCTTGTGTCCTATCTGTCAACATTTCGGGATATCCGTGGTCCACCGGGAAAACGTTTTGAGGCAAAAAGGGGCACATTCATGGCGCCTTAGGGAGAGTGAATGCACGGCGAGAAAAGTTTTGATTTAACCATTACTTCGAGATCCCGGAGTTCGAGTTCACGAGGGATTACTGAAACAAGTTTTAAATGCATAGCATTTTAGTAACTCACAATGTCACGCGGCGTTGGCGTGCCTTGTCGTAGACCGCAGGCGCGCCTTGTCCTAGTCCGCAGCCAGGCCACTACACTATGAAAGAAATAACAGTTTCCGGCGCCCGGTTTCGAACCCATGAGGCCGCGAGAGGAACGCAAGGTGCCCGGCGCTCTACCGACTGAGCCACGAAAGCGACACAGATTTCGATGCACCGAACGCGCCTTATATCCTTCACTCATTTCTGGTTTGTTTCGAAAGCGCCACAAGTTGTCCCGCGCCTCCGAAAGATGGCGACACGGGTCCCGCGATCGAGACATACGACTTGCCGGCGCACCCCCTCGGAAATGCTGTGCATTTGATCGTGCCCCTCGCGAGGGGGGTGTCTTTTTTCAGTCATACGGTATCCTTCCTGAGTTCGAGATCGCTTGATCGCTCCACACAGTATCTGTAGAGAGTGAAATGAACGTACATTTTCTGGTGTGGCCCACGGCTGAATCGTCCTTAATTGGGCGGTTTTCGAGGGACACATGAACATTTGGCAGACGGTGTCGCTTGATACTTCTGTCTGTGCCGGGTCAGACGTGGTGTCGTGGTGAGGCAGGGTGAACGAGGATATCTCAGATCGAGAACGTGAGTGAGCGTACTTTTTTACGCTGTGTTTTTAGGAACGAAGCCTTATACGGGTATGTTGAAGGACGCGCGTTGTGAGGTACAGAAACTCGGTAGTAAAAAAACAATAAGCAGCGGCTTAGCTCGGCTATGCCCGGATATACGTAGCGTGAGTTAAGGTTCAGCAATCGAATCCAATCCCGTCCAGTCCAGTCCAGTCACTGCTCCTCGCGCATGCGCAGCCCGGCTCTCCAGGAACCACGCGAAACCGCTATCAAGCGGGTGCGGCGCAGCGTCAGACTTGGCTACTGCGCAACGGAGGCGCACAGCTGGGCACGTGCCCGCGCCAGTGTGTCGGCCGCGGCTATGACGTCACTCCTCTGGAATGCTAATGTAGCGGAAGCTTCTCGGATCGCCGTGCAGGCGGCTCCCGCAGGCGGGGACTTTTCCTTTCTCTCCGGTCTGCAACCGGCTTGTCGACAGTGCGCCTTTGTGGAAGACGCGTATTGTGGAAGAGTACGGGGGTCATTCCCCCACCCTCTTTAATGATCGCCTTCGGAGGAACGCATAACTTGTCGTCCGGCCGACTCCTGGCATTATTCCTGGTGCCGTTGCCGTCTGCTCGCTTGGGGGGCCTCTTTCCTCCCTCTTTTGAAGGAGGCCGGGGTTTCCCGTCTTTCCCTCGTCGGGGAAAGCTTTCGGCGCACGGATCTTTTGAAAATAAACAGTCTTGTCTTGAAACTGCAAACCACCTCAACCTCCGCTTTTTCGCCTCCTTCAGCAGCCGACATAACGGGCTGCTACACGCAGACCGGCGAATGTGCAGACCCAATTCTCTACACACCCGTACTCAAATTGATCCAATCCGATGCAATACAATTTAATCCAATCCAATCCAATGCTCCTCGCGCCTGTGCAACACGACCCTTTACAGTCCCCGCGAAACTGCTCAACCTCGGCCAGTGTAGCTTACGCTACAAAAAAGCGGAAGTTGTGGTCGCAGCGAACGCGACCGAGGAGGAGGGCCATGAGAAAGGCCGCCGTAGATAGCTCAGGGAACGGGGAACATCCGCGCCAAAGGAGGCTAGGCCGCCGCCTCACGTGCAATGCGAGCCCCCTTGACAGATGAAAGTACCAACGGGGACCAACGAGAGGCTCCTGGCGATGGCGAGCGAGGGGAACGAGGTTTGTAGGCTCATCGAGGGGTGGCGGGCGCGACCGTAAAGTTTAACAGAACATTGAACAGCACATCAACATGAGGTCTAATTAGCCTGGCGTCTTCTAATTCATCACGAGGTACAAAGCAAGCCCCCTGAATTTTTTGTTGTTCACGCTTCATACACTAGAATGAGGTAATATATCGTCTTCCTTCGGATTTATGCTTATAATGCACCATTTTTAGACGCTGCTTTAACTGCGTAACAATTAGGCAAATATGCTTTTCAGAATACGTAGAGAATGGCCAACACATTCTACGCGACATTCTGCATCAGGTGGTCTGATCATTTTTCACAATGCTGGCTAATAATCTGCCAAAGAGTATGCCATTTTGTCAAAGGAAACCACATAACCGACAAAGAAGCTGCCTCCAAGCTCGTGCCATCCGTGAATAAATTGAAACAATTGAACACTTTTTCCTGTACTGCCGTGATTTTTGTTTCATTCGGAAACGGTATCTAGCCGCACTAATTCAACGTATTGGCCTTCCTCTGTCGATGCCGGTGCTTCTTTCGTTCGGGGCACATCCATGGGGTTTTGTCATAAAAGGATTATTGCGGCCATTCACGCGTACGTATCAGAGACCAGACGCATGTCCTGCAAACCCGGTCAAAATTTTTTAGCCTTTTCTGACCAAAAATGACATCATTCACTGTTTCTTCTTTAGATCTATTATATAATTCGGTGAGCGTTTCCCCAATTCCTACTGGCTGATTATATAGGGCCATGAGGTGGGCATTTTAGCCTTAATAAGCCACCCCGTTTCTTGACCAATCCCCCACGTGGGTATGTGCCACTAGAAGAGGAACAACAACAACAAATCCATTTCGTCCCGCTGCTCCTCGGAGTCCTTCCACCGGCTTCTGTTTTTCTCCCGCGCATGAGGTCACGCTTCTTCAACGGTGAGCAAAGCAACACGCAGTTATTGCGCTGTCTATTCGGAGAGAGTGCTCTGGGTGTGTTCTCGCTTCTGGGCGCGATACGCAAGCTAAATGCACCAAGCCTTATGATGGCCGCCAACTAGCAAATGTTAAGAAACCATAACTTCAGTGGGTATTTTATTTGGCAATCCACTGAGGCACGCGTTAGTGGTTATTTGAAATTTGAGTTGAAGGAGTTTGTGGTATGGAAAAGCGTTTGCTTATCGATTAGAGCAGGCCTTTTGCTCGCGCCGCATGTGCACAGCTCCAAGCCCTACCTTGTTGTATGTTTTAGTCTTCCTTTTATCGCATTCTGGCCTCCGAGAATTTTGTATCGCGACAGAAGTACAGCGGCTTTCATCCTAACCGCAGCGTCATTAAAGCTCAGTCATTTATCCTTCGGCTTCCGCTTCCCTTATTCGGCCTGCGGTGGTGGCTCCGTTAATTAAGGCCAGGAGCACATCTGCCAAGGTGCACAATTTCTTGCGTGCTTAATCAGTGCGGTACTGATCTGTTTATCCAGCAATCTCATCGTGATTGCTGTCCACCTCCATTGCGCCTCCCCTTGTCCCATTGTGCGTTTCGCTGCGTATCCACGCGTTGCGCAGCCCCGAAATTTTCCGCTCATCGTTGCGCGCTGAGAAATTGCCGTAAACATCGCCGTCGCAAGGACAAAGCTTGCAAAGAAAGAAATTTTGCAGCGAAGCCTGTTCTCGCAGCGCAACTTGTGAACAGTAAGCAGAACTGTATTATATAAAATAAGAGGAAAGACCAAGACCCGAGACGTCCCGGTGATGTGAAGCCGGTTCTATTTACACAGATGGTGATTAGAGGAAGACGAAGCAGCTCGATAAAGAGCTCCTCACCCGAATACGGGCACCGATGATGATGATGTCATCGGTGCAGCGATGATGATGATCAATAAAGTTTTAACGTATAACAACCGTCTACCAACCTTGTCTGTCGCGTAATTTTGGTCCCTGATATACGAGTCATTTTGCTACGCCGTTCGAGGGGCCTATCACTACAGTCGAACCGCGTTATAGCGAACACAGATATAGCAAATATGGGGGTATAGCGAACTAAATACCAAGTTTGCTTGGTCACGCTTCGTTTCGATGACACCAATTCTTTTTATAAAAAAACCGAAACGTCAAGAGCCGCGCGATATCGGCTATAACGAAGAAACATTTGGTTCCCGCGAGGCTCAAAACTCGACAGCTAGCAGACCAAAAGCAAAATCTAAAAAACGTGAGCCAAAACAAGGTTTTTTTTTATACCTTAAGGCCCTTTATTGCGTGGACAGTGAGAAAAACTTCATTCCGCTCAGGCTGTGAGAAACCACCAGGTGAACGAAAGACACATCCTCCTTCAAGTAAATAAGAAGGCCGGCCTGTTTTGGCGAACGAACTTTGTTCTGTTGCTATTTAACGTTCTCACGTTACGGTCTGTTTAGTTTGAAATGCCACAAGGACACAGATAAGAGCTACCTCGTTTATAGTGGATCCGAAGCCTAGAACAATGCGTTTTTCACCTACGACTGTTGCAAGAAAGAAATTGCCGATTTATTAGAGCCGCTTTTTACCTCTATGGTTATACCGAATATCGGATATAACGAATTACTTTCCTGCCACTATACTACTTCATATTAACGAGGTTCGCCTGTATTAGAATTCCTGGTGTCCTTTTTTTCCTCCAGGCCCAGGAACGTCGCAAAAAATGCTTTAACGTAATTTTCCGCAGTAGCCTGTCGGGGATAATTATATCGATAATACTTCCTCAGTAAAATTTACGGGAATAGAATCTGAAATCTGTTTTATGGGATATATTGTTACGTCTGTTGTTTTTGCTCCACTGTTGCTGTCATTGTGCATTAACAAAAGGTCTCATCGAAGTCCCAGAATTCGGGACCTATTTCTGCAATATCAATAATCATGAACTGTACCATATTAACGTGTTACCACAAACTGAAACTGATTTCGCATTTGATAGTACTTTCCGCGCTTGTACGGCCGCAAACGATGCTGTATGCATTACGATGGAACAGCGCGTGGTTGGTGAAAGGCAGAGAAGACAAATTCCTTCTTCTTCCAGTGAAGTTCGCCCTGTTACATCATTATGAAGTGTTACAGAGCTGGCGCAGTTGTCCATTCTGATGCTAACTTACAAAGAATGTTAATAATTAAAGACAGATTCTCTATTTTCCCATCGCCTTCCATTTTTCGCCACGTCAGCTATCATGTAGTGGAGACGAGCACTGGTAACCGGTATGGTTGGTGCAGTATCGAAACGCTCGAATCCTACAGGAATCAAACTAAAGTACAAACGGGCAATTCAAGAAAGCGTTTGTTTCAGCGGGTCTTCCTAAATAGAAAAATGATATAAGTCTGGTGCCCGTCCTCCGCTCCGTTTAAATATTAGCGAGCCTGTAGACAGAGTATTTTGTTATAATTTATGGTACAGTTAAACTTGGATACAACGAAGTTGGCAAAATTTCGCAATTTTTTTTATGCAGGTTTCTTTACATGAAGGTTTCGAGTGAAGGATCGCGTGAATGAAGCATAAACGAAAAACGAAAATGCTAAACATCAGGGATGGGGAAGTCCCCCTTAAAGGATTTATTGCACAGTGAAGAACTGCGTTATTTGGGCCTGCTGCTTTCCCAAGAGCTTAGTCACTACACGGCGCACCAAAAAAGCAAGGTCTCTTACCTATGTATTCACAATGTAACTTATTTACTTATATTACCCTTTGACACTTTTCGGTGCCTTAACCAGTTTGAAGAACCAAACTTATGCAGAAAGGGCGTCTTTTCGCGATGTCGATGCTCTTTGCTGCACTCAAAAAGTGTTGAGAGGCTGCTCGCTCGGATGCTGTACCGGCCGGTGACGTTCTTCTTTCTGGCCGGCGGTGATGGCATTTAAAATTTCAAGCTTGTCTTGAAAAGACAAACCTTTTTCGTTTTCTGGCAGCAGAACGTGTCACAGACGAAATGACACCTCAGATGGCAGTGGACACGCGCGACTCGCGGACAGGCAGGCCTTGCACCTAATCGACACCTCACGCAATACTGGAAATCCATGGTATTGCGCAGTGCGGTCGAAGTTCGCGAAATAAGGGCATCCCTCCAGTCGATTTCTCACAAAAAGGGCAAAAAACAATAGCTCATAAGCGTAGCAAGTTCGTTACATCAAAGTTAACCATCGCAACGCCTTCGTTACATAGAGGTCGCGAACACATGGGTTTCAAGGGGGCTGGCAATGGGGAACTGAAAAACTTCGTTAAATCCAGGAATTCCTTACATAGAGCTTCGTTACATCCGGGTTCAACTGTAATCGTTTCGTTGAACATTTTAAAAGTCTTGACGAAAAAATGACGTCTGGGCCACTGTTCGTGCCAGTAGTTCGAGGTCGAGGCGGGCAGTTGGCCCCAAGCTGCGCTTCCAGACGGCGTGGTGCGCTGCGCCGGTCATTACAGAGTATTAGCGCTCCCTATGATTCGTCTGTTCCGTAGTTATCGTGTTGACCGGGACCCGACGGCACCTGCGCGCACGAGAAGGGTGTAGAGGCACACCAGGCTGTGAGGAATGAGCGGGCATTGCGAGGACCGGCCCGCGAAACTAATCCACCCCACCGCGAAGAATGCGCAATTGCCCAGGCGGGTACCGGTCAGTACGGTACGCATGTACAACACAGAGCATACGGAGTGCTAAAATTCTATTGTAGTTCGATTTGCAATACGTCTACGTCTCAGTTTTCGTTCATGACCAAGATTCTTCACACAGCAGTTGTTATTGCTACAAAACGGATATGCATCAAATTTCAAGCGCATCGTGTTCTTTGCGCAGATATATGGGAGCAGTTTAATTTCTTTAATTTCATCGGCACTATTCAATTTCACAAGTGGCCCGTAGTGCGTCATTGCTTTATGCTGTTTGGTCAGACCGTTCCTCGGGTATTTTTATATAGCTTGAGTGAAGTTTGCATTGAAGGAGGTGTGACTGTTATTCCAACGAAGCAGTCTTTCGAGTAAACGAATCATGTTGTGTCATCATGGTGCTTTTAGTATAAACGCTTCATAACCTAACCGGCTTTTTATGGTGGGGTTCATTTTTAACCATTTTTAGCCAGACCGAACGTAACCTTAGTTACCCCAGCATCACCCAAGCCTTCCGAAAGTGACACTGCGCGGTTTGTGTCAGTTGATCGCAATATAAAGGGAGGAAACTGTAGTTGCAAATAACGTCACAAAAGGCTTAAGTATAAACCCAATGCCAAAAATTCAGTATCATTCCACGCTGTGAAGGTGAATGACGCGGGAGCTGCTGCGCAATTTAGTAAGGGAGTGAGGTCCCCAAGAAACCACAATAACTCACACACCAAACTATTGCCGCCCAATTGCTTGGCCACAGTCACGCTAAAACCGCGATATCGCGCGGAGAATCCTTCAGCGGTATTAGATAGCTTTAGGATAGCGGCTAGCGAACTCTAAAGGTACGTGCACTCTAGCGTCAACCTTGGCGTGCCCTGCCCTCGGCCGCCAGCGGTGTCTCCCGCGCTGCGGGTGAAGGCTGCGGCGCGACGCCGCTGCCGGCCGTCGGCGGGGCGGCACGGCAACTTTGACGCTAGAGTGCACGTAGCTTAACGCTACGGCAGCGGGATACCGGGACCCGACCGCGCAGGCAGGCGCGGCGACGGAGAAAGGCTGGCGCTCAGCCGAAAAATACGCGGGGCGTGGGCGCACGTCCTCAGGAACGAATGCCCACCTGCTTAGTCCGCCCGGCACCCTTAGTCGTAGTGCTAGCGTACGCGAGCCGCTACGCTGCAATAATACTCTTTATTGCAGCCACGGCAAAGTCTTGCGTTTTTCCCCGGGTGGTATTTGGGGGCTCGACAGAAATCGCAATTAAGCTTGGCGGTCGCGGCACGTTCGTCGTCGCTGGTCTCTATCAGCACGCGGTAACGTCGCTGGGAGCTGCAGGACGCCGCGGTAAAGAAATAGACACAGCGATGCCGCAGCGGCGCACAGATTGCGAGAGAGCACAAGGGGCCACAGGGGGCCCAAGGCTGCAGAAGTGAGGAAGAGGTCACAAAGCGGTGTATAACCAGTAACATTGGGCCTAAACAACACATTGAAAGAACACGTGCGTACAGCCACCGCACGTGCAGAGAACAACGAATGCGGGGAAGCCAGCTTACAAAGCGGACTATGTGCACGAAAAAAAAAAGAACCCAAGGGTTAGCCTATACAACTGCGGGGCTGCAAAACATGTACAGAATACGGTTCAAGTTAAACTAGGGCTCGCGTTTTTAAATGAATAGCGCCACGACCACACGGCAACCGGTGCGCGCAGTCTTGATGTTCGCCACGCGCAGGATGATCCAGGTGGCGGGCTTGAAGCTGTCCGCTGGTTGGGTGCATCAACAGCTTCGGGCGTCGTCAGTCCGCATTTGACCAACCATATGGCCGGGTAACATTGCTTAAACATGCTTTATTTTTTGCTCCTCTCTACAAAACGAACGTGAACAAAGCGTGTTGCGTAACGATCGCTCCTAGAACTCGCTCATCTTTCGTTACGTGTGCGCCTGTCTTAAAGCGCAGATCCCAAAGGCGCCCGCTCCTGCAGTTGCCCATCGTACGTCGCCGTCGGTCACGTTGTAACTGAGCGAACAAAGATGATTATGCCGAAGGTAGACGAGATAGAGGAGCTGGAAAGCCAGAGGAGGAAAGAACGGCGAAAGTGTGAGGGCGAGAACGGTATGACAAGGCCACGCGAAACATGCACGATTACGCCACAGTAGAGCGCGCCGTCCTGCATTCGCTGGTGATGCGCTCACCTCCTGAGACGCACCAGCAATGCACCGTCACCGAGAAGACTACAAGTTGCACTGCGGCCTAATTCGCGTCAGGGAGTATTGTATATATTACTGATATTTTTCGAGAACAGAAAAGAAATTATAGAGTCATAACTATGCACGACCATACTCATTTGGCAGTTTTCTTTTTTATTGTGAAAATTCCCTGTAAGTACTCAAAATTTCTCGATATATTCCCTGTTGCACCCGGCACCCAGACTTCTTTTTATAGCTTCTATTATTTTCACGATATGTTATCACGATCCTGGTTCCATACACATTTTGCTCATGCTCCACACGTGGCCAGTTGTGTACGCTTTCTGAGCAACGCTTTGCTATCTTACAATCCGCTGTATAGACTTACAACCTTACATTGTGTCCAACAATTCGCTTTCTTACAATCCGCAGGCCCGCAGAGAGCGACCGCTTATGAAAGTGCAGTCGGGCAAAGGCACGTTCGGGTGGCTGGGAGCACTCACAAATCGCGTGGAAATTTTCCTGTGGGTCTCCGTTGCACACAATTAGTTGTGTTTTTCCCATTCAGATTTTTACAGAGCAGTGCGTTCCAGTCTTTTCCCCACGCAAGATGGCGTTATATTGACAAATTTATTATTTTGCGACCCCGGGAAAACTCGAGGCCACAATGGGCTGTGTGACACCCTCTTGCCGTTAAGTGCGAAAACGGTATTATAAGAGTGAATCTTCTTATCAAATCGTAACTTTTATTGTACGCACCTCAAAAAATACCAAGATGTTGCCGAGCGCGCACGTGAGCGCGGGCCTTGCCGCGACCACCGGAGAGTAACAAAACCAAGAAAATGTCTAGTGCTCATCTGTGCGTGCCCCGCGAGGAGCGCCCTGTGTCCTCTGCACACATTTGTCAAGGCAAGCATACCTACTTAGGGAGATTGGCCAAGATTGCGGCCACCGCCCGGCGTTAAAAAAACAAGAAAATTCCGAACGCACGTGTGACCGTGCCCCATAGCAACTGCCAGGCGTCCCTGCGCACGTTTGTCAAGCCAAGCAATCCAACTTGGGAGATTGGCCCAGATTGGCCCACAAAAAAGCTCTACCGTTTTCCCTAATTGTGTCAACACTTGCCCTAAGGAGAAAGTCACGTCATAGCGTACGCGCTATAAGGTGATATCTAATGATTATAACTTTTTCAAAAATAAGGGAAGCTCACACTTATAGCAAAAATGATACAGGAAAGGTCGCTGCGGCAGCGACAAAGAAGCAAATCGGATGCAATCGTGGATTGAAACCGTCGGGATGGCGTGACGGTAGCGTAAAGCCTCGCTATCTCCAAGGCTTACGCGTTAGTGTACGTGAGTTTCCTTTAGTTTTTCAAATTCGCTTCCTTCCAAGATGTCAAGTCGGCAAAATAGAGAGTCTGCATTGCTAACAGCGACCAGCGGAATTACGGCTAAACAGTTCTTTAACATTTCATGCGAACTCCTTCTCTCCTTTTGTATAAGCTCGAATGCATATATTGTCACTACAGCACATTGAAGGTTGTGGTCAAGGTACGAATTCAAGCCTTAATGATTATCCGACAGGTACACTGAATAACTTGTCGAAAACAGTGGCAAGACACTGCAGCAAACTAGTTCACGTTGCTGACAAACTCTAGCTTGGTGTAAAACAGGGAAATCTTATAACCCTGTGGGATGAGAAAACATCTGGGCCAGGGCTGAAAGCCCAAGCCCAAATTTCTTGTTTTTCTGTACATTTGTAATAATGTTTACCTTTCCAGGTTGAATCCCAAACGGTACCTGATCGAAGACCGCGTGACACCGGGATAAAAGCTTAGGCTTCGTATATACGTCTGCTCCTTCCTTCACATCTGACTCTGCAGCATCATGGGTAAGTGCGTTAAAGGGGCCCTGAAACAGGTTTTACCGATACATGAATGTTAAGATTTTCAAATAAATCAATGTCCTAGTAATCACCACCTTCAAGAGGTTTGTTAAAGTTGCGAGTATTAGTGGAGTTATTGCCAATCAAAATATGGCATTTTCGCCCGCGCACCCATTCTCCCTTTTTTCGTCCACGTCCTTACACCGCGCGATCGGGAAGGCCCATTTGGCCTCGCTTCTCGGTGACGTCTGGAAGAGCATCCGGTTGCACGCGTCGTCTGCGGCTATATCGTGCGCTGCAGGTTCGCTTTGGGAAGGAGCTGTCTGTCTTTCTGCATTCCGTTTGCGCCGCTTTTTATCATTCTGTGAATCCTGCACTCCGCTCACGACTGGAGAAGGTGACGGAGTGAATGGGGCAGGCCTTTTACGCCTCCATACCACGCTGAAAGATCACGCGAATAGAGAACGACACGGTTACCGCGCGTTCGTGCCGATGACGTGTCTTGGTACATATTAGAGTGCAAAATATGTGAGCAAGTGACTTATCAATCGCCTCAAAATTTGTTAGAATGAGCACGTACATGCGTTCCTAACCGACGTCGGTTTATATACAGCCTAATTGGCCGCTCGTTTACGCAAATGTCGTGGTTGGTCGTATTGTGGGGACGCCATGAACGCGCGTCACAGGCAGCTGTAGGAAGCCGTTCTGTTATTCTATCGGTTACCATTTAGAACATAACAAAAAACTAACCGGTTGGTTGAGCGCAGTACGGCACAGGGACATCTTTAGAGTGCGTTGTGCATTCGAATTAAGGACGGAAAGTTGGCTAGTTCGTTAGACTAGAGTGGGTACATTTTACTTGCGCAAAGTACAGACCAGAAGATTAAGAAAATCACAGGTCGAACACAGACATCAATTGAATTTATCATAAAATACACATACACGCTATGTCAACAGCACACGTGCCGAAAAAAAGCGGGAAAGAGAAAAGGGGCGCTTATTCATCAACACGTATGCTGGTTATTCTTCGCTCAAGGAACCTCATTTCATTAGTGGACAATGCCCACGTGTTGATGAACGAGCGTTCGCTTTCTCTCGCCCCTTTTTTCGGCTCGTGTGCCTTGGCATAGTGTGTATGTATGTATGTATGTATTTATTGCACAAAAAACAAGAAAGGAAGGTCCACCAACAGGCGTAAATTGTCTCGCCTAGGGGCGGACACCGGAACGCCTGCTGGTGTGGGGGAGGTGGGATAGGGAGGAAAGAGTACATAGGAATAGGGGGATAGGGTAGAGGGCTAACATAAATATATGAAACATGGGCAGGAATAACCTATATACAACGTTGGGTGAAAGAGAAAAAAAAAGACAAAAAAAAGGGAAACACTAGACAAATAAATAAATATCAAAATACAGGACACGAAGGAGTAGGACACCTGCACACTTACACACACGCACTCACACACCCACACACACACACACACAGGAATTCTACCCTAACAGCTACACTCCACTGCGACCCGGGCAGTTACGTAGAGTTGTAGCTTAGTGCATTGTGGAGCCCCGAGGCCCCCAGGTATGCTCCCAGGGCCTCGAGCACTTTGTCCCGCTCCCTGGCATTTCCTGGGGGCCAAAGCAGTTCCTCGAGCGACCGCACCCCTCGGAGCACGGCCAGAAGCTCCGCCCGCCCTGCCGCAAACTTGGGGCACTCGTACAGTACATGCGGCAGGGACTGCACGGGCGCTCGGCAGTGCGTGCAGGCGGGACTGGCAACCAGCCCCAGTCGGTGCTTCCGCTCTGACGTCCACGCGGCCCCCACGCGGAGGCGCAGGACGGCCGAGCGCAGTCGACGAGGCAGGCGTGATGCCCGCACAGGCGGCAGACCCCCTCCGACACGCAGCCGCGGGTCTGGATGCCCGATGCGGAGGTGTCGCTGGATGAGAAGGCGGGCGTCGTCCGCTGCCGCCTGGGCCAACATGTCCGAGGGAGGCAGCGCGTGAGCCCCGGCGGCCAGCTCGTCTGCCCGCTCGTTTCCGTCCAGGCCGATGTGGGCGGGGACCCACTGAAGGCACAGCCGAGTGCCCCGGTCCGCCAGCTGCGCCGCTTTCTCCCGGATGCCCCGCACCAACAGGGAGTGCGAGTCGCCGTCCCGTAGACGCGCCAGGGCCACCCGGGAGTCGCACAGCAGGGCACAGCGCTCGGGCAAGGGCTCCACCTCCAGCAGCAGGTCCAGGCCCAGTCCGACACCCACCAGCTCGGCAGTGGCCGAAGATGAGGCATAGGGCAGCCGCGCCTGCCGGGTGGCCCCTCCCAGCACGGCTGCCGCTGCGGCCGACCCCTGCTGCTGCCGCACCGAGCCGTCCGTGTAGACAAGGGTGTGGCTTTCGAGGTCGCCCCAGATGACGCCCCGTGTCAGCTGCAGTTGTCCGCATGGGGGCGTCCGCCGCTTGCTGCGCAGACCTGGGATGTCCAGTCTCACTTCAGCTGTCAGAGCAGGAGCCGGGCCACCAGGTTGCGCATCCACGGGGGCCACCACCTCTTCGTAGAGCGCGAGCATGCGCCCCATGCGCGAGCGGTGGTGGCCCCTCAGTCGCTGCAGCAGCGGGCCGCCCCCCTCGGCGCGCCGCAGCCGGTCAATTTGGCCAAGCGCCCGCTGGTCAGCCGTCATCTCGAGGGTCCACGCCCCCGCCTCGGCCAGCGTCTTCTCGCACGTCGAGCTCTGGGGCAGGCCGAGGCAAGCGCGGACCCCCTTGCGGTGATCCCTTTCCAGCTGCCGCCAGGTCGGTTTCCGCAGGCTCACCAGCGGCAGCGCATACATGAGGAGACCCACAGCGGAGGCGTTGTGCAGCCGGAGAGCCGTCCGCTGTGAGCAACCCATGTCCCGGGCCACCATCTTGTGCACCGCCGTGGTGGCCAGCTGCGCCCTGGCTCGGAGCTCCTTGGCTGCCTGCCGGAAGTTCAGCCGGTGGTCCAGGGTGAGTCCCAGGTACCGCACCCTGGTCTTCCACTGGAGCTCCTCACCATCGATGGTCAGGCGCCGGGTCCGTGCACGGGCGGCGGCGTCTGGATGCACCAGCATGGCGTCTGTCTTTGACGCCGACAGCTGTAGGCCGACGCCCGCCAGCTTGGCCCGGACTGCATCCATGGCCGCCTGCAGCTGCCGCACAATGGCTCGGCCCTGACCCTTTGGCCCCAGCACCCACAGGGCGATGTCGTCGGCGTACACCGAAATGTACACTCGGTGGCCCCCTCCTCTGGGCAGGCAGCCTGGCAGGGCGGCCATCACCAGGTTGAAGAGGAAGGGGCTGATGACGGAGCCCTGTGGGGTGCCCACGTCCACCGGCTGGGGGGCCGACAGGGCGTCTCCCACCTGCACCTGCGCCGTGCGGCCCGTCAGGAACGCCTCGACAAAGCCCCGCAGCTTGCCCCCAATGCCAGCCTCCTCCATGGCCAGGGAGATGGCACGACGCTGCAGGTTGTCGAAGGCGCCCTTCACGTCCAGCAGCACCAAGGCCGCCACCTGCTTGGAGGCCATGGCGTGTTCAAGGGCCGCCACGACGTCGGCGATGGAGTCGGTGGCTGCCCGGTGCCTCCGGAAGCCCGTTAGCTGCTCGGGGATGGCCTCTTCCTCCGCTGCGATGGCCTCCATCCTCCGCAGTGCCACCCGTTCGAGCAGCTTGCAGCCACAGGATGTGAGGGCCACAGGCCGGTACGCCGTGACTGCCACAAGGCCCTTGCCTGGCTTTGGGATGGGCCGCAAGATGGCTAGCAGCCACTCTGGTGGTAGCTGGCCCGCGTCCCAAATGACGTTGTAGGCGGCCAGGAGCCGGCCGAACCCCGCCTCATCCAGATTGCGCATCATCTGGTAGGTGAGGCCGTCCGCCCCTGGCGCCGACTTACGCTTGCAGCTGCGGAGGGCACTGCAGAGCTCAGTCTCCGTGATAGGGGCGTTGTTGAGGGGGTGAAGTACCTCCCCCGTCTCAGCAACAGCAGCAGCGGGCCCTGGTTCCGCCTGGTGTGGCGGCAGGAAGTGTGCAGCGAAGAGATTGGCCAACTCCGCAAAGCTGGCCTGCTTGCGGATGGCCATGGCAGCCAGGGGGTTGCGGTTTCTCTGGGGCTTCAGGACGGCGTTGAAGATGCCCCACAGGCGGCGGCAGCGTGGGTCGGCCTCCGAGCTGACGCATAGCTCGGCCCAGCGCTGCCGGCTCAGGCGGTTGGCGTGACGGCGGCAAGCCGCATCCACTCGCCGGTATGCTGTCCAGTCCGCCCGCTCCCCCGAGCGCTGGGCCTTCCTCTCCGCACGGTTGCGCACCGCCCGCAGCTGCAGCAGCTTCAGGTCCGGCGTGGTGGCCCCCTCTGCTACTGTGCAGCTCTGCGTGGCTGCGTCATTTCACTTGGTGTCTAGCATTCGTCCTGTGATTTTCTTACTCTTGCGGTCTTTCTTTCGCGCTTGTAGAATGTACCCACTTATGTGCATACCATTTCCTCTTCCTAACACGCCCGCCCCCTTACTTTCCGGGAAACCCCGCCGCAAAACTGTGTCTGTGAACTACTGGACAAGGGCACCGTACACACAAACATAGCGAGCGGTCTCGGAAGAACAGTGTTAATTTTGTGGTCATGCGCGCCTGCCTCTTTGTTCCACTATGCTTGCTTTGCTTTGCTTTTAGATTACTGGGGGTTCGGAGAAGAAAAGGGGCCCGGAACTGTCTGACTTGGGGGTTGTCAACAAATGCCGATAACACAAAACAAGTATTCCACCATCCCTTTTTCTCCTGATGGCCTGATGCCCCTTTCCTCTCTGTAAAGGCTGCTCGTTAATTTCTTTAATTTCTCAGTGCTCCACTTTGACATATGTGATGGATGGTTTGCTTGCCGCCGCGGCCCTATATTCCCCCCTTTCCCTTCAAGCCTACGTCGTGTCTTGTTTAAGTGGATGGGAGGAAACTATGCTTACTCTTTATAAAGACGCACCACCTTTGCAAGATACACACAACAGTAATATACAAAGCACGACTTTAAAATTGAACAGATCGCGCCTATGACTTAGACGATACATTGACGTTTGATACAGTAGTACCACAGTTCAACCAAATAGTTTTGATTAAGATGCACGCATACGGTTCGCTAACCATGACATTTAAAGGGCAGAAAAATAGAAAGAAGCAACACTATGCCGGGATTCCAACGCGCGAATTACAAGGCGCTAGTGCGAGGCGTTAGACCACTGGGCAATGGCGCAATAGGTGAAGCGATGTAAATAGCCTTGTACACTGTACTTCATAGCAGATACCCAGGAAGAGCAACGTTTCGGCGGGGGGTCCGATTTCGTCCTGCGGGAACAGTGATCGCCGCGCTTTTATTGTTTTACGCTTTCCTTTTGAACGTTCGGTTGCTATTCATTTCTTATTGCCTAATAAACGTTCCTTAATCCTTCTGCTCTTAGGTGAGCTTATATTTTCTACAATAATTGCTGGTCGCCACGAATAAGCAGTTTGCAGCACTGTGAAACGAATTCGTCGCCACTGCAAACGGCTCAAGAGTCGTAATCCGAATTAGGGATTAAATTGTAGTGTTGAGTTGTATTAACTTCGGGGATCTTACTATGGTTATTACACTGTAAGAAATAACTGAACATAGCCGCATTTATTATAGCACGAGTGTTGTCGGGGTGTGGTTTTCGCTTCTCGATTGCTTCCCGACGATCGCTCGGCCGATCAGTACTGTGTCCGTCTTAGGTCGGCGAGCCAGACACACCACGTAACAAGTAGTAAACTTTCCATCGGCCAACGTGATTGAGTCACGGACGGCGCCGTGTGATGCGGCGCTCGTCGAACTCGGAAGTCGCTTTAGCCGTCGTGTAGGCCTAGACAAAGCGTCGTAACGAGAAGCGTGGTAATAGAGTAAAAAATATATATGTGGACGAACACGATACCCTTAAGTGTGCTGCAGGAAGCGCTAATTAACCAAAAGCGCTCCCGCGACCCGTCGACGCTGAGCAGGCGACGATTCTCTTTTCCGGAAGTGAGAAAAATTACCTCCATCTCCTCGCCAGGGAAGCCTGGTGTGATGCGGCGCATCTGGGGGTTCAATTGGCGTTTCCATTGGGTTGATTCACTACGTCGCGTGAAACGTATTGTGAACGCGTAGGATGCCTTCCATCACATACGGATGTTCTTATACACGGGGCGATGGAGGCAATTTTGCATTTTCATGCACATGCACACGCGAAATGAGAGAGTACACGTGTTTTAGCGGCCACCACCCAGCGCGATACCCGCCTTATATTCACAGCACTTGAAGGAGAGGAGACCGCGGCGGAGAGTCGCGCATGGGCGCACATGCGCACCGGAGCAGCTGTTAACGCAGTGTTAACGCAGCGAAGCGCGCGCCAACCAAGCGCGCCAGCTGTCGTTATGCTAATGCGCCGGAGTGAGAGTGCTGCACACATCTGTGGGAGAGGCGAACGGAGAAGGGCTGCGGACGGACGCCGCCGCCGCCGACGACGACGCAGGAGGGACATGCCTCAGAGCAAGAGATGCGCCACATCTAAAAAAAGCCATCCAATTGCAAGATTTGTGCCTCGAGACGCGCATGGGGTGGGGGAATCGGTAACCTACACAGTGGAATATTGCGGAGTTCAAAAACACGCAGGAAAGGGTGGGAACGCGGCAAGAAACTTTGCGACGAAAGTTTGAGCTTTTCCCTGCACGTAAATATGTTTTACTTGGCACAGCTGACGTTGACCTCCCAACCTAAACGATAGCGCTAGTTCCTTTGGTGTGCCCAAAATGCCTTTCAGGACACCCTAAATTTAAAATTGTCGTATTATTATCATTCAGCTACATTAGTCTACCGTAGATTATTCGGCTACCGAAATTTTTCCACCTTGTTTTTTTTAAAGCGTTGCACGCTCACATCGTACCCGATACATCTTAGTGCAACGTACTCTTTTTTTTTTTTTTTTTTCAGGTGGTGCTGACGATTTCGACAGTCTATTGCTGCCAGCTTCCCGCATCACCCGAAGGACTCGGATGATGCACGGTGCGTAGAGTAGCTTGTCTCCCTTGTCCCCTCCGCCTGGTTAACTCGTCAAATATCTACGGCGTTGATGAGCTCCTGCTATTTAGCCGCCGAGATTTTAAAGGAGCCATTAAGACAAAATACGAGTTAGTTTAGTTCGTAAGATTTTGTGTTTATATTGTCCCCAGCGCTTTCTCGGCAGCAAATTATGCCGTATTCACTGAGAAATTAATCAATTTAGGCTAAAAATTTCATTCTCTTGCCAAATCGTGTGTTTTGGTGACGTCTACAATGATGTTCGATGGGAATCAGCTTGAATAAAACGAACACAAAGGAAAAGGGGGATACAAGACAGTCAGCTGACGTGTCGTGTATCTCCCTATTCCTTTGTGTTCGTTTTATTCAAACTGATTCTCTTCGAAGATGTACCAACTAGCACAGACGAGAGCCATTCTGTATACAATGAAGTCATAACGGCGCGCATACAAACGAACTTCCACTGCACCATTCGGCTCTGCAGCCTTGCTTGCCGTCAAACCTCTCAGATGGCGATAGCATACTCAGCACTCCGCTGTTTCTTTGTTTTTGACAGCATTTGCACCTGGCTTGTTTTTGTTACGGCAGAAAGTAATCGCTTCGTGAAACATGGGGCATGCTTGACAAACAGGTTCACGTAAGGCAACGTCGCTTACGCCACTCGGCCAGCGTCGTATAAGACAACTCCAAAGCGTCGGACTGCTGTGCGGATAAAGCAAGCACAGTGTTCCCAGTACCAACAGCAGTGCGGGTCGGTGCTGCTGTGTTTACGTGTATTTTCGTTACTTTTGTTGTTTATCGCCCCACTCTTCCCTTTGTAAAATGGATATGCATTAAATTTAGGCGCATATAGCTCGTTCGGCAAGCTTATAGGCTCTGCCTAATGTGTGTTTGCTTTTGCCAGCCTCCGCCAATCGCAGAGCAGGCTGGTATGACATCATACCTTCTGTTGCGGGAAATGAGCTAGTTGGTCGCATATGGCCATTCCCTTTTTTTCTAATTATACAGCTTATTTGAGTGAAGTTTAAGTTAAAAGTGGTGTTAGTATGATTTTGACGAAACAATCTTTTGAATGAACCAAACTTGTGTTTTGTCTTCATGGCTCCTTTAAGGTTGCTGTTTATGTCATGTGGCCTCCTTAGCAACCAGTTAACTTATCAAGCTAATTTTGTGACTGCAAGACAAAATATAAAAAGATATCGGAGGATCTTTCAGAATGGCTGGGCAACTTCCTCTGCCCCCTTACGACGTCCATGCTCCGCCTTCCTGTTTTGTCGCCCTGAGAAGAGGCACGTGGCGAGCCGCGTTTCGACTTGGCGGAAGCGTTACAGTGTTGCTAGCGTCGCAAAGACCCGCAATCTCACCAGTCTCCCCTTCTGCGTGCCTCTCTATCTGTCTTTGTCGCTGTGTGTAGACATCACGCGAAAATCTTGCCGCCATGCGTCATCTCGCAATAAAGTCGTGGAGCCAAGCGGCGAAACGCAAAGATGATTTCGCATTCAAATTATCCCCATCGTCAGTCGAAGACTGCGGAACTCTTCCTTTGCTTCCTTAGTTGGACATTATCGTCACCTTTTGTGCTTGCTCTCGTTCAGGCCGCTGACCAAATAAGGGAGCCGGCACTGCATGACTGTGTCGTCAGGTTGGTGCAGGTCTACAGTGAAATCTCGTTGATACGTTCCTCACGGGAACCGGAAAATGAAACGCACTATCCGAAAATAATTGTATCATCCAAAAATGTTAAAAAAGAAGAAAAATATGCATGCTCCGTCCGCAACTCTCGTTTATGGAACAACATTGAAGTAAGTGCTCAATTTCTGCTACCCTTTCTTCTTTTAAATGTGCAGGAGTAAATTCTTTTAAAACGTCAAACAAAAAAAGCTTCCGGTATGTGTTGCTTTGGTAGAGACTGCCTTGTATGACAATCCGTGTCGTGCCGTAAATAGGTGAAGGCAGCCTCTGAATGCTTGAAAGTTTTTAATACCCAAGGAGAGCGCGACGTTGTCAACTGTTTGGCGTAGGAGTGGCCCGTGGAAGTTCACTCCTCTCGCTCTAACTTCCTCGAACCATGCAAGCAAGATGTTCTCATTTTAAACATGCTTCGAATATCGCGTTTTTTTACACCCTGTCCAAAAACTTGAAGCTTCTTTAGAGGTTACTCTTACTGACCGCCAATAGTGTTGAGCGTTGACCCTGGCAACGCGAGCTCGCTTGCCCATTCCACGGACTTCCTGTTGGGGTTCTCTTCGAATTGGTGTGCAATTTCCACTTGCGCCTTGCATTTCTTTGACTTTATCACAACCCTGGAAACACGGCCCCGCATAGCAACAAGGCAAAATGAGAACAAATCACTGCGCGGGAAGCACAGTCCATGGGAGAAGTCCGGAAGGGAAACCGCGGCGGCCACCAGCTTTGCGCGCCTTCTTCCTTGATTATGATAGGATTTGCAACATGGCGGGGTGCATTATCGTATCGTTTGCGTTTTCTCAATATCTTACGCATCTGAAATAAGTGCATACTTGTCTTGCGAGGGCTTTCTTTCAGCTTAACACTATGCCGTATTTCCAGCAAACACATCAAAGACATCCGGAATGTGGTTAGCAAAGAAGGCCGGCAACCAAACACCGGCAAAACTACAGCGTGAAGAATATTCCCGTCCGCTACAACAAAATCCCTCAACAGTTTCCTTGGCTGGGAGTCCTACTTTTGAGCATAAAAACTGCAGGTAAAATACAGGACAAGCGCAAAGGGGGCAGGACGGGCCCATCTCCTCCGTCTTGGTCCTGTCTTTTGCACGCTGGTTTTCTACTTTAAGATGAGACACCGACAAACCCAGCCACATCCTGTACTGGAGCGCTACATTTGCTGCTTTTTCCCACTTTGGCCGATCTCGCTTCAACACAGACTTCTTGAATCTAACGTTCCTGCCTTATGGTACGAACTTTATTAAACAGCTACTGAAGTTTGCAATGTTGTCCCCTCACTTCCCATCAAGTCTGGTAGTACTTCCATAAAACAAGACCCACAGTTTTTAACACTGTGTCAAGGGTGAAGAGAATTGACACTGTCCTCCTTGAAAGGGTGCGTAAGTCAAGAAAGCGGTCTATTGCTTATGCCAGTCACTGTCTCACTGTCATTGAAAAAAACTACAAAATCACAGAGCAAGATGTGGTTATCGTTTGGGGTGTACACACATTTCTGCCATTCTAATACAGCCGCTTCATCGCGATCGTAACAGGCACTCTGCTGCATGGTTTTGACTCTAAGGAACCTTTCTTGACACCTCGGCCGCTAAATTCCCCGTAAGGAAGAATGCGCATTCGCTGTCCCATATAAATGTAAGGCGAAGCACAGTTTGAAGCCCACTGTTCCCTTCCCATGCCGCTTTCCTAAATCCACTAGCAAACGTTTGCCACTCACGCCCGTGGGCTTTTTTGCGATCGAAGAGCGCCCTGGAATTGACAAGATACACCGATAGCACAAATATATGAAGCGAATAGTGGGCTGAATGAACGGATAAAACCTCCAAACAGTCGCTTAAGTGCCTAGCAAACAAAATGTCTGCCTTCATATAAATTGTTGCACCGGCGCTATTACCACGCTTTTGGAGAAAAGTGCATCTCTGTTGCACCGCGAGTACTGCAGGGGCGAATTTTAGCCGCCTTCCACGACGATGACCCACTGGCCCTCTCGAATAACGGAGAACTTCATAACCGCATTCCGGAACGTTTTGTTTCGCTACAACTGTATCTAAGTGTGTCGTGTGTTGTAACTAGTGCCAGCCACGAAAGCGCCATTAATCACTTTCTGATGGCCGGATAAGGCCAGTAAAGTGTCCCGCTGAGCCTATTGAAGTTGTCAGAGATATTTTTTAAGAACCTTTACCTAAAAGTTCTACCGGCTACCGCTGGACAGTGACAGCTGTGAACCATCTGACACGCTACGCTGGAACAACACCCTTGTGCACTGGTTGTGCTGAAGAGGTGACCAGGCTCTTTTTGCATACCCTCCTCGTGCGCACGGCGCTCATCGTGTTCTTCTAAGTTTCTCTCGAACATCGCAGACATTCTGAATGCCTCTCGAAGTATTTACCGACTAAGTGCCGCATATCGCCCTCAGACGAACAGATACACTGAGAGACTTTCAACTTGCGCTTTTAGGAAGTATTGGTATGTAAATCGCGTCAGATTACAGTAACTGGGACCACATGCTTCCGTTCGTGGCAGTTGCTTACACTATAGCAGCCCCAAATCACAACTAGTAATTCTCGCGGTCCCTCGTGTACGGCCGCCAGTCGTATTTTCGCCTTGACACCTGTGTCTTAATCACTCTTGCGTCAAAATATGCCCCTAGCACTGACCAGCTCATCGCCCGCCTCTAGTACCGCATGCCAGCTTGTCCTGCAACACCCTACCGAATGGAAACAGAAAAGCAAGCAGCGTTGCGTCCCATCTCAACGCACTGTTGATTTCCTCACCGGCGGTGAAGTCCTGGGCTCCCATCCGTGTTCCTGGACTTTGCGAAGTGCTTCTTCATTTTATTGGATCGTACACCACCCTGAAAAAAAAAACATCAGCGAACTTAGGCGCACCCCCTTAACTGCACCTGCGGACAGCGCCTGTCGACTCACCGATACTGTCCATATCTGTCAACCAGAGTTGTTAAATCGATACTGTCCATATCTGTCGGCCACAGTTGTTAAATAGTCGCTCTTCCCATTGAATGCGGCAAGGACGCCGCGTTCTCCAGCAAATGAAATTAGTGTGGGTATGAAGAGGTGAAGCGCGAAGATTAATTTATTTCACCTTCAAATAATCCGTGTCATCGGCCTAAGACACTGAAAACTCTGTCTGCTACCTGAGTTGAAGGCCATGATGATGATGATGATGATGATGATGATGATGATGTTAATGTTCTTTATCCTAATGGCTTGCGGCTCCTCTTGTTCCTGCCGGTGACCAAATAAGCCGGGCGCTGCTGCCTTTTGCTTCTGAATATAAAAGCCCTGCCGTCTTTCCAGGGTATAGCGACACGAGGCAGAATATTCCATTGCACTATGATACAAACTAAAGGACGCTTTAGGCTAGCCCTACAACGTTTAAAAAGATTTGCTCACAGGTATCATCACCTCTGGATACGGAAACGCACATGGTGGTGTTTTTTTATTTATCCCAGCTTTCCCGCTTCCATTGCTTATCGCTGGAACAAATGTTTTTTTTTTTTTTTTGAAAAGCAGCCCTCCTCCTCGAAGAAAGCTTTTCCGAAATCTTGTGCCAGTTTAATGGTCTTGTAGAATAGCTAGGCTTCTTGTTATGCCAAACATTTCTTCAATACCTTAAAAAAATGTCAATAGTTCTAGTTGTGAAAGCTTCATATCCCAAAGTCGGTTACTGGCTGTACACGTTGTGAAAATACAATGATTCATACGGCCATGGAGTCACCAGAGTGCGGGACTTTCTAACGCAGTTTTTGCTGTACCGTCCCACAGGAAGTGCGTACGGCGGGCCCAGCCCACTATCAGGTAAGAAGTTCATTACTGTGTTTGCGCGATAACAAGGGGTTTACCTCACTGTCGAAACAGAAGCAAATAATGGAACTAGCCTTTTACCTATTGGTAAGCTCAGTAGGGCGGCAAAATGGCAGTGTAATTGACATTAGCGCTTTTCAACTTCTCATTTCGCACTGCCATGGGATGCTACATAGCAGCTCCTTATTTTTCAAGGCGAAAGTTTTAGGGGCCTTATTCGCCGGAAAAACTTAGTTGGTGTTGCCGCCGCTGTAAAGAGGACAGAAAAATCCCGGTGAACTTAAGTCTGCTTACGTATTTTGAAGTCAGGAGCCTAGCATTTATGAAAGACTTTTTCTGGCTGGATCAGGACATAACAGCAAATCAGCGGTCTTGCGCTTCTTTCTTTTTTAAAAGCACAGTGGTTTAAGCCTTCAATTCCTCCTATAGCGTTACTCCGGAAAATACCAAGAAAAAAGTACAATCGCACGTGAGTATGGCGTCGTGAGGAGCGGTCAGCATCGGCGAGGCATGCGCGCAAGCTGTCACGACGTGTGGAGCTCGCAAAAAAATTACCAAGGAAAAAATTGGAGTACTTTACCGCAGTGCTGCAAGGTTGCAGAAACAGTAGAGCTGGCGGCACGCATTCCTTGGTTTGACACCCGGGTGTTCTTCCTCACATGTATATATCCGAACTTGCAGCTGAAAGTTCTCCATGAATGGCAGGCCCGAATCGCTTTGTCCGCGGCCTATCAGATCTCCCCCAAAGTGTACCGCGTTAGCACGCGCTAGAACCCACGCCAGGCGGCATCGCAATCTCGGCGTCTGTACTCCCCAGAGTTGCTGGATATAGACAGTTGCGAAACTCCCCATAGGCCCCATGTATCGAAAGCCGGTCTTCGGTTGGGCAAGTTGACTAGCATGTCGTCTGTCGGCAGGATGTTGAAGCAGTACTCAAGTGCTTGCGGCTGCTGCCGTAAGTCATAAAAAGAAAAGCCACAAAAACACAAGTAAATTTTACGTAATTATTGTGTTTTAGTTTAAAAAGCAATCTTTATTTTACAGAAGAATTTTGAATAATAATTGTTTAGCGAAGTTCCGTTTTCATCTCCTAGGTGCCGCGCGCGTCGACTTGCCCCTCAGCTTCCACGGAGTGGGGGGGCTGGCGCCGCCCGGATTCTGAAGCGGAGTTTCGCAACTGTCTATATATTGAGTAACTCTGTGTACTCCCCACTTGATGCGCGAACGCACGTGCACTGGCGAATAAAAGAGCACGTAAGAGATCGCGCCATGACGCTGGGCAGAGTGTTCTCGAAGGTCGAGCTGGCTGACGCCGGATTCTGACCAGGCACACTGTCACGTGGTCTTGGTCTCTTTTTTTTCTAAGCGCAGCACAGGAACTCTGCTGTTAAAATACTGACCACACGTGAGCTTGCGCCTGTTGTACTCACGTGCCACCAAGCTGAGTTACGCGTCACGTACTATTCAAGTTTTACATTTAGAGTTTATATTTTAAAAATTTTGTGATACGGGCACATTGCCTCTCAAAGCTCCCGATTTCCTAGCCAATCCCGCAAGTGGGTATGTGCCACGAAAAAAGCGGTGGCGTGTGTTACTCGCGATGGAAGCTCTGGCGTGTGATTCGCCCAGTTTTCGCTTTGGATTCACCCCCGCCGCCAGAGCGCTCGAATTACACAGCTGCAAAAGAGACAGAAACTTCGCACGTAATCTAAGAATTGATTGCACGTTCCTGATGTGCATACAGGCGATTGGAAAGAGATGATAATAAATATTGCCACTATACCTCTAAAAGATATTTTAATGAGGCACTCTCTCACAAATGGATTATGTAGCTCAGCACTCCGTTCGGTATCCATTTACGGAAACCGGCCTCAAGGTATATGAAGGAGGCACAAAATAGGGTTCCTCTCAGGAATTTCAGATCCTCTAAATCCGTCCGCCGAGCCAATTGGCCTGGATGTGCATTTGGAGTGAATGGCGTTGAGAAATGCAGTGGAGTTGCTAAATATTTGTATTTGAGTCGAACGACCGGCTTGGAGTCATTGGTCACGCCAGTACAACACGGGCACAGGAGTTTATGTACACTTGCGTGTATTTTCCGTGTGGAGCTACTGGCAACAGTGAGGTTTAAGGAAACTGGAACACGCTTTTGCACTGGCTACATAAATATCTTATTTTCTTTTTACTTATTTTCTAATTCTTCACGTTTTCTTATTTTTTACATTTGCTTATATTTAACGACATTGCTTGTTATGGGGCGGAAAGAATTTTGGTGCTCGTGGATTTTCCCATTGTCTCCCAGAGTTTCTCAATGCACAGCACTTGTGGAGCTCCCGATTGAGAGCATGTATCGAATTCCAGTCCGCGGTCGGCTCCCTGCGCGGTGGGCAAGCAGGGTCAATTGCGGGATCAATGGATCAGTGAATGGATGGATGAGAAAATGCCGCAAGTTAATTAGCCTGCCGTCTGTCTGCAGAAAGTTGAAGCAGCATTGAAGTGCTTGCGGCTGCTGCCTTAAGTCATAGAAGAAAAGCCGCACAAACTTAAGTAAACATTACCTATTTAAATGTTCTTTTACTTCAAAAGCGAGCTTTATTTTTCTACGTTCTTAAGTAAATTGTTTGCAAAGTTTAGTATTTGTCATATAACTACTGCGCCAATACACCTACCTCTTCTGAAGCAGAGTTTCGCAAATGGTGTATATTAGAGACCTTCCTACCTTGAAACAATTAGGGTTAAAATTGACGCTCTCACCCTATCACTTGCGGGTGTCTCCGCCCATCCTTAGTGCAGACACCATGGCGGGGAGTGTAAAGAAGTAAAGAAGCCACTTGGTGTGTTTGCTTCATCTCGAAGTGAGTCGCGGCCCTTCGCATTCGTGGTCATGGGTATGGCAGCTTTTTTTTTTCGCTTTGTGTTCACCTCATGACCTTGGTGACGGTTAGTAGTTTATGCCGGCCTTTCAGTATTTTACGCGCACATGGCCTTCAAGTTTGGGAATCCTCGCCCATTTTCCTTGGTTCTCTTCCCCCCCAGGAGGTGTCGTGTAAGTATTCCTTACATTCTTGATGCGTACCAAATAACACGAAACTTATTGCAATGTAATGGCAGTAAAAAACCTTCTTATTACACGGTGTGCGAAAAATGAAAGTACATTTTAAGATTTGAAGGTATGTTGGATGTAGAGGCCATATTGTCGCTTTTTAATTTTTTTCACGGTAGTCTGACGGGAACAACTTCCTTAGTCATGGTAGTTGCTCATTTCAAAGAACTCTGCATCGTATTAGTGCCTGGTAATGACTGGTAGAAGGTGTTCTAGGAACTCGTGTTGGAGTACGTAGCCTACAGCGAGATTAAATCATAGGTTGCTATACTGTTGGCTGGATCTAGGACCACAAAAATATCTTTAAACGGTGCAACGTAACAGGAGCGTTTTCTACTTGATAAATGTGATGTTTTGTTGCTATCCGCACACCACTTCGGGAGTTTAGAAATGCACAATCTGCGTAAAAAGTTTCCAGCCACCCGCAAACTTTCCAGGAGCAGCCCCATTACGCTTTGAAGGCACAACTGCCAACGCCACTGTAAACGCACGCTGGTTGAATGGACAAATATTGAAGACAAAGAATGCTTTTGATTTCGGAGATTATTTTTGCTAATAAGTGATTTGAAGTAGGGGAGCGGGTTGGGTCGTTGTCGCTTTTTAGGTCGCTTTTTGGGTCGCTTTTTGTCGCTTTTTGGGTCATTGTCGTTTTTCTTACTCGCGAAGCAACACTAGCGCCACATATGCGCCTTAGATAACAGCTCGTCGAGACGAAAGCACACTCAGTCTAAACTAGCGCCACTGCTAGATTCGCCAGTACACACCAACATTGTTATAACTTTCCACGGAGCGTAGGGCAAGTTTAAGGAAAAGCTGAGGTAAGCAGATGAACGTTACCATGCTCTTTTAATTAAAACCACTTATTCATTTCTTGTAAAGTAAATAAGCGAGAACAGTTTATCCAGAGCGTTGGCACAGGGGACGTTGGTGACTTGCACCGGGGGGATCGTCATATGGTCGGTATGGCAGACTGGGAGCTGCTAACAAAAGAAGTCCGCTGAAAATTAACTAGGAATCCCGGAGGTGCAGCCAATGTCGGCGCACCGACGTAATTACCTGAAAAAAAAAGATAAAGGAACAGCGCTGTGTGCGCTGTGTGACTCAAGCATGTCGTCAAATCGCGGTTAGATGAAACAGCAAAATAACAAAGAAAGCAAAGCAACTTCCTCAGGATTTATAGAGCGGTATTAAACACACACACACACGCGCAAAAAAACAAAAACAGAACTGTTTTCTGCCAGCGCCAATAGCGGCGTTCGACTCTTGTAAAGGGACACTGCAACACTTTTTTCAGCTAATTTTGAAATCTTAAATGCTTGCAGAACGAGTCACCGCACACACCCAGTTCTTAGATTAGGGGGACGCAAAGGACCTCAGCCAAAAATTACTGCTCTATGCCCATCAGATAACTTGTAAACTCGCTCAAAAGATTTTCCTCTCTTTTTAGGTGTTGACGTTCTTCGACGGCTCGAATTACGTCACTAAGGCCATGTTGCGGCTGTTGGCCGGTGTTCCTTCAGTTGCAGCAAGGAGCGCTTTTCGATAGCAACTTTGAAGAAAAGCTACACAAACAACCAGACATGGAAGGCGTTTCTGGTGCCACGAGCAAATCACGCAGTACCGCTCCGTGCTGGGGATAACTATAGCTTTCGCAGTGGTTCCAGACGCGAAGCAAAGATGAAACCGCTTTTCTAAAGGGTTTTAGCGTCCCTTTAAGTTGGATAGATCATATTACGCTGTCCGGTAACCGGAAGGGAAACTGCGCCGAAGATGACTTGATGTTGATGCTGTGGATTACCTGGCAATTCACCAATACAGAGATTTCATCCAAAGTTTTTTATGGGCGTGAGATTGACATGCTGTAATAGTTGTTGCATTTTAGAAAATTTTCTTTTTACGTGCGTATTGCAATAGACACAGCAACGTTATGTTACAACGAAACATTGCAAAATCCATGAATTCACCAATAACATCATAAGAGTTACCAGACTGTCTATGTAAACTGCAGAGAGAAATCGTCTCAGATTTCTAACAGGGCGTGTCCTTCGCTTCCAAAATCGATCCTTTGCCCCCAAAAGTTCTTATTTCGTGCCTCCATTGAGCTGATGAACTTCCCCTTCTAGACTCGTCTCTCAATAGCAACTGCATCACCTTCGTCATCTACCTGTTGTCACCTCGTCTGACTAGTGACGTGGCCAGTCCAAGTCCGTTACTTTTTTATTTAAAATTTGAAATCTTGAAACAGAGTTAGTTCTCGGATCCGAGGCGCTCGTTTCTTATCCGTAAGCAATAATACCAGAATCTATCGTTCAGTTGTCCGTTGCGTGAACCTAGGCTTTCTTTGCAGTTGTTTAGTTTGGGCGCCCCGCGGTAGTAACAGGTGGTATGTGTTTGTTGATCTTCTAAAGACAAAGCTAGCCTCGTGCTTTTATAGTGCTGAGCGAGTGCCCTCTGGATTCACACCAGTTGTACGCCAAATTTTTCTCGTAAATAGACGAACACATTTGGGGCACAGGATACGTGCTGGTCCTGTAGCCTTTCGTGTGTTCGTCCATTTTAGCTCTAAAATCATGTCGTAAGCCTTCTAGTAGTTTTCTGAGTATAGTTTCTGAGGTATTCGTCGGCACGCGATCTCATAACACACTGCTGACGATAATGTAACCCATAAATATCACGTTGCTCAAATATAAGCCTCTTACGAGTAACGCCGACTTCTCCCCTTCAATCTTCCTGAAATCCCTGTTGCGGATTTGTAATGTACCGCCAGCACGGTGATGAGGATAGAGGCGCCCAAAAGGAAGTGGCACGTTTGCACGCACAAGGACTGCGAGGGGCACGCGCATGAGTTTGTAACGCTGCGTTTGGACCCACGTGCATAGCTTAGCGTCGCCCTGGAACGGCGCCAATCAACCCTGAAGTCTTTTCTTTTCGTATCATTGGTGCGTAATCCTGGGAAAGACTTGTGCGCAGGCTGCGCAGACTTTTGAACAGACACATTCCTACTGTCCAATGTCTTTTCCGACCGTAACGTTCTCACTTAACTGGCCCACACACTGCTTGTATATGGCGTCCAAAAGTGTTGTGCATATTCCCATCTGTTTTTGTGTCTTCCAGTTTTGCCGTGGTGCGTACTCGATGGAATGGTGTTTTGTAGTATTCAAATGTACTTTAAAAGGATTGTTTACTTCCCTCTGATTGTACTATTCCCTCATGGGTGACATTAATGGGGTCTGTGGTTGAGCAGCCCTTTCTCCATCCTAGACTGTTCTCTCAAGAATTTAGAGTTGGAATTTCTATCTTTGCAAGCAACTTTTGGAACTAAGCGTAGGCTAATAGTTTTGTGTGTTTTAAACTTTCCAACATTACCTGATTAGGTCATCACCGAACGTTTTCAACTCTATTCGGTTTGCCTTTAGAGCACAACATGGATGGAGGGTAAAAAAATGTGGGTTTCTGGGTATAATAAACACGACGCTCCGTCTCTTCAGAGGACGGAAGTCAACGGCCAGATTTTCTCGATAATTTACCTGTACATCATTCAGGCTGATTGCTTTGCCTGTCTCTCATTTAATAAAAATGCCCTGTAGTTTTACTTATGCCAGTTTAAACCGGCATATTTGCAGGGCAAGACGCGAGGGCTTTACTATCTGCGTGGGAACCTGTCTCGGCTTTTCCGCCCTAGTGGTCCTAGGATTGCTTGCCTTCCTGATAAGCGGCAGCTTCACTGCAGGTGAGGAAGAAAAGAATACCTGCGCAATGCATGCGGCGGCTAAACGTCTGTAAATAGGGGGCACGCTGATTCAAAATACTAAGGTGCTTTCAAGACGCTGTGAATACAACATAAATGATTGGCTCATTAAAAAGACTCCTTTGTTTACCTAACAGGTAGCACTTTTAGCGCACACTTCAAATAAAAATTCGAGATAATAAAGAGAACAGATATAGCAGTTGCCGCTCTCTAGCCACCTTCCACCGACCTAATTATGACATCCTAGACTCTTTGTTCTACGATCGGCTGCAGCCAGCCGAGGCTGCCGCCAAAAACCACGACAGGCCTATTATAGTGGGGCCTGTAGGGTTGTTTTGAGTGGATCACTTGGATGCCGACGTAGAGTTAACACACTCGCAATAGTTCTTACAGCTTTCCTATATTCGATTACTGCGTCCCACAATCCGCCAGTGTAGCCCGCAACAAAGTTTTCAATATTTATCCTGTTTTTTGTTAAAGAATTTTATCCTGTATTATCGTGGAAATTCTATGCGTTATAGGATTTGCCGCTTTATCTATTGTTTGTATTTTTCTTATTTTTTATTTTTTCAAAGTTTCGTGCAACCATTTAACTCCATTGACGTTATTATAAAGATTACATTTGGAACTTTCTCGAAATCTGCAATATTGTGAAAATTCAGAGCGTTACTTGTTCGTTAGTTTCCCTAATTATTTTATAATTGTTACTTTTTTAACTTTCAAAATATCGTTCAAACGTTCATCTCCATTTACGCTATTATAGCGATTACTCGTGAAACTTTTGCGATATCTACAATATTGCAGAAATGCCATGCGTTGTATGTTTTGCCACTTTCCGGAATTTTAAATATTTTTCATATTTTTTAGTTTTCGAAATTTCCTCTGACAAATTGCCTCATACTTATTTTACATTTTTTATTTTATTATTCTAAGGCTATTTCGGTCGCCGTTTATCTCTATTTACGCTATTATGACGATTACAGGTAATGCTTTCGCCAATTCTTCATTATTGTGGAAATGCCATGCGTCTTACGTTTAGCCATATTTCGGAATGTTTTTATCACTTTTTTTATTTTCAGTTTTCCAACCGATCATGTCGATTTAAGTTACTAAAATGATCACATTTAGAACTTTCGCGAAATTTGCATTATTGTGGCAATAAGGGGCATTGACAGTTCACTGTTTTTCGTAACTATTTTATATTTTTCCAATTTTTTCTAGTTTTTCAAAAATTTCTTCAACCAATTACCTCCATTTACGCCATTAAAACGATGCAGGGGGACCTTTCACAAAATCTGCATTTTTGTGGAAATGCGATTGATTATTCGTGCTGCCATTTTCCGTTATTTTTTAATTATTTTTCTATTTTTAGTTTTTCAAAATTTCTGCACACCTATTCTTTCCATTTATGTTATTACAACGATTACTTTTGGAACTTTCCCAAAATCTGCGTTATTGTGCAAATGCGGGGCGCTTCACCGTTCGCAAGATTTTTTCTTATCCTTTCAGTTTTGGAAAATTTCATGCGACTCTTTATCTCCAGTTACGCTATCGTAACAATTACAGGTGAAAATTTTGCGAAATCTCAATTATTGTAGAAATGCCATGCGCCATACCTACTCCCATTTCTGTATTTCTTAATATTTTCTTTTTTTTAGTTTTTCAAAATTTTGTCCACGGAAGTATCTCCGTTTACGTTATTATAACGATTAGGTTTGACACTTTCGCGAAACATGCATTATTGTGGTAATGCAGGACGCTACACTTTCGGCCATTTTCAGTAATTGTTTTATATATTTATTTCTTTAGTTTTTCAAATTTTTGTTTGAAGAATTATCGCCGTTTATTACGGGTGGAACATTCGCAACTACTGCATTATTGTGGAAATGACATCCGCCATACGTTTTGCCATCTTCCATAGTTTTTTTAATATTTTCCTTACTTTTAGTTTTTCGAAATTTAGTCCGACCAATTATATCCCTTTACGTTATTGTAACGATTACTTTTAGAACCTTGGCAAAATCTCATTATTGTGGAAATGCAGGGCGTCGCACGGTTCACCATTTTTCATATTTTTTTAAATACTCTTCATGGTTTTTTAGTCTTTAAAAGTGTGCTGTGACCAGTTATCTCTACTTACGCCATTATAGCGATTATAGGTAGGACTTCCGCAAAATCTGCATTTTTGTTGATATGCAGGGCGTTACACCATCCTGGCTGTGGCGGTACTCGCCAAAAAATGCTATGCATTAACATTGTGAAAATGAACCAACCACTGCAAGCCCTTCAGTTTGCACAAGAATGCAGATGCGGAGTTAACAGGTTTACCCTCTGTAATGACGCAGACGGAGTAGTTGCTCTAAAACAATAACAAACTACAAAAAATGAGGAAACCTTTCAATGTTAAGGTGAAGTTAGGGAACAAACAGTGTATTGCTATTAGGGTATCCCAAATGCAAAATTTCAGTGCCGCACGAAGTACAGTCTCTCGGTGACGGTGCGTAGCTGCTGCGTCTCAGAAAGTGCTCGCGTAATCAGCGAACGCAAGAAGGCGCTTGCTACTTTGGTGTTATCTCGAAGCGCATCGCCTCTGCCGAGCAGGTTGCAAATTCGGTTAAAATCACCCGCGGAAATGTCACGTGGTTCGGATGAGCCACAGAAATAAGCGGATAACGAAGGACAGATTTGCGTGCAGCACGCAGGGCGTGCTGGAATTTGGTACTTCATGTGAACTTTTTCTGTAAGGGCGAGGCGCTCGCTTCTCGGGAAGACTGGTTTTGCGATCGACTGCTTTCTCAGGGGGCCACTAGACGCCTTGACTTTGCTTTCCCACATATGTCTCACGCGGCCTCGGCCATGGCCTCCTGTATTTTTACAATGCCAAACGCATCAGCCCGGACCGGCCAACCAAGCCCTCTCCTTCTACTCCGGCCACTCTCCCCTAATCGGTAGCCTTCCCAGCGCTTTATTCACGTGACCGGTTCCTCTTGGTATGACACGTTGTGGAAAGTGGCAACCTTGGCAAAACGTGCTCCACCGCGGCTCTGAGTTCTCTAACGCTGGCGCGAGCGCCATTACCGCGCAACATCAAACATTGATTGCCTTGGCAACCAGGCAAAAACCTCGCTCGAATTCAGTTACGGTTGGGTGATCCCGGTTCAGATCGGGGCCCCACCTGAAGACATCTGGGCACTGCAGGCGTACCACGCACTCCCATTTGGAAGCGCGCGATGCGTTTGGAAGTGCAAAATACAGGAGGCGATGCATCGGCCTACTGCCGTGCCCTTCGCAAGTTTCCCATGCTTTCTTCCCCGCTTTCCTACTCGGTTTATCTTGTCCATCTGCGGTTTTCCCTTGGTTCGCGGGGTTAGAACGAGGCCGACGTCGAGAGACGACCCGAAACTACAGGAGCGGGCGCTTAAAATCTGAGTTCCAAAAACGTAGATCCTGTGGACTATACATTTCAAAAATACGAGAGAAAGCATTGCGGGTTTAGAAGGACTGATAGACGTTTCATAAAAACTAGAAAAACTCTCAAAACGGATCAACAGTCTAACACGCGAATGAGCGCATGTAAAATTTAAACTAGCGCAAACGAAGAGAATTCGCAGGGAAATTTAACAAAACAGAAAATTACGAGATAGACAAATATTATGATACTGCAGAAGGTAAATCCAACAAAAAAGGCTATACATCACATCTATCACCCCCAAGAAACACAGGAAAAGTTAAAAAGGACATCCCGGACAAGAACGACGGAAGTACAATTAAGAAATCTTGAATGTTACGGCCAATGTTTCCCGAGGATTTAGCTTCCTTTTTTGTGTGCCACGACGTGCACGGGAGCCTTTCCGACTCATGTTGGTCGGTGCGAAGGCGCAACTACTAAGGACTGCTTTCACCCAGGTGACGAAGATGACCCTGACGATGAAGAAGGACCTTCCGATTACGACACCAGTAAAGAGCATAAGCATGTGGAGGGGACCACCGGCTTCCCGGCTGTCATAGAAACCACACTCGCGGATAATCCTGACCGTGTTCCACAGACTAAGGGAACGCCTGGTACGTGCACTTCCCTTTGCTGTTACCCGCATTCACGCGGCACGCGGGACTTCTTTCGCAGAAGGGCATGGCAAGCCACGACATGATTCATACAGCAGGAGAATGAGACGTGCAGTTTGTCCACACGATCTCAGAGTGCGGCTGCCTGACGGGCCTTCCGCTAACGATTCACTCAAAGTGCAACGAGCGCTGTGTTCGTGGGGTTGCCTACAGCGTTGACAGCGTTGTAGGCACTGAGGGAGGGCGCACGAAGGCGTACATGAAGGTCAATTATGGAGAAGTTGTATGAAAATGGGGCAGGGAATGCTATGGCTATTTCATAAAAGTGAGCTAGTTGTCTTGCATATAGGCATCTAACGGGACCTAGCAGAGCAACATATTCGAATCCGAAAGATGGCGTATCTTATCCGAAAGATAGCGTATCTTATATGATTCATTTTGCAAGTTAAATGGGCCAAGTTAAATGGAGCCAAAAAAGTGAAAGACCTGGTCACTCCTTGCCTCCTTTTAACCTACTGTTCACCCGCCCTGCTTTCCTTTCGCCAGCCTCTCTCCAACTCAATCTCTATCTATAAACAAAAAGTGTGCCAAAGATGTTCCCTGATGGCTTGAAAAAGTTGAAAAAGAGAAGTCACCTTGTCAAGATCAAGACAGTGACAGCGCACTGAGGTCGCTTCCTTTTCCAAACATATATATATATATATATATATATATATATATGTATATATATATCTTCAAGCGTCAGCTACACTTCTAGTAAATATAAATAGCTCAGAAAGTGAAAAAGAACACAGTCGCCCAGATAGCCGAATTGGTAAGGCATTCGACATGTAATCGAAAGGCGTGGGTTCCGTCCCCACTCTGGGCGCGTGTTTTTCTTTCTTTCGTCTGTATAAAAAAAATGTTTACTTAATTAACCGTAGTGAAAAAGAAAAGAGCCTAACCACACCCCTATGCCTCCTTTGGCGTTGTAGACTGCTGACCTATCTTTCCGTATATATATATATATATATATATATATCAGCAGCAGCAGCAGCCTATCTACGCCCACTGCATGTCAACGTCCTCTCCGACAAACCTCCAAATATTCCGGTCCTTTGCTAACTGCGGCCAATTATCCCCGCAAACTTCATCTCAACTGCCAATCTAATTTCTCTCGCCCCACGCCACGCTTGCCTTCTCTAGGAATCCACTCTGTTACCCTTAATGACCAGCAGTTATCTTGCCTTCGCCTTAATGCCCTCCCCGCGCCCATTCCTTCTCCTTCGTTTCTACTAATACACTTCAACACGGGTTTGTTCCCGGTCCAACTCGGCTCTATTCTTGTCCCTTAATGTTACACCTATCATCTTCCGCTCCATTTCCCACTGAGTCGTCCTCAATTTAAGTTGGTCCCTTCTAGTGAGCCTCCAAGTTTCTTCCCTGTAGGTGAGCACCGGAAAGATGCAGCTGTCATAAACTTTCTTCTTTAGGGACAATGGTCGACTGCCATTCATTATCTCAATGCCTGCCGAATGCACTCCATGCCATTAGCATTCTTCTAATTATGTCTGCCACAGGGTTGCGATCCTGGGACACAACTTGGCCTAAATATACGTATTCGCTTACGACTTCCACTGTCTCGCCATTTATCTCAAACTGCTGGGCTCTCCGGAGGTTATTAAGTGCGAATGCACTTTATAAGCGACCCTGAATTCTGTTGACCGCCGTCCGTCCACATAGCAACAGCTGCGGGTGCGCGTGCTCCTCGTCTTCCTTGGCAAGGGGGGGAGATGGCACATACCCACGTGGGGGATTGGCTAGGAATCTCCTCGTCTTCCTTGGCAACGGGGGGAGATGGGCGCGCGCTGCCTGGCCGCTGACATGGCACATACCCCCACGTGGGGGATTGGCCAGGAATCGGGCGTGAGAAGGGCTAATGCACCCGATTAAAGGAGTACTGACACGAAATTTCAAAGCTGAGATCCGCTCTAGCAATCAAGTACAACGACAACACAAATAGGTGTCTATGCATGGCACATACCCACGTGGGGGATTGGCCAGGAATCGGGCGTGAGAAGGGCTAATGCACCCGCTTAAAGGAGTACTGACACGAAATTTCAAAGCTGAGATCCGCTCTAGCAATCAAGTACAACGACAACACAAATAGGTGTCTGTGAATAAATGCATCTTTCTTTCTTTGTAGTTGTGTGTGTGTGTGTGATCTCTCTTTCGCGAACATTACCGAACCGCGCAAATTCAACTCGTGCATTCGCACTTTCACATTCTTCCCCTCGGGGAAATGCGGGGAAAATATTTTAAGCATTTCTTAAGCTTTCTCCATAGTGATTCTACTCTGCTGGCCCGGGCCGGTAATCATGCTTCGTAATTCGTCCCCCGAGTTAGTTAGCAAGGCAACGTCATCAGCAAATTTGAGGTTGTGGAGGTATTCTCCATTAACCATTACGCCCACTTGTTCCAAATCTAATGCTCTGAGAACATTTTGTAAACATGCTGTCAATAACATTGGAGAGATTATATCTCCTTGTCTGACGCGCTTCCTTATACGCCTCGAGCTTTGCGATCGCTGCGCCGCCTGCCGCCGCTTCTCCTCGGCGTTGACGGGATTAGCACTGCGCGGATGATAGGGGCTCATGCAGTGTTTTGGTTCTCTTTCGCTTCTTTTTGCCCTTCCGCGCCCTAAAAAAAACTGATAATGACGTGTGCAAGTAACTAGCACGTTTAGGGCACTTCAAAAGCCGCTGTGTCTTGGCAGCGCGGTTCTGCGCCCTTCTTAGCCGCTGGTACGGGCGTCGGTGACGGAAGCAGCATACCACCGCTGTCACCTCCGAATACGTCCCGCACAAGTGAATTTTATTGTCGCCTCGTTTAGACCTCATACTGGCGCAGTGAAAGGTGTGTTTTGCTTTGCAGCGCGGACAACAAATGCGGCCTCGTTTCGAATAAATACGTCGAAGAAAAATATATTTCGGCGATGTGATTACCCAAACCCTGATAATACCTTTTGCCTTTTATGAGAATATACCGCGCGAAAATGTAATAATATTCCAAGACTCTGCCTCGTGAAAGATGTGCACTCATGTCTTATAGCAAGAGCCAAGAAAAGTAAATGAAACCACGATAAAATAAATGGTCTGCAAGTCCGGAAGAAACATAATAGCTCGTACAGAAATAAAAAAAAACCGGTGCAGCTTCTGAAATGCCAAAGACGTTCCGCTAAACTTCAGACGGGTAGGACTCACGAGATTAACTAGTGTGCGAAATGCACTGCTATTTCGCGAGACACGGGGACGGGGGGGGGGGGGGGGGGGGAGGGGCAGAGAGGGATGCTTAACTACCGTTGTGTACGAATGCGGAGCGAAATCTAGGAATGAACGTTTGCGTAATCACACACACAAGGTAAGCGTTCACCTTACTGTAGTTTTTAGACTCAAAGAACCGCCGATCACAAACTTGTATACATTTTTCGAAGTATACAAGTTTACAACTCATAAAAGGTGCCGTTAGAAGAGTGGGACATCTGATAAGGCCCTCTGATTTCCGTTTGTGCTAGATTCTGCAGGCTCCCTGCGTCCTGTGACTATGCTTCGAAGACGACAGCGTCGTCCTGTCGTCTTTCTCTCCTAGTGTCCCCGTTTTTTACGCTGTTTCGTCAAGATGATACATAACCAGTACCAACTCGCCCAAATGTTGATCCTTCTTCGAAGAAATGTTTAGTCGCGGACGCGCATTACTTTAGCAGCCCTTCTCCGCGCTGCTCGCGGAGGATATGTGTAGCATATATGCATGTTTGCGGGCGCTCGGCTCACGACAAGACACACCAGCAATTTGTTCTCGTACGCTGATCCTAGGTATAATTTTGGACTTATTTCGTAGAATGTTTGTGAAATTTATGTCCAGGGTAGTGATGAATATCTGACGTAAGATATTGGCAAGCATAACTGACATGCGGTCATGTATGAGTGATCCGCAAGGTTTTGTAAGCGCACAAAAACTGATTTACATCGTAGTGTATAGCCATACCATGACCATCTGAGGAAATTATGCTTATGGTGACACTGTTAGTAAATTTCAGGGCAGTGGGATCCCAATCACCCCGTATGCATATCCCGGTTTAACGACGCCGACCAGTGACGCACACCTGGCGATTGTACAGACCGAATGTACCAGAGTAAGACCGCGTAAGACCCATTTACACTCTCGTAAAAGTGCCACATTTGCGAACAGAGGAACTGCTCCGCATAATCATGGATTTCCAACGCCCACAAACGGTAAATCTCAGTCGTGAACGGGCCCCGAAAGCTTCAGTGACACTAGGGAATAGGGCGGAGACTCCCGCGGCTGCTTTCCAAACGGGCCGCTAGGGCGATTTCAGTGGCGCCCCCACAGGACGCGCTGGAGGCGTATAGGCATTTTACTGCTTTTCTTACTGAGGACGATGGTAGCAGTGGACCCATTGTAGATATCCTCTAGAATTCTCACATAATTCTCGTCGCCAGCCTGATTCCGCAATGCTTAAATGACCGGTGAGGTTTCGACAGAGTCAACTGCTTTCCCGTAATCTATGAAAGCTATATAGAAGTGTTGACTATACTCCCCGGATTTTTCTATCACCTGATTGATTGTGTGAATATGTATATATATATATATATATATATATATATATATATATATAGCACCGCACGCGTTATGCGGAGGTTGTGGGTTCGATTCCCGCTTCCGGAAAAAACGGCGCATTTTTTCTCGACTTCAATTATCAATTATTTATTCCTGCATTAAAAAAAAGGCAATCATACCTCATTCGGCACTATAAAACACTGTTAGAACGCCAAACAGCACTGGCAATAAGGACTGCAGCTTTGATATATATATATATATTGTGAGCGCGGTCTTCACATTCATTGCTTGAGTGGTCATTCTCCTTATTGTGTCGAAACACACTATCATCAGCATCGTCTCGCCCTCGCATCATTTGGTGTCATCATCGTATCGCTGGGCTCGCGCGATCCTAATCATCATCGGAGTTCATTGGTTTTGACTGGCTGTTGAGTAACGACCGCCGGAATAAACACCGCCCTGCATTAGGCCTGCTTGCCTGCTTTCCACTCCCAAGTGGTGGAGTTGCTTGTCGGCCCCGTCCTCTGCCGCTCCCAGCTACACCCCTGGAGCTCCGTTCGGGTCGACGTCTCCCGCTCCACGAGCCAACGATGAAACGAGAAAGCGCGTCGGAACACAGCGCTCCACCGCCCTCGGCATGGGTGATCACAGGCCACCAGCGCGACCCTCCCTCCTTCGCTTGTCTTCGGGGGGAAGATGTCGAAGATTGGCTCGACCAGTATAATCGCGTCAGCCAATTTAACCGGTGGGATGATGCTTTTAAACTGCGCGATGTTCCATTCCACCTAGACGTGGTCGCAAAGACATGGTACTTCAACAACGAGGCAACCTTCGAGAACTGGACCGATTTTACTCAGCGTCTACGCAAAGCATTCGGCACCCCGTCAGCTCGCGTCGATGGCGCCAAGAAAGATCTGGGTTCTCGCGTCCAACGTCCCGACGAAACATATGCGGCTTACTTCGAGGACGTCCTCGCCCTCTGCCGCCGGGTGGACGAAAGCATGCCAGAGGCCGATAAGGTGCGGCACATCTTGAAGGGCATTGCTTCATTTGCCTTTAACGCCCTCGCTATCCAGAATCCCCTGACAGTCAGCGATGTGCGGGAGACCTGCCAACGCCTCGATCAGTTGCATTCACTTCGCCTTCAGCCTGAGCCAGCTCCTCTGGATGGGAACACAGATCTGCGTACTCTGATACGCGCAATCATTCGTGAGGAGCTAGGCACCCGTACCTCACCGTGTCTTCAGCGTGATCACTGCCACCATAGCCCATCTCCGCTGCGGGATTTAATCAAGGAGGAACTCGCATCCATGACAGCGTACCCACCGGCAAATTAGACTCCTCCTGCCCCTTACATGACGACATACGCAGAGGCTGCTTCAAAACACCCCTTGTTCGTGGAATCGCCTCCGCTTTCGACTGCTCCCGGACATTTCACGGCCATTGCCCCCTCTCGGGGTGCCCAGGCGTACTACGCGCACGTGCGCCCCGACCGCCAGCTTTTCCCTCGGGACCGCACGGTTTGCTACTACTGTGGATTTCGGGGCCACATTTCCCGCTTTTGCCGAAGACGCCAGCAGTTTGAACACCGAGGGTACGCTCCTGATGAGCGGGATTGGGAAATCGGAAAACAAACAAAGGCTGTAAACAAGTGACAGCGGTAAACTCAAACCCCTTTGTGGTAAAAATGAAAGCCACCAAAGCTGTAGCTATGGTTCGCTTTGCTGTGGTGGAGTTTTGTGCAAGGAAATTTGTATATTCTACTACACTAGTTAAAACTTGGGGCGGCGATGATGGCGGATGCACATTCTGCGGCTGCGGCGGCTTTTCGTTGTTTCCGTGCTTCTGGGGACGTAGACGCTCGTTCAGTCTCTGCTCTTCTTCGTCCCAGCGAGCTACACGCATACGTCTTATAGCGAGTTAATAATGTAATTGCTGAAAACAGCCCTAGCACTGTTTTCAGCCAGTGGCGTAAATTGTGCAAGAGATGTCGGTGTTGGCGAGGGGTATACAACATGTGAAAAAGGCATCCGTGGCAGCGAAGTGTAACGGAGAAGCGGCGCCGAGTAAATCGTCCGCTCACAAAAGAAACCCGCGATGCTAGCTATATATAGCGGGGTTGTAAAAGGCGGATAAAAAGATTTTCAACACTCGCGCAGGCGTGGATATAAATTGAGAAACGGGGAATTGAAAACACATAAATTGGGCTCTTTGAAACGATACGCACGATACCAACAGTCACGATAATCCTTCATGAGTAGAGTAAAGCGTGTATATTCTTAAACGACGTCAGAGAAAGAGGCGTCATCTCTCCAAAATCTTTTACAGCGTTGCAAAATGTTGTAACTTTGAGGATTAATTTTTATTCAGTGAAAGGAGTAACACGGCTCTACTTTGTACACTTAAGAGTTTCTTTCTATAATGCATGTACAGTGAGTTTGGGAATGCTGCCAAAAAGTTTTTTCCGGAACTGCACTGAGTACGTCCCATCATGGCGTTAAAAATAGGCCCTGCTAATAACCCTTACCTCATCTTAAAAGGGAGGTGTAGTTTTTCCGGCATTCAATGCAGTGCCCTGAGGACTGGCGGAGGGTCCAGGTAACACTATTCCTATCCAGAAAACGGAACAGAAGTGTGCGTAAACTGATATCAACCTATATTACTGTGATAACAAAATCCCGGTCAGAGAATGCATGCGGACAGCGGAGGAAAAGTACGCTAGCAGAGCCCTTAACCTGCAGCAAAATTATGGCGGCATTCATAACGGAGAATTCCCTTGCGCAGCAAAAAATCAGCCGGGTGTGTCGGGTACCCCCCCAAACCACCCAATGACGCCCCGAAAGCCGACGACGACCCCAAAGCAGACGACGGCCGCGAAGCCGGCAACGAATCCACCGCCAACGATGACTCCACGACATAGTAAGTCTACCATCCTTATCGTTAGCATAAATGGGTGATTATTGGTGCCATCGAAATTTCAAAGAAGTAACAATAATTGAGTATTCCAAGCCCTGTAGAGACCAATCACTCGCGTGGAAGGTACCGCCAGTCAAAGACCCAGAGCGCTACCCAGAGCAGTCATGCTTTTTTGTTCGCTGCGATCGAACGACACATGAATAATGGTGATAGTACACGGCGTGCCCCTGACTGCTACCCCGTCTTTTTCCTTTTCAACATCTTCCCGCGGGTTCACAATTTTCAGGCGGAAAATTCAAAGCATGTACAGTTTTTGAACTTAAAGATTGCACATGAAATTTGTCATGCAGCGGTGACAATTGTCAGGGTCTCCATAGCAATTGCGGTGCATTGTAGCCGCGACCACAGCAGCGATGTCCTGCAGCCCCATCTGTTCTGTTCGATGTCGTCTTTCGTATTGCGCTTGTCCATAAAGCCTGTCTGTGGATCTCAGTGCTGTCCATTGAATTAGGGAGCGCAGCTTTGGCGCTGTCTTTCGAGTGACATATTTAAGTAATCATTTCCGAGTCCTTGTGTCCGGTTATCTCGTTCTCAGGTTTTTGTAATCGTCTTGGTGCCCTTTCCTCTCCTGGCCCTCGTATAAGTAAAGTGTTCGATACATTTTCTTCTTATTGCACTAGGTGGGAGACTAGAGTAAGCCTTCCTCCCAGCCTTTTATTTTGTGTAGTTTTACTTCAACATCTTCCTTACTTTGCTTGAGGCGAGAGCCTCCCGGTTATATGCCACCGTATGAATTTTTCGGCAGCCACCCGAAAACTGGTAATTCGGCTTCGCTGACACAAGTGCCTGTGCGCGCTCTTGGGTGGTCTCCGTTTGCTTTGAAAAACCGCGTATAGACTGTATGATCTGGATTTCGTTTCGTTCGCTGTGCTTCCCAAGCGGAGTTTTTTGATGTTCTCCATATGCGCACTCTTTCGGTTTTCTGAATGCGCTGAACGTCTTTCCCTCCCTTTTAGCTGGACTTCGCCAACTCACCTGCTTGAGCATACCTTTATGGTCCCCTCTTTCGGTACTGCGCTCGGGTTCTGCATTGGATCCTTCGGTCATATTCTTTCGAGGCCATTTCGCAGATCGAATTTTCTTGCGTTGGTTCATTGGCTATTACCCCACTAGTTATCCAACTCTTCTTCGGTGCTTCGCTTCTGCACCACCTACACGTCAATGGCAATCGCGTTTCTTGACGTTCGCGTGTTGCGTTTTCAGCGGTGTTCTTGCATTATTGTTTGCATTATGCGGAGTTTAAAGTGGGTATCTTCTGGGCAGGTTCCTGCTTCGGCGTACGCTGGGTAGAGCTACCGGTTCCTTTTGCCTCTTTCTCCACCATGACGTCTTCATCTCCATTGCGTATGGTTCTGAATTCCTTACAAGTGCTCGGATAGGCATCAGGAAATTCGGTTTTGACCGATGAACTGGAACAGCTGCTCCACCGGCACATGATGAATGCGCCGAAGTACAAGTGGCGTCGTGTGCCAACCGAGAGGATCATGTCGCTAGTAAATTTACAAGCCCGAGATCCAAGTGTTTCTTAAATCCTCCAACCTAGAGCTGTGTCTGCAGCTGTGAGGTTGCATTGATCCGGTATATTTTGCCCGTGGCCACCTTCTTGTAAGCGTCCAAACCAACCAGTAGGCCAAATTCATCCTCTTCCAATGAATTCGGCTGGAAGGCGTCGGCAATGTCGTACCTTTTTCCACTGATGATACTGACTTCCGCGCTTTCGAGTTGCGGACTCGTAACCAAGAAAAGTTTAGGGACCTAGTAGGCTTCCAAAGTAATCCGGTCTCCACCAGCATGCCCCATGCGTCACCTCCACTCGCCGGGAGCGTAAAATCTTGCGAGGCTTTGTCCTGCCGCACGTGACCAATGCCAGCAATTTTGTGCCGAGCACTGAACGTGAGGGTTTTAGACAGATCTTGATTAATGAACGTACGTTGTCTTCCGGTCAATAGAAGCACTTGCACTCTACAACGTGGCCGTGCACCCTATGCCTACGTTCGGACCTTCTGCAGTAATATGGACCGCGGAGAGTCCGCTCAGAGCCTTCACTACAGTGGGCGGTGCAATCTGCGGCGTTTACCTGGAGGCGGTGTGGCCAGCCGGTCGGAGCACGTCACATAGCATGATGAGCGGCGGATGCCAGTTGGAAGTACTGCAGGTCAGGTTGCGCGACGTTCTGCCCTGACGAGCCTTATGGTTGCGTCTGCTGCATAGGAAGCAGCAGCGAACGCACGAAGTAGCGTCGCCTTCTCGGCCACTTACTGGTGCACCCCATAGCCCTCCACCTCATGACCAAGGCTGTCACACAAAGGACACGCCGGTATGGCTGAGGACTAGGACTCTGCAGTCAAAGCCAATGCTCAGGGCACAGGGGTCTCCGATTTTCCTGGCAGGCTCAAGTGGTTGTCTTCGACGGATCGACAAGCTGCGCTTTATAGAGGTTGCCCTTGCATATTTTCCTCGCGAATGTCAATTTGGATTCTCAAGAATTCCAACAACTTCTTCACCTGTCAAACTTGCCCTTGGCTCATCGCGGATTCCACCACGGATTCAGTCCTTGATCCTTTGCCCAATTTCTTAGCCCTCGGCCGGTACATCAAGGTTATGCAATCCGGCAGGCATCGCAGGAGCCCACGGTTACGAACCACGGGATATTCCCCTCGCGGATCCCGCAAGTCCTCCAGGGGGCTGACGCGGAAATTTACCTTATCATACAACTTGCCGACCCTCTCTAACTCACAGAAGAAATGACAGCAGTTCGTCTGTATGCTCGTTAATGAGCAACTCTAGACGGCCAAAGCGTTGAAATGCTATTTGTGACGTACAGCTGCCCCAAAAATTAAGCGGAGCACGGGTTGGAGATTTTGAGGGGATTTCTTTATCATGGGCCTATCCAGGAACCTCTAAAAAACTTTTCAAGAAAGTCCCTTTAAGATGAAATTGGGCCGCACATATTCTATTTATGCTGACAGTATCATAAAATTGAAGTTATTGTAATTTCACGAAACCGTGCTTCATTTACTTTTCGGACCCCCTCTACATAGTAGGGCAAGTAAACGCAGTCGTCCTGTGTTCTTTCTTTCTTGTCTACGATAGAAGTTCCATTCTTTTGGCACCACTTTGTTTGGATCATCGTCCAAATCCCTACGAAACAGGGTGGGCCACAAATGATCTTCGAGTATGCAGACGCATGTGTATCGTACACGTGCCTTTGGCCATATTACCCGGAAGCCTTCAGTCTAGGCCCCTAATTTTCCCATCAGTGAGGTCACCACCATCCCCTCCAAGTAGGAACCTAGCGACATCGATGACGCTAAGCCCCTGATAAGTTTCAACCTTCCAAAGAAAAAAACGCATGCTGCATTCAATCCCTCCTTATCGACCTCACTTCCGAGCTAAATAGGTGAAAAGGCTAGTAATCCAGCGCCAAAATATGCAGGTGCACAGATCATATATATAACGAACATCTTCGCACGGCTCTGGGGGGCCTTCGCGGTTACAGCCACTAATTGCCCTCGTGTACGGAAAGCTAGCCTGCGCCATGTCAGGGACAACCATAAGTTCAACAATGTAGGCCGCGTTGACAAGTAATGTTACCCCCATTTTGTGACTCAGAAAGATTCAACTTTGTGCTGCCGGACTAACATGCACCGCGGGGACGATTTACGTATTGAGGGTGGGAAAGTGCACCCATACCTAGTTATGTTTCGTGGATTCGTTCGTTCGTTCGTCGACGAAGAAATTACATCAATGATTCTTTGTCCTCATTCTCGGAAATGGGTTACACGGGTCCACGGATACGAAAATGGATACGTTATTTTTTATATACCCAGCCTTCCGCTAGGTATATAAAACACTGAAAATAAGAGTAAGCTTAAGAGCAACTAAGAAGTTAGCTATAAGTAAGGGCAGAATGTCCTCACTCAAAGACGAGCAGGGCAGTATTACACACATCATTGAAGAGATAGTCAAAGTAGCTAAACCATTCACAAGCAGGCTATTTGCCAGCGACACTACACCAGAGCAATCAACTAAGTGTACAGGCCTAGCTCACGAATCCCACTTTTACCAAAAGACGAAGTTGAAAAGGTTATTAAAGGACAGGCAAGAGGTAAAGCTACAGGTTACGACGCCGTAACAATTCATTTTTGAAAGAACGGGGAGATGTTGTAATAGAAAAGCTCACTGTAATATTTTCAGAATATGCAGACTCTAACAGCGCATATAGCCAGGTGTACGCTAAAATAATTATGGTTTACAAGAAGGGGGACACCACGACCCTAAGATTAATAGCCTATCAGCCTGCTCTCCTTTAAGCTTACAAAAGTAATAGTTAGCCAAATAAGTAACAGCCTGGATTCTCTCGGCCCGGTGAACAGGACGGGCTTAGGAAAGGATACTCAAAAATGGATCACATTCACGTCGTCAATCAAGTCATAGAAAAGTCCGCAGAGTATAATAAACCATTTTGCATAGCCTTTACAGGCAACGAAAAAGCGTTTGACTCAGTGAATCAAACCACCGCACTGCACTGGAAATATTGAGAGTTGAGGGAATGGAGGAGACACACAAAAGATTCCTAGATGACAGATATAATGGCTGTACAGGCGTGAAACCCCTTCACAAGCCAAGTGACAAATTCCCGATTCGTGAGGAGGTCTTGCCTGGTCTTTATATTTTCAGTCGTTTGTTTCTTTTTCAGTCTCACGTCCACAAGCGGCACCCGCTCTATGAGGACTACAAAGGGCCAGAGGAGAGCGCCTGCTCGGGATCGACGGCCATCAACAGAAAAGAAAAGAACAAATCAAAAGGAGGGAAAGCGTTGTTTCGGGGACTGGGGTCGAATCCTTCGCATAAAAAACTCGGACCTGTGTGGGGTGTGAATAATTGCTGTAGGACGAGAGAAAAACAAAGAGCATTTGTTGCATATGGGAGAGAAAAGTACGCAGTTGATGCTTTTAGATAACCGTTGCACAGTTGCATCACTGACAACTAAGGCGGGGCGAGAGCTGTCGTGCCTCACTTAGCAGCCTGCTCGGGTTTCATTGCGCTGTAGTTGCACACCATGTTCTCACTTCCTTCAAACTCGTTGCCACGTCGAAGTCGGCGGCCTTTGTAAGGCGCACCGCGCCCCATCCCGTCACTACGAGCAGCGGTACACCACAATATTTTGAAAAGCTCCCTTTCTAACCGTTCCACGGCGCTAGGCCGTCGAGATTTGGTTTGGGCTAACCACTCTCAAGCAATGCGCGCTGCACAGTGTCACCCCAGCCAGACGGCACGCAGGGACGAGCACTCGCGGGTGGCCCAATGCCTCTAGTGTCAGTGTTTCTTATTGCAAAAGCTGAGTAACACCAGAGTCCTTCAATGCTTTACTGGTCACGAAACTGCTCCGTAACTCAATGGGAGAGCTTCATATGCTGCGTTTGGCCGCCGCGCGGTGGCGCCACCCTCTCACTGAGGTCACTCCTCGGGCGGCGTTGCGCTGGCTCGAACGGCGGAGCCGCGGTGAGTTGTGTTTGTTTTGTGCGGGAAAAAAATGTAACGTGCTTCTCGCGCTCTTGTGATGCGACTTAAGTAGTGCAACGACGATGCCTAACATGTGTTGCGTCCCAGGGATGTCGTTCCTTGTACAACGATACCACAGAAAATGTTTCCTTGTTCTGTTGACCGAGCGACGGGAAGCTGCGAGAGAAATGGAGGCGCGGCATTCCAAGGAAAGAAACGGGAGATTTCAGATTCGATTATAAGTGTGTGACAGTGCGTGGAAATGCACTGTGTGTGAGAATGGAAAAAGCACTGTACCCTTTTGAGAGCATCTTAAACCTAGAATTGTACCAGGCTAACTTAAAGCCGGATTTTTGTCATATCAGTCAGGTTGTAGCGGTGCTACCTGTTTGCAAACTTGTATTACCTTGCGCTCAGGCTCGCGTGTAAAAAAGCTTTGGGACGTCCTTGTGCTTTTGCTTTTCATATTTCCGCGAATTATCCCTTCGCGTTCGTCTTGTTTGTTTGGTAACCGCGCGTGGCCGATTCCGGTTTCTTATCTGGCGTTTCATGACCGGAGCGCCCGTTTGCTCTTTTTGTCGTACGTCCCGTCGGGCAATATTGTTTGATATAAAAAGGGTGCCACCTTTTCGCCAACTTGATTTTTTGTTTCTTCGACAATGTTCTCGATCCCATTTCCATGGATCTGAAATTAATAACGTTCCGAGAGTAATGCATGCATAGCAAACGCCGCGCAACTCACTTTATTGACGTTCATATGTGCACGTCACACTGCGGAATGCTTCGACGTTTGTGTTTCATTCTAGTCTTCTGTAGAACAGGAGCTCGCTAGCTCGCTGCGTTCAGAAAAGCTTTGCGTCGTTCTTGGCTACGTGGCAATATTCTGTTTCATCCGTGTGCTCCACATCGCAGCGCGAAAAAATAAATTTTTGTACGCTGGACCACGCTCTTTTGTCTCCCTTCGTAACATTGAATTTTTGTTGCGTGATAAAATCAGTTCTATTGTTCTTTTTTCGCATCCTGTTTTTGCAAGGATTGCAAAGCGTGGAAGCGGAAAGACACGTGGTGCAACATATATCTCTTCGTGTTTTTATCCTTCGCGTTTCTGCAGCGTTTTTAGATGTTCTCAAGTATGTACCCACTCATTGAAACGACAATACTATTGGGCTATCTCTTTTAGTGTTCTGTGCATTCCAGAGCAATCAACGGATTCATAAGCGTAGTCTGAACGACGCGTACTTGGTTTCTTTCAGTTTTTTTTTTATTGTATTATCGATAGGCCCGCAGCAGTCCGTGACTGCGCAGCTACCGTACGTGTGGTATTTACAACTTTTGCTTTAAGAAAAGAAGAAATAGATTTAAAAATCCGAAAACACGACGGCGCAGCGCTTGTGCCAGAGAACGCAGAAGCCGTTGCCGTTCGCGGCCGAATTCTACGGTGATTTACTACGAAAAATAAAGCCCCATTGAAGGCAGGTGATGACTGGACTATTCATCGCTAACTACTACGAAAAAAAAAACACACTTAATCAGCGCAGAGACACCAAAAGCAGCGAGCGTTTGCACGCCACAAGCAGGCCAATACGCCGCGAAAGCGGCGGCTTGATGACCTTCGTGCGGCGGTGGCGCCTGTAGTGGCGCGCGCGGTCCCTATATGAAACGAGCGCCGAAGTTTCGTGACCAGTAAGCATTGAAGGACTCTGGTAACACTGACAGACGAGGGTGGTGGTGGTGGCCCATAAAATGGGGCATACCCACTCAGGGGGATTGGCCAAGAAGATTTTTTTAATTATTAAAAAGAACCAGATAGGCAAAAAAGTGCAGTCGAAGAAAGAATTTAGTATATAGGTTGAAGACAGAAATAGAAAAAGAAAGAGGAGTGAGCGAGCCTGATCAGAATCATTTTAGCAAGGCAGACGAGCCGTCTCTGAAATAAAGGAATGAATGGCGTGACAGACATCCTCATGGCAGTGGCCTAGCTTCGTGCCTCCAAAAGACAAAAGCACTGGCAAGGTTAGTGGCATTCCAAGACTCCGTAGGGGAGCCTCCAGCAGCCTTCTTCGGTGATGCGAGAATCGGCGGCAAAAAAGGAAGAAATGCTCATCTGATACAATTTCATGGCAGTAGTGGCATCAAAACTCTAAACGGACACTTCTGCTTCTTCTTCTTTTTCTTCTTCTACTTTTTCTGGTTCTTCTTCTTCTTTCTTTTTTTTGTTTCCGTCACTCATCTGTGTGCAGCGGTCGTAACCTCTTCAAGCGTCCGCCCTCTTCCCAAAAATATGCATCCCACTTTGCACTCCGGTCGTCGACACGCCCGTAGCCAAGCCCAAGAGCAAATCTACGGAAAAAATCCTAACGTTTTGTACACAGATGCCAGCCCTTACTCCAATCCATCCAATTACTTAGCCGTAGCAACCACTAAAGACAAGATCATCACCTGCGCCTCAATCGAGACCACATCTACCTGAGCCGCGGAAGAATTTGCTGTGGCCCTCGCTATCACTCAAACACCCGCCACAATTTAATTACGGACTGTCAAGCCGTCTGCTGCAGCTTTTTATCAGGTTACGTGGCCTCAACTACGTGGAACCTCCTGGCTCAACACGCCCCCAACAGGAAGATCGACATTGCGTGGACCCCGCGACACTATTCACTAACGGTCAATAATTTTGCCCATAGACAAGCCTGCGAACTCTCCTCCCAGGCCTCTGAGGAACCACCAAGTCTCGTTCCCCTGCTCACATTTCAAGACATCACGCAGCATTACCGCACATCAAGACAATATTTTCCCCCTCCTAACCCGCATCTTACTAAAACAGAAGAAGTAATACTCCGGAGGCTTCAAACAAACACCCCAACCCAATACTCTGCCACATGTAAATTCTGCCTTAACCCGTGTAGCCTGATACACATGATCTTGGGGTGCGCACACAACCCAGTCCTCCCTCCTTTACCCACTTCCCTTCCCCTTCCTGAGCTGTAGGAGAACCTGATGACCAGCGCCGGCTTGGATGCACAGCAACTCCTGGTGTCCAGGGCTGAGGCAGCAAGGTTGTCCCATGGTCTCCTGTCCCGAGGAGCCACTCCCACATCACCAGGCTCACAATAAAGTTTTTCCTCCTCCTCCTCGTCCTCGCGTCAACATTTGAAATCACTCGCGCAAACCACAGTTCGGCTAAATCTTCTGTTCATGCTTCATTTAGGAAGGGCTTTCCCAGTATTCTGAATCCTCCATCCACTCGACCCTTTGATGGGGCAGATCCTCGACAGGCATTTCGCCAAGTGAAGGCATTGCGGTATCCCACATTTGGTTGAGCCGAAGTAACACAGAGTGTCCTTGGAGGATGGACTCAGATTAGGCGGAAAATAGCCGGAGGAAGTAGACTAGCGGGCCTAAGGAGATCTTGAAATCTGTCACGCACCCTATTGCACGAGAGATAAGTCACACGGTTGACTGTAATATTGCACTAAGTCGCTTTATTCTTTATTGAACCCAAAACTCTTTGTCGGTGGTTGTCAGCACGGATCGTAAAGGCAAAAGATCTTGCTGCAGTCTCGCATGCAGCCGATTCGCCCTGGCCGCCCACCATGATGTCTCACAACGTTCCGTCGACCTTGTACTTCCAACAGTATTCGCTGTCCCTGAAAACGATGCAGCTGTTTCCCTCAGTCGTTTCGTCCGCGGCTGCAAAAAAATAATGCAAGACAAGGAAAGGTTATGCACTATAATGCTCCACAATAAAACGACTGGAGCTGCTTCTACTTCTGATATAAGCGTGAGAGGTTGTAGCATACGCCATGGAAAAGTTTTTAAAAACTCCGTAATGAACCTATCTTCTGGTGGAAACACGCTTTGGGGTGTGACGTAAGTTGCCATCACAGCTGGTGATCGTGTCTGCCGGGCATGCTACAATTGAATGGGCATAGAGCAAAGTTTTCCGGGAAGCCGCAGCGCCTGCAGAAAACGCCTGTCCTTTCTTTCGCATCCGACGTTGTACCATTGTCCTCCTCCAAACCTGAGTTGCCTGTCTGAGATCTGAGGAAACGGACGGGTAACCTGTCTTCATTTTTGCTGAAAACAGAAAAGGTATTAATTTTACGAAATTATCTCACAAGATCAAATATATGCATCTTGTACATCTTCCCCAAAGAGCGACGGAAAAACAAAAATACCCGCAAACTAAAGTTTGAAATACCAATACAAATATAGCGTAAATAAGCAGACCGTGTAACACCGTGCCTTTCAATAAAAGTGCGCAACTGGGGGAAGTAACACTTTTATTTCTTGTATTGCGTAAATTGAGATAGTTTCATTTCGAACAGTTTTGAGAAACTAAAAAGACGAAAAGTACAAAAAACATTAAGTTTGCAAAAATTACCTGGCGAAATCACAAATCTGCATAATATACATGTCCTCCAAAACACGAAGGCTAAACCAAAACAGCCCGGAAAAGAACGTTCATGATACGATTAAAAAATTCCGAAAAAGGGCAAACCCTGAACTTGATTGGAAGGTAATGTCTCAGTGCCTACAATGGTATTAATTTGCATTGTAGGCAAGTAGGAAGGAAAACTTAGTTATTCGTAGCCAAATATGGCTTTCATAACTCGTATTCTGGACAAGAAGTACAAGAATGCTGTCTTATAGTAGTGAATTTCTTGAATTTGAACAAATATTTTGGGGGCGCACGCTTTGCCCTTGTGGAAACACATTCTGCAAGTTGGTGCGTTTTTGGCGAAACGGTTTGGGTTTCGGCATTCGAAGACATTTGCACCCGAGAAAAAAACTTCGCGCTTCAACCATATTTCACTTCACCTACGATCATCAACATCGACATAGAAAGTTGGCTTTTCTGCATTGCCTTTTGCGGCACCGTCGCAATAAGTCATTCTTAGCTATAAAAATTGTAGGATTAACCGATTCATATTCAATTCGATAGCATTTACCGCCTCTTTCCGTTCAGCTGTGGCGTCTGTCGTCGGGGTGACCTAAAGAAAATAAGATTATGCAAATTTGGCTCTGGAATTTGAACTCAGGACCGGGTGCTGGGTCCAATACGCATCCACTCCCCATTACCTGCCCTTCACTTATTCTAACAAAAGGCAGGTCAAGTGACGCCGCCGTAGCCCCGAAGTTAGAAACGGGCTGAAAAAACATGTATTGAGCCACACAGGGGTACTATGAACATGTTAATTACAGATATATCCCATCCCGTTTACGCTAATTCATTTACGTCAATAGGACTTATAAAAGCAAAGAAAAAGAAAACAACCGAAAATGAAATAATTCCCCTCCTTGGGAGCGCACTACGCACTCATCATCATCATCATCAAGAAAGGAGTGCAAAAGGAAAAGTAGCTTCAGAATAGTAATAGCGGGACACAAGTGCACCATGAACTCGAGGCTGACACAAGCATTTCGGGCGTGCTTAGTAGAGAGCAAAGGCGCCATGCAGTGTTATGAACAGGCTTGGATAAGGCTCACAGAAAGAGGAACGACGAGGAAAAAAATTACACCATCTTCCCACATGGGAACCCTGAGGGGATGCAAAGCCGTGGACTAGTAGCGTGTTAATTGGTTGTTTGTATAAAGACAGGTGTAGTAGCGTATTAAATGTCTTCTTTATTTATCGCAGGGGAACGTTTTGCGGCTTCTCGTTCTCGAAGCGAGGAATCCGCTGTTCGACGCAGGCGTTTCAAAGCGTTGTCACGTTGCGGAACGCCATCTGGATCAGCTACTCGCCGCTGGCGTTCCAAAGCGGCTTCTCGTTCTCGAAGGGAGGAATCCGCTCCTGGACGCTGCCGTTTAAGTTCGGCGTCACCAGCTCTCCTCTGTGTAGGGTTGTCTTCGGAGGCACGAGACGAGCCGAGTGGCGAGGAGGAGCGGCGAGGAGGCGAGCGGCGTTATCACAGCTGGCGTGGAGAGGGGGACGTGGAGGAGAGGTGGGGACGCCTGACGCCGGAGGGGGGACAAAGAGATGCTTTGCATCTAAAAGCGACACAATGGGGAATGAATGGCGATGGCAATGAGAGGACACAGTTGCACCACAGGACATGTTTCTGTCTGTGCTGTGTCCACTGCGATGTTCTTTACCATGGGGTCAATTCGCTGTGAAGTTGTCGTGGTGTCCAATGGCTCGGGTGAAGGCGTGGAGTTCAATGCCTGCTGTGGTCATGTTGGCGCTAAAGTGACTACGTCATTGGCAGCTGTTAAACGTGCCGCCAATGCAAGTGCACATAAGACGTTGGCGCATGGGAAGAAAAATATCACACAGCGAGCACAATTTCTGAGGCCCTTCTTCTAATGGCAAAGATGGTCGAAATGCGAAGCTTGCTTCCTGCGGAAACCGAGTCGAATCAAAGCCCAATCTCGTGAGGTATTCCTTGGATCGGCGTCCCAATTCTGACTTTCATTATGATGATGATGATGATGTCCTTGAAGAGTTTGGACCTACCCACATGTAGAAATCGGCCAGGGATAAAGGGTTGACTGTGCACCTGAGCCTTTTGTGGGAAGTCGTGCTTCAAGTTGACATTCCTGCCGTGCTCTTTGAAGTGACATTGAACACCATCATTGAGGCAAAGACAGGTAGGTTTAAAATGCGAGCGCCAGCTGCAGCTTCAACCACTACGATCAGACACCACCGAAATCGTTATTGCGCGGACATTACACGCGAGGCCTTTATCCCTCTATTCAGGAATACATAGACGCAAGTGAAAAATTACATTTCCACAGCAGACCTTGCAATAGGGAATAAGGATAGCATAGCTTTGATTTATTCGCAATTCCAAACATACGGACATGCAGTGTTTTTCTGAATATTTTGCTCACTTCTTAAAAGGAACGTTCGCTTTTTCCTTTCTACCAGCTTTTGAGGTGCAAGATGCTGTTGCTGTTCCCTGGGTAAATGCACTGCCTGTTCGCCCCCCTCAGGGGGCGAGGAGGCATCAGGGCGCCAGAGAACTGCAATGCGTACAGGATCACTGGATAGCATTCGTCTCCGGTATTGCCCTCGCTGCCGCCACCACGGTGCCTCTGTGTTTGTTGCTGGCATCTAAAAAGCGTGTGGGCCCCGAACGCAGAAGGAGATCTTGCTCGAAAGCGTTCCTTGAGAATCCAGCAGGCCTGCAAGAGGTGTCACGTGGATAGAGAGATAAAAAAAACATTTAGAACCAAAGGCGGTTTCGACAACTTCGACTACATGCCGTCTTCAGTCAATGCTGAATTAAGCACTAGGGCGCTTTTGATGTACCGTACTAGAGCTAGCTGATCCTCAAAATATGGATGCGAGAGTCAGCCGGAATGGGGGGTCAATGTGTTATGACAGCTACGTCGGTGTGCGTAAGTAAAGAATGATGCTTGGAGCATTGTAAGGACATTACCAAGGACACGTTGCTGATTGTAATATCCACCTTAGTGTTTGAATGCTCTTGGTTCTTGTGCACTTCTTTAGAGAAAAGATGTCGTCTAGCTGAGGTGCATGTACTGTTAGTCTGTGCTTGTCTCAGTAATACTGATTGCTGCGTGTCAATGTTGGGGTGAGGAAGAGGTACCTCCATTCTGTGCAGTTTAAGGTCTCTTAGTTGATATTTCATGATGTCACTACGGTTGGACCTCTCCTGGGAGATGTTCGGTGCCCGGATTCGTAACTCACGGGCGAGCGTGTCTGCCCGAACGTCGCCAAATATCTCCGCGTGGCCAGGTGTCCAAATGATATCATAGTGATGATGACAGCGACTATTAAATAAGTATGTTGTATCCGTATTCATGTCGTTCAGTGTAATTTTCCTGATTGCTTCTTGAAAATCTGTGAAAATGATCTCCGGGAGTTCTGTACCATTTGGTCAGATGCGGTGTGAAGGTGTCGTGGTGTCCAATGGCTCTGGTGATGGCGTGGAGTTCAATGCCTGCTGTGTTGATGTTGGCGCGAAAGTTGCGAATGCTAGCTACTGCCGCATAAATGTTCCTGTATGAATGTCCCTGTGGTGCTGTACAGGAACTAATATCTGCGGGAGCTAATATCTAAATAGTATATTGCTTGGCTTGCTGGAAATCTTTTCGCTAGTTTCGCTAACAAAATTAACCCTTTGCGGCCTTTTGTCCTCATTCCTTTGGGGGTCCATACTCCTGGGTAAAGGGGCAACTTTGAGCGGGTCGCAAGTTCGGCTGTCGAGAAATGGGCTCTTGAAATCCTGTGGCTCCAAATTGCTAAAGTGTTCCCACCGACGCCCCAGAACAGAGGCTTACGTGCCTGTTCAAAAACGCAGTGGCCGCCGGATGCCAAGGCCAATGTCAATGTCATAGGAAAAGAAAAGGACATTTTTTCGGTTTTTTTGGTGGCTTCGGCTGCTAGAACCTTGCGAACAGCTAGATCTCCTGTCAGGAAGACTTCGAGTGTCGACGGAACTAACGGGGCAGCGCTTCCTTCGGCCTCTCCGTTCAGCTGACAGTGAAAATCATGGCGGAAAGAGGTGTGGCTTGAGCATGGCTGCAGGCGGTTTTCCAAAATAAACATAAATACAGTGCGATTACGTTAGGCAGTCTTGGCGCTTAGCTGATGGGACATCTGGTCCAACCGGAATAAAATGGTAGAGATAAAAACAGTGTTGTTCCCTGCAAAAAAACGGCCGTTGTTTCTTTCTGCTGCAAGCCTCGGAAGAACGCCAAACTTTTCTCCCTTGCATAAAAACGTGCAGTGCCTTTTAAAGCACTCTCTACGGTCTTTGCGCGGTGCATGCTAATTCGTTTTTGTTCATTTGATATAACTTACGTCAAAAGCAAGTTGGAGAGAACCGGGAAGCAGAAAGAAAGTGTTAGGTTTTTCCCAACACGTATATTTTTTGTCATTTCAGTTTCGCGGAGAGCACTCTTTCCTGCAAGCGTTGTTTGGCCTGACGCAGCGTAGTACCACGTGAGAAGTTTCCGAGCTGCGTCTCCTTCTCTTCGTGAGGCTTTTAAACCGGTCACTCCTCTTAACGCCGATAGCAATCGTGGTGGCACAAGAAGGGAACAGAAGAAAAAAAGCAAATTGGACTTCATATTCTTTAATGCGATAAAGTATGAGCGCACTTCGACAAAACCTTTAGGATAGGACAAAGGATGCCGATTGCTTTCTGGCATTCCTGTATTCCCGTCGGGCAGCAGCCTTCTACGCCTTATCCTTCCTGTCGGGCTAGCTACCTTCCTAAAGCATCTGTGATATATTTCAATATCACTGAAAGAAGAACGCAAAATCAGTAATCTTTGGTGTTATAGAAAGGCGGCGAGAATACATTTCCTTGCTACAAGGTGCAGTAGTCTAAGTACGTGGTGTTGAGCGGTGCTGTGGTGAGCGGGATACCCTAATATCGACTGATTCTAACGGCCGAGAAGTGACGACCGATGGAGGAAAAATTAGGCGCAATTGTAGCAAGCGGAAGCAAGGAAATCGAGGATAGCCACAGGAGAGCGCCCGAATTAGATCTACAACAGATCAATTTCTTTTTGTGTTGCCTAAAATGTTATCTAGCCCATAGAGTTTCATGCTAATATATCCTAGAGGGAAATAGAGGGCTTGTCCCCTTGGCGTGTTCTAGCTGCACAACAGTATGACATTTCCAGTTTGTCTGACACGACACAGGAAGATCAGCGTAAGCGACATTGTCTTACGTGACCCTGTTCGTCGAGTATAGCCCATGTTTCACAGCACGAGGACTTTCTATGCTAATAAAAACAAGCCACGCGCGAATACGGTCACAAACAAAGCAAAGGCGGGGAAATGTGAGCCATGGTATGGTAGCGCCATCTGGGAGGACTGACGTTAAACAAGGCTCTGTAGTTCGCTGGATGCGCAGTGCCGCATTCGCGTTCACTTCAAGGCCTGCTTTTCTGACGTCATCGAAGACGACCTCACGGAACACAGGATTTGGCGGGAGAACCAAAATTTTAACATAAATTCTTTAATTTCTTAGTGAATGAACTATCGTTTGCTGCGGATAAGCGCTGGGGGCAACATAAAACACCAAATCTTTCGAATAAAACAAACTGGTACTTTGTCTTCATGGCTCCTTTAAGCGGTTGAAACCCGGTAATTTTGGTCTGTATGACTGTCCCTCAATTGAGCAACGTGGCCAAAAGATGAAAAATTTGTAACAAAGAAGTTTTTATAAGCAAATCCTTTCCACGTCGCTCAATCTGGTGCAATATCTCATACTGATCAACCATGTTATGCAAAAAGAAAACGTAAGATGCAATCGAGGCAAAACATCAGTACATAAATGGTACTACGCATTGTTGTTTTAAATGGATATAGATGTGGCATTGAGAAATGAGATATTAAATCAGACATTACTCGTTGAAAGCAACATCTTGTTCCCAAAATACAAAAACATTTAGCGCCCGGGCCTAGATCTTGTGGCGGCATTGCAAATCCAACCGTAACGAAAAGTTCCTATAAATGGCGCCGAAGCAGTGCGAATGCAGGAAAATCGTATTGACTTGAAAAACGTCCGCCGTGTTAATTGTGTGATTGTGGAAGGAGCGAAACGGGAGGCGTGTATGCGTTTCCTAGTCAGAACACCCAGCCTTAATCTGAGCTTGCTATGGCGCTTATGTCACAGCATAAACGTACCTAAAGCATGAAAAACCACCCAAACAGGGGGCTGTGTTACAGCATAAACGTACCTAAAGCATGAAAAACCACCTAAACAGAAATAAATAACAGGCAAAACTAACTTACAATGGTTGAAAAGCACAGCGTTGAAAAATATTCGTCAGAAATAGCCGAAAGCGACCTAAAAGGGGCAAACCCACAAAACCATACCAGAAGCACTAGCTGAAACTGACCAAAAGGCAACCAAAATACCCTAAATCCCAGTTATATTGCATAAAGATGCCATAGATAGATTACATGCGTGATAAGAAATGTTAAAGGGGTCCTGAAATACCTTCCGCCGATGCGTGGATGTACATGTAACCAAATAAAGCAATGTATTAGCAATCTCCTCCCGCAAGAATTTTGTTGAAGCGATGAGTATTAGATGAGAAATCGGAAATCAAAAACCGCGCATTATCGTCGCGCCGCGTTTCCTCCTCCTTTCAACTTACTCTCCGCTGTTGACGGCGAGCGAGCCTTCCCTCCCATGATGCTGCGCTCCCCGGCGGTGACGTACTTCCGCTATTGCGCTGCTCACACAGCCGTCTGCTACGGGCAAGCTTTGTTGACA